>NC_137074.1:94653854-95253854 GCF_951640355.1 Cnephaeus nilssonii | reverse complement strand
ACAGTGCAAGCATAGAGTCTCCCATTTAGCAAAAGAGCATGATTTGTGCGCAATCTAGATTTCTCTGACACCTCAAAATCTTGACTTGCCATCAATACTTTAACACTCCAAATCAAATTGAGGCACTGACTTCTAAATAAATATGAAATTTTTTCTGGCAAAAAGCAATATGTTACATTGTTGAGACATCTTGGCTCCTCTCACAGTCTCTAGCGAGGTACATCTCCTGGAGGTACAAATCTTGTAATTACCCTGGGTCCATGGGTGGGGCCCCCAGAGGAAGCTTCAGTTAAGGGTTGCTATTTATTCAAATAGATGTCTTCCTTTGTTCATAATTAGAAAACTTACAGTTTTTAGCTAACCAGCTGGTTGACTATAGTAAAGACTAAGTTTCTGAAACTAAGCGCTTCCCAGGAGGCTATAAGTACAAGTGATATGTGGCAGCTTCTGAGAACACTGTTTGATAGACAGTTGCTGTTTGCTTTTGGAGCATTCTTATGATATTCTTTCTCTATCCTATTGCCTAAGACATATTTTGGCATTTTGGACAATGATGCCAAGGGTCACACCATAAAGACTGCATGACTGTGAGCTAAAAGTGGCCTGCTTCCTGACAAGTCTGTACAGCAGAGCCAGCTACTAAACCTAACCTCAGATGGCCAGGCATTTACAGAAGAAGGAAATACATGTCTGTCTTTTGTCGGTCACTGTTATTTTGGGTTTGAGAAACTTACTCTAAATCTAATTCTATCACTTTACAGATGAGAAATCAATCCTGGATATATCAAGTGCCTTAGAAATGTATTGCCAAAGATGATAGCCACCAACCCCATGTGGCCATTGAGCACTGGAACTATGTCTAGTATAAATTGAGATATACTTAACATAGTATATCTTTCTCTTAGGTTTGTGTGAAGATTAATTGAATAATTAATCTACTCTTTGATTCTATGAACTTGACTATTTTACCTACCTCAGATAAGTAGAATCATGCAGTATTTGCCTCAGATAAGTAGAATCATGCAGTATTCTATGATTGGTTTATTTCACTTAGCATACTTTCCTCAAAGTTCATCCATGTCATTGAATATTGCAGAATTTCCTTTTTTTAAGGCTAGATAATATCCAATTATATGTACATACTACATTTTTTTCTACTCATTCTTATTGCTTTTTATGTTTAAAACTCAAAACTAATAATGGATATTTTCTAACTTGTTAAAGTCCTCTGCTTCCCTAAATTGGCCTCTGCATTCCCAAAGGATATGGGATTCAATAATCCTCTCTCCCCAACCCCCTTTTTCAGACCTTGGTATTGATTATTCAATTAATCTTCACACAAACCTAAGAGAAAGTTATCAGCATCATCATTATCATCATCATTATTATAACCGTATTAAAGATGAGGAAATGAAAGTATGGAGTGGGGTGGAGGAAGCCAATGGAGGGGTAGGAGGGGACATTTGAAATACTTTAAACAATAAACATAATTTAAAAAAAAGACTGAAAATTATAAATGTTCACATAGCTAGGAAGTAGCAGAGTCTGATTTCAACCCACATAGAGTACCTTTAACCACAAGCACTTAATATATTATGGTCTATTTTTTCTGGCATAGTAGTGAATTATCAATTACTTTCTAGCATCCATTCTCCATTTTTTAAAGTCAAGAGCTCAAATATATTTTGAAAACCCTGTGGTTCTTGAGCAGCTGGATCCACTCTTGAGAAGGAGCCTATTCAGAGCTTCTGACCTCAATAGTTTTTCCATTATTGTACATGTGGCCAAGGCAGGTCAACTAGAGTATCTGATAGGAATTAACCTGGGGACAAAATAAAATACTATTATTTTGTATATAAATTAGGAAGCATGTGATCTTAGGAAAAGTATTATGTAGCATGAAGAAAGAGAGAAGACAGAAATAAACCAGGACTTAAAGGGCAATTGTAAAATTCTAGGTGTTCTCAATTTCATGTAGCTGTGTCCTAATATTTAAATATCTCATGAGTTTAAGTTCTATCATAAGTCATCTCCATATTTTATAATTAAACTAGAGGCCCGGTGCATGAAATTCGTGCACGGAGGGGGGTTGTCCCTCAGCCCAGCCTGTACCCTATCCAATATGGGACCCCTGGAGGGATGTCCGACTGCCTGTTTAGGCCTGATCCGGGATCGGGCCTAAATGGGCAGTCGGACATCCCTCTCACAATCCAGGACTGCTGGCTCCCAACTGCTTGCCTGCCTGCCTTCCTGATTGCCCCTAACCGCTTCTGCCTGCCAGCCTGATCACCCCCTAACCACTCTGCTGCCAGCCTGTTTGCCCCCAACTTCCCTACTCTGCTGGCCTGGTCACCCCTAACTGCCCTCTCCTGCAGGGTTGATCACCTCGAACTGCCCTCCCTAGCAGGCAGGGTGCCTCCCAACTGCCCTCTCCTGCTGGCTATCTTTTGGTGGCCATCTTGTGTCCACATGGGGGCAGGATGTTTGACCACATGGGGGCAGCTATATTGTGTGTTGCAGTGATGATCAATCTGCATATTACTCTTTTATTAGATAGGATAGAGGCCTGGTACGGGGGTGGGGCCAGCTGGTTTGCCCTGAAGGGTGTCCCTGATCAGGGTGGGGTTCCCTTGGGGCGTGGGGCGGCCTGAGCGAGGGGCCTGTGGTGGTTTGCAGGCCAGCCATGCCCCCTGGCAACCCAAGCGGAGGCCCTGGTATCTGGAATTTATTTTCCTTCTACAATTGAAACTTTGTAGCCTGGAGTGGAGCCAAGCCTGGGGCTCCCTCCGCGGCCAGCAGACATTTCTGTTGGGGTCAATTCACCTTCTATAATTGAAACTTTGTAGCCTTAAGCGGAGGCCTGGGCCCGGCCAGGGTGTGCGGAAAACTTTGCTTCCCCTGTTGCCAGGGCAACCCTGGACTGCTCTCTCAAGCTCCATTCTGCCGCCATTTCTGTTTGAATTTGTTTACCTTCTATAATTGAAACTTTGTAGCTTGAGTTGAGGCTTAAGCCTGGCAAGGGCAAGCAGAAAGCTTGGCTTCCTCTGTTACCTAGGAAACCTTGCTCTCTGTGGCTGTAACCATCTTGGTTGGGTTAATTTGCATACTCGCTCTGAATGGATGGTGGGTGTGGCTTGTGGGCGTGGCTTGTGGTTGTGTCGGCGGTATGGTCAATTTGCATATTTGTCTATTATTAGGTAGGATACATTCTTCTTTTATTAAATCTTAATTATAACTAATTCTTTGAAAGTACTTAAGAATAATATATCTATCTTAAATGCAACTTTTAGTCCAATGTATACCTTGTAAGCTTTTAAAATAATCTTGTGTATAATAATAAAAATTATTTTTATTACTGTCCATGCTAGAAAACTTTAGAAATTATCCACATTTTGTATTAAAAATATAATGTTTCTGGAAAAATATGGAACACCATTTAAGAAAAAAATTTTTTACCATTATCATAATTTTAAATCATTTAGCTATCCTATATAATAAAGAGGTAATATTCAGATTAACCCTCACACCCTCACAAGATGGCTATTTTCAACCAGGCCGGCAGGGGGATTAGTGAGGGATGACCAAATGACTGAACAGCAGACTGCATGGGGAAACCAGGCCGGTGGGGGGATGGGGGAGGGCCGTGAGGTATGACCAGGCCGGCAGGGGGGCAGTAAAGAGGTGACCTGGCTGGGGTGAGGGCAGTTAGGGGCAACCAGGCCGGCAGGGGAGAGTACAGTTGGGGGCGATTAGGCTGGCCGAGGGGGCATAAGGGGTGACAAGGCCAGTGGGGGGCCAGTTAGGAGTGACCAGGCTGGCAGGGAGGGGGCAGTTGGGGGCAACCTGGCCAGCATTGGGGGGCAGTTAGGGGTCACCAGGCCAGCGGGGGGGGCAGTGAAGGGTGACCAGGCAGGCAGGCAGGTGAGCGATTAGGAGCCAGTGGTCCAGGATTGTGAAAGGGATGTCCAACTGCCGGTTTAGGCCTGATACCTGGGCTTAAACCAGCAGTTGGATAGCCCCCGAGGTGTCCCAGATTGGAAATGGTGCAGGCTGGGCTGAGGGGACCTCCCCCCATGCACAAATTTCGTGCACTGGGCCTCTAGTATATTGATAATATGATCTCTCTCAAGTATTACTTAGAAAAAGTTTCCTTTTCAAAAATCTATATGGTCACTTATATGAGTTAACATGGAAAGAAAATGTATTTCTTTGATAACTGAATTTTATGCCAATAACTTAAAGAAATGAAAGAGTAAAACATTTTTCAATAGCAAAACTACTTTAAGCCTTTCCTTATGATAAAATTAGATCATAAACTTACCAACTTCTTTAATTTTTAAACATATTTCAAAAAGTTTTGTTGGACCACTTAGATTTTCCTGTATATCGCTGTACCATCATTAAATAATGGAAGACTTAGGATAACATTTTATTCATTGCTATGGTAGAAATTTATTAGGTACATTACAGCTAAAAAGCAAAATCCTTTCTCTTATGTTATGGAAATTCCTAATCCAAAGAAGAGCTTTGATAAAAAGAATATAATAGATGATGTTTTACAGAAATATTTTTATTTTGGACAGGTTACTGTTTTGTATGGTAAAACCTGCAATAATTATTTAAGTATTTTCCTTACCACCAGTAATGTGGCTTTTATCAACAGCATTAAGCCATATCTCTTTTATATCATGTTTATATTTTTAAAATATTTTTTAATTTCTGAAATCTCACTGGACCAGTAAAAACTCTAGTAATTTACATAAATGATCCAAAGGTATATAAGGAAAGTAATGAAGGATCTTTAAATTGGAACAAACACAGAGTGAAGATATTTTAACATAGAGTAAGAAACCCATGATGTGCAAAATAGGTAAGTTTTAGCTTCATATAAAAATTAGATTAAACAATGTGGAATGGATCAGTATAGACCAACAATTGATGTATGACTGATATTCATGAACAACTGTTTCATGTCAACATGTGTTCAATCTAATTTATTTCCTGAAATCTTTTGGACTTCATTTGTATATGAAAGATAATACATAATAGATTGTAAAGAAAACTTTAAAAAATTATGCAATTATTCATGTTTCAGGAGCAAGATTAGCAATATATGCTAACATTAAAATGCCAGTAATATAATAAAGATATATTTACAAAAATTTTAACTATTAATGGGCCAGAAATCTACTTTTAATAGACACCCACCTCCATAATAACTAAATTCTGCATAAAACTCTTTTATTGGTTTTGCTCACCCGTAGGAGTAAGATAATTTTCTAATAAATCAGGGATAACAAAGGAAAAAGCCAAGACATGAAACTAGAGCTAATGAAAATGATGCAAAGGAGCCGAGAGTGATAAGCACACCTGGGGAGAGGTGTCAATAGGCATATTACAAAAAAAATGCTCTTTGTAAAAGATGATAATACAATTTTTAGAAATAAAAATATATAATTTAAATACTAATTTAGAGACAAAATAAGAATTTATAAACCAAATTTAGAACTGAAGAAATTACTCAGAGAATAGAGAGGCAAGGAGATGAAAGACAGTAAAGAAAGAAAAAGGGATATAGAAGATATTTTGAGGAAACCCTAGAATAGACCTAAGAGGAAGCAAAAGATGTTATAGCATTGCATTTTTCTAAACTGTTATACACTGTCTATCTAGTCATGAGGTTAAAAAATATCCATACTTACTTACACTTCTTGTAGTGAAATTGTAGAGCGCACACACACACACACACACACACACACACTCACGAGTACAAACTTAAAGCAGAAATTAAGGGCTCATCTCATATACAAATGTCAGCCTACTACTCAACAGTTAAAGATGAAAGCCAAAAAACAACCTAATGAAAGTATTTCCAGCAAAACTATCTTTCAGAATTAAAGCTAAAATGTTTTTGCAGATAAACAAAAAGAGGAAGCACAGTCTCTTCAAGATAACCTAAAGAAACTTTTAAAAATATTGCTTTCTTTTTTTCTCTCTTTTAAATAATTTTATTGATTTTTAGAAGGAGGGAGTGGGAGGGAGAGGGAGAGAAAGAGAGAGAAACATCAATGTGAGAATGAAACATTGATCCGCTGCCTCCTGCATGCCCCCCAGTGGGGATTGAGCCTGCAATACAGACTGTGCCCTGACCAGAAACAGACAACCTTTCAGTGCATGGGAAAATGTCCAACCAACTGAGCCATACCAGCCAGGACTAGATTTCTTGCTTTAAGAAAGGGAATATAATCTTGAAGAAAACTTTTAGATAGAATAATAATGTGCAAGGGAATTAGTAAATATTTAAATGAAACTAAAGAAATATTATATGTGTAATACACTTATGATAATGATACCTAGTGGTTGAGTGTTTAAAGAATAAAACATTAAAAACTAGATAACACTAGCATATAATTTTGGGTGAAGTGTTTTAAGGCATATAGTCGACAGTGGATATTTAATATAGAGGCTAAGAGATCAACTCTATGTATTTATGTTCTAAACTTAGAATCATCTCTATATCAATTAATATCATCTCTCTAACAATCAATTTTTCCTTTTCTGGACTCTGAACAAGGCGAAGGCAGGCCAAATGTAAAAGTAATCTGAATCATCAGCCCTGAGTATGGTATCTGGTAATGAGTGTAATAAATAAAATTCATTGAATTAATGAGTGAATAAAATGAACGAACACTAAGGACCTTCCTATATTACTGCACAAGTCAATAATGTGTTTACAAACCCATAAAGAATAAGATTGCCTCATTCACTTTATGTAAAAACTATAGAAGGTATGTAATTTACTTGTGAGTGATGAAGTGGTATATTGGGTCTTACACTAAGTTTGACCTATATGGATCTGGAACTCATTTATAGTTCTGCAATGGAAGTCATTATACTTCTCCATATATTGGCATCATTGTGTGTAGTACAAGGTACTAGCTAACCTTTATTCATCATGCAGTTTTTATTATGAAAAAGCTAATGAACTGATGTTTAGAAAAAATGTTTAGGAAGTCATAAAAGCACTGAAGACATTATTAAGTAAAGCACTATTATTATACACAGAGATTATATGTTATTTGAGAAATCATTGCTTTAAAATTGTAATAAGCCCTAACCGGTTTGGCTCAGTGGATAGAGCATCAGCCTGCGGACTGAAGTGTCCCAGGTTCGATTCCGGTCAAGGGCATGTACCTTGGTTGCAGGCACATCCCCAGTAGGGGGTGTGCAGGAGGCAGCTGATCGATGTTTCTCTCTCATCGATGTGTCTGACTCTATCCCTTTCCCTTCCTCTCTGTAAAAAATCAATAAAATATATTTTTTAAAAATAAATAAATAAAAATAAAATTGTAATAAAACATACTTTGTACTCTGATATGAAAAAGTAATGAAACTATAATTGAAAAATAAAATTAAAATAATAAAAATAAATAAAAGTAGAGGTAATTCTATATACCTCAGATTATGCATGGTCGCATGGCTTAGAAACAAACTGTGTAAAGTGCCAAACACAGTTTTTGATTGAGTAGGCACTCAACAAATGGCATTTTTTTATTATCTGCAAAAAATAAATGTATTCTGTTTGTACTCTGATGAGAAATCATAACGATAGTACTGTAGAAAAAAATAAATATGAAAAAGGAAAATTTAAAATTCACCTGATGTCTAAGCATACATACATTGATAACCATTAGTAATACTGATAATATTGTGGTCGGTCAACTTATTTTCTTCCATTGGTATTACTGCTACAACTACTATCACACACACACGCACTCATATTCCGGTGTTAGGGAGGGCAGTTGGGGGCGACTGGGCCTGCAGGTGAGTGCAGTTAGGGGTGACCAGGCCGGCAGGGGAGCAGTTAGGTGTCGATCAGGCTGGCAGAGGAGTGGTTAGGGGGTGATCAGGCTGCCAGGCAGGCAAGTGGTTGGGAGCCAGCAGTCCCAGATTGTGAGAGGGATGTTCAACTACTGGTTTAGGCCCGATCCCACCAGACATTCTCGAGGGGTCCCAGATTGGAAAGGGTGCAGTCCTGGTCACCCTCAACTGCCCTCCCCTGCTGGCCTGGTCCCCCACAACTGCCCTCTTCTGCTGGCCTGATCGCCCACAACTACCCTCCCCTGCGACCATCTTGTGGCAGCCATCTTTGACCACATGGGGGTGGCCATCTGTGTGAGGGCATGAGGGTCAATTTGCATATTACCTCTTTATTATATAAGATATTCTATTATAAGAAATAAGCAGATGTACGTTTTAAATTTGGTTTATAGATACAATATCAAGACAATTTAGATAAACATGAATAATAGGTGCATTATGGAATATGATGAAATATATTCAATAACAATTTGGACATGTGATATGTATGTGATAAACAGTAATTCCATAACTCCCAAATATTGTTTTTCAGACTTAGTACAGTAAGGCATTGGTATGTGATAGTCTCATCTTTATTACTAGTGCCTTTGTAACTAAATAAATATATTTCCATTAATATTTATATAAATAAAACAATACCAAACATTTTTCCAAACCTTCTGGCCATAACTGAAGCCAGTTAGAGATTATGTTTTGGTTGTGTCATAAAAAAAATAAGAAATAATGGACCCATCAATGGCAAATATGAAGATGTAGCAATACAAATTCAGTTGATCTGATGCAAACTATGTTGGTCTTCAGCCAACAATACCAGCTGCCCCAAAACTCAAAGACAGCAGGTGAAACCATAAACCGCAAACATTTTAATAACACAGCATGCCAATATAAGAGTATTCAGGTCTAAATTGAACAATTTACCCATTTTATTCCTGCTCTTTCATAATAGAACAGTATGTCATAGACGGCATCTCTGAATCTACTTGTGTTAGTAATCAAAGTATTCTCAAAGACACTGAGGAAATACACACTCTACTTCTGCTAGAAGGATCAAATGCCAGACAAATACATTTTCAGTTGAAATTTCTTTTTATAAATTCTTTTAATTTTTTCAGTTACTGTTTACATTTAATATTATTTTGTATTAGTTTCACGTGAACAACATAGTGGCTAGACAATCATATACTTTACACAGTGTTCCCCCTGATATATCTAGTACCCATCTGGCACCATACATAGTTATTACAATATTATCCTACATAATAAAATGGTAATATGTAAATTACCATCACTCCGCTACGCCCACGATTGGGCCAGCAGGAGGCGCAGGGGGCGGGACTCAGGGTGGCCGGGGTAGCTGATTGGGCCAGCAGGACGCTGAGCCATGGCTGCGCCGGAGGCTTTCGGAAGGCCTGGGGCACCGGCGGACAGCCAGCCAGGTCCCCCGCGATCAAAGGCCAGAGCGGGGGACCAGGCCGGCTGTCTGCTCCGGCACAAGGCCTTTCGAAAGCCTCCGCAGCGCCGGAGGCTTTCGGAAGGCCTGGGGCACCGGCGGACAGCCAGCCCGCTGGTGCACCAGGTGCATGATTAAATCATGCACTGGGCCTCTAGTTGTCTATATTTCTTATACTGTACTTTCCATCCCCCTGATGGGAAGATTGGTAACTTCCCATGTCTTCTTCTCAATCCTTTAACCTTTTTTACTTAGCCTCCCAACCCCCCTCTTTTGGGCAACCATCAGTCTGTTCTCTATATCTGTTAGTTTGTTTCTGTTTAGTTTGTCCATTTGTAATGTTCTTTAGATTCCACATGTAAGTGAAATCATATGATATTTGTCTTTCTCTGATGAAAATATTTAAAGCCATTTGTAGACCCCGAAAAATATCAATGAGCTAGAAAAACATATTACAGCACATAAACATTAAGTGGCCTGAATGTTTGACTGATCTTACTTCTAAACTCTCATTGAAATGAAAATGCATGCCCTCAAAAAGAAAATTGTAAAATAATTGGAGAACATATTATTTATTTCCCAACTGTTCTATGTAACTTTGTATACTCAAGAAATGGTGGCATCAAAATTTTCTGTCAACTGCTATTTTGTGCTTGTTATATAATGCCCATATATTAAGAAGGCATGATATTTTCTTTCTAGCTTTAGTAGTACTCTATTGAAAAAGTTGAGAGAAAGAATAACCACAAATAATTACACTAGATGGTGTGTTTGTGTGTGAGTGCATTCATGTGTTTTTGGTTGTATTTGTATGCTGTTTTGTAAGTGGGATGGAAATGAACGAAGAACAGAGCTATGTTTCAATGCCCTTTGACTTTTAGGCAGTTCCACCAATTCTTAAAGGAGCACCATCCTTGAAAGGATAAAGTGTAAATTCAAAAAGAGATAGAACAGAGATAATAATAAATTGGGGAAAACTGGAGGTGTCAAGGAGTAGCAAAGAATGGGCTATGGGCAGACAAAAGGGAGATGGAGAGTGTCAATGACAAATGAGCTGTATACAAAGGTCTTTTCATAGCATAATTTTATTACCAATTTCAATTTATTGTCTAAAAAGAAATTCTGATATTCAGAAAACTGCCTTCATCTTAAATGCATTCAAATTTTATTACCCATAATGACCAGACCTATTTTATTTTTTTAATAGATTTTATTGATTTTTTGCAGAGAGGAAGGGAGAGAGACAGAGAGTTAGAAACATCGATGAGAGAGAAACATCGATCAGCCGCCTCCTGCACACCCCACACTGGGGATGTACCCGCAACCAAGGTACATGCCATTGACCAGAATTGAACCCGGGACCTCTCAGTCCTCAGGCTGATGCTCTATCCACTGAGCCAAACCGGTTTCGGCGACCAGACCTATTTTAAGGCAATAATTATTATTAAGTAGAGATATGTTATAAATGTCTATCAATACTTAAACAATTTAAGTGTTAAAATATAATATTTTCCAACGTTGTTACCCCTCCTACAATGTACCAAGCTTTATGATAGTTTAAACTCTGTTAAATAAGAGAATCAGCAAGGAAAATGTGGATTTTTTTCTGTGACCTGAGATAACATAAATCTATCAGCAGAAAATTTCCATAGAATCATAAAAAATAATTTCCTGCATTTAGTTTTCACATTGGGAGTATTAACTTGTGCCATGGGATAAATAACCATAAACTATGTCCAAGAAAGAATTTTCTAACAAGCTATAATAAGATGTGTTCCTTTTTTATCTTATTTTTCTCTCCATCAATTATACTATTGCAGTGTTATAATTATCTATTTGTCACATTGATAAACCATTGTGTAATTATTTGTGTCCTTCACACTGTGTTTAAAGAATAAAATAACATTAAGTTGAACGATGATGCTAAATAACCTGAAACCACCCATCTTAGATAGTCATGGCAATAAAATATTCCTTATTATTGAAAGAGGCTAAAAGTAAAATTTAGGGATATTCTTAATAAACAGTACACGAGAAAATGCCTTTTCTCTTAGATAAATAATAATGTTGCATTTTGGGAAGGAAGCCAATGGAATTTTATATTTATGGCTAAAACTCCAAGCTTCTGTTAACACTCCTTCAAAATTAATTTCAGCTAAAAGATTTAGTAAGCTAGATATCCATTAATTTTTTATCGGTTACTTATGAATTAAAAGAAATGCTGAAGCAGAAAGTATCTGTAAGAAAAAGAATATTGATAGTCACTGCAGCAAGAATAAATAAGAATGTCTTGCTGAATGTGTGTGGAAAATAAAGATATTATTTATAATCAATGGCAGTTCCAGAATGGCTTTTAGCAAGAAAAATAAAAAAGAGATGATTTATGGGCTTGAGAGTTTAAGTGGAGTTCTAAGGAGCTAGTCTAAATGAATTAGTTGGGGCACGATGTCTAAGTGTAGAAAAATTCTAATTCCTTTTGGTGAGAATGTCTACACATGCACAATTATGCCCAAGCAGTCTACTATTTCAATAACAGCGATTTAAGTCCATTTAAATAAATATATATTTTGTATGAAAACTATTTGGACAAAGTAAAGTTAAATCATGTCCCACTGATACAATATAATAAGATGATTAAATCTCCCTGAATCAGATACAATTTTTTCTGAAATCTTTAGTCAAACAATAAATGTTAAGACAAAAGACTGAGTTTATTTTTGTTAGAACAACATTACAATAAGACAACTTTTGTGAAGGAATAAATTTTCTATAAAATATGTAAATATTAAAGTACATGTAATGTTAAAGTAGAAGCATTATTCAGTGTAAATATGGAGATGGTCATTGCAATTGACCATTCCATACATTTCTAACTTTCCTAGAGCCAAAAAACAAAGGGAAGTTTTGAGATTATGTTGCTTTCCTATCATATTTCAAAAATACATCCACTCATGTAGAGAGAGAAAAGCATTTGTTAACTCTAATGCTAAGAATTTATTGTGTGTTTTCTTCAAAAGGGAAAACATTTTTTTTATTGATTAAGGTATTACATATGTGTCCTTATACACTCACTGCACCCCCCTTCCCCCCAACTCATACCCTCACCCACCTGGTGTCTGTGTCCATTGGTTAGGATTATATGCATGCACACAAGCCCTTTGGTTGATCTCTCCCCCTTACCCCCACCCGCCCCTACCTTCCCTCTGAGGTTTGACAGTCTGATATGTGCTTCTCTGTCTCTGGATCTATTTTGGTTCATCAGTTTATGTTGTTTATTATATTCCATAAATGAGTGAGATCCTATGATATTTTTCCTTCTCTGATTGGCTTATTTCACTTAGCATAATGCTCTCCAGTTCCATCCATGCTGTTGCAAATTATAAGAATTCCAACTTTTATACCGAAGTGTAGTATTTCATTGTGTAGATGTACCACAGTTTTTTAATCCACTCATCTGCTGATGGGCCCTTAGGCTGTTTCCAAATCTTAGTTATAGTAAATTGTGCTGCTATGAACATAGGAGTGCACATATCCTTTGTGATTGGTGTTTCTAGTTTCTTGGGATGTATTCCTAGAAGTGGGATCACTGAGTCAAATGGGAGTTCCATTTTTAGTTTTTTGAGGAAACTCCATACTGTTTTCCACAGTGGCTGCACCAGTCTGCATTCCCACCAACAGTGCACAAAGGCTCCTTTTTCTCTGCATCCTCGCCAGCACTTGTCATTTGTTGATTTGTTGATGATAGCCATTCTGACAGGTGTGAGATGGTACCCCATTGCACAGACATATAGACCAATGGAATAGAATAGAGAACCCAGAATTCAACCCAAACCACTAGGCTCAATTAATATTTGACAAAAAAAGGCAAGAACATACAATGGAGTCAAGACAGTCTCTTCAATAAATGGTCTTAGGAAAATTGGACAGATACATGCAAAAAAATGAAACTAGACTACCAACTTACACCATACACAAAAATAAAATCAAAATGGATACAGGACTTAAACATAAGATGGGAAACCATAAAAATATTAGAGGAATCCACAGGCAGCAAAATCTCAGACATATGCCGAAGCAGTATCTTCACCAAGACAGCTCCTAGGGCAATGGAAACTAAAGAGAAAATAAACAAATGGGACTACATCAAAAGAAAAAGCTTCTGTACAGCAAAAGAAACCATCAACTAAACAACTAGAAAGCCCACTGCATGGGAGAACATATTTGCCAATGTTATCTCCGATAAGGGTTTAATCTCCAACATTTACTAGTACAGGGAACTCATACAACTTAACAAAAGGAAGATAAACAACCCAATCAAAAAATGGGCAAATGACCTAAATAGATACTTTTTGAAAGAGGGCATAAAGAAGGCCAAGAGACATATGAAAACATGCTCAAAGTCAATAATCATCTGAGAGATGAAAAAGGAAAACTATTTTAACATTAACCAAATGCCTTCCACAATTCAAGTGCTCAATAAATTTACTGAATAAAATATATGTTCATGGTTTTTAAAAATTACTGAAATGACTTTGATATGAGCTTTTCTTTATATATATATATATATTGATTTCAGAGAGAAAAAGAGATGGACAAAGAGATAGAAACATCAATGATGACAGAGAATCATTAATCGGCTGCATCCTTCATGCCACACACTGGGGATTGAGTCTGCAACCCGGGCATGTGCCCTTGACCAGAATCAAACCTGAGACTCTTCAATTGGCAGGCCGACGCTCTATCCACTGAGCCAAACTGTTATTGCTGATATGAGTGTTTCTAATGTTTATCTCAGAAAGAAATCAACATTATATTATTAAATTATATTTCTGTTAAACCATGGTTTCTTAATATTTAGGGAGAGCACAGGTCTCTTTAGCAGGTGGCTAAGATTAAAGACCCTTCTCAGAATAATGTTAATAAATGTACAATATTAAAAAAATAACATTGCAATAAAAGCAACATCAATACAGTTTTCTAATTGTTTTAATTGTTATACTAATATAATCTGCAATAGCTACTCTTCAAAGAAGGACCTCAGTGAGTCAGACTTCCCAGTCTTCAGACCCTTGTGTAGACTCCTCCCATGTTGAACCTGGGCTAGTGGAAATGATTAGATCAGAAGAAGCTTTGCATCTTCTACCTTGGTGTCCTGGACCAAAGAACCTCTTGGACCCTAGACACTGTAGGGCAGAGAGAAGCAAGTGCAGGTGCTCTGACTGTTAGCACCAGAGGAAGGACCGGCCTACTGTCAGTCATGTCAGCTGACATCCAGTCCAGCAGAACCTTCAGATAATTGCAATCCCTGCTGACGTCTGACGGAGACTTACCCAGAAAAACTAAGTCAAAACATTAAAATGTGAGAAATGATAAATTGTTTTAAGCTACTGCATTCTTGAGTGATTTATTAGACAGCCACATATAGCTGGAGAATTGTGTTTCTCTTAATGCATTAAGTAATAAGATCATGCAGTATCTAATAACCTTAAGTAATTTAAAATCAGTGAGGAGCATAAATACATTCAAGATTTCTGTTACATCTATGGTATTCTTTGGAAATATTTGAGATTTCCATTGAAGCTAAAGTCACAGATACCACCATACAGTATTCTGGTTTGTTGCTCACATAAATAATTAAGGAAATGGTGAATTCATTTACAACTTTGTGGAAATAAAAATGAGCTTTTTTTTTTTCCCCTCTTATCTAAGCTCATGGATTCTATAGAATTGTGAGCTTGATTATGGACTCTAAGTTAGCTTTGTGATGCCACACTTTTGAAAGGATTGCCCTTACTTACTACATGAAAATTGCTTTTAAACAGGGAAATAATTGCAGTAGGATAATTGTCCCAAACTTCAAAGAAAACTATGAGTTCACCGTATATGACTTAAAAAAAATAAAAGGCGTACAATATATCAACATAATCACTTATGATGAATCCTCCTTTAA
Source organism: Cnephaeus nilssonii (assembly GCF_951640355.1). NCBI lineage: Eukaryota > Metazoa > Chordata > Mammalia > Chiroptera > Vespertilionidae > Cnephaeus > Cnephaeus nilssonii. Next base: position 95,238,573 of record NC_137074.1, on the reverse strand, counting down.
AAGCTCAGAAATATGTAATTGAATTTGTAATTCAAATATTGATTTTAGAAACAGGTAAATATCAAAAGTTCTAGGTTAACACATTATTGTTATCAAACTTAATAGCAAAAATCCATATGGTTAGCATATGTCTACTTTTTTCTATGTCTACTTTCAAATTTTACTAAAATATATCCCTGAAAATATTAAGTGATAAAATATCTCCATCACTATCCCCCCAGATAGTTGACCTCTTTTTCCCCAACATAGCTTAGATGCATGATGACAAGTGTGGTTCTTTAGTGCTGAATCTGATTAGTGGTATCAACCTAAAAACACAGGTGAAGTATATGAATATTAGCTCAGAGTCCCAAGAAAGAATAACAGGATGAACCATCAGTTTTTTCCAGGTGTATCATAAGGTGTGTAGCGTAGAACCTTTCACATAATTTTCATTGTTTAAAAATATGAAATTAATGTCCCCCCCCAAAAAAAAATTAATGTCCCCCCCAACAAAGTAAGGCTAGCCTAAGATTTCATTGAAAATAGACTGTCAGCAAACAATGATTCTAGTGTCCTTTCTACAAACTTTTAAACTAAACACCTAAACATTCCTAATGTTCACTGAAGAGGATTTTTAAATTAATGGGCAAGAAAGAAAACTATTTTTATTGTTATTCATTAGAATATTAAACTATAGGAAACATTTATTTTTAAAGTAATATTACAGCATATTTCAAGGAGCCAAAAGAATGTATCTTTAGGAAAATAATTTAAATTGTTAGAAGTTATAGATTAAATATTTAGCTAATCTATTGGTATATATTAGAAGTTCAAGTGTCTATGGGAAAACAACAAAATAAGGTGACCTCATGCCATTTCAAAAATCTAATTTTGCTGTCAAAGAATTTAATTCATTCTCTCCTTTCATTCCCAATTTCCCAGTTTCTGAACTATCATTTCATTAAATGTTTCATTCCCAATTGGCCACAATATAGAGCTAAGAGCAATGATGCCTTATGCACAAAAATACTTTAATAAATAAATTGTACTTAGTGATTTCCTCTTGAGGTCCACAGGCGTTAATGGAGACGTCATGGTTTAAGTGCCAACTGTTGATTTTAGCCAACATTCTGTTATCCCTGAGTGGGTCATCATTCAAGTTAATTACAGTGTATCACTGTCCTCAGAATAGGCTCCTGTTGCATAGTGAAAGCCTCAACTCTTTACTTGGTTAGAGATAGCATCCTGTTGCTTTCAGCAGCATTGTTAACAAACAAATTGAAGTAATTTAATCAAAAGATGATGTGTGTGTGTGTGTGTGTGTGTGTGTGTGTGTGTGTGTGTGTACGTGGTCTTCTCTTCTCTCTGCCCATCATTTTTTTCATTTCATTTCCACTATCTTTGTCACAGCAATGTTTCAATGGCGTATACAGTTACTGCAGTGCTTGGAAAAAATAGCATCTGGATGAGAATAACTATATACCACACTCTGATCTGGATCCCCATCAGTGCCAAGTAGAAGTCACCTAGGCCCTGAGTCTGGAGAGCAAGAGCCAGCAGCTCTGTGTATTATCATCACAGGTACTGCTCGCAGCACTGTATTTGACATGCAGTTAATATGCTTTTAAAACTAGTGATACTTAATGGGTAATGATTAGTACTTTTAACCACCAACGGTAGCTGTTTTGGGGAAAATATAATTAGTATTATCAGCTTTCCTGTTCATAGGAAAGTCCATCTAAACCAATACCACAACCCCCATCATTCCCCTGGCAACGCTGGGATGTGCAGGGATTAAACAGATGGAATGTATTGTGAGGATGCTCCTGTTTATGACCTAAAGGCATCTTTCTTTCCCTTGGGATCAAAGGTGAAATTATTTTCCATACTAACTCTTTGTCCTGAGGCAGTCTCTCCACTTTGCCGCATTTCTGCTGCATTATATGATGGTTTTGAAATGTGAGTTCATATTCCCTTGAGACTGTGTTTTAATCAGATTCACTTCAATAGAAAAAGAATTGTGAAATAACAAAATAAACTGACAATATTTTACAGGCAATATGATGGAAGATCAGATGTATTTGATAATTACCAGATCCTTAAGATAATGGTAAATGCAATTAGGTAAATGCAATTAGCCCTTTACCCTCTAAAATAGGTCTTTCCAACTTAAGAGAATTGGACATACTATACTTCATATGCTTCAACCCTTTATGTATTTCACATTTCTGTATTAGTCATATTGAGCTTCACTGTTTTAGATGTGTTGATACTTTGGCATCTAAGACAATAATATTTCAAAATCACATGAATAATAATAATTTCTTTCTAATTACATAACAACAAGCAAAAGAAAACTCAGTAATATGAAATTTAATTAAAACATAAAATTAATTTAAATATTTTTTCTATGAGGTTTATTTTCAATGATAAATATTCAATGATAAATATTAAGGGTAACCTTATATATTATAAACCATATTCAGTTTAGAATTACATTTTTATATGAGAAATATGATTTAAGTCACACTCAGAAGTAGAGACATAAGGCATTTAACTGCCTTTTAATATATTAAAAATGAGTGTGTTTTTATAACATGTCTTTAGTGATGCTTATATTCTAATGAATTACAGTAATAAAGAATCTTGGTTTAAAATATAATTGTCCTAGGTCTATGTTTATCTTTCACAGTTCTCCATTCTCACTTTTTTAGCATGTCATTAACATTTGGTACTATTTCTAAGGCTTAATTCTGGACCTCTGTGGTTATAACAGTATTTAAAATTCCTCTTTGATTTCATTTCCTTGATTCTAGTTGTGGCAAAGAACATTAAAACTATTAAAAACCCTTTTATTTATTTATTTTTTAATTTTATTGTTTAAGGTATTATAAATAGTGGTACATATGTCTCTCCACCCCCCCCCCGCCCCCCACCACTGAAACTTTTAAATTTTATGTTCATAGTTAATGCACTGAACCATAGGAAACTAAAAGACCCAAAACTCATTTCACCTTAAGTATATTTATTATGTCTTTGCATCTCTAAACTATTATCTGTTTCTACCCACAGCATTTCTGATAGCATCTAAAATGGTGCCCAATCATGACCACCTCCTGTTGTTCATGGCCTTTTCTAATTCCCTGCCCTTGCATAACTTGCTTCCAATCAACTAAATATAGGAAGGTGAGGTAGCACGCCCAGGACTAGGTTACAAAAGATTGGGATTATGCCTTGCAGGCAGTCTTTCTTCATTGCCTTCTGAGTCTGTATCCTGGGGAGGAGTCAGCCATGTTAGAGAAGCTCAGGAGTTTAGAGCAGCCTGTGGCCAACAGCCAACCAGAAACCCAGGCCCTCGGTCTAATATATTTGCCAACAACTATACGAGTGAGCTTAGAAGTGCAGGCTTTAGATGAGAACCCAGGCTTAGCAGACACCTTGATTGCAGCCTCATGGAGACAAGAAACAGAGGACCAAAGAGCCAGATATGAGTACCCAGAGAGTGAGAGACAAACAAATGTGTATTAAGCCACCAAAGGTAGGGCACTTCGTTATACACCAACAGATAAGTAATACACTTCCTTAGACTGTACTTACTTGGCATTACCAGCCCTTTTAAAGAACCCAGAGTGTCCCTACAGTCATACACTGCAGTGGTAGAACCCTTTCACCTTCAATCCTCACCCTTTTTCTTTGCTAACCCAGACTGGATCCAGTTTTGCTTTGGTTATTAATACCTCATAAACCCTAGGAAAATGTTTCTTTTTTCAATACCCTGGGGTTGAATTACTATTAACCTAAAACAATCCTTCCCAATGACATCTGAGTGTAAATTACTAGAGAACTTTCAGGAATAATGTGCCAACGCAATGAAAAGGATGTGTAGGAAGAAACACCTCTCGTCTTATTCATATCCACAGGTGATACAGCCATCATGCAACCACAAAAGAGCCATTGTTATTTTAAGAGTAGCCAAGACAGTGTGGCTCAGTGGCTGAGCATAGACCCCCGAACCAAGAGGCCACTGGTGATTCCCAGTCAGGGCACAGGCCTGAGTTGCGGCTTGATCCTCAGTAGGTGCAGGAGGCAGGAGGCAGGAGGCAGCCAATTGATGTTTCTCTCTCATGGATGTTTCTATCTCTCTATCCCTCTCCCTTCCTCTCTAAAAAAATCAATAAAAACATATTAAAATATTAGCAGAAAAAGATGAATATGATACTTATGATGCTGTAATGGCATTAAATTAATCATCCTAGAATCACCATGCTGCCAGTCTTTTGTTTTATGTGGCACATTTAAGGTAATTATAAACAGGTCTTCTATAACCGGCAGTTAAGAGTATCCTTACTGATATACTTGCTATAATATATGACTTTTAACTGATACTGAAAATATGCAAAATTCCTTTTCTTGTACCAAAACAAGGTAAGGGTCCCCTTTAAAGCCTTAATCACTTAACACAATCAAGTTCACACAGAGATACTGGTTTCTAAATTTTTTCTTAAAACCCCAACATTACATATGCCACTTATTTGATCTCAACCACAACTTGCATCTTTGTAACTTTAAGAAAATCTCATGCAATCAAATCAGGAATGAAAGACTAAACTCAAGCAAAAAATCTAATAGCATTTCTTAACTGGCTCCTCATCTGAATTTCAGAATACAGTATGTGATGTGAATGATTATTGTATCAATTCTGTGGAGGATGGTGGTACATAGTATTATACTATTGCCTTTCTAGGAGATCAGTTAATTCATTACAGGCAAGGTGTGCCTTCAAGCATTCAGACTTAAATCTTTCTTGGGAAACCAGTTGTAAAAGAGTGTTCTGGTTGTTAACTCCATAATTTTCTCAACTACACTCCCTCCCCGCATCCTCCACTCCATTTACCTTTTTCCAACAGAACCTGTAAAGGTGGATCATTCTTGATCTCTCTTTTCTCATATTCAGACTTTATATGAAATTATATCATCCAGCAATCTTTTCCAAAATATCTTTTTGTAATGCCATCATATAGGGAGTCTAGCCTATAATATAATGCCTGACATGCAGTAGGAGTTTAATCAATGCTCAATGTCAAAAGATAAAAAAGAGGAAGCTTGTACATTAGCCCATTATGATATGGCATTCTCCAAATTCCAAACTTCCACTAAATAAGAAAATTGATTTTATTGTACACTAATTATGTTTCTTATTCTTCTCATGTATTTTACTTTTAAATTATTTAGTTGATATTATGGCTGTAAAAATGGCTTGTCACAATATTCCATTCCATTTGCCAACATCCAGGCTTTGATTACGTTTTTAATCAAGCCAAATATAATTGTATTTATATTTGTTTCAAAGGGAAAATATATTTTTGTGATATCTAAGTTTATGGAAATAAAGTTAATGAAGAAAGAAAATTCCATACAGGGGATGTCTGAATTTAAACTTGAGTATTTATGTTCATATGCAAGGGGAAAATAAGACTAATAAGGACATTTCAAATGCAAATTGAAAGAGCGCTTTGTGACACAATGTAAGCTCCATCTCATAGTCTTAAGGTTGACTAATTGAATTGCTATTGATAAGATGTCACTTAAAGAGACATCTCTGCAGTGAAACATGAGTTTGCTGTAAATGACCTGTCATTAAAGTCATGGGTAATGTCCGCATCTCTATTGAATTAAAATGTACCTACTAGCATTGTGCTCAGGAAGAGTTAAAGCAGCAAGGATAGGAAAATCCCAGTACCCATGATCTGCTAGAGAATTATGCCTCAGGTGCTATGTTAATTTACTTGCTGGGAAATATTCATTGGTCAATAAACCTGGTAGAAAAGCTGGGATTTGCAGCTCCATTCATAGCCAACTACATTCGGACATTTCTAGTTAAAATATGTGGAATATTAGTTTTGAGTTTTTAATTATATCCATGTGGATAATTTGATTTGTTTTATATAAATTTTATACAAAAATGGTAGAAATAAAGAAAATCAAAGACATGGATTACAATTCAAAGACATGACTTTTAAATAGGGTTTTCCCAAAAGTGGCCCATACTTAGCCAGGAATCACTTAGACAACTAAAATTCAAATTCAATCAGTATAAAAATAGTATTCAGTAAAGACCACATATTTATTAAGTACCTACTTTGCAAAATGAAACCATAAGTGTTTCTATGTCTGTGCTGAATTTCAGTCATTTTGCTATTTTAAAGAACATCCACTAACTACACAGATATGTAAATGGATTTTCTACAACCTGACTCAGTAGCAAGATATAAAAAACTTCTCCATTACAAAATATATTTTATGTATTTTAACCCACACCCTGGCCAGTGTGGCTCAGTTGGTTGAGCATCCTCCCATGCACTGAAAGGTTGCTGGTTCAATTCCCAGTCAGGGCACATGCCTAGGCTATGGGCTTAATCCCCAGAAGGCAGCAGATAAATGTTTCTCTCTGGGCTTAATCCCCAGAAGGCAGCAGATAAATGTTTCTCTCCCACATCAATGTTTCCACCCCCCCTCCTTTTCTCTCTCTCTAAAAAAAAATAAATGAATAAAAACATATATATTTTAAAAAAGTATATGACTTTAAAAAACTGAATTTCAGTCTCTTCAAATTGTTTCTGGTTAAATATCATGATCTTACTGATTTCTTTCAAATTCTATATTAAACCATTTATGAAAATCTTTATATAACATGTTCTCTTCCAATAAAGCACTATAATTTGGCATGATTTTCTTTATTTCTACTGAAAGACTTCATAGATTATGTAAAAGAGTAATAAGAAATAGTGTCAGCTATTATTTTTAGAACATTTTACAAAATTGGGTAAAATGCTAAAGTATATAAGAAACACAGAGTAGGGCAAAAGTAGGTTTACAGTTGTTCATATGGGCAATAATACAATAATCAATAAACCTACTTTTGCCCCACACTGTATATAATGAAATGATAGCTATATGAAAAGTAAAATGTACATATTAGTTATATTTCTTATTTTCATCACATTTCTTGCACAGTCCATTTTATTTGGGAATTTTTGAAATTTAATTTTTAATGAATACTCATGCATTGTTCTTGGTGTTTTTTTTCCTTTTTATTGAATTTTTTGGGTTGGCACTGGTTAACAAAATTATACAGGTTTCAGGTCCACAATTCTACAACACGTCAGCTGTACACTGTATTGTGTTGACCATCCCAAGTCAAGTCTCCCTCCATTACCTTCTATCCCTTCTCTACCCTCCTCCTCCTCCCCTGTACCTCTCCTCCCCACAGCAATCACCACACTATTTATGTCTATGAGGTTTTTCTCTTTTTTTTTCTTTTTTGCTCATTCCCTCCACCCCACCCTGAGAGCTGTCAGTCTGCTCTCTATCTATGAATCTGTCACTATTTTGCTTGTTAGTTCATTTTGTTCATTAGATTCCACAGATGAGTGAAATCATCTGGTACTTGTCTTTCTCTGACTGGCTCATTTGTTCTTAAGTGTTCAATTTTCATTTCTAAATTAATGTTCTTTCAGTTTTAGCAATTCGTCAAGAAATATGAATATTTTGCTGGTTACAACTAAGTTTTAACAGGGAGTCAGATTGCCCTCTCCGTCTACTGTCATCCCAACAGAACAGCCTAGCTTCCCTCTGGGGAATGGCCAACCTGAGGCTGAGGGAGAGTGAGAGGTTATGAAGAGAATCCTACATCAAAGCGCACACTGACATGCAGATTTCCTGGCTAAAATGAGCTCTTCATAAATTATTGTGTATGGAAACTTCTATAAAGCTAAGTAAATTCCCATATGAGGTAAAAAGCCACAATTAAGACTTGCTAGCACATGTCTCCTTGAGAAAAACAATCTTGTTTAGGGGGTCGGGGGGAGCCTTATTAGTTTCATATTAATTGCTTCCAAACCTTGGAATAGGTTTCAGCAAATTAGAGCAAATTCAGAAAGATGTTTTATGTTTATATGCATGTATAATCTCTGTATTTCTCTCATATTCAATTGTTCAAAGTTCTTACTTATAATTTGCTTTCCATTTTGTGTTGCATCGTGGTTGAAGTTATGTCAAGTTTTATTATATGAGAGAAAGAGATTGTGACAAAGAAATGTCTGCCACTGAAGAAAAAGATTGGCATTTGGCTGTCTGCTAGCTAATTAAATGTCACTGAGTCCAGAGGCTAAATATGCATCAGTCAATGACTTGATAGATTTTACTGTTGCATATGTACATTTAATTATAGTGTGATTGGAATTAATAAAGTGGTAGTACCTCCCAGAAACAGATTTTATGACCCATGATTTCTCTGAGAGAACTTACTGATCACTGCCCTTTACATAATGTTATACTTAACTAAATTCATTAGAAAAACAATTAGATGGCAAATTAGCAAGTACTCGCCTGTGTATTATCCACATTGATGATTCTCTAGTTAATCTAATGTTAACATTTGTGTTCTTTCACATAGTAAATATCAAGAATCCTTCCCTAACTATCATGTTTCTGAGAAGTCTTCCTATGTATTATATCTATACTAGAGGCCCGGTGCACAAAATTTATGCACTGGGGGAGAGGGGGTAATCCCTCAGCCCGGCTTGTGCCCTCTCACAGTCCAGGAGCCCTTGGGGGATGTTTAACTGCTGTGGAGGTGGAAGAGGGTGCCATCACCGCCACTGCGCTCACCAGATGTGAGCCTGGCTTCTGGTTGAGCGGCACTCCCACTCCCCCTGGGGGAGTGCACTGACCACCAGAGGGCAGCTCCTGCATTGAGCGTCTGCTCCCTGGCAGTCAGTGCACTTCATATCGAGCAGTTGAGCAGCCTTAGCATATCATTAGCATATTACATTTTGATTGGTTGAATGGATGACCAGACGACTGGACACTTAACATATTAGGCTTTTATTATATAGGATATATATATATATGTGTATATATATATCACACACACACACACACATATATATATATATATATATATATATATATATATATATATATATATTATCACATACATTATAATCCAAGAAATTTTATATTTTTTTCTCCTAGGTGTATAGAAACATAGGTATTTTATTACAATCATATTACCTAAAGAGGGGAGATATGGTTAAGAGAATATTCTCTTCTCAATTATTTTTGCTTTGTATCTTCTACTAGAAGTGATAATCAAGAATCAACAACAGACAAAAAGGTAGTGAAAGCCTAGGGTGGGAAAAAGGGGGCATATGTAATACTTTCAACAATAAAGATTTTTTTAAAAAGAATCAATAGCTCTAGCTGGTTTGGCTCAGTGGATAGAACATTGGCCTGCAGACTGGAGGGTCCCGGGTTCGATTCCAGTCAAGGGCACATGCTTAGGTTGTGAGCTTGATCTTTAGTAGGGGGCAAGCAGGAGGAAGAATCATTGATATTTCTATCTCTATCTCCCTATCTCTTACTCTCTGAAATAAATAAAAATGTATTTTAAAAAAAGATAAAAAGAATCAATAATATGGGAGGACAAAATGGCAGCGGAACAGACGGACATGTCCTGAATCTTGTCCCGGAACAGATAGAATGAGCAGCTGAAACAAATAACATCCACCTGAAATTGGCAAAGGAGACTCAGCTAGTGAGACAATTTGCAGCCAGGAAAGGCAGAGGAACCCTGGAGAAAGCCCAGGGCACTGCGACCATGCAAGCTGCAGACATGTCTCCCATCCAAGGAGCAGCAGCCTCACAAGCAGCCCGCCTCAGGCCGAAGAGTAGCAACCTCACATGGCCTGCCCCTGTCCGCGGAGCAGCAGCTGTGTGAGCGGCCCGCTCCCTGTCTGTGGAGCAGCAACCATGCAAGCAGCCCACCCCCATCCAAGGAGAAGCAGCCACATGAGCAGCCTGCCCATGACTGAGGAGCGGCAGGTCCACGCAGCCCGCCCCCATTCAAGGAGCAGCAGCTGTGTGCAGCCCACACCCTGCACATGTCCGAGGAGCAGCAGCAACACAAGTGGCCTGCCCCCATTCAAGGAGCAGCAGCTGTGGGAGCAGCCTGGCCCCATTGAAGGAGCAGCAGCAGCTCAAGCAGCCCGCCCCAGTCCAAGGAGCAGCAGCCACATAAGCAGACCACCCACGTCCGAGAAATGGCAGCCCTGTGCAGCCCCTACTGGTCCGAGGAGCAGCAGCCACACACAGCCCGCACCAGTCCGACAAGCAGCAACCAGGTGAGTGGCTGGCCCTCATCCAAGGAACAGCAACCACGCAAGGAGTCCATCCTCATCCAAGGAGCAGCAGCTGTGCATGCAGCCTCCCCCCACCAGCCAGAGGAGCCACCACTGCTGCAAACAGCACCGACCAGAGGAACCACTGTCAAATGAGGAGCAGTGTCTGCCACGACTGCCCGAGAAGCAACCGCAGCCCGAGGAGCCACTGCCACCAAAGGAGCAGCCCCTCCATGACTTGACATCTAGATCCATTGGTGAGATCAAAAATGGGTAGACAAAGAAACCCCCACAGGAAAGAAAAGGAGGAATCACCAGAAAAGCAGCCAAGTGAAACAGAGCCATGCAATATGTCAAAAAAAGAATTCAGAATAAGGGTCACACAGTTCATAAAATGGATCAATGAAAAAATCAACAACTTATGTAAGAATCAAGAAGAAATGAAGAGTGATATAGCTGCAATAAAAAACACCCTGGAAAGTTTCAACAGTAGACTAGGAGAAGCAGAGGACTGAATTAGCGAATTAGAAGACAGGGAAGCAAAACACACCCAAACTGAACTGCAACTGGAGAAAAAAATTAAATTACAGGAGGAGAGCCTAAGGGAACTAAGGGACAACATGAAATGAAGTAACATATGAATAATAGGGTTGCCAGAACAACAGGAAGAGGAACAGGATTAGAAAACCTATTTGAAGAAATAATGTCAGAAAAATTCCCTCATGTGGGGAATAAAAAAGTCACAAGCACAGAGAGTCCCAAACAAGATGAACCCAAAAAGACCCACAACAAGACAAATCATAATTACAATGGTAAATGTTCACGACAAAGAGAGAATCTTAAAGGCTGCAAGAGAGAGACAGAAAGTTACGTACAAGGGATCTCCCATTAGATTATCAAATGATTTCTAAACAGAAACAATTCAGACCAGAAAAGAATGGAAGGAAATTTTCAAAGTGATGCAAGCAAGGGACTGAATCCAAGAATACTCTATCCAACAACCTATCATTCAAATTTGAAGGGGAAATAAAGAGCTTCATAGACAAAAAAAGGGCTAAGGGAGTTTATCACCACCAAGCCAGCAATGCAAGAAATGCTAAATGGACTGGTGTAAAAAGAAGAAATAAAAAGGTAAGAAGGAACACAGGCCCAAAAACTAAAAATGGCTATAAACAAGTACCTATCAATAATAACTTTAAATGTAAACAAAATAATGCTCCAATCAAAAGACATCAAGTGGCTGAATGGATACAAAAAATACATGACCTATATATATGCTGTCTACAAGAGACCCACCTCAGAACAAGTGACTCACACAGACTGAAATTGAAGGGATGGAAAATATCTTCCAGGCAAATAGAAAAGAAAAAAAAAAGCTGGGGTGGCAATACTTATATCTGACAAAATAGAACTCAAAGTGAAGGCCATAACAAGAGATAAGGAAAGCCATTTCATAATATTAAAGGGATTGATACAACAAGAGGCTATAACACTGATAAACATATATGCACCCAGTGCAGGAGCACCCAAATATATAAAAAAAACTCCTGGAACATATCAAGAGAAAGATAGACAACAATACAATCATAGTAGGGGACTTTAATACACCACTGACATCACTGGATAAATCCTGTAGACAAAAAATCAGCAAAGAAACAACAATCCTAAATGACTCACTAGATCAGATGGACTTAATTTACATCTTCAGAACATTTTATGCTAAAGACACAGAATATACATGCTTCTCAAGTGCACATGGGACATTTTCAAAAATAGACCACATATTGGATCACAGGCAAAGTCTCCCCAAATTCAAGAAGATTGAAATCATATCAAGAATCTTCTCAGACCTCAATGGCATAATATTAGAAATAAACTACAATAAAAAAAATCCAAAAAATTCAAACACTTGGAACCTGAATAGCATGCTATTAAACAATGATTGGATTACCAAAGAGATAAAAGAAGAAATTGAAAACATCCTGGAAACTAATGACAATAAAAACACAACAATCCAAAATCTATTGGACACAATGAAAGCAGTCCTAAGAGGGAAGTTTATAGCTCTACAGGCCTACCTCAAAAAACAAGGAAAAATGGTGGTAAATCATCTAACTCTACAACTTAAAGAATTAGAAAGACAGCAATAGGAAAAGCCCAGAGTGAGCAGAAGGAAGAAGATAACAAAGATCATAGCAGAAATAAATGACATCAAGACCAAAAATAAATAAATAAATAAATAAATAAATAAATAAACAAACAAATAAATAAGATCAATGAAACCAAGAGCTGGTGCTTTAAAAGGATAAACAAGATTGATGAACCTCTAGCCAGGCTCACCAAGAAGAAAAGAGAGAGGACACAAATAAACAAAATCAGAAATGAAATATGTGAATTAACAACAGACCTCATGGAAACACAAGGGATTGTTTAAAAGTACTATGAACAACTCTATTCCAAAAAATTAGACAACATGGAGGAAATGGATATATTCCTAGAAAAATAAAACCTTCCAAAATTCAATCAGGAAGAGTCTAAAAATCTCAATAGGCCAATAACAATGGAAGAAATTGAAGCAGTCAACAAAAAGTTTCCAGCAAACAAAAGTCCGGGCCAGACTGCTTCACAGGGGAGTTTTACCAAATATTCAAGGAAGAACTAAAACCTATTCTCCTCAGACTATTACAAAAAATTCAAGAGGAAGGAACATTTCCAAGCTCATTCTATGAAGCCAGCATCACCCTAATACCAAAACCAGATAAAGACAACACAATGAAAGAGAATTACAGGCCAATATCCCTCATGAACATAGATGCCAAAATCCTCAACAAAATTCTAGCAAATCGGATCCAGCAGTACATCAGAAAGATCATACACCATGACCAAATGGAATTTATCCCAGGGATTCAAGGATGCTACAATATCCACAAATCAATAAATGTGATACATCACATAAACAAACTGAGAGACAAAAATCACATAGTCATATCAACTGATGCAGAAAAAGCATTTGACAAAATCCAAAACCTTTTCATGATAAAAACTCTCAGCAAGGTGGGAATAGAAGGATCATACCTCAACATAATAAAAGCCATATATGACAATCCCACAGCCAACATCATACTCAATGGGCAAAAACTAAAACCATTTCCCCTAAAAACAGGAACAAGACAGGGATGGCCACTTTTACCACTCCTGTTCGACATAGTACTGGAAGTACTAGCCATTGTGATTAGACAAGAAGAAGAAATAAAAGGCATCAAAACTGGAAAAGAAAAAGTAAAACTGTCATTATTCACAGATGACATGATACTGTACATAGAAAACCCTAAAGACTCCATCAAAAAATTATTAGACTTAATAAATGAATTTGGCAATGTAGCAGGACACAAAATTAATGCCAAGAAATCTATGGCATTTCTATACACCAATAGTGAAATTACAGAAAGAGAGACTAAAAAAGCAATTCCATTTACCATCACCCCCAAAAAATTAAGATACCTAGGAGGTAAAAGACCTATATGTGGAAAATTACAGGACACTGAAAAAAGAGATAGAGGAAGACGTAAACAGATGGAAGAACATACCATGTTCATGAATTGGTAGAATCAACATCATTAAAATGTCCATGCTATCCAAAGCAATCTATAGATTCAATGCATTCCCCATTAAAATACCAATGGCATATTTGACAGACCTAGGACGGCCTTTCCAAAAATTTATCTGGAATAAAAAAAGACCCCGAATAGCTTCAGCAATCCTGAGAAAGAAGAACAAAGTAGGGGGGATCTCAATACCAGATATCAAACTGTATTACAAAGCCACTGTTCTCAAAATAGCCTAGTACTGGCACAAGAACAGACATATAGAACAATGGAATAAAATAGAGAACCCAGAAATCGACCCAAACCACTATGCTCCATTAATATTTGACAAAGGAGGCATGAACATACAATGGAGTCAAGACAGTGTCTTCAACAAATGGTGTTGGGAAAATTGGACAGATACATGCAAAATAATGAAACTAGACCCTCAATTTACACCATACACAAAAATAAACTCAAAATGGATAAAGGACTTAAACATAAGACAGGAAACCATAAAAATACTAGAGGAATCCACAGGCAGCAAAATCTCAGATATATGCCGAAAGAACTTCTTCACTGATACCGCTCCTAAGGCAATGGAAACTAAAGAGAAAATAAACAAATGGGACTACATCAAAATAAAAAGCTTTTTTACAGCAAAAGAAACCATCAACAAAACAAAAAGAAAGCCCACTGTATGGGAGACACATTTGCCAATGGTATCACCAATAAGCGTTTAATCTCCAACATTTTCAGGGAATTCATACAACTTAACAAAAGGAAGATAAACAACCCAATCAAAAAATGGGCAACAGACCTAAATAGATACTTTTTGAAAAAAGACTGAAGGAAGTCCAAGAGACATATGAAAACATGCTGAAAGTCACTAATTATCTGAGAGATGCAAATCAAAACCACAATGAGGTACCATCTCACACATGTCAGAATGGCTATCATCAACAAATCAACAAATGACAAGTGCTGGCGAGGATGTGGAGAAAAAGGAGTCCTCGTGTACTGCTGGTGGGAATGCAGACTGGTGCAGCCCCTGTGGAGAACAGTATGGAGTTTCCTCAAAAAACTAAAAATGGAACTCCCATTTGACCCAGTGATTCCACTCCTAGGAATATATCCCAAGAAACTAGAAATGCCAATCAGAAAGGATATATGTACCTCTATGTTCATAGTGGTACAATTCACCATAGCTAAAATTTGGAAACAGCCTAAGTGCCCATCAGCAGATGAGTGGATTAAAAAACTGTGGTACATCTACACAATGAAATACTAGGCTTCGGTAAAAAAGAAGGAATTCTTACTATTTGCAACAGCATGGATGGAACTGGAGAGCATTATGCTAAGTGAAATAAGCCAGTCAGAGAAAGATAAATATCACATGATCTCACTCATTTGTGGAATATAATGAACAACATAAACTGATGAACAAAAATAGAGACAGAGAAGCACTGATCAGACCGTCAAACCTCAGAAGGAAGTTAGGGGAGGGTGGAGATAAGGGGGAGAGATCAACCAAATGACCTGTATGCATTCATATAAACCTAATCAATGGACACAGACAACAGGGGGGTGAGGGCCTGAGTGGGGATGGGTGGGATGGCAATGGGGGTATAAGGACACATATGTAATACCTTAATCAATAAAGAAATTTTTAAAAAATCAAATCAAATATATGTACTTCTTATGTAATTACATGGTCACCCACTGATCACCCACTAATGTAACCAAACAGTGATGTATATAATCAAAATTACTGATTACCCATAAACAATTTATATTTGAATTTGGCATTCATTTCATTTTATAATATCTATAAAGCAAGTTTTACTCTCACCCACAAATTGTGACCAATTGGGAAATTTAACCTGGAATGTATATATTGGTACAAAAATAGCTAATAGATAGATATATTTTGATCTAAAAATGGTTTCTTCAAAATACACTTAATTTCCTTAGAAATTAAATGATTAAATCTCTAACATCTGGCAGAAACTTGTATCAAAAGTTCTCTTCTCCCAAGTACTGGCAGTTAAAACTATGATTTGTAATCACTGTGAAAATATCTGTTTCCTGCATTCAAAGTTAGGTCATTTCCTCTTCCACATTTTACAGTTGGAAAACATGCTAGACTGGTGAATTTTAAAACAAACAGTGGTATTCGTTTCATATATTTCCCCCTCTTTAATATGTCTTTGTCCCTTGTGAAATAAAGTTGTGACATCAGGCACTAATGTAAGAAAGTAAGATTTTAAAAAGTGTATGTGCGAAGAGCAATGAACAATGCTCAAATGCTCATGATTTCTGCTATTCTACAATGAGATGCTTAGAAAGATACAAGGTACTTAATTGTATAGCATTTTAAGGGGATTTACTTGTTTTGCATCAAAAGGCATGCATCAGAGTCATCTGTAAAGCATCTAAACTATGTCCCTGGTCTCCTTTGACCTACTAACTCAAATTCCCATGGCTTAGATAAGGTCTGTATGCTTAAATTTTAAAAAGCCGGAACTCTTACCATTTGCAACAGTATGGATGGAACTGGAGAGCATTATGCTAAGCGAAATAAGCCAGTCAGAGAAAGAAATATCACATGATCTCACTCATATGTGGAATATAATGAACAACATAAACTGGTGAACTAAAATAGATCCAGAGACATAGAAGCATCCAACAGACCAGCCAACCTCAGGGGGAACACAGGTGGTGAGGGAGGGGAGTTCAACCAAAGGACTTGTACTAGTATGCATGCATATAAGCATAACCCATGGACACAGTCAGTAGCGGGAGGGTGGGGGGGTGAGGGCATGTGTCAGGGGGATAGGAATGAGTGGGGAGAGAGGTCAATGGGGGAAAAAGGATTCATATGTAATACTTTAAACAATAAAGAATTAAAAAATAATAACAAAAATTTAAAAAATAAAAATGTCAGTCTCTGCCCCCTCAAAAAAAAAAAAAAATAAAGTAAGGGGGAGATGAAGCAAATAAAATTACCCAACACATTCCATCCTGGAGCATTCTAGATACTGCAGAGTCTGTAATCCCCACCTCAGACAATCAAAAAACAATAAAGAAACACTATATATTGAGGAGACAAATATTAGCCAGACCTGTATTACAGGCTAGATTGATATATACATTCCCCAAATTGTTATAGGAGGATATAACATTGATACAGCACCTTGCATACATACACAACACGGGGATGATAAATTCTGCCTAAAAGGTTTCTAATCTGTACATCGTTAATAAAGTTTAGTCTTATGGATGTATAAAACATATCTGTTTAGCTCTTTTGAAAGCAAATATGTGGGTGAAATAGGGTGAGGATGAAGACAAAACAAAATAAATATTTAAAATCTGAGACTAGATGAACTATTCAAATATAAATACATATATAAAATTACATTAACATAAAATAAATGTTAACATTCCTTAGAAATTATTGTTTTTCAACAAATTATTATTTTCCAATAAGGAAATAGAATAATTTATCAGATAGACACACACACAAAAAAGGGGGTCCAAAGTAGAGACACAAAGAAACAGGCCAGATTTTTGGATAACAGTTCTCCCATAACTGTATAGCCTTCCAAACCTCAGTTCTCTCCCGCCCCGTTCTTGGCCAAAACATGCTGAAAAGGCTTTTCACTTTTATGATCTACAAGTTACAAATTTGAATCCATCTCCATCTGCTATGCTCTCCTACTGCTCCATGAAAATCTCTATCCCTGTTCAAGAACTTCATTCATTCAAAATTCAACAGCCACTTTTGTTCAGTTTTCTTATTTCATACTAGTAGCCCGTTTGCACGAAGATTCGTGCAATAGACCTTCATTCACCTGGCTGCCTGCACCAGTTTTCTGTAGGCACCAGGGACCCAGGCCTAGGCTGTGGCCCCCGCCTTCTGCCTTTTTCAGGGTCGGGGCTTGGCCCCGGGCAGTGGCCTTGGGCTCGGTGGCACCCAACATCCTTGCTAAGGATCACAGGAGCCGACTCCCAGTGGTTTCCTGCGATCCATGCAGGCTGCCCACTGGTGCCCAAGGCTGGGAAAGCCTCCGCCCCAGGCTTTTCTGGCCTTGGGCTCGCCGCACCCAGCATCCCTGCTACCGATAACAGGAGCCGACCCCCAGTGGTTTCCTGCGATCGGTGCAGGCTCCTGGCTGGTGCCCAAGGCCCAGAAAGCCTCGGTCCCTGGGACCCCTGGAAACGGCGGGAGGGGCCGGGCCACGCCCCCCCCCCAGGTGGCCAATCGCCTCCGGGACCCCCGGGAGGGGCGGGAGGGGCCCGGACATGCCCCCCTAGGTGGCCGATCGCCCCAGGCACCCCCGGGAGCGGCGGCATGGGCCCGGCCACGCCCCCCGGGGTGCCGATCGCCCCAGGCACCCCCGGGAGTGGCGGCATGGGCCCGGCCACGCCCCCCCGGGGTGCCGATTGCTCCAGGCACCCCGGGGAGCGGCGGCATGGGCCCGGCCAATGGGCACCGCCATCTTGATCTTCTCAACGGCGGATATGCCACCCGGAGTCCCGCCCCCAGCCTCCCGCCGGCCCAATCGTGGGCATAGCGAAGGTGCGGTCAATTTGCATGTTTCTCTATTATAAGGTAAGATTTTAAATTTCATATTTCAGAAGCGGACAAATTTTTCTTTGACTCTAACACTCTTATCTATGTTTTCCTTCCACTTTTCTCCACTCAATTTAAAATTTTAGCCATCACTTCAAAGTTGATATTCCTAAAGATCTTGCCCTATGCCATCTCTTGTCTCTACTTTTTCCCCCCAATTTACATGGTCCCCCTGGGTTAGTGCTTCCATTTTCATGGTTTAAAGGGCTATAACTATGCTAAAGACTCACAATCTGGTTCTCTTTCCCATATCTCTGTGATGAGCTTCAGATCATACATGTTGCTATCCACTGAAGGCCATTATTTCCAGAAACTGAATCATCTATACCACCCTGCCAGCTTCCAAAGTAACCAAACAAACCAACCAAAAGACTTGTGTATCCTAATCCATGTCTAGATTTAAACATCTGAGTGACATTCTTGAATCTTCCCCACCCCCAATCCATCTATTTACAAGGGCTACATGTCTATTTCCTAAAATTCTGAAATTACTTCACCATCTTCCCATTCTCTCCTCGTGTAGGCTACCATTATCTTTGCTCAAATGACTATAAAGCCCAGGTATTTCCTTATCATCTATACGTTCCACTTATATAACCTTACACTTCTAAAAATATTTCTCATATGCAAGTATAATCTTACTTCCATTGCTATTAAGATGTATTTTGTCCAGGGAAAAGGTAATAAACATTTCCTTAAAGAGAAAGACCCAAATACTTAGTCACCCTGAAGAATTCTTGATAAACACAGTTCTTTTAAGATTTATACTTCACCAAACTCACCTCCTCTGCCTTTTTTGCTCCTCTCTTTCCTCACTTACCCATATAAGCACTCAATGCTAAAGGTAGGCTTAATTGGGTTCAAATCCTCATGTGCATTTTGTTTTCTCAACTCCAGAACACTTTGTTATGCATTCCTCTGGCTGGATCCCTCCTTCCCATCATCCTCTTCACTTCAAGTGTAGCTTTAGACACCAGTTATTCCAGACACCTTTCTTAACCAATACCAGTCATGCTATAGAACTGCTTGTTCTGTACTATCATATTCTCTGTGCTTACCTTATTACATTACTTATCACACTGCTTTGTGATTGCCTCTTTTTTTTTTTTTTTACTGTATTTTCCATCACTGTGCATTCCTCTTGAAAACAGAATCCATGACTATATTGTTCATACCTGTGCCTGATTTTTAGGTCCCCCTCCCCCTTCTCAACACTGTTCTACTTAATCACCTCAAGGCAAGATCCATTATCATCACTATCATCTAACCCATTCTATATAATCATATTTTTCTGACTCCTTCCACTTAGTTTAAATTATACACATCTGTCTCATTTAAAATCATAGAAACAAAACAAAGCACACAACCCAGTAGCCACTCTGTACCACCAACCTGCTAAATTTCATGAAAATTTTGATTAGCTGGTTCATTTTTTTCTTACATTGAATATTTCTCTAACTCTAATTTTATTTCCACCACTATTCAAATACTATAACATTTTACAAATTCATGAATTACCATTGCCAACACAGTGAACATTTTTATTCAGTATTTTGTCTATTGTTCATAAAGCTCTTTCTTAGACAATAAATACTAAGAAGCTCCACTGGACTTTTGCATTCCTATTTGTACCTGAGGACAGAGCTTGGTAAACAAACAAGCAAAAACCTATTGCTCTAAATTAGTGTTTCTCCAATTTTCAAGTATATACAAATTGTCTGGGTTCTTGCTGAAATGCAGCAATAACTTCAATGCATCTGGGTTCGTGCCTGAGACTTTGCTGTTCTAACAAACTCCCATGCCAATACTGCTGGTCTGTGGATCGCCGTTAGAGGAGCATGTCTCTGTAATCACAATGGAATAACTAGGGAGCTTTAAAAACAGCAATCCCTGGGCACCATTGGAGACTGATTTAATTGGTCTGGGTGTAACCTGGTTACTGGGAATTTTCATGCTCCCTGGGTGATTCTAATATGTAGCAAAGGTTGAGAACCACTGTAACTATAGTCACCATACTACACATTACATCACCAGGACTTACTTATCTTATAACTTATGTTTTATTTAGAGAGGTATTTAAAATATTTTTAAAATATTAAACTAGAAGGCAATAACTTTAGTAGCCCAATTAGTCATTCTTTTACTAATTCCATGTAGGTGTCTGTCATATATCTAGGCAAATTATCCCTTTTTCTTGTTACAATGCCTGCTGATTCCTACTGAAATAGACAGTCTGGAGGCAGGGTAGTGGTTCTGAAAGAGCATAAATGTTCAAGGCAGACAGATCTGAATTCAAATTAATTACTCTGCTCTATTATTCTGAGAAAGTCACCCAAATCCTGCTCATTACTTTAACTTTAAAGGGAATAGATACCTTGGAGATATCATATGAATTTAAATGAAAACTTTTGTAAAAATGCCCAATACACTTCCATATTGAAGGTGCATAGATCCATTCAGTTATTTATTTATCCAATAATTGTTTATTGAATACTTAATGTTATCATTAAGTAAACGTAGGCATTTAAATGAAAAACAAGGCTGTGTCTTCCATAGCACTCCCACTCGTGTGTGTGTGTGTGTGTGTGTGTGTGTGTGTGTGTAGAATAAAATACTTAAATGGGATAGAGAAGGCTTTAGAGTGTGAGAATCTACTTTACAAAGAGAAATCATTAAAGTCCTTTTTGAGACCTGAATGAGAGAGAAAAGAATCACTCTTGTGAACAATCGGGGGAGAAGAAGTCCAGGTAGACATCAGAACAACCACGAACTCTGAAGCATAAGGGAGGTTGGTGTGACTCAGGGACAGAGAGAAAATGAGAGGAGACCATAGTGGGAATAAGCCTGGAGGGCTAGGGAGGGCCTTTATCACTTAGGCCCTAAGTCTTAGGGTATCAGAGAAAATGGCAAGGTGCTTGCATTTTATCCTAATTGCAAAAAAGAGACATGAGAATATAATTAAGAACTGATTTTATTTTCATTATTAAGAAATTGTAGTCCAGCCAGCATGGCTCAGTGGTTAAGCCTTGACCTATGAACCAGGAAGTCATGGTTCCATTCTTGGTCAGGGCACATGCCTGAATTGTGGTCTTGATCCCCAGTAGGTGGCGAGTAGGAGGGAGCCATCAATAATTCTCTCTCATAATTGATGTTTCTATCTCCCTCTCTCTTCCTCTCTGAAATCAATAAAAATATATACTTTTTTTAAAGAGAAAGAAATTGTACTGGCTGCTGTGAGGAGAATCAACTACAGTGGGGAGGGGCTGAAATGGAAACACTAGTGGCAGTTATGAGGTTATGACTTATAACCATATAAATGAGAAATGATGATAACTAAGAAAAGCAAAAATCCTAACTTTCAATGTCTGTCTTCCATTCTGTGCTCCCTATATGTACCTCCTCCAGGTGATGAATGCCCTATTGTTCAACAGGTTGGTGGGCAATTTGAGTGATGTTCCATATTAGACTCATCTTGAAGTCATCTAAGTTTCTTCCCATGATCTACCTATGAGGAGCTACCATAAACACAGAAATAAATGCAGTCTTTGTGACTCAGCAAGCACTAAGTGAGTGGCAATGTCCCAGATTTATTAATTAATTCCATCAACAATTTGTAGAGCTATGTAAGCAACATATATGCATTCTAATTGTTGGTTGAATATATTTAAACTATTTTCTCTGTTTCTAATCTTTAAAACAAATTCCAGTTTTAAAAATATTGTGTGCACTGTACTTTCTTTTAAAACCATTTATAAATTTGCTATTATATCTAGGTACCAAACTAAATACTACAGAAAACCAGGGACCCAGATAATCCTACCTAATAATAGACAAATATGCAAATTGACCGTACCTTCGCTATGCCCAAGCCACGCCCACCAGCCAAGCCATGCCCACCAACCAATCAGGACGAGTATGCAAATTACCCCGACAAAGATGGCGGCTAATTTGAATATCAATACAGCGTAGAAAGAAGCCAAGAGCTGCAGAAGGGAGCAAAGCTGTGGAGAAGCAAGCAAGCCGGGGGGAGGAGAAGGGAGGAGTGGAGGCAGGGCCGGGGGAGAAGGGAAAAGCAGGAGGGCTGGCGGAGAAGGTGGGGCGGGGGAGAAGGGAGGAGCGGAGGCGGGGTCAGGGGAGCGTGCAGCAGGAAACCCTATTGCAGGATTTTTCCTGCAATGGGAACACTATTATACATGATAATCTTCACAGATCTTACTGTTTACAAAGGGAATACACCTAAAATATAGACTGTCCCAACAAAATGCAGTAAGGGCCACAGATAGTGTTTTGGGAATATATCTGACACAAAGAAGCTTAGAGAAGGCTTCCTATAGAAGAAGAGTTCTAATTGTGAAGTAAATAAAATGCAGAACAAAGGAAGGAGTGGAAGAGATAGAAATAAAACAGTATCCAGAATTGAAAATATTATGGCACTGTCCATGGTTTCTAAATGCATATATAAGAACCCCCAACTAGTCAGAGGGCTGATACCTAACCTAAGCCTACCTGTGTTGAAGCAGGAGAAAAGACATAAATTAATTAACTCATGCATTAATTAAACAAATATTGAGCACCTACCATACACTGGACACTAGTAACTAAAATCAGAAGTGAGCAAGAAAAAAATTCCCTAGAGCTTAACTTCCGGAAGGCAGAGGAGGGGTGAAGGCGGACCATGGACAAAAGTCTGCTAGTCACTTTTTCCCCCTAGTTCATTGTTTAAAGTGAGAACTGTAAAGATACAACAGATGTTCTTTGTTCTATCAACAAATCCCACCTGTGGGACACCCTACAGCTTTTTGAACAGGTCTGTCACAAAGTAAGTGATTCATAAAATCACCTGACAGAGTTAAGCATGTGAAACACACAAGACAGGGCTGTCAGGACCTCCCAGCTCACCAAATGATGAATGTCATAAGGAATAAACCTGCTTTAATTAATTCTCCCTGGAGTCTTTCTACAATTCCAAAGATATTTTTTTTAGGATCTTTTTATTTCTTTGTTTGACTGGAATTAATTATTTCTCTTGCCAACTATCTCCATGTCTCATTCCCTTCAATTTCCACACTCCGCTGGAAACCAGCCTGCTAGCCATCTACTTGGTCAAAGATTGACCTAGGATTCCTTTGAGGACTGAAATTTTATTTTATTTTTTCAAATAAGCCAGAGGTTACTGTTTATCCTGGGCAATGCTTAAAAGTTTCACAAGGTCAATTGTATTTTATTTTTCAGCAGACTTTCTTGAATAATTGAGTAAGTTTAATACCAAATAAAATGATGAAGTGGTTTTTCCTTTCAATTCGGTAATGCAGTAGTATTTCAGAATCCCAGCATCTACAATAAATGATTTTCCCACTAACCAAAGAAATATTTTACTGAGATTTAAAGAATCTCAGGTCAGAGACTCTCTAGAAAGGCATTAGAAATTAACTAGCAGTTTAAAATCCAGAATAGAAATGTCAAAATAAATCTAAAATTTTTCAAATATAATGTAGACTTTGATACAAATAAATCTTGCTTATAAAACCTTTAACATTCTCAACACCTTAGCCTGCAGATCCAATTATCCCCCAACATTATCTGCTCAGCCATGCTGAGCTTATTCACCAGCCCTCCAGTAAGAAATAATAAAAGGTCTGCAGGTGTATTTACATTCAGAGGGAAGAGGTATAGGTGTGAGAATTGCAATCATTTTCTGCAGTGTTATAAACAGTAAACAGTTTGTGACTTGCAGAACATCTATACATAAATTTGGCTAGTTGAATTGTTCTGTTTTGAGTAAAAATGGGGAAAACTATTCAAAGAAAATAATGGCAATATTTTGCCACAGAGTTTTGTAATAAAAGAATAAGGCTATTGTGTTTTGTATTCATTACCATTTGGAATTTTCATTAATTCACTTGTAAGCAATCTTGGCAGAATGCATCCTGAGGAATTAGTTCCCTACCTACATGTGACTCAGAGTCTATGGGAACAGACCACTCCCAAAATAGATAATATGGGAACAGACCACTTCCAACATAGATAAGGCCAGTGCAATGGGACACAGGTTAAAAAATGATATGTGTCTCCTACCGATGGAATACAATTAATTCTGCCCTGGTTTACTCTGGATGTCTGTGCAAATGTCTAGAAGACCACATATGTGCAGTAACTTAATGGGTAGCACACAAACTATTTCTGATTTTCTCTTTGTCACCCAGAGTTTAGGAAAATACTTATGCATATATAGTTAAGTTTATTAACCAAATTGATTAGTGTCTAAAGCTGTATAGAATTGAAACAAAAAAAAATATGACATTTTATAAGGAAAATATAAGAATAAGGGTGATCAACCATTCCCTAAAATTTTAAGACATTAGGCTTTATGAGATGATTAAGAGACTTTAAAGTTAAGAGTTGCTAAAATAATCAATTATTGGTGAGCCCAAAGCTAGAGTGGCTAATCAGAACATATAGAAGAGGTTTAAGATTGATGGTGGAGACAGAGAGATTAACTAACTACATATTCTCAGCCTGGTGGGCTTGGAGCTAATTCTACAAATGCCCTCCCTATCCCCCTGGCCAACTTGTCCTTTTATATCGGCTTGGTTGGTGCTTGAGTCCATAAGAGGGAGTGCAAGTTTGGGGGACTCAAAGAAATTATAATAAAATCAATAGAAATGATATGTGAATGCTATTAATGTATTAAACTGTCACAAAACTCCAAATAAAATATTTCAATTAAAAATCTGAGGTCACTCCACATTTAATTTTGAACGTAGAAAAAATAAAAATTAAAAACAAAACCGAAAATGCTTAAGTAATAAAAGAGAAAAAATTAGGAAAAGATGATTTTTTTTGGAAGATGTTCAAGGAAAATTTCTGGAGTACACCTATTTTTCAAGGTACTCCTGATAGAGTGCCCTCTGTTCCATTGTATCCATTAATAGGAGGCTCTCAGCTGCCCTCCCATGCAGGATATATATATATATATATATATATATATATATATATATATATATATATATATCCTATATAATAAAAGGCTAATATGCAAATTGTCCCCTTGGGAGTTCGACTGGGAGACCGGGAGTTTGATCGCTCACTATGACATGCGCTGACAACCAGGGGGTGGAGCAGAAGGAGGAGGTGGGGAGGCGGGGAGGTGGGGAACCTGATCGACGACCAGGGAGCCAGCAGGGGAGGGCAGTTAGGGATGACCAGGTTGGCAGGGGAGGGCAGTTAGAGACAACCAGGCCTGCAGTTGAGGGCAGCTGGGAGCAACCAGGCCTGCAGGAGAGGGCAGTTGGGGGGGACCAGGCCTGCAGGGGAGGGCAGTTGGGGGCGACCAGGCCATGAGGGGAGGGCAGTTAGGGGCAACCAGGCCTGCAGGGGAGGAAAGTTGGGGGCGAGCAGGCAGGCAGGGGAGGGCAGTTGGGAGCGACCAGGCCAGCAGGAGAGGGCAGTTAGGGGCAACCAAGCTGGCAAGGGAGGGCAGTTAGGGGTGACCGGGCCAGCAGGGGAGGGCAGATGGGGGCAACCAGGCCTGCAGGGGAGGGAAGTTGGGGGCAACCAGGCCTTCTGGGAAGGGCAGTTAGGGGCAATCAGGCAGGCAGGGGAGGGCAGTTAGGGGCGACCAGGCTGGCAAGGGAGGGCAGTTAGGGGTGACCAGGCCAGCAGGGGAGGGCAGTTGGAGGCAACCAGGCCTGAGGGGAGGACAGTTAGGCATGATCAGGCTTGCAGGGGAGGGCAGTTGGGGGCGACCAGGCTGTCAAGGGAGGGCAGTTAGGGGTGACTGGGCCAGCAGGGGAGGGCAGTTAGGAGCAATTGGGCCAGCAGGGGAGCAGTTAGGCATCGATCAGGCTGGCAGGGGAGTGGTTAGGGGGTGATCAGGAAGGCAGGCAGGAGAGTTGTTGGGAGCCAGCATTCCTGGATTGTAAGAGGGATGTCCGACTGCCCATTTAGACCCAATCCTGGTGGGCAGTTGGACATCCCTCGAGGGGTCCCAGATTGGAGAAGGTGAAGGCTGGGCTGAGGGACATACCCTCCCCCCCCCCCCCGCATGAATTTCGTGTACCAGGCCTCTAGTATGTGTGTGTGTGTGTGTGTATATATATATATGTGTGTGCGCGGGTACAGTCTCTAGGCCTGGCCTGCGATCGGGCCATCTTCCCTGGCTGCTCGCAGCTGGCCCCGCCACCCACTGCCACCTACCCCTGGTTCCCAGTTCATCATTGGGTGATTGGAGCCTGCTGGCCGGGGGAGGGACCAAGATGTTGGCCATTCCGCCCACTCACCGACCCCACCCCTGCTGCCACCCACCCCAGTTTCCCATTTGCCATCGG
Source organism: Cnephaeus nilssonii (assembly GCF_951640355.1). Lineage (NCBI taxonomy): Eukaryota > Metazoa > Chordata > Mammalia > Chiroptera > Vespertilionidae > Cnephaeus > Cnephaeus nilssonii. The sequence goes on along the minus strand of NC_137074.1, from coordinate 95,211,860 downwards.
GTGATCAGAGCCTGAAGGCAGGGGTAAGGGACCAAGAGGTTGGCCATTCCCCCTTGCTCACTGGCCCCACCCCCACCGCAGGCTGCCCTCTGTGTGTGGGGCAACTGACGAGGTGGGGGCCTTGGCCTGGAGCCACCTGCATTCCCCACCACCCACCCCTGGTTCCCCGTTTGCCATCCAGCAATCGGAGCCTGCCAGCCAGTGAAAGGGACCAAGAGGTGGTCAGTGCGCCTCATAGTGACTGGTCGAGCGGTTGTTCTGGTCGTTCCGTTGTTAGGGTCAATTTGCATATTACCCTTTTATTATATAGGACTAGAGGCCCATTGCAGGAAGATTCCTGTAATAGGGCTTCCTGCTGCAGTCGCCGCCCAGCCTGCTTCCCTCCCTTCTCTGCCGCCCCCCTTCTCTGCTGCCCCACCTGCTTGCTTCTTCACAGCTTCACTTCCTTCTGCAGCGCTTGGCTTCTTTCTACACTGTCTTCAGTCTTCGCTCTAGCCTGAATATGCAAATTAACCGCCATCTTGGTTGGGTTCATTTGCATACTCACCCTGATTGGCTGGTGGGTGTGGCTTGTGGACATAGCAAAGGTATGGTCAATTTGCATGTTTCTCTTTTATTAGGTAGGATTCCTCCCTCCCAAAGGTATATATTGTATCCAATCATTATTCCTAGTCTTACCTATTTCATCCAGAAGGGTGCTTATTAAGTGACCTTATCATTTGGAAGGATAAAAGGTGGCCCTGCACACATTCAAAGTGTTTTTCTTTTTAAATACAGCTTACATTCATTGTCCTAACAGTCAGTCACAGAGACGGTGCCTATCACCACACTGCCATTTGTTTTCACTGCTCTGCCCAGAATATTCTAGCTGAGACCAATTTCTTCAACCATGGCATTGGCATCTATGAGCTATAACTCTTAAGTAGAATACTACTTAAAAGGTGTTTCTTTTTAGGAGGAAGAATGTCATTACTTTGTTAATGTACATTATTGTCAGTTACTAACTCTGGAAAAATAAGATCTGGTTATTTATTTATTTAGTTAGTTAGTTTAAAACAGGCTAAATACAGTAATGTAATTCTTAAGTTCTTATATAAAAACTCTTGCTGACAGCCAAATGTATCAGCATAGTCCATAAAGGAGGCTAGTTCATTGTCAATGGCAGCAATACAAAAGCAGTCTGGCATAGAGAATTTAGAGCTAGACAGAGGTGGAAGCAAAGCCAACTGATGCCTTTACAGGTTGCATTTTTAAGCCTTTGTTTCTTTATATTTCAAAATGAGTGTAATAATATAAATTCTACAAGCTTAGAAAAAATTTAAATATAGTAGCTATGTAAAGACTACTGCACAAAATAGATAGCAAAACTTCAACAAATGCCATGACCTCCTCCTTTTGCAACATAATACTTACATACAGTTATTAGAGTATCATTATAAAAAAAAAGAACATAACTTCGTCCATGAAAGTCCATTGGGCATATATATAGGCATACCCCATTTTATAGTATCACTTTATTGCACTTCCCAGATACTGTGTTTTTTACATATTGTGGGTGTGTATCAACCCTGCATCAGCCAAAGTCCATGGATGCCACTTTTTTAACAGCATTAGACAACTTTGTGGCTCAGTGGCACATTTTGGTAATTCTCGGAATATTTCAAACGTTTTCATTATTATGATATTTGTTATGGGGTTTGAGATCAGTGACTTTTGATGTTACTATCATAATGATTTTGCAGGGCTACAAACTATGTCCATATAAGGCAGCAAAATTAATCAATAAATGTATGTGTTCTGACTGTTCCACTGACTGGCCATTTGTTCATCCCTCTCCCCTTCCTCCCACCCCTGGCCTCCCTATTCCCTGAGATGCAGCATTAAAATTAGGCCAATTAAGTATGCAACAATGGCCTTTAAGTGTTCAAGGGAAAGAAAGACACTCTCAATTTAAATTAAAAGCTAGAAATGATTAAGCTTAGAGAGGAAGGCATGTCAAAAGTTGAGAAAGCCAAAAGCTAGAACTTTTGATCTAAATGGTTAGCCAAGTTGTGAATGCAAAGAAAAAGTTCCTGAGGAAATTGAAAGTACTACTCCAGTGAACACACATATGATAAGAAAGCAAAACAGCCTTATTACTGATATGGAGAAAATAGATATGGATTAAGCCAAAGCCAGTCCATAGCAAGGCCCTAACTCTTCAATTCTATGAGGGCTATGAGAGGTAAGGAAGCTGCAGAAGAAAAGCTGAAGTTAGCATACTTTGGGTCATGAGGTTTAAGGAAAGAAGCCATCTCCACAACATAAAAGTGCAGGTGAAACAGCAACTGGTTATATAGAAGTTGCAGCAAATTATCCAGAAGGTCTACCTAAGATAATGAAGGTAGAAAAACAACAATTTCTATGTAGACAAAATTGTATCATATTGGAACAAGATGTCATCTGGGACTTTCTTAGCTAGAGGTAAGTCAGTGCCTGCCTTCAAAGCTATAAAGGACAGGCTTATCTCTTGTTAGGGACTAATGCGGCTGGTGACTTTACATTGAAATAAATGCATACTTACCATTCTGAAATTCCTAGGGGCCTCCAGAATTATGCTAAGTGTACTCTGTGTGTGTGTGCTCTGTAAATGGGACTCCGCACATGGGACAGAAAAGCCTAGATGACAGCACATTTGTTTACAACATGGTTTACTAAATATTTAAATCTGCATAAATAAATATTCCTTTCAAAATATTACTACTCATTAATAATGCACCGGGTCACCCAAGAGCTCTGATGATGTACAATGAGGTTAATGTTGTTTTCATGCCTGCGAATACAGCATCTGTACTGCAACCCATGGATCAAGGAGTAATATCAGCTTTTAATTCTCATTTAAGAAATATCCTATATAATAAAAGGCTAATATGCAAATCGACCAAATGGCAGAACGACCGGTCGCTTTGATGTACACTGACCATCAGGGGGTAGACGCTCAATGCAGGAGCTGTCCCCTGGGGAGCGCCGCTCAGCCAGAAGCTGGGCTCATGGCTGGCGAGCACAGCAGCAGTAATGGGAGGCTCTCCTGCCTCCGCAGCAGCGCTAAGGATGTCCGACTGCTGGCTTAGTCCCACTCCCCATGAGGATCGGGCCTAAGCCGGTAGTTGGACATCCTCCTGGGGCCCCCAGACTGTGAGAGGGTGCAAGCCAGGCTGAGGCACCCCCTGAGGGCATGAATTTTCTGCACTTGGCCTCTAGTATTTTATAAGGTTACAGCTGCTACAGATAGCAATTCTTCTGATGGATCTGGGCAAAGTAAATTAAAAACCTTCTGCAAATAATTCATCATTCTAGATGCCATGAAGAATATTTGTGATTTAAGAAAACAGATCAAATATCAAGATTAACAAGGGTTTACAAGGAGGTGATTTCAATTCTCATGTATGACTTTAAGGGGTTCAAGACTTCAGTGGAGGAAGTAACTGCAGATGTGAAAATAGCAAGAGAACTAGAATTAGTTGTAGAGCCTGAAGATGTGACTGAATTGCTACAATCTCATGATAAAATTTTCATTGATGAGTAAAGGTTTATGGATGTGCAAAGAAAGTGGTTTCTTGAGATAAAACTATTCCTGGTGAAGATGCTGTGAAGACTGCGAAAATGACAAAATGTTTGAAATATTACAAAAATTTGTTTGATAAGGCAACAGCAATGTTTGACTCCATTTTTTTTTAATATATATTTTATTGATTTTTTACAGAGAGGAAGAGAGAGGGATAGAGAGTTAGAAACATCAATGAGAGAGAAACATCGATCAGCTGCCTCTTGCACACCCCCTACCGGGGATGTGCCCGCAACCAAGGTACATGCCCTTGACCGGAATCGAACCTGGGACCCTTGAGTCCGCAGGCCGACGCTCTATCCACTGAGCCAAACCGGTTTCGGCTGACTCCATTTTTAATGAAGCTCTAATGTGAGTAAAATTTATCAAACATCATTTCAAATTACAGAAAAACCATCCAGGAAAGAAAGAGTTGAATGATGCAGAAAACGTCACTGTAGTCTTTAAGAAATTGCTACAGCCACCCTGACAGAAAGGTAACAACTGGCTGAAGACTCAGATGATGGTGAGGATTTTTAGCAATAAAACATTTTTAAATTAAGGTACGTACAATGCCTTTTAGACATAATGCTATTTCATACTTAATAAACTACAGCGTAGTGTAAACATAACTTTTACATGCACTGGGAAACTAAAAATATCATGTGACTAGTTTTATTTCAGTATTTGTGGTGGTCCGAAACTAAACCCGCAATATCTCCAAGGTAGGCCTTAAGGTCAAGCATTTTTTTTTTTATATATGGCTTTGTTTTTCTCTTCAAAATGTTTCTGATAGTTAATTCATAATTGTCTTAATATAGCTCTAATTCATACAAAGGTGAAATACTGTACATTGCTTTAGGTTTGCTTTCCTGCTTCTTTATGGCTTCATTGGAAACAGATTACAAAATATGCTTTGAAACTTTATAGTGAAGTATAAGAAGGAAAAAAAAGGTAAATAATTGAGTCAGTCCACATACTTTTCTAATATTTATAAAGAAAATGAGACATTTGGTTGTATTCATCCTTTTTAGGGTTTATCATAAACTAACTCTATGGAAATATTTTCTAATCTACCATTTTCATCCATTCATCCAGAAATGAAATTGTACATTTTAGTATAATGTAGATGTGATTCACATCTTTAATTCTTGAAAATATTGAAATTTTGAAGATAAAAGATTCTAAAAATCTATTTATTTTGGAAAGAAAGAAATAGGCTACTATGTAAGATGAGTTACTTAAAATATGAATAACTAATTTTCAAACAACTGATACAAGCATTCTATTCATCAATTTCTGGCCACTTTATGGCTTTAGTTATAAACCACACAATTTTACAATCCATATTCTAATTTGGCATTCTCTCAACATTTACTTCTAAAACATGTTTACAGAAGATATTTTCAAAACAAACATCATTTCGATCATCAATTTATATAATGTACACTTACGCTTCTATTAGCTCAATTTCTACTTCAGTTTTCCTCTCTTGTTGTCACTTTCCATTTATGGGCCTCTAGTTTCTAATATGTAAATAGGATTTGGAATACAACCCAGATTCTCTTCCATCTTTAATGTTTTGGGATTTTATACCACTACTAGAGGCCCGGTGCATGAAATTTGTGCATGAGGGGAGGGGGATCCCCTCAGCCCAGGCTGCACTCTCTCCAATCTGGGACCCCTTGGGGGATGTCCAACTGCCGGTTTAGGCCCAATCCAGGGATCGGGCCTAAACTGGCAGTCGGACATCACTCTCACAATCCTGGACCGCTGGCTCCTAATCAATCACCTGCCTGCCTGTCTAATCGCCCCTAACTGCAACCCCCTGCTAGCCTGGTCACCCCTAAATGCCCCCCCCACCAGCCTGGTCACCTCTTACTGCCCCACCTGCTGGCCTGGTTGCCCACAACTGCCCCCCTCTGCTTGTCTGGTTGACCCTAACTGCCTCCTCCCCTGCTGGCCTGGTACCCCCAACTGCCTGCCCTGCTGGCCTGGTCACCCTTCATGGCCCCCCCACCAACCTGGTTGCCCCATGTAGCCTGTTGTTCAGTCGTTTGGTCGTCCCTCACTAACCCCACTGCCGGCCTGGTCGCCCCACGCAGCCTGCTGTTCAGTCATTTGGTCATTCCTCACTAACCCCCCTGCCAGCCTGGTTGCCCCACGCAGCCTGATGTTCAGTCATTTGGTCATCCCTCACTAACCCCCCTGCTGGCCTGGTTGCCCCATGCAGCCTGCTTGTTCAGTCGTTTGGTCATCCCTCACTAATCCCGCTGCCAGCCTGGTCGTAGGCAGCCATATTGTGAGGGTGTGGTGGTCAATTTGCATATTACCTCTTTATTATATAGATTTTTACTTTATTTGCATGATTTAGAACCACAAAAATCAGAGATAGCCTAAAATATTCGTTTCAATAAACACACATTTGTTGCAGTGATAGCTTATATTTGCAAAAGACATGGTTGATGATTATACAGAATCCTAGTATAAATTATGCAATTTCTAATTTATGTATTAGTTTAATATTATTTTCTTTATGCAAATCAGTATTTTGGTTCATCATTTATAGTCTCCTAAATAAAGAACTTGTGCTTAAATCATTATTTAATTTTTGTTATATATTCAATATAATTTTCCTTATATAAAGGAGTATTTTAGTCCATAAATTGTATAGTCCTAAGTAGTAAATATAAACTCATTTTTATTTTATAGATTGGGTTTATGTGTAATATAGTATGTTTCTCTTGCATATGAATTCCTAGATATCAATGTCTGATTAGAGAAAATGTGAACTAGAAACAAAATGTACTCAAAGAAATTTAGAGCATTCAGTCCTTTATTTTTATTTATTAAGGAAATATGTTTATCTGGACTTATATAGGATATTGGGAGTTCTACAAGAAATATAGAAATGGAAATAAAGGGATTCTGTAATGTTTGTATATGTGTATAAACACACGTATAGATTTTGAAAACCTCTATATTAATGAGTATAGAGAAATTACAACATATCTTTATAGAGTAAACTTTATGATTTGTCTATTTGTAAACATTACACTTCTAAGAAAAGCAAAAATATGTAACAGAAAAAAGAAACTGAGAAAACATATTTCAGGAAGCTAAAACTGAAAAGAAAGAACAAATTGATGGTACATATATTATGAAATAAAGATGAAGCCAAGTTTGTACTGTCTAACAAGGAGAATCATCAAATTAGCAATCATAGTTCCTCTAAATATGATGTTCTTCATTACCACAGATGGAAGAATGTATTTATTTACCATCACCTCACAACCCAAAAGACATCCAAGTAAAACTGAGAGTAATAAAAATAACTAAATGTCAGGTGAAGCTAATATTGAAGAAATGTCCAAGATCAATGAACAGTTTGCTTCAGGAAAAAAAAAAAATTCTTCCAGTTAAAAACAAATAATGGGACAGCAACTGGAAGATAATAAATGATCAAGTAACATCACTATAAAGAAAAATAGTAAGAAAAACAGATGAAATAATGTGAAATTATCAATTAAGTACAAATATGAATAAGTAAAATTATTGATAATGTGTTTAGAAAAACTCTCCTCATATTTTCCTTTGTTACCTGGATTGTGAATGTTCATAAAATATATAACTGTTCAATAGCCATAAAAACTACAATAAGACCTTACGTAATGTCTTTGGTAGGTTCTCTGACATTAAGCAAAACAACGTATTGCAAAACAAATTTTACAATAGGCTGTTGGATATAAACAAGAGTTAAGTTTCTACAGAATCTCATCAATGTTATAACAAAACAATTTTGAATGAACTGAAATTATTTGAGGACCTGTTGTATGCTATTTCAGATTTTGTTAGATTCAAGCATATTAGTACTTTCAATTTTGAAAAATAATATTATGAGCTTAATATGTATATTTGCACATATAAATCATTTCAAATAAACAAATATTGGTAAAAATGTATTTTTGTTAAATTGATTGGGATGACATTGGTCAACAAGAACATACAGGTTTCAGGTGTGTGTTTCTATGTTACAAGATCTGTATATTGCACCGTGTGCTCATGACCCAAAGTCAAATCTCCTGTCACCATATATTAGGACCCCATTTATGTATATAAATTATTTCAAATAAACAAATAGTGGTAGAAACTTAAATAGATCTTCAGATCACATTAAAATGATTTCAAGAAACAATTCATTGTCTGATAGTGGGTTATGTGCTTATCAAAATGACTAGGGGCCCAGTGCACGAATTCATGCACTTTGAAAGGACCAGTGGGCCGCAAGGCTGCAGTGGGCACGGGGGCAGGTCTCGGCCCATCGTCCACACCCCCGCCCGGCCCCTCCTGCCACGGCCCCCAGTCCCCTGTCTGCCAGCAGCCATGCTCCTGCCTCTGCCGCTCCCACACGCTGATGACACGGAATGATTGGGACAGGCGCCAGCAGTGGGTGTGAGCAGCAGCTCTGGTGCCAGCAGCAGGTGTGAGCAGGGCCATCTCTGGCAGTGGGTGAGAGAGCTGATGGCCAACCCCGATCACCCCTCAGGAGCAGGAGAGGTGAAGAAGCCCTGAGGGGTGACCAGGGCTGGCAGCCGCCGCTCACACCTGCTGACAGCGCCAAGTGATCGGGGCCGGCACCAGGCGCTGGCAGTGGCTGTGAGCGGCAGCTCTGGTGCCAGCAGCAGGTACGAGTGGTGCCGGCGCTGGCAGCAGGTGCGAGTGCCCAGTGGGACTGCGGCATGTGGGAAGAAAGAATTTTCAGTAATCACCAGAGGCTCACCCTGATGACAGCAACCAGCGCCCTGCCTTGGTCTGGCACCCCCACTCACCTGCTCCATCCTGCAGCGGCCGATGCCCACCATGTTCTGCGCTCTGCCACCTGCTGCCAACGCCTGCCATGTTCTGTGCACGTCCCCTAGTGGTCAGCGCACGTCATAGCGACCAGTTGTTCGGCCATTTGGTCTATTTGCATATTAGGGTTTTATATATATAGATTTTTTGAGTATTCACATTCAAAGGTCATGAAGCAGTAGTGAATAAAAGAGAAATGCAATATCTTACAAATATTTAAAAAAATAAATCTTATATAAAAATATAATTTTATTATCTGTGTAGATAGTAGAGATTGATTATAGAGATTTTTAGTCTTTGCATGAAGAAGTATATTATTAGCATGGATCTGCATGCATGTTTAAATATGTTGTTTAAATATAATTGGTTTTATCTCAAGGTTTTAATTTGAAATAATACATGCATTACCAAATGGCAAAGCCTTACTTTTTTTTTTCAGCTCTTTTCTGCTTTCTGAAATTATCTGCATTTTCTAAGTGTTACAGCTACTGTAACATTCACGTATTATAAAACTATTTGTGCACCATATAAAAAATTATATGACTGAAACAATTAATTCTTTTTGCCATATACTTAATTGTTCTAGAGTACAACAGATAAATGATTTTTTAAATGAGTTTGTATATGTAGATATGTGGTCTAAACATGTTGAGCAATAGCTTAGGGATATTTCCTCTTTTTACTAGGAAACCCTGGCTGATAGGGTAGAAAACCAAGTGCCGGACTGGTTTTATTCTTCATTCATAAGAGTAATAGTAAATAAAATATTCTTGAGCCCAAAGTAGTGTGTTAGTTTTATAATTTCCATCACATGAAAACTTACTCATGCTGTTAAATCTAAATACTTTAATATTCCTTGAATTTATTCAATATCTTATACCTGAGAACATAAGGAGAAACTGAGTTGGTCATTAATTCTCTGTAGTTAAATACAAATTTTATAGATTGTTCATTATTCATATTGCCTTTCATTCTCAAGTAAATGTGAATTGAGTTATTATATAGTTTCAGTATTATAATTCACTATTAATTACAAAGATGTTTGCACAATAATATAATTCTGTATCTCTATGACCTAATATTCAATTTGTTATCTACTAGAAACATAAAATTTCATTTTTTCAATATCATCAAAGTGAAAGTTATTAGGAAATTCAATAGCAAAAATACCACATGTGTGTTTGATAATTTAGCTAAGTGCTATTATGTAAATATATTATAAATTATATGTAGGAGAGCAAAATACTATATATATGATCTATGGTAGAATAGAAAAACTAAAAATATACAAGGACACAAATGATGGCACATTGAACAAAGTACATAGCTACAGTATCCTGAGGTCTGTATATGGGTGATCATATACTCTTAAATGAAGAATAAAAATCATTCCTCTATCACTAGGGAAGCGAGACAGTTTTTTTTTTTTTATATATTTAAGGACAGCAGTCACACTTCAATTAACTTATAAATTTGTCTAAAATTATATGAATAAGAACTTACAAAGCATTGAAAATTTGATTATTCAGATAAAATATTCAACAATTTTTCTTAGTCATAGAGTAATTAATGAGTGGTCACAGAGTATTAGATGCTACTATATTTTCCCCAGAAGAAAGATGTGCAAGCTTACTATTAAAACAAGCTGAAATATCACAGGTCCTTGAATACACTCAATAATACATGAAACCAGGCATCTATTCAAAACAGAATTTAAGTATTCAATGTGTGCCAGGTACTACCATATGTGCAGAGGTAACAAATTTAAATAATATATAACTCCAATTCTTCAGTATTAGTTTAGAGAAAAAAAAAAGCCAATACATTGCTACTTGATATACCTTTTATTATTGTTTTAGAAACAAGTCATTGTACAACCAAAAAGGAGAAAGCTGCTATTTCTGTCTGGTGGACTCCAGAAATATTTCATATGTGTATGTGACATAGAAAATATCAGTTTATCAGGCAAAGAAGAGAGAGGAAGATTATTTAGTTATTTTATTAAGAAAGAAAAATTTGGGAACTGACAGAGCTATGAAAAGTTCCTGCATACATCTTTTCACATATCCATTCAACACACATCTTTTGAATAACTCCTGTTTTCAAAGCACTCTGCTAGCAATGGGGAAAACACTGAAACACAGATACCCATCCCCCCCTCCAGTGTTGACAATCTAGTAGGAAAGACAGGTATCAGATAATTGTGATAAATCTTTTCTTTAAAAAAAAAAAAAAAAAGCATAGGTGCCATGGGAGCATAGGAAAGGCTTTACAATTCAGTGTATTTCAGTCAAGGGAATAGAAATTAGGTAAGGGAGAGAGGTGTGTCCAGGTGATAAAAAGTCTCATAAATTATGTTAAGTTGCCTGGACTGTATTCCGCAGGCAATGGAGAGGTGTTTGTAATAATAATAATAAAAAAAAGTGGCACAGCTGATAGGTATATTTGAAAAGTAACACTGACGCCAGTGAACAAGGAAAAGTAAGTCAAGGAGAGACTAAAGATTATGGAAAACAGAAAGGGAGCGTGCTACAAAATTCCACATGAGAGACGAGGAGAGCCTGACGAGGAAAAGGAGCTGGTTTACAGAGGTGATGAAGAGGAGAGGGAATATTGGAAAGACATTTCTGAGATATAATTTAAATATTAGAGAATCTCAAATATAAAGAGAGAGAGAAATCCCAAATTGAGAGGCTGCTCCACGGGTTTCACTTAAATAACCTGAGCAGAATGTGGTGCGGGGGAAGATAACTGAATAATATTCAGGACCTAGAAAGCAACTCTTTAAGTGATGATCAAATAATGAAGAGTTAATTTTGGAACATGAGAATCCCTATGGTGGGTGTGAGTGAGAGCAGACAAATGAAGAGATAAACCCTGGACAATATATGTGTAAAGTTGAGGAGAGGTGTCTTTGTTAGAGAAATATACTTAAGTATCATCAAAATATTTACTATAGAGCAGTAGTTCTCATCTTTGCTGTTAAGTAGAATCATCTAAAACAATTACAAAGCACACATCTTCCCTAACCAGTTTGGCTCAGTGGATAGAGCGTTGGCCTGCGGACTCAAGGGTCCCAGGTTTGATTCCGGTCAAGGGCATGTACCTTGGTTGTGGGTACATACCCAGTGGGGAGTGTGCAGGAGGCAGCTGATTGATGTTTCTCTCTCATTGATGTTTCCAACTCTCTATCCCTCTCCCTTCCTCCCTGTAAAAAATCAATAAAATATATATATATATATATTTTTAAATATATATTTTTATTGATTTCAGAGAGGAAGGGAAAGGAAGAGAGAGATAGAAACACCAATGATGAGAGGGAATCATTGATCGGCCGCCTCCTGCACGCCCCCTACTGGGGATTGAGCCCACAACACGGGCATGTGCCCTTGACTGGAATTGAACCCGGGACCCTTGAGTCCACAGGCTGATGCTCTATCCACTGAGCCAAACCAGCCAGGGCAATAAAATATATTTTTAAAAATAAATAAATAAATAAATAAAAAGCACACATCAAAGCCTGTTCACATCACCACACATTCTGACTTAAGTGATTTGGGGCGCAGGCTGACACAGGGATAGAACAAAACAAAACATGATTTTAATATGCAGCCAAGTGAAGAAACTTCACCATCATATTTGCATGAGATCTTTTAATGGTAGGAGCCTGGATTCTGAAATCAAACAGAACAGTGTTTGAATGGAAGCTTTGCCAGTTAGCCATGAAACCCTGCACATGAAGGCTACAAAGTCTTTATTGGCAAGACAGTGTCTACTCACTGGTTTGTAGGGTTGTGTACAAAAAAAAAGTATAAATGTGCTTCTATAAATGAACATCTATAAATGTTATCATTTATAAACATCAGTTATTATCATTAATACCACATCATCTTATTCTTCATTAAATAAAGGTTGAAGTCAGAGGAGTCAAGGAGATCACAAAGGAAAAATACACAGAATATGAAGAGAAACACACTATGGACAGAATCTGGGGAATACATAACATTTAAGAGACTGGTAGATGAGAAGAAGACATCAAATGAGCAAGTGGAAAGGTCAAATGTTTGGGAAAGATCCAGAGGGGAATGGTTTCTTGGAATTTATTAGATAAATTTCAAATGTCACAAATGTTTGAAGTAGGATGAAGTCTGAATCATGGCTATTGATTAACAAATTCTAAATCTATAGGGTCTAAATTTGATCATATTAGGGTTATATGAATCTACCAATGTACAAAAAGTTTAAGTTTAATTTTTAATGGAGAGGGGGTAGTGATCATTCAAGTTGATACTTGAGGAGAAAGAAGGGCTGTGGAAACTTTGAAGAACTTTTTTTCCTGGAGTAGAAATAATTTAAAAAATAAGGAAAGGAGCCAGTTAATGAAAAGTTTGAAGATATTTATATAAAAGAGGAAAATTTAGCTATGGCCGCAATGAGAATGGCCATCTCAGAATAGAAGAAATACTGATTTTTGTGAGACAGGAGTGTGTGAGGTGTTACTCATCATTCTAGAAGTGGAGAGGGAAACAGAGAGAGAGAGTCCCACTGATGCTGTGGGGTCAGAGAGATTCTATATTGTACTACACTGAATTTCCGGAGGATGGAGATCACTTACATTCACTTTCATGCTTTCAGTGTCTAGCACTCCCTTATAGAGAGATTGGTATTTAATACATATCCGATGAAGTGAACTGTGACTTGTTCAAATCAGAAACTATTCCCATTCTGGGAGAGTAAGCAATGGCATGTCACAGTAAATCAAGGAAAAGTTATAGAAACTGAAGACCCTGTGAACACAGAAGCATCTCAGTGGCACACAACTCCATGTCTTCTTTATGTTCCCTTACATTCTTCCTCCTCCCAGGAAGAGTAAATAAAATTAATAGAAAATAAATGAAAATGAAAGACAAAAAGGTAAATAAAGGTGGGGATCTAATGTACAGCATCCTATATAATAAAACCCTAATATGCAAGTCGACCGAATGGCAGAGCGAAAGGTCACTATGAGGTGCACTGACCACCAGGGGACAGACGCCTGGTGGTCAGTACACTCCCACAGAGGGCTCCCGGCCTGCAGAGAGGGCGCAGGCTGGGCTGAGGGACCCTCCGAGTGCACAAATCTAATCTCATGCACCGGGCCTCTAGTAGTGATTGTAATTAATGATACAGAATTATATACTTGAAATTAATGCTATGGTTGTAACCATTCTGCACTTTATAAATGCTTCACATTAATACTTTGTACACCTTAAACTTACACAATGTTATTTATATGTCGGTAATAGCTCAATAAAAATAAGTATGAAAGTAAATAAGTAAATAAATAAATAAAGTGCCTGGATTACAGAGGATAGGCAAAGCTTCACAGTTTTCTGAAAACAAACAAACACATAAACAAACAAACATTCTTTTGCTACTCTAGCTGTTGCAACTAAGGTAAAGAACATTTGCACTAGTATATTAGATATAGCTATCGCTCCAGAAAAAAAGTAAAAACAAGCAAATTATTTCGTAATATTTTCTTCTACCTCTGCCAAAGTTCTCATTCCCTCATACCATTTCAATAATAGTTTTTCATACCTCCAAATAATTTCACAGTGCTCAGAATGAAAATGATGAATTTGTCTAGTTGAAATATTTTTAATAAACTAATAAAATTAGGGTCTTCTTTCCACACTCTTAAGCTTATTACACTGACTTTAATTCGATGGAAAAACTCCTGCCACCGACATGTATTATCTTGCTGGAAAAACACAATTCACAGCTCATACCCTTTGCCTGTTGCACAAACAGCCTTAACTCTGGGTAATGTACAAAGAGCAGTACATTTTGGGGCACTTCTTAAATTTGATAGATGATCATCCATGAAAAGTCACCCATAAAATACAAAATTGTACCTACCTAGAAAATGTAATGGTAATGGAATTGGAGGATGGATTAAAGCAATATTGTATCAGAAGTTAAATTGTTACAACTACGAAAGAAAATGTAAAAAGGGAGGATGGGGTTTTTGCTTATTTATTTCCAGCACCAAGAGAAATCAGTGTTCTCACAATCACTACAACAAAACCCTTCCTTGTATATGTCCTGTCACCCAAAGTGTCAGCAAAGGAGCAGATGCTTCTTAATCTGCAATTCATCATATCCACATACATTCGTGTCACTGGAGTAATCCTATTTGATCATATTATTCTTTGATCTGGCAGTTTGCATGTGCAGGTGGCTAAGGACTTTACCTTATCAGCCACTCTGTACCAGCCCCAATACAAAGTCCTCCTGGGATTTCACATCTACTTCACTGTATCTAGTCATGCAGTCATTTCATTCCAGCATACCTCACTAGTTGTGTATCCAGAAGCAAGATACTCATTAATGTTTGTTTAGTTTTCCTCTATTAAATGTGTTTGTTTAGCAGAGTATACCCCATAGATCATATATGCTTTGTATGTGTGTTCATTTTCCATAAATTGTCTTTTCGCTTATTGCCCTTTTCTTAATATTGATAGCAGAGAGGCTATTATATGATGCTATGTTTAAAATTAACATTTTAAGAACATTGAGTGGCCACATTAGAAAAATATGTATTTTTCTAAGGGATGAGCATGACCCATCAAAAATAGACTTAATCAATGTTCGTCAAAGTATGTTTTAATGTGGTAAAATGCATAAAATTTATCATTTAACCTATTTAAAGTATACAATTCAGTGGGATTAAGTACATTCACATTGTTAAACAGCTATCACTACTTCCCATTTCCAGAACTTTTTTATCATCCCAAACTGAAAATCAATACTCATTAAGCAATAGCTCCCTTTCCCCCATAATCACCATTCTACTTACTGTCTATGAATTTCACTATTCTAGGTGCCTCATGTAAGTGGAACCATACAGTTTGTCTTTTTGTTTGATTTATGTCACTTAATATAATGTTTTCAAGATTCATCTGTGTTGTTGCAGATTTCAGAATTCCATTTCTTTTATAGATACACTAGAGGCCTGGTGCACGAAAATTCGTGCACTGAGCGGGGTGTTCCCTCAGCCTGGCCTGCCCTCTCTCACAGTCCAAGAGCCCTCAGGGGATGTCCCATGGGGAGCTGGCCTCCCTCTGCAGGAGACAACTGGGCTGATCAGGAGAAGGAGCTGCCCCCATAACTCTGCTGCTGCTGCCACTGCCAGCCACTGTGGCTTTGTCCAGATAGACATCTAGATGGACATCTGGAAGACGTCTGCCCTAATTAGCATGTTACCCTTTTATTAGTATAGATATCACATTATTAACCTATTATCCATTGATGGAAATTTAGGTTGTTTCAAGTTGTTGACAATTGTGAATAATGCTATGAACATGAGACTAAAAATATCTATTCTAATTGCTGCTTTCAATTCTTTTTTTTATCTAAACCTAGAGGTGGAATTCCTGGATCATAAAGTAATTCTGTTTCTTTTTTGAGAAATCACCATACTATTTTCCACAGAGACTGCAACATTTTACGTTCTCATCTTCAAACAGTTCCAATATTTTTCACACCATTGTTGAAACACTAAATATTTTCTTTCTTTTTTTTTGTAATACTCATTTCTCATGGGTATTAATGTAAAATTAAATTTGATATTTGGGAAAGAGTAAATAATTTATGTCCTTATGTGAAGGAATCCAAATCTTAAGGAATAGAATTGCTACCACTGATTCAATCTTATTTCTTTTATGCCTATGTCTTAAAAGATGATGTTTACTCTATTGCCAGCTCAAGTAAACAAGTTGGGTTAAATATCTAAGGAACTTACCAAAAATAAACTTTAACTCTCTTTTTTACTTCTTTGGTGCTTCAAATAATCATTATCTCCTTGTTCAGGCTGACATTAACTCTTTCCATGAAATGCTAAAATCTGTAAAGTTGTCAATTATGTTCATCAACATGACTATCAGTATAATCCAATTCTGTAGCAGTTATCCATTAAAAATCAGATGTTATCAATATCTCATTCAATCATTCATCCCAAATTTTACTGTGAGTTTATTCTTCCCAACTCTGTTCAATAGAAGTTTTGGTGAAAATGGAAGCATTCTATACCTGCACTATCCAGTACATTAGCCACAAAATACTTATGGCTATTGACTGCATGAAATGAGACTATTTAAACTGAAAATTAAAGGTTGCAGATCCAAGATGTTGGTGGAGTAAATGGAAGTTATACTCACTTTCTCCCAGAATCAAACTGAAATTACAATTAAAATATAGAACAATCAACCTGAATAACCAAATGAAGACTAGCTTAATAGAAGACTTATAACCAAGGACTTACAGAAAAAGCTACATTGAGACTGATAGGAAGGTCAGAAACATGAAAAGGGCTGGCCCTGCAGTCATGTATGACAGCTGCTGAGAATATGGAGGGATATTTCAGCTGTCTTAACCCACACCAGCTCCCCAGCCAGAGCTCCAGAGCTGGGAAAAGGTGCCCACATAACATTTTGCTGTGAAAATCAGGGAGGATTCTGACTGCCACAGAAAGATGGAAACTGCCAGAAATCCAGGCACCCTCTTAAAGGGCCAACACAAAATCATGTTGAACCCACTCACCCTGGACTACACCAGGTACCCAGTGGCAAGCTTCAGACATCAGAGCAAGATCCAATTAACACTACAAGTGGTACATGCAAAGGGAGATCTCAGCAGGCACCAGACCCCGTTGAGGCAAATTCCAGTTCATGTGGTCAGCACCAGCAAAGTACCTCATACACTGTGGTTGGGGTTGATCCTCAGCTAGCCAGATGAAGGTCAACCCTATGCACAGTTGAGTCAAGAACAATAAAGACTCAATTACAACAGGAGGGCTCACATAACCAACAAAAGGGACATTCCTGGAGCACCCAGGTCAGGTGATCAAGGAGACAGCGCCACTGGGTTCCCAGGGACACCAGTACATAGGCTATCCTTCCAAGACTTGGAAACATAGCAGATTTACTTAATAAACAGATATCAAGCTATATCACAAAGCCACTGTTCTCAAAACTGCCTTATACTGGCACAAGAACAGACATATAGACTTATATAGAATAGAGAACCCAGAAACTGAACAAAACCAATATACTCAATTAATATTTGACAAAGGAGGCAAGAACATACAATGGAGTCAAGACAGTCTATTTAGAGGAAATCAAGATGGTGACATAGGTAAGCACATAAACTGCTGCCTCGCACAACAATTTCAAAACTACAACTAAAAGACAGAAAGGACATCATCCAGAACCACAGGTAAGCTGGCTGAGTGGAAATTCTACAACTAGAAGGAAAGAGAAAAGCTCACGAAGAATCAGAGGAGCTGCAAAGGGCTGAGGTACGGAGACACGCGCACAGAGAGGAAGGGCGGCTGAGTGCCTGGCTGGCTTTCTCTCATGGAAGGGGGAAGGAAGCCCCAACTACACTGAACCCCAGTTCAGACTGCACTGAACCCCAGTTCCGGGTGAGGCCCTGGGGACCCATGCTCTTATGGGGGGAATCTGGACTGTTGGGCAGAAACTCAAGGGAGCCACGGAAGGCAGAGGTCTGGAGGTGCGCACACAAGGGTAGGGCTGACGGGAAGCTAAGACTGTCTCCTCAGCCCTGAGACTCCGCCCCATCCAAGCTGAGCACAGAGGCTTTTGCAATTTTGCAAGTCTGCTCCTATAAGGCTGTCTCCAACACAGAAGGTCTCCCAGCGTAAACACAGCTGATACTCATAGCCAATTGGCCTGGAGGTCAATTCCTCCCAGTGATACCAACAACAATCAAGACTTAACTACAACAAGGCTGTACACACAGTCCACAAAGGGGTGCACCAAGAATGTCCACCTCAGGTAACTGGGGAGGCTGACCCACTGGGCCATATAGAAAACCTAGCACAAAAAGCTACCCTACCAACTCAGGGAAGCAGCAAAAATATGGAGACAAAGAAACAGATCACAAACGAAAGAAATGGAGGAAAACAAATGACTGGATATAGAATTCAAAACCACAGTTATAAGGTTTTTCAAGAATTTCCTAGAAAAGGCCAATAAATTTAGTGAGACCCTCGAGGATATGAAAAAGGACCAACTAGAAATCAAACATACACTGACTGAAATAAAAAATATTATACAGAGACCCAACAGCAGACTAGAGGAACGCAAGAATCAAGTCAAAGATTTGAAATACAAAGAAGCAAAAAACACTCAACTGGGAAAGCAAAAAGAAAAAAGAATCCAAAAATTTGAAGATAGTGTAAGAAGCCTCTGGGACAACTTCAAGTGACCAACATCAGAATTATGTGGGTGCCAGAAGAAGAAAGAGAACAAGATACTGAAAACCTATTTGAAGAAATAATGACTGAAAACTTCCCCCACCTGTTGAAAGAAATAGACTTACAAGTCCAGGAAGCGCACAGAACCCCAAACAAGAGGAATCCAAAGAGGACCACACCAAGACACATCATAATTAAAATGCCAAGAGCAAAAGACAAAGAGAGAATATTAAAAGCAGCAAGAGAAAAACAGTTAATTACCTACAAGGGAGCACCCATACGATTGTCAGCTGATTTCTCAACAGAAACTATGCAGGCCAGATGGGAGTGGCAGGAAATATTCAAAGTGATGAATAGCAAGAACCTACAACCAAGATTACTCTACCCAGCAAAGTTATCATTCAGAATGGATGGTCAGATAAAGAGCTTCACAGATAAGAAAAAGCTAAAGGAGTTCATCACCACCAAACCAGTATTATATGAAATGTTGAAAGATATTCTTTAAGAAAAGGAAGAAGAAAAAAATAAAGATAAAAATTATGAACAACAAATACATAGCTATCAACAAGTGAACCTAAAAATCAAGTAAATTAAAAATTTGAGGAACAGAATAAACTGGTGAATATAATAGAATCAGGGGCATAGAAAGGGAGTGGACTGATAATTCTCAGGGGGAAAGGAGTATGGGGGGTGCAGAAAGAGACTGGACAAAAATTGTACACCTATGGATGAGGAAAGTTGGGGGGTAGGTAAGGGCAGAGGGTGGAGTGGGAACCAGGTGGAAGGGAGCTATGGGGGGAAAAAGGAGAAACAATTGTAATAATCTGAACAATAAAGATTTATTAAATTAAAAAAAAACAGTCTCTTTAATAAGTGGTGTTGTGAAAATTAGACAGATACATGCAAAAAAAAAAATGAAACTAGACCACCAACTTACACCATATACAAAAAATAAATTCAAAGTGGATAAAGGACTTAAACATAAGACAGGAAACCATAAAAATATTAAAGGAATCCACATCTAGCAAAATCTCAGACATATGCCAAAGCAATATCTCACCTAGGATACAGCTCCTAGGGCAATGGAAACTAAAGAGAAAATAAATAAATGGGACTACATCAAAATAAAAAGCTGCACAGCAAAAGAAACCATCAACAAAACAACAAGAAAGCCCACTGCATGGGAGACATACAGTATTTGCCAATGTTATCACCAATAAGCGTTTAATCTCCAACATTTACAGGGAACTCATACAACTTAACAAAAGGAAAATAAACAACCCAATCAAAAAATGGGCAACAGACCTAAATAGATACTTTTCGAAGGAGGCCATAAGGAAGGCCAACAGACATATGAAAACATGCTCAAAGTCACTAATTATCTGAGAGATCCAAATCAAAACTACAATGTGGTACCATCTCACACCTGTCAGAATGACTATCATCAACAAATCAACAACTGACAAGTGTTGGGGAGGATGCGGAGAAAAAGGAACCCTTGTGCACTGCTGGTGGGAATGCAGACTGGTGCAGCCACTGTGGAAAACAATATGGAGTTTCCTCAAAAAACTAAAAATGGAACTCCCATTTGACCCAGTGATCTCACTTCTAGGAATATATCCCAAGAAACTAGAAACAACAATCAGAAATGATATATGCACTCCTAGTTCATAGCAGCACAATCTACCATAGCTAAGATTTGGAAACAGCGTAAGTGCCCATCAGCAGATGAGTGGATTAAAAAACTGTGGTACATCTACACAATGGAATACTAGGCTTTGGTAAAAAAAAGAAGGAATTCTTACCATTTGCAACAGCATGGATGGAACTGGAGAGCATTATGCTAAGTGAAATAAGCCAGTCAGAGAAAGAAAAATATCACATGATCTCACTCATTTATGGAATAAAATGAACAACATACACTAATGAACAAAAATAGATCCAGAGACAGAGAAGCACTGATCAAACAGTCAAACCTCAGAGGTAAGGTAGGGGAGGGTGGGGTTAAGGGGGAGAGATCAACCAAAGGACTTGTATAGATGCATATAATCCTAACCAATGGACACAGATACCAGGTGGGTGAGGGCATGAGGGGGGGAGTCGGGGGGCAATGGGGGAATA
The DNA here is from genome assembly GCF_951640355.1 of Cnephaeus nilssonii. Classification (NCBI taxonomy): domain Eukaryota; kingdom Metazoa; phylum Chordata; class Mammalia; order Chiroptera; family Vespertilionidae; genus Cnephaeus; species Cnephaeus nilssonii. The sequence continues at coordinate 95,191,044 of NC_137074.1, read as the reverse complement.
AGGACACAATACATATGTAATACCTTCATCAAGTAAATCAAAAATAAAATAAATTTAAAAATAATAACAGAAACAAAAACAGAGAGGCAGCCAAAATGGGAAGACAAAACAATGCCCCAAGCGAAATTACATGATAAATCTCCAGAAAAAGAACTAAATGAAATGGAGGTAAGCAATCTATGAAATAAGAGTTCAAAACAATGGATAAAAGGATGTTCAAGGAACTTGGCAGAAGAATTATGAACTTAGCGAGAACTTAAACAAAAGATAGTAAGCATTAAAAAAGACATAAACACCATGAAAAGTCAAAAGTGAAGAACATAATATCTAAAATGAAGAATAAATTAGAAAGAACAAACAGATTAGATGAAGTAAATCAAATCAGTGATTTGGAAGACAAGGTAGCAGAATAAAAGAAATCAACATAAATTAAAAAATATTTTTAAAAATCAGGATAAGTTAGGGGACCTTTGGTACAATATGAAACATAACATCCACATAATAGGGCTACCAGAAGGAGGAGAGAGAGAAACAGGGAATGAGAATTTATTTAAGAAAATAATGACTAAAAAATTCCCTAACCTGATGAAGAAAAAATACATCCAAGTTCAGGAAGTGCAGAGTATCAAACAAGATGAACACAAAGAGGCCCATACCAACATAATAATAAAAATGTTCAAGTTTAAAGAGAAAGAGAGGATCTTAAAAGCAGAAAAAGATAGTTAGTTACAAGGGAGCTCTCATAAGACTGTTAGCAGATTTCCCAACAGAAGAAATTTTAGGCCAGAAGAGATTAGCACAAACTATTCAAAGTAATGAAAAGCAAGGACCTACAACCAAGACTACTAACCCATTTAAAATTAAAGGGGAAATTAAGAGTTTTCCAGACAAGAAAAAGCTAAAGGAGTTTGTTACCACCAGATCAGTTTTACAAGAAATGTTAAAGGGTTTTCTATAAGAAGAAAAAAAGAGATAAATTAGTTATAAAGAATAAAATGGCAATAAATATGTACCTATCAATAATCACTTTAAGTGTTATTGGCTTAAATGATCTAATAAAAAAGACATAAAGTAGGTGAATGGTTCAGAAAACAAGACCATATGATATGCTGTCTACAAGAGATCCACCACAGAATCAAAGATACACACACTAAAATTAAAGGATGGGAAATGATGTTTCAAGCTGGGTAGCAATACTTATATCTGGTAAAATAGACATTCAAACAAAAGCTATGGACACTACATAATGATAAAGGGAGCAACTCAACAAGAGGAGATAACCCTTGTAAACATTTATGCACACAAAACAGAACTTAAAAATAAAGCAAATATTGATAGACATAAAGAGATTGAGAGTAAACTAAAACCGACCAACAGTAAATCAAAAAGGCCTTAAAAGACAAACTAGATCAGATGGATCTAATTGATATTTTAATTATTTAATTTCATCCAGAAGCAGCACAATATACTTTTTTTTTCAAATGCAAATGGAAGATTTTCTAGGATAGACCACATGTTAGGACAGAGAACAATAAATAAATTTTAAAATATTGAAATCATATCAAGCCTCTTCTTTGACCATAATGGTACGAAACTAGAAATCAATAACAAGAAAGTAATTGAAAAACACACAAACACATGGAGGTTAAATTACATGTTAATAAATGCTAAATTGTTTGACAATGAGATAAAGGAAGAAATCAAAATATACCTTGAAACATATGAAAATGAAAAAACAATAGCCAAAAATCTATGGGAAACATCCAAAGCTGTCATAAAAGGGAAATTCATAGGATTACAGAATAAAAAAAAAAGAAATCTCATATAAACAATGTAACCTTACTATTTAAAAAAATTAGAAAAAAAGAACAACTAACAATCCCAAAGTGAGTAGAAGAAATGAAATGATACATACTGAAGCAAGAATAAACAAAATAGAGTCTAAAAAAACCAAGAGCTGATTCTTTGAAAAAGTAAATAAGATTAATAAACCTTAAAGAGACTCATTAAGAAAACAAAACAAAAAAAGACCCATGTAGGTAAAATCAGAAATGAAAGAGAAGTAACAACTGACATCACAGAAATATAAAGGATTATAAGAAAATATTATGAAAAGCTCTATGCTAACAAATTAGTTTAGGGGACCTTTGGTACAATCTGGAAAAAAGTGGATATGTTGCTAAAAACATACAACCTCCCAAAACTGAACCAAAAATAAACACACAAAAAAAGAAACAAAAACAGAAAATCTGTACAGACCAATTACAGCTAATGAAACTGAAGCAGTAATCCAACAGCCCAGGTGAACCAGGAGGTCACTGGTTAGATTCCTGGTCGGGGCACATTCCTGGGTTGTGAGCTTGATCCCATTAGCAGGTGTGCAGAAGGCAACGGATAGATGTTTATCAGTTTATATCGCTCTCTCTATTCCCTCCCTTCCTCTCTCTCTTTAAAGTCAATAAAAACATATTGAACAAATAAATAAAATAAAAATAAAACTCCAACAAACAAAAGTCCTGGACCAGGACTTTTCACACCTGTGAATTTTACCAAACATTCAAAAAAGAACTAACACCTATCCTTCTCAAACTATTACAAAATGTTCAAGAGAAGGGAAGATGCCCATGCTAATTATATGAGTCCAGTATCATCCTAATTGTAAAACCTGATAAAAACTCTACAAAAATAAAGTTATAGGCCAATATCCCTGATGAACATAAATTTAAAAAAAAAAAACACCTCAATAAAATTTTATAAATCGGATCCAGCAATACAGTAAAAAGATCAAACACCATGATAAATGGTATTTATTCCTAGGATGTATGATTGGTACAATATTTTCAAGTCAATTATTATGATATACCAATTTTAAAAATAGAAAAATAAAAATCATATGATCATATCAATAGATGCAGAAAAAATATTTTAACAAAACCCAGCACCCATTTTTAATAAAAATTCACAGGAAAGTGGGAATAAAGGAAATATATTTTGACATAATAAAGGCCATATATGACAAACCCACAGCTAACAGCATACTCAATGACAAAATATTAAATTCATTTGTCTTAAGATAAGAAACAAGACAGGATGTCCACTTTCACTTTCATCACTCTTATTCAACATAGTAGTGGCCACAGCAATAAGAATAAGAAAAATTAAAAGAAGACATCCAAATTGGAAAGGAGGGAGTCAAACTGTCATTATTTTCAGATGACATGATAATATATACAGAGAGAACCCTAAATATTCCACACACAAAAAAGCCCTAGACCTGAAAATTCAGTAAAGTAGCAGCATACAAAATAAATATCCATAAATTGGTTGCATTCTTATATATACAGTAATAAACTATCAGAAAGGGAAACTAAGAAAACAATTCCATTTATAGTTGCATCCTAAAAATAAATAAAATACCTAGGAATAAATTTAACCAAGGAGATAAATGACCTGTACTAGGAAAATTTTAATTAATTAAAATTAAGACTCTGAAGGAAATAACTGAAGAAGATACAAATAAATGTAAGCATATACTATGTTCATGGATAGGAAGAGCTAAATCATTAAAATGTCCATACTACCCAAAGCAATCTATTGATTCAATGCATTTTCTATAAAATAATATTAAAAGTTACATAAAATCACAAAGACCCCAAATAGCCACAACGAATTTGAGAAAAAGAACAAAGTTGAAGGAATTATGTTACTCGATATCAAGCTATAATAATCAAAGTTGAAGAACTTATGCTACCTGACATCAAGACCATAGTAATCAAAATAGCATGATACTGGCATAAAAACAGACATGAAGATCAATGGAACAGAATAAAGAGCCCAGAAATAAACCCACACCTCTATGGTCAATTAATATATCACAAAGATGGTAAGGACATACAATAAGGTAAAGACAGTTTATTCAATAAATGGTGTTGGGAAATTTAGACAGATACAGGCAAAAAATAAAACTAGACCACCTTCTTACACCATATACAAGAATAAGCTCAAAATAAATTACAGACTTAAACATAAGACTCGAAACCACAAAAATCCTAGAAGTAAACGTCAGCAGTAAAATCTTGGATATTTCTCTTAGTAAATTTTTTTTTCTGACATATCCCCTCAGGCAAGAGTACTAAAATAAAAAACTAAATAAATGAACTACATCAAACTAAAAAGTTTTTGTGCAACAAAGGAAACCATCAACAAAATAAAAAACAAACTATTGAATGGGAGAGCAAATTTGCCAATGATACATCTGAGAGGGGGTTAATATCCAAATTTATAAAGAATTTATAAAACTAAACAACAAAAAAACAAACAACCCAATTTTAATAATGGGCAAAAGACCTAAATAGACACTTCCCCAAAGAGGACCTACAGATGGCCAATAGACATACGAAAAGATGCTCAACATCACTAATCATTAGAGGAATATAAATTTAAAAACCACAATGCCATATCTCCTCGCACCTGTCAGAATGCCTATCATAAAAAAAACAAAACAAAACAAAACCAACACAAGTGTTGGTGGGAATGTGGAGAAATGGAAACTTCATGCACTATTAGTGGCAATGCAGTTTGGTGCAACTACCATAGCAAACAATATGAGAGTTCCTCAAAAATTACAAATGAAACTGCCTTATGACACAGCAATTCCACTTCTGGGTATATATATATATATACAAAGAAATTCAAAACATTAATTTGAAAGAATATATGCAACCCTATTTTCATTGCAGTGTAATTTACAATAGCCAAGCTATTGAAGCAACCCAAGTGCCCATCAATAGATGAGTGGCTAAAAAATAATGGTACATATATATATACAATGGACTATTAGTCATAAAAAACAATGAAATCCTACTATCTGCAACATCATGGATAGAGTTAGAGGGTATTATGTTAAGTGAAATAAGTCAGTCCGTGAAAGACAAATACCATATGTTTTCACTTATATGGGGAATCTAAAGAACAATATAAATGAACAAAGACAGGAGAAATGGACTTATAGATAAATATAAAATTGTTTCATTGGTTAAACTAGGCTATTCTTAAACTCTCTTATATTAATACTTGATTTAAATAACTCAAAACATTTGTTGTTCACATGGAATAAAAAAGAAATTCTTAAAGACAACAAACTGATGATTGCAAGAAATGAGTAGGATTGTGGGACTGGGGTACTAAAAAAAAGGGATTGAGAAGTACAGATTGGTAGTTACAAAATAGTCATGGAGTTATAAAGTAAAAGAATAGGAGTATAGGCATAATATTGTAACAACTATGTATGGTGCCAGTTGGTTACTGGACATATCAGGGAGAACATTTTTTAAGTGTATGATTGTCTAACCACTATGCTATAAACCCGAATTTAATACAAAATAAAATTGAATGTAGGTAAACTATAATTTAAAAATAATAAAATAAAAATGCCAAAAAATAAATAAATTGAAAGTTAAAATAATTAAACATACATATAATTAAACATTCAGTGCCATGTGACACTAGGTGCATTTTAAGTGCTTGGTAGATAGATATAACTAGTTGTTAGAGTGTTAGACAATATGGGTTTAGATAGATACACTGAGAAATTGCTTATCCTCTTTTTCCTAGTTAAAGTATGGTTAATAAGTGACATAACTATTATTTATAATAAAGTGTATATGTAAGTCATACTGAAACAGAAATGAAAAAGAGATGAGTTTCCTAGGGAAAAATTAGAAATTATTCAAAATGGAGGTAACAATTAAGTTAGATTTTGAGGGATGACTATGACCTCATTAGATAGAGGGGCGGGGGGGGCAGGAAAGAATATTTTAGGGAGATAGGCAAAACAATGAACTGGAAACAAAGTGGTGTGTTGAGGCATAGTGAAGTACGCAGTGTGCTAAGAAACACTATGCCTAAGGGGGAAGTGAGAGAAATTTAGAAGAGTTGTCCAGAATCCGAGTATGAAAGGCAGTGTGTTCAAGAATTCAGACTTGAAGGCAACAAAAATATGAATAAAGAGGCACACCATGAGTTCATTCATTTCCTAAAACAGTTTCTTTCCTTGACCTGAGTTATGACAAAAAGCATTAATCGAAAGGAATAGTAATTAATGACATGGGTGTAATTTCCATTTGTGTAGAGTCTTTTTAAAATGTTTTACCTTTTTTCAGGGAAGCTTATAAATATAAAATTATTTTATTGGTTAAAGTAGGCTATTCTTAAACTCTCTTATATAAATACCTGATTTAAATAACTCAAAACTTGCTTTAGCACAAACCACGGCTGTTTGGTATTTTGTTGTTTATATGAAATAAAAAGAAAATTCTTACAGAAATAGTTTATAACTGTAGGAAAGCAGGAGAAGTTGTTTTTACAAACCTCCAAGATCTTCATTCCAGGGTAAAGTTTAATATAATAGGTACAGGGCATTGCACAATTCCCTTTTCCAACTTTCTGTGATTGGATTAATATTTTAGAGTGCTTACTCAAGGGTTGTACATTGATCAGAAGCTGTTGGCTGTTATGCTGAAATGTTGTTCCTCCTAAGGGTTATAATTCACCTGTCAAGTGGTCAATCATGCTTCACTCCTAGAGTGAGTCATGATTTTCCCTTTGATCTATTGAAGTTCATTTTTAAGGTTTACCCTTCCAAAGTCATATTGAAAGAAAGTAAATATGTCTTTGGGATATCCTATATAATAAAAGCCTAATATGCTAAGTGTCTGGTCATCTGTTCAACCAATCTAAGCGTAATATGCTAATGATATGCTAAGGCCACTCAACCGCTTGCTATGACGTTCACTGACCACCAGGGGGAAGACGCTCCAACTGGTAGGTTAGCTTGCTGCTGGAGTCTGGCTGATAGAGACTGAGCGAGATGGGCCAGATACGCCCTGGATCTCTCCCACAGTCCCTTCCTAACTGGCCAACCACCCAAATCCCTCCCTGGCCCCGATCATGCACTGATGGGGTTTCTCAGCCTGGCCTGCACCCTCTTGCAATCCATGACCCCTCGGGGGATGTCAGAGCGCCAGTTTCGGCCCCATCCCACAGGCCAGGCCGAGGGACCCCACTGGTCACAGGGCACAAATTTGTGCACCAGGCCTCTAGTTCATTAATATTCTCTATGAAGAACTAAAACTGAAGTAAATGATGCTAGACATAGCTAAGGACTCATTACACATGAACAATCACATATAATATAAAGAGATTATAGTTTGTCATAAAAAGCATTGGTCTTTAATTCTGGTTAAATATAAACCTATTTGGGTTGAAATCTTAATTGATGCTTTCACTCTGGTTCATTACCATTGTGATAGTTCAATGAAATTTTGGTCCACATAACAACCTGGCACACAATGACCAGAAAATCATGTCTCAAATGAGGACAGGTGCCAAGTATTCTTATAGGGGGGAAAAAAAGCAATCCACCCACATATGGATCATTTATATGTGACAGTAATATTTCTTAGCATAAGAACACTAAAATCAATTCCAGATAGATCTAATACCTAATTATATGAAGTAAATTTTTAAAACTCTTAGGGAAAATATATGAGGATATTTTATGACATTATCATAGGAAATGGTTTCTAAAACAGGATGTAAAAAAGGAGAAGCCATAATAAAAAAGTTGTATTACTTTTAATGAAACACAATATAATTTTTAAAGTAAAAGACATTGTTTTTTTTAAAAAAAAAAAAAAAAAAAAGGATAAAGGATACAGCCTACAGGAAAAAAAAAATCACAATGCACATACCAAAAATGAATTAGAATCTATAAAGGAAGTCTATAACAAAAAGGAAAATGTCTTAGTAGGAAAAAAAAAAGTAAAATATATGTTTAAGCAATTCACAGTAGAGGAAACTTAAATTCCCAATCAACAGTTGCTCACAATACATATAACCAGAAAAGACAAATTAAAACCATTCAATTGGTAAACAAAGAAATGAGCCAATATTCAATGTTGACAAGGATAGGTAGAATGGTAACTCTCACAAATGTGCTTAGAAACTATAAATGCTACAAGCAATGTATGGAATTTAGACAGCATCTAAAAAACAGAAAGAAGTAAACTTCACATAATCAATCAATTTCACTCCTAGGCATGTCTCTAAAACAGTATTGGACATGTGCACAGTGATATACATGCAAAAAATCATTGCTACAGTTTTATAAGAAGAAACTGGAAATGCTTATTAATGAGACAGGGAAAATAAATTATAGTAGATTTATACAATGGAATACTATATACCAATGAAAAGAAATGCAAATAAGTCTTCCTGCATCTGCTTGAATAAATCACAAAAAAACAATATTCCCAAGAATCCACATAATATGTTATAATTTATATGAATAGTATATTTACCAACAATGCTATATATGATTGACGATGTACATATACATGGTAAAATCAATAGAAAATGGATGGGAATCATAATGGCAAATTTATAATACTGGTTACCTCTTGGAGGGAGATGCAATCTGCAAGAATACACAGAGGGCTTCAATTTTGTTTAATGCGTTCTTACTTAATCTAGGTAGTAATTTACAAGCACTTATTTCACTAATTTCTTTGTCTTTGCCAAATAAATGTGTCATAATATTAAAAAATCAGAGTCATGAAAAGCTTCAAGTACAGCAGCACCTCAAATCTAAAGGCCATTTTTTATGTGATTAGCAACATCTGCTCTTGACATGTGTGGCTTTCTGATGCAGAACTCTCTTGCATCAGTAAAAATGAATCATATGATTGAACTTGCTATAGTCTGAGATCAAACCCTTCTTTGAGGCACAATAATCGAGGAAGACATGCTCATAGCTCTCCATGAAATCTATGACACTATACTAATGGCTACTCCCCTAAAATGCCACATTAAGCTCCATACTGACCTGGCTGAGTTGGGGAGCAACTGTTGTGATAAACTCCAAGAGGCTGGTTAAACTTGGAATGCTTGGTAGAATGTGGATGTCAGAGACCCACCCCCGCATATTCTCATGTATAAAGTGGGGTGGGGTGGTGTCAGAAAGTGGAATTTTAAGTGTTATTTTTGTTGATTCAAAGGTTTCCTTGGTTCAATGGCCAATGTTTGAGAAATATTGCTTAACAAGTAGAAAATTGTATTTGACAAATAATTTATGTAAAATGATTTAATATAGAGTGAATCCTCAAGAAATGTTAGCTTACTTCTTGTAACCTCCAAATAAAGAGCAAATTAAGTGGTAGAAATTATAATTGATTGGGAATTTCAGAGGTGTATAAAAACTACAAGGGTTGGAATAGTTAGAGAAATATCATGGTGGAGGAGGTACATGATCCACTCAAGACAAAGAAATAGGGTTTGGCCATGTAAAGAGGAGAAACATCCAAATTATAGAAACCAGGTGCATAGAAGTTTGATGATGAAGGTATACAATTTTGGTGTGAGAATAACATGATGGCTTCTTTCCAGACTCCTTTGCAATATTGGTGCAACCTTAAAAACAAATAGATAAGGCTCTAAGTTTCACCCACTCTTCTCTGACCCCCTGGATGATATTGATGCAGTTGGGGTGGGGGTTACAGGTGAGACTCTTCTCACTTAGGCAGATACTCATTGACTATGCCATCCTTGGAGAGTCACTTTTTACTGATGACTGGTCTGGGGAAATGCAAAAAATGATTCGGATGACAAAGATATATTTAGGAGATTAAAACATAAACAAAAATTTAAAGATAATAAAATTCCTAATTAAATATGAAGTAGAAATAGGCCCATGGCATACTAGAAAAACCTATTCTCTCATGAGCAAGAATTTGTTAACAATTATGGATCTGCCCCTCATTTGCTGAATAGCTATGTGTTTTGAGCTTCACATGTTAAAGAAATCTAATAAAACCTTACTTTAAAATAGTGATGTGAGGATTGAGTGAAATACCTATTGTGGGTAAGGTGCTTAACACTGAGTCTACAGTTTTCTCTTATATGGCTTTAGATATGTCAGCCCCTCTTCTAGGGCCTCTGTTTCCTCAGAATTAGGAGAACTGGCTGGTCCATTTAGCACTAATGTATCCTAGGTGCAAACATAAATAAATGAACACAAATATTGCTCACTCACTTCAACAGCAAGTTTAGAGAGATAAATGATTTTATGACCAGGTCATAGTTGTAGTCTACTGTCTGCTATTATGTTCTGAATTCAGAGAGATAGATAGATGAGAGAGAGAGAGAGAGAGAGAGAGAGAGAGAGAGAGAGAGAGAGAGAGGTAGATCAGTTGAGTTTTCTGAGCAATAAGGAAGCACTTATTCTCTAGTGAACTGGAGGAAACCTCACCTTAAGTTACATTTCAAATGATGCATTGCACTTGCTCATTCATCAAGTTGCCAAAGGCTTTCTCTGCTGCCCTTTTTTCTTTTAAAATTCATATATTTGCAGTGTCTTGAGTTGCTTAGCCTCCTAAGGAAAGTAACATATTAAATCTTGCTGGAATAAAAATGTCTCCTGTCCTGGTCAGTGTGGCTCAGTTGGTTGGAGTTTTGTCCCCTAAATCAAAAGGTCACAGGTTCAATTACTGGTTAGAGCATATACCTAGGTTTTGGGTTCAATACCCCCTCAGGGACATAGGGAGGCAACCGGTCAATGTTTCTCCTTCACATTAATGTTTCTTTCTTTCTCTCTCTCCCCTTCCTCTCTCTCTAAAAAAAAAAATCAATAAACATATCCTCAGTTGATGATTAAAAATAATAGTAATTTTTAAAAATCAGCTCCTAATGTGTCAAGTAAATATGGATGTCAAAAGGTGAGATTTCACAGCTGAGCACAACACTAGTTTCCAAATGCTATAAACAGGTGCACAGCTTCCCTTTAATCTCTGATTAATGCTATTTTGTATTTGAATTTATTCTATTATAAGATAAAATAAGACAATCATATATACCGATATAATTCTCTTTGGGGATATATTAAAATACTTGGTGAGCAGTTTAGGCTAAGAGAAAGTCAGCATTAAACCTATGAAAACACCTAGGCAGCAATTGAGTCTAAGCCTTCCTCCCACACTCAGCAGAGTGCTATATCACTAGAAATCACTACCCCTTCCCAGGATACAGCCTAAAAGATGGCAACACTGGTTCAAGGACAGGGGAAGGGAAGGGAAGGGAAGTAAAAGGAAGTAAGTGAGAAAATATAGCAAAGATGTGATTAACAGCTGTTTGCTGGAGCAAACCCCCCCTCCCCCGCTTCTGCAGCTGTGTCATTGTGTCATTGTGCCTCAGCTCTTCAGATCACCCAGAGCTAAACTGGGAGACTCAAGGAGTAGGGAGATGCATGAGAAACACTAAGGAGTCCAAAATCCATGGCAACGCTCTGAGGTGAATGCCTGCACTCCCCGATACCCCTTGGCTTTACCCTCCCCTCCTATTGGGGGAAGATAGATTCCTAAAACATAAAGTCCTCTTACCAACTGGATATTTATTTGCTCTGGGTTGCTGCTGTTGATTTCTTCCCCTTTGGGGCGGGGAGAACACCGCAAACCCTTTAATAACCCCCTTTAATAAAATCAACATGCTGCACATCTTCCAGAATGCTTTCAAAAGAGCTACCTGTGCCTCCTCCAGATATAGGAGCGATGCAGGTCTTGGGGTGGCAAACTGAGTCTCTCTAAATAATGGGTCTAAGGATCATCTAAGTTTGGACCTGAAAGCCTAGCTGCCAGGCTCCTAGGTGGGCTCCTAATAAATTGGTGGATTCTCCAAATATTTTCTGTTTATTATTACATCCTCGTTCCAATGATGAAGGGGGGAAATAGAAACTGGGAAAATAACGCAGTGATACGTCTTCTCCTTGTGCTCAGAGGAGTATATATTTCCTCTGAAAGATCCCCTTTGAGCAACCAGCATCCTCAAGTGCATCTATGCCCAGTCCTCCACAAGCTCAGTGCGGGTGGGTAATCCACCTCCAAATTAAACAGCTGATAAAAAGCACTTTGAAGGAACCAGACAGATAACCCAGAGGAGTTTGCAAGGTCGGGGCACTCCCTGGTGAGAGCATGAATCGGTGGGAGGTGTAGAGGTCAGGATTAAATGACGCTGAAATGAAGCCCCCTGCCCTGCAGTCCCCTTCCTTCATCTACAGAAGGAGTCCCCAGTGAGCTCGGGTCTGGAAGCCGCCCCCTGGGTGCTGCAGAGGGGCCAGGGATCGCATTTCAAAGCAGCCTGCTTAAAAGAACCAAGGAAAGCCTGGCGATGACCAGAACTGGCCCACATCACTCGCTCCCTCCTCCTCCTGCAGCCTTATCAGCATGTCCCTTCTTTCCTCTTCGTCCCCTTTCTCCTTTGGGGGTGCGGGTCTTCTAGAACGCTAGGAACACGCCCTAGGGATTTTTCGGGTGCGCCCTGACGGGAGGCTGGCTCGGAATGTCTCAGCCTTCCACCTGCCCACCCCACCTGTCCGCCGGCCGCGGAGTGGCTCCCGGAGAAGTGACCCGGGGACCTCTGCGGTCAGATGAGCGCGTCCTCGGCGAGGCCCTTCGACACCCCGGGGCGCGTGGACGCCGGGGTCTGGCGGCCTCCGCAGCGCCGCAGCCCGGGGCGGAGCGGCAGCTCCGACTGCGGCGCCCGGGGTGCAGCGCTGGGATGGCCACGCGGAGCGCCCCGCTCTGCCTTCCTCGCCCCATTGTGTCCGCGGAGCGCTGCGGGGCTGAGCCGCGAGCCCCGCCGCACCGGCACAGACCTCTGAGCTCCAGGCGAGGTGAAGGAGAGAAGAGGGGGCAGAGAGAAGGAGCAAGAAAAAAAAAAAACCCCAAAGGTCAAGGCGCTTCATCGGCAATGCGGAGGCGCCCGGACCCCGCTGCATTACGTTTTCCAGCTACACGCCACCAGCTGGAGCGCTTCCTGACACGTCCACGCGTGTGGCTTTTGCGTGTGAAGAAGACGAGACGCGCCTTGTTCACTCCTCTGTCTTCTCTCTTTTGCTCCCTCTCTCCTTCGCTCTCTCTCAAAATCCAGCCTTGTCTACACCTTCTCCACATCAGCAGTACGTTTCCAAGCAAAAAGCTGCAAGATAGAAACGCGGGTCTTGGAAAACCTCACTGCCTATCTATCGCCAAGAGTTTACCAAAATGCAGCCAGTTTTGCTTCTTTTCCAAACCCCATTGTCATCCTCCTTTGGAGAATGCTATCGAAGTTTGGAGGCGGATGGCCTTGCAGCTGCTGGTTTCCCCGCCTCACTCCAGGTAACGAGCCCCGGTGCGGCCAGAGACACCGAGATTACGCGGCAAAGTTGCCCAGAGCAAACCTGCAGGCCGCTGATGCTCCGAGCATCCTAAGCAGCAGTTCTGTGCATCCCCGGACAGCCCCAAGGCGCCACGCAACCGCCTCCAGAAAGATTAACCCAGCCATAGGACGCAGACACAAATTCCTAAACTTCTTTGTGAAATGGGCCCAGCCCACCCAGAACGGACACTCGCCACAGTTGACAAGGAAATAAACGTCGCAGCCCTGCAGGGAAACTTGTTGAATTCTGCCCTAGCAATAGGGCTGCGATTTCCTATTTAGCCTGAAGGTTTTTGATTCAATATGAAAATACCAGGTGCACCAGGAGCAATTCCTGACAAACTGCAGTCCTTTCTGCGCGCCCGTTTCTGCACCCCAACCACCACCTCTGTACAACTCAGCATGTCTCTTTTGACAATCCCACAGCCGGCTCTCGCTCCCTTGCCTATCATTGGGGAGACTTACCCTTCCTTAGGACTGTTTCCAGGAATCTAGCGGCTCGGGAGTGCAGGCACAGCCCTCCAACTTTGCGGTGCACCTCCGGAGACCTTCCCGAGTTTAAACCAGGCAAAGGCGGTCTGACACTCACAGATGTCAGAATGGGGAAAGAGGGAGAGGGTGAAATCGCGTTTCTCCTCAGTATCAGCACCCTGGAAAAATCCGATCGCTCTTCAGTAGAGAATTCTTTCAAACCCGTTATCTGTATTACTATTAATGCGCAGAGCAGAAGGCATTGCATGCAAATAGGTCCAAGTGCGCGCTACTATTGGTGGCAGCGGAGGCCCCTGGGTCCTACTGCTCAGCCCTAAGTACACAGCAACACTACGCTCGCAGCGTTGGAGGCGCGGAGGGGAAAATGGATTTAATTGATTCGTTACCTCTGGTATTGTAATGCCTGCTGCGATGTTTAACCGAGGAAAAAACCCTCACATTTAAACTCCTGTCACATGATCTATCATTTCATATTTGCTTTTAATTGCCTGTGCGGAGTGGCTTTGCAAATACAAAGGCTTTCAAAAGAACATTTTTTTTTTTCTTCCTGAGAAAAATTCACCCATATTTTTGGCAGGAAAACCCCTTTTTAAGCATTATTCTGATATAAATCCACAAAATAGTTAGATACTCCTGCAGTTCACTAAAATAAAATAGCATCTAATTTTATTATTGAAAATGCAGGGCAATTCCAAGTAAAATAAATAAATTAATATGGTAAAAGCTAAAATATGGGTGTACCAATTATAAAACATGGGATATGTGTGTTTTTTTAAGTGCTACTGAAAAAAAAATGCCACTAATGACAACGCCATGGGCATCATTTTTATTTTGCCAAATAAGAAACTAAAAAATATTTTATTTGTGAATATTGACAGGGAAAATATAAATCAACTTAAGGATACTGGTAATGTCACAATATGTCAAGCATTTACTATTAATTGCCAGGTTTTCTTTTTACAGTTTCTCTCTTTGCAAGCCCATTAGCAATGCAAATTGGCAGAAGGAGATTCAAAGTGAGACAGGCCTGTGGTGACTGGCAATTTGAAGTATTGTAACCACATTCTGCAGAAATACTTGTACATCATCATTAAAGATAACTCTCTTAAAAATTAGAATATTAATAAGTTTATCTTAATATATATGATTTTAAAGCCCTTAAGCATGCATTTTCCTGACCTTTAATTTTGTAGAAAGAAAGAGAAACCCTTATGTAAATGAAAATGACAGGTTCCGCCAAGTTCCACCTTAGATATTTGCTGATATTACAACTTAGGAAATAACATAATTTTATATGTAAACAGTAATGTTAATGTGATTACAAAATTATAATGCCTATAATTACAGCTCAATGATATTAGAAAGTGATGTACTGAATAAGGTCAGTAGCAACCAACTCGTAAATTCACCAGCCATGTGTAAACTAAATAAATGAAAAGACAAAATGCAAAAGTACAATAGAATTGAGATCTTATTCCAAATACATGTATAGCGTTTGAATTTATGTAGTGTGCGCTACAATCCTTCTTCATTTCCATAACTCCTTCCCTTACAGTCTCTTCCCTTCCCCCATCAGTAACCCTTGACAACAGAAGTGTTACTTCAAGTCCAGGTTGCCTTTGCTGCCTTCCAGACCTAACTTACAGATTATATCCTTGCCAGAAACAGAATTAACTCTTACATGACTGAGATGTAAGAGTTTCCTTCAGGGCTTAAAAAATTCCACATTCTTATGTATATTTCCAAAGTTTTCACTAAAGATATATTTTTGAAACATCCATGACCACCGATTGAGAGTGAAAAGACATGAGAAATTGGCAGGGCATAGAGGCAATTTGCTGCATTTCCTCATTGCTGTTGTGTCTCTGGAACAGCTTTTTGGGGTGAATTTTATTTGAGGGTTATTATCACTTTAGCCCAAGTTGAGAATTTTTCAAATTACAATGGAGTTATCATGAAAAAATATCAAATTATTACTATATTCAGTATAATTGTATAGGGACTCATCTATAAAAGAAAAAAGGCTATTATTTGGTATAGTAAGAAAAGCATAATGACTATGCAAAGCTAATAGGCATGATTGATATTTAATTCTTTTTAAAACAAGTATATTACTGGTCTTTCAGCTTCCTGTTCCAAGTAGACTTGAAAAAATAACTATTAGCAGTCTAAGTGCAAATTGAAATTTCTGTATTTAATGAATATGTTTTTGGAAATGAGAAAAGATGTGTTTTGAATAGGCAGAGTTTATACAAAAATTAATGCAATCTATCTATGACTATAATTTAATAGAGGAGTTGAATAGTGGACAAATACGATAGTGAACAAAAGAAAATAAATAAATGAAAGCCAGCCAATTAACACATTTAGCATACAAGTGTTTGATCAATTCACACTTTATGCATTACAGACTCAGTCAAACTTTCAGCAAGCTAATCAGAAACACAAATTCAACTTACTAGTTTTTCAGAAAAAAATATGTTCTACATCTCTTAATTAAGTTACTTGTGTTTATTGTAATTATTTGTATGTATTATGAGATATATAATACATATTGTATATATTTCTAAATATTGAAAATATTTTACCTTACTTCTTAGATACTAAGGCAAAAATATTTCAAACAGTAATATTGAAGCTACAATAGTTTTTAAAATTTCTAAATCTGTAGGAAAATCCTTGATCTATTCCTTACTATTTGAAATATTGTTGGGCCCTCATTTTGTCAGTGCACTTTCAAGGACAATATATACTCTGTCAGAAACTGATTTCCATTATGCCCTTGGATCGTGATGATAATGCCTTATTGTGGCTAATGTGAACATCTATAAAAGTTGGAAATCAAACAAACCTGACATATCTGTGTATGCCATTACTTTAGTCAGCTTGCTTTCTAAATGTAAACAGGTAAACATGTAATACTATAACTTTTAATGAAATTTAATGAACTTTAATGATATTCAGTTACTATTCAAGCTATTTTAAAAATTCTAAATATTTTCAATTCTTTTGAAATATATATAGATTTAAAAATTCCAAAGCCATAGACATTAATCCATCCATCTATCTTAAATAGAATATTAATTCATGTTTGATTTTTGACAGATGAAAAGCAAAATTAGCAGACATATAAATTATACTTTGAAAGTAGTAATATAGGAGTAAGGATGTGGTAAAATAGGAAATTTTTTACCTACAAATCTATAGTAAATATACTAATTGCTCATTGGGATATTATGATATATTAAAATGATACACTAAAATGCCTACTAAAAATGTAGAACATCACAGACATTACATTTAAATGCATGTTTTATTAACTAATTTGGATTGATTGCTAAATTAGAGGAAGAAAGTACAACTCAAAAGCTAAAAATTTATATAAGATAGTAAGTTTGAAGAGAAATATGAAACTCTAAAAAGGTGAACTAAATTTGACAGTAACCAGAAGAGATGAAAACTTCATGGTACAGTAATTTTGGTAAGATGATCACCATAAATGGAATGCTCAAAATATGTAGAATTGTAATAAAAATTGACAGGGAAAAGAGGCATAGAGGAGGAATCTTACTCAATTACAAATAAGATTGCACAGCAAGCAAAATAAAAGTTGCGAATAAAAATATAGAAGTGAAATAATTTGGCAAAAGATGAAAGAACAAACAAAACTAAATAGAATTGGTGTAGGCATATGTTACAGTACCTTGAAATTAGAGAAAGTGTTAATAAACATTTTTAATTCAAATGCTAAGTTCCTACCTGGCTGGTGTGACTCAGTGGTTGAGTGTTGACCTATGAACCAAGAGGTCACAGTTTGAATCCCAGTCAGTGCATATGCCCAGGTTACAGCCTGGGTCCCAAGTGTGGAGCGTGCAGGAGACAGCTGATCAATGATTCTCTCTCATCATTTATGTTTCTATCTCTCTCTCTCCCTTCTGCTCTGAAATCAATATATATATATGCTAAGTTCTTAAGAATATTGCTATTATCCTAATAAATCTGTGAATAAAAGCTCCAAATATTCTTGTGAAAAAAAGACAAAAATGTAAATCCACCTAAAGATGCTGGTAAATGTCAGATAATTTTTGTTACAATTAATAAACAGATGGACTTAGATATAGATATAAGAAATACTATATCATCACTACTTTCATATATTGAGGACTAAACATACAATTTTCTGTTTGATTGTTATATCGAGGTTGATGATCATTGTGGTTTGTCCTTCAAAAGACACAAATGGTTATACTATTTAGAAGAAACTCTCTACTAGCCAAAACCTAATATATTTGAAAGCTACTTTATTATGCTTTATAAGCAAGTCCTAAAGAGTCTTTAAAGCAGACAATAATTACTTTAAGCTACTTTTTTATTCACATACCATAGTTCTTAGGTAGTTAAATTCAATCAAACAGTAATGCTATTTGCTTTTGTCCTAGACCAACCTCTGCCTGTATAAAAGCTAATATTAAAGTTGAGTCCTTTGCTCATTTTGTGGATATTAAATCTACTTTTCATATGGCACTATGCTGGACACATAAAAAAGATGAACTAGAGTAGAGATTAAGATTACTTTTATTTAAATAAAAAAGAACTGAAGGGAGAGATTGCAGAATATAAATTGTAATATGAAATATGGTAAATATAGTAGTTTGCTCCTTTCTTCACTATTTTTAAAATAACTTACCTTGCATATCTCTCAGAGACATTTTTTTTTAATCCTCACTCAAGGATATGTTTTTATTGATTTGAGAGAGAGAGAGAGAGAGAGAGAGAGAGAGAGAGAGAGAGAGAGAGAGAGACATCTATTAATTGCCTCCTGTATGCACCAAGACAGACTGGGGGATCAAACCCACAACCCAGGGAGGGATGCGCCCTGACTGGCAATCAGTAAATGGGACAACGCTCCAACCAATTGAGCCACACAGAAAGAGACATTTTTTAAGTGGCTTTGAAGTGCAGGTAATTAGTATGCACTATTTAGAACAGAGAATCAAATTTTAATGATTTTCATTCTAAATATCTGTACAATACTTTGGCCCAAAAAGTCAGTTTTCTTGTTATTAGCTGATTTCTTTTCTGCTCTTTAAGTGTAGAAATGAACATTATTATTATAAGAATAAAATGTGTGATAAGGTTTTATAAACTTCACATTTTAAAAATAATGTTAATTGATATTAGAAGAGCACCTAGATATTTTAGCCATAGTTTTTCTGTAGGAGCAGAAAAATTATATATCTATTTTGGTAAGTTGAAAATATGATCACCATATTTATATATTTTTTAATTTTAATGTATTTTAGTATCTTTTAATATCTTTTTAAAACTTTACTAGGAGCTCCAAAAACATAAAGATTTTCTATAATAAGGAAATGGGGAATACAACAATAAATAAGAATAACAAATTTCTTTGGCAGTTTCAAGGATGGGCTTCTTTAAAAATCTTGTAAACAATTAGGGGATTTTAGAGCACAGAAAAAGGGCATGTATTTATTAAGAAGGAGTCATATGTAGCAAAATTTATTTTCTATTTTTGATAACTTAGACAGCTTTCAGATCATGAGAATGTCTTAGAAACAGTTTATCTTGAACCCAGGTAATCATCTGACAAGGTATCTCCTCGTTTCATTGTATACAATGTAGAGAAAAATCACCTGAATAAAAGTAGATTTAGGTGGGGTTGTAGCTAAATAAACAAGTGGACTTCCTGTGTTGATACATTAATGTCAGGTTGAGGGCAACTTTAATGTCCTGCTATATGCTTGTGCATTTGATCCTGTGAAGTTTGACATATTATCACAGGAATGGGGGGGTAATAAAAAACTTGTATGCATATATGCATAACCCATGGACACAGACAATAGTGTGGTGTAGGCCTCAGGGGGAGGGGCAGGAGCAAAGTGGAGGAGTCAATGGAAGAAGACGGGTGGGGGTGCATCTGTAATACTTTCAACACTAAAGATTTTTTTTAAAAAATATTTTTATTGATTTCAGAGAGGAGTGGAGAGAGGGCAGGAGATAGAAACATCAATGATGAGAGAGAATCATTGATCGCTGCCTCCTGCTCGCCCCACATGGGGGATCAAGCTCTCAACATGGGTATATGGCCTGACCAGGAATTGAACTGTGACCTCCTGGTCCATTGGTCAATGCTCAACCACTGAGCCATGCCAGCCAGATCAAGATAAAATTTTAAATAAATCTGCATCAAATGCACAACTGAGGTTAGCAGAGAGGGAGAGTTAACAGCTTGCAAAACTAATATGAAAATGGACACTCAAAACTGAAAGAAAAAAAGGTAAATGCATAAAAAGCTGAAATACAACATTGAGTAATAGAATCTTTGAAAATTAAGTTCAGAGGTCTATGAGCAACCACCAATGGCATTAAACCCCACCACAAGTTCAATACAAACTAATGGTGTGATGTGAGAGCCAATAAAGATGTGTTAGGTAGTAATTACCTATTACTTAACTCAGCTGCTATGATCAAGGCAGGTGGTAGTCTCAATGCTCCTTGCAGTTCACAGTGTATCAAATCCCAGACCTATATTTAAAAAAGAAAGAAAAAAGAAGGAAGGAGAGGAAAGGAGCGAGAGGGAGAGAGGGAGGGAGGAAGAGGGGAGGAAGGATGCAATATTCCTAAATTAATTCCTCTCTTCATTTGAACTCCTAGTATCCTTTTGCATTGAAAAAATTTTGAGCATTCCAGGCACCTAAGAAAATGGAAGGTAATTTTGCTGTAATATATAGTGTATTAATATTTGACAAATAATCAAATGTTCCTCCCTGAGGTGCCTCTCTTTTCAAAAGGATCACACATCCCTATGTGACTAGCTATGATCAATGAAGCTTGGCAGGATTTCCAAGAACCATCACATGGGTTACCATGTTTTTTCCCCCTTAATAGATGATGGGTTGTGTTCCTGAAGAGGACTTGTACTCGGGGTGGCCGGGGTGGCCGATGGGGCCGGTGGGTGGAGCGGAGGGGGGGGGGGAGGAGGGGGGACTCGCCAGTGCGATCGGCCGCTGCACCACTGAGCGGGGACCGAATGGGGCTGGCGGGATGCTGAGCCATGGCTGTGCTGCGGCACAGAAGGGGCCTCTGGGGCAGCGAGCCCACATTCCCGCCCCGGCTGGCTGTGCGGCAGGAGTGAACGGGCCTGTGGGGCCCGGTGCTCAGCATCTGCGCGGCAGGGGAGGAACCAGAAAAATGGATCTTTCCAGTTCCTGATGCTGACAGCCCTATGGGTGCCGGGGTCCTCCACCTGCAGCCCCCAGTCGCAGCCCAGCAGCCCCAGTCGCAGACTGGAAGCCCCTGCCAGCATTCCAGACAGGACCAGTGTGGCGCCGCGGTGGTGGGTGTCAGCGGGCATGCTACAGACATCAAATCACTGCCACCGAGGCCATCCCCCCACACACACTTGCAAGTAGTATGGTCCAAGGGGGTGACTCCTGAGGCAAGGCTCCCATGGCAGCTGATGCTCACCATGCCAGTGAGAAAGCCAGACCTGAAAGCCCAAGCCCCCGAGTACCCAAACTGCAGGGCGTCGTGGGCCAGGGCCCTGAGGAGGCCCCAGGACAAGCATCTTCCCAGAGGCTGTGCAGAAGGAGGGGAGGAACCTCTGGCTAGAGGCCGGGGTGAGGGATGCTGGCGTCTTTGCAGGCCAAGACAGGGCTGAGGGACACGCCTCCCCCCCCCCCCCCCCCACACACACACACACACTCCCGTGCACAAATTTCGTGCACTGGGCATCTAGATACAGCATAATCTAGGAAGTCCTAACTAATGCAGTGTGGAATTGAAGAAACTGGATTCATTACTTTCGGTATATAGCCAGTCAGCAACTACAAACTGGACTGTGTGTTCGGTAGCACTCCTGAAAGGAGTTGACATGCATCGTCCCCGTGGCTACAGCTGCCTAGCTCTAAAGACAACAGCTCCAAAACAAGAGTAGCCTTAATTCTCCTTTAAGTCATTTCAAAATTTGAGGTATTTAAGGTTTATGTTTAGAGCCTTTATTTAAAGGATAATGCTTACAATAAAAATATGAATATAGGGGTCAGAATAATCATGCTACCTAATTTGATCTCATCTCAGGTTTCAATTTTCAAGACTTATTTTTCCTGTGCAGAGTGTAGAAGGCAGAGGAGATAGAAATAAATACAATTGGTTATAAAACTCTGAGAACCACAATGTTTTGCTTTCAGATATATGAAGAAATTCTCACAAATAATTTGGTAGGCTATTACATATTTACTCTTAAAAATCAAAGACAAGCAATGGATTTATTGATCTTAAAAATAAAATTAACCTCGCTTCAAATTAACAATTTATATGAAAATCAAGTTCAGTTAATTATATAGAATTACAGACTGATTAATGCCACATTTAAAAAATCACTAAATCCAAACTGTTCAAAACGGAAGAAAATGATAGAGACAATATGAAGTATTAAACACAAATCGTAAAGCACCTAGAAGAAATGGAACCATGTAGCAGAAATAGATGCAGCTCATGATTTATAAATCTTGCCAAAATATGACCACTAATTACTTTGTTTATATACAAAATTTAAAATACAATGTTTTAGTAGACAACCAAATATATAATTCATATCCAAATGTATACATAAGTATTACTATTGAACTTTATGTTTGATAATTGACTACAAATAACACAAAAATTATAGAAATCATGTGATCTTGTGTCTTATAGAAATATAGTCCTTAGGAGGGTGCTGTAAAAACTGACACTAAACTGTTTCAATAAAGATGTTTGGTAATGTTTTCTGAACTAATATAGAATATAAACAGCACTTTGCTGAATTTTGCAAATTTTAAATGAATTGCTTTTTTAGTGGGCATATGTGTTTTAGTAATAGAGAAAGGTATGTAAACAGAAAAAGTCTATGATTTTGCTATCATCAGGAGCAGCAATGCAGAATCTCTCAGAAAATTCTGAGGGCTAATTTTGCAGAAAGTAAATAATGCTAAGTCTTTGTCAACAACTCAGCTATAATATTTTAAATCCCATTGGCTAAATTATATACATTATTTCTCATTCAAATTACATGGCATTCTGATGAGAACCATTGACCCATAAAAATAAATTGCTACTTTGAAATCTAGTATGGTTAATATGTTCTGGATTCTTTCTGTAGTTTTTGTTAGAGGGAATTCTACTTTACAAAGAGCTACTAAAACAACACAGGAATAATCATAATCCTATATTCTTACATAATCCAGGAATGATATGGTTCATACCACATTTTACTCCAAGTTGCCATTCCAACATAGTCAACATTACTATAGATCATATTCAAAATAGTTATTTACTCTGCGGCTAGTGTACAGAAAAATAAAAAGACTTTACAATATTCAACCTGGGTCCTATCTTTTGGTACTTATGTGAGTGATTTTCAGCATCTCTGAATCTCTGGAAAATAAAGACCTTTTTAAAGCTGGGGCAGAAGCATATCCTATAAGGAAATGAACATCCCTTGTGTCTATTTTTTAGCCCTCCAGTCTCCTCCAAACTTGCCCCTTGTCCTGAACTATGCAAATGCCCTCCACTGGAACATTCCAATCATGTATACTATCTTTTCCTACATGGAAAAGCTTTCAAGATCTATGTATTCTCTCAGTCTACCTTAATATACTGCACATCTCATTCTCATTATGAGTTGTGAAGTTTCCATTGAGAGCTAAAATATTTAATCTGATAAACATTGTGTGTATTCTGTCTGCTCTAAAAGAAATGAATTTATCTGTAAATCTTTAGCAGATGCAATCGACCTCAAATTTTAAGCAATAATTTTTTATAATGTGTGAAATGCTAGATACTATGGTTAGATATGTTTTGATTTTCTTGAAATTTCTCTACCTTGGAAATCCTAAATATATTTAGTAGATGTGGGGGAGGTCATTGATATAATGAAAATTTAGGTAGATAAAACTACTCCATGGCTCAGTTCTTAAGCCTGGAGTATATATCTGGGGGCTTATATAAGTGTAGTTCCTGGCTAAAGTTGATGAAACAATATGCTTTTGAAAATGAACTATATAAAGGGGATCCCCCCCAAAAAAATGTATATACTCACTTTGAATAATTATAAAGGCAGTATTTATTAAATATCTTTCATTTTCAAAATTGAGCTACCAGCTGCTGAAGTGTGCATACATTTGGGGTGATATCCTGAATAATAGCTCAGTGAATACTATAGGCCCCCAAAAGGAGAAAAAGCAATCTATCCTATTAAAAGGCTTATGGAAATAGCATAGACAAGTGTACATAAAACCCCACAAAACTACAGGGTGAGTAATTAATTACATAGTTATTAAAGTGCAACCTAGGCATAAATGCTACTGAGGACAACAAAAAGAATTGTCTCTGGGAGGTGAGATTAGTCTAGGCAGAACGAAGAACGGTTACTTATTTTTTTAAATTGCCCACAATACAGAGAAGAAATCTAGATTTCTCACTATGAGAAAAATGCAAACAAATGAAACTTCAGGAAAGGACAATAAAAATGATTAAGGGTCTAAATGAAATGATTAATGGACAAAGATTAAAAGACAGTATCCATTTAATTTGGTGAAAAGACTAATGGGAAATTCAATCACTTGAAAGCATCGGTAGGGTAAAAATGGGGAGAAAGAGCAAATTTTAGGTTAGACAAGAGAAAATAACTGGAAGTAATGGGATTAAATTGAGTACAGAAATTTTCTGAGGAACTATCATAGAAAAGGCAGCCTAGTTAGGTCTATTAGGCTGAGGAATTGTTTCCTAAGGGACATAGAAAAAAGGCCCTTGCTTGAGCCATTTGTGTAGACCCGACAAAGAAGTGGGTAATGGTATAGGAAACAATTCTGTACTCACAAGATTATGGACATTATGATCTAATAGCTCCTATCCTGCCAGCACAAAAAAGTCTCTAATGCCTGTAATTCTTTGGCTTCTAGCTTTTTGATTTTTCCCTTTTTTTTAGGAAAAAGCTGATGGAGATCTGAACAGGAACCCTGAAAATAGACTTCCTCCATATACTGCTTTAATAGCATTTGTAATTTCTTCACTTTTTGTTTCTGTATTATTTATGATAGTTTTTGTGAATTAAAATTCTTTTAGCAAAAGAGATATTTAGATTTACAATTTCCAAATAAGTGTTTAGTTTGCAATGCAAGAATTTTAGTGATGTATTTTATTGATCTGCAAGCAACTTAAAACTCAGTAAAGATTACTTTTATCCCACTGATTTGATCATGTTTTCAAGATATCTTTCGGTCATTATGATGTTGTCATTTATCTAGGATACAAAAAAACAACTGAAAAGATTTAGCATATGAAATCTTGACACATCGTCCAAAAAAACTGATAGTCACAGAAATCATTCTGAATACATATACTTTCAGAATCATTTCAATAATAGTATTGTATATTTTGGTTTATTCTAGTATAATCAATCTGATTTGAAAGGCGGGGGGGATCTGTGCATTTGATGAACATTAACTATAAGCTGTAAAAATTGATCATCTAGAATAACATAGTCCTGAGATGTGCCAGACAAATAAATTTTTGTCTAACAAATTTGATAATGTTTTTGCCATGAGGATTTTTATCCAGGAGCATGAAAAATGTACTTGACATTATACATTAGGAATAAATTAGAACTGATCTGCTTTAAAAAAAAAAAAAAAAGGAAAGAAAATAGCTGATAATACTTCAGGGTTTTAAAGATACATCTACATATTCTCTTATTTAATCTTCATCATCACCCCCTAAGAAAACTCTAGCTCAATAAAATTAAGTGTTTTGCCCACCATCACTCAACTGATATCAGAAAAGAATCCTGATACCACTTATCTGGGCTTTAACTACTGTTATCCTCACATGCATCATTTGATCTCTCTTGGTGAAAAGGGCAAGAGACTTTCTTGAATAATCATTTCATTTTCAGTTTGTGTGATCATACTTCCTGGATATTAAACAACATAGTCTAACTGAAGAAGAAACAGACTGAAAGTCAGAAGCGCTACTCTTAATTCTGCTGCTATCTGACAGATCTTAGGTTTAGTTTTGAGTCTCAGTTTCCTCAATTTCACATATTTGGTTATAGAGTTTAAGAATATCATTCAGCTCAAATACTGATACAAAACTATGATGGCACAGTTTTCAAATCATATGAGACCTTTTTAAAAATTGTGTATCTAAATTTTACCTTTGTAAGTTTGTATTTAATATTTCTTTAATTCTTAAAAACTATCCAATAAACTTGGAAATTTTACTTGTCTAACAAATTAGATTAACTCACCAGATGACAGGTATTGTTTAATGGATAAGTAAATTGTAATTTAAATGAATATTAAGGAATTTCTGTAAACATATTCCTAACACTTTAATTTTTAAAATCTATTTAAATTTTCAGTCTTTGGAGTGAATGATATATATATGTTTTTTTTTTTCTTTTTTCTTTTAGGTACTTAAAATGTGAAGAAATCAATGTCAACTTCTTATCAAGCTTAGGGATATATATTTTTCAAAAGCTTAGGGATATATATTTTTCAAAAGCAGCAGAGCAATAGTGTTCATATTTTTGCACACCTCGGCACAACTTAGACCACTGTCAATTTCCAGACTCCACACTTTGAAAGGAATATAATAACCTGGGGTGTTTCCAAGGAAGAATGACACAGAGGGTAAAGAGAGCCAAAATAATAAAATGTGCTTACAATATTGAAGAAACTGGGGATATTTTCAGTGCAAAAGTAGAGTCAGATGATTTTTTGATAGTCAACAATGTACTTTTGTCTTTATTATGATCAGTTGCTTGGAGAAAACAATGTACCAGTGCAAAAAGAGTTTCATAATAAGGCAAAGTCAAGTTTACAGGGTAAGGCAAAAGTAGGTTTACAGTCATGAGTAAGCAGAACACAGTTTATTTTTATATTATTATTCATTAATTATTGCATCATTTTCCATGTGAACAATGGTAAACCTACTTTTGCTCCACCCTGTAATGTCCCCCTAGCATGCAGGTACCCAACATTATCCACTACACAAAAACCCAATATAATAGTTATATATTATTGAAAATCACATTTATTTTTAAAATATTTCATCTATCTGAGAAAAAAACTGGTGCTTCCTGGTAGATTCATAAATTCATAGAGCTGCCAGGTATATGCTAGTCTCTGTAGATATAACATGAAGCAAACCTACAAATTTCCTTCCACCGTGGGCTTATATTCTAGGGGAGTGAAACACATCTATAATAATAAAAGCATAATATGCTAATTAGACCGGACAACTGAATGACCTTCTGGACTTCATTTCAAATGTCCTTCCAGCTGAAGCCGTGGCAGTGGGGGCCGAGACAGAAGCAGTTAGGGGTGATCAGGCAGGCAGGTAGAGTGGTTAAGGGCAATCAGGCAGGAAGGTGAGCAGTTAGGGGTGGTCAGGCAGGCAGGTAGAGGGGTAAGGGGTGATCAGGCAGGCAGGCAGGCTAACGGTTAGGAGCCAGTGGTCCCAGATTGCGAGAGGGTGTAGGCCGGGCTGAGGGGACCCTCCCTCCCACCCCGTGCATGCATTTCATGCACCAGGCCTCTAGTAGAAAATAAAACAAATAGAATGCAAAGTAATTACAGACCATTACAATTGATATGAAGAAATTACACAGATGAATGACCAAGAGGGAAAGGCCACAGTACATATGGTGGGCAGAAAAAGACTCTTTGAGGAGGTGACATTTAAGTGAATATCTTACACACACAAAATTCAGCCATGTGTAGACCTAGAAGAAACAGAACTCAGGTAAATGGATGAAAGAAGGGGAAGAGCAGATTTTAGGAGCATGTTGAAAAATTTGCAATAAGCAGGGCTCTATGGAATGATCACATAACCGTATGAAGAGAGCCATGGTGATAGGTAAATTTTATCAGTGACAGAAATAAACATGGAGGCAAGGTGTGAGTGAATTATTCCTATCTATGCTACACACAGAAGAATGTATTTAAGAATATAATTAAATATTGGAAAATTATTTCAGAAGTACAAAAGACTTTTGAGGGATCATTTCTCCCTACTTCCCATAATCATTGTCTACTCAAAAACTTGCACATAAATGTTTATATAGCTTTAATCAAAATTGCCAACACTTGGAAGCAACCAAGATATCCAACAGTAGGTGAATGGATAAACTGTGGTACATTCACACAAGAAAATTTTATTCAGCATAAAGAAGAAATGACCTATCATGCCATAAAAAAGAATGGAAGAAATATAAAGATATGTATTACTAAGTGAAAGAAGCCAATCTTAAAAGGTGACATGCACAATGATTCCAACTATGATATTCTGGAAAAGGCAAAACTATGGAGTCAGTAAAAAGATCAGTGATTGCCTAGGTTTGAGAGAGGGAGGGATATGAAGGAAGAATACAGAGCATTTTTAGGGCAATGAAAGTATTCTGTATGATACTCCAATGATTGATACATTCCATTACATATTTTTGAAAACCCATAGAATATACAACACTAATAGTGAATCCAAATATCACTATGGTTTTTGGGTGATTTTAATGAGGCTCACTGACTGTAACAGATGTGCCACTCTGGTGGGGGATGTTGATAATGCAAGGGGCTATGCATATGTTGGGTCAGGGAGTATATGTAAAATCTCTCAATTTTGCTATTACCCAAAACTTCTCTAAAATTTTCTTAAAATTAAGTTATAATAATTTAATAATTCAATTCTTTTTTTAAAATATATTTTATTGGAGAAACCAAGATGGCGGCTTAGGGTAAACACCTAATTGTTGTCTACCATAACAATTTTGAAACTACAACTGGAAAACAAAGCAGACATCGTCCAGAACCACCAGAAATCTGGCTGAGCGGATGCTCTACAACTAGAATAAAAGAGAAAGGGATGCTGAGCTTCAGGAGCTGTGGAGATGCAGAGATCTGTGAGCGAGGAGAGGGTGGGCCGGCTGAATACATGACTGGCTTACTTGAGGCTCGCGGAGAGGGCGGGCACCAAGTGCGCGGTTGGCTTTCTCCTTCAGGAGGAAAACAAAGCCTCCCTATTACACTGATATCCAGCGCCTGTCGGGAGAGGCCGGCCTGCCTGGCAGCAGGCAAAACTCTTGAGCAGCCTTCTCTCAGAGGGGCGCAGCCATTGTAGTGGGATACAGAAAACAAGGCCCTCTTAGGGCGGGGCTGACGGGAAATCAAAGCTTGTCTGCACCAACCCGAGACCCCGCCCCATCCAAGCCGAGCCCAGAAGCCCTCCCAGTGGCTAGCTTTCTTGTTCGGGAGAAAAACAAAACCTCCCGACCGCACTGATATCCAGCTCCGGTCAGAGAGAAACTGGTCTTTCTGGCAACAGGCGAAACTCGAGAGCAGCCTTCTCAGAGGTGCGCGCAGCCATCACCATGGGACATTAGGGCGGGGCTGACGGGAAACCAAAGCTTGTCTGCACCACCCTGAGACTCCGCCCCATCCAAGCTGAGCACAGAAACCCTCCCAGCAGAGACACTGCTGATACTCACAGCCAATTAGCTTGGAAATCAACTCCACCCAGTAATACCAACAACAAGCAAGGCTTAACTACAACAAGACTGCACAAACAGCCCACAGAGGCGTGCACCAAGAGGATCCACCACAGGTAACTGGGGAGGCTGAGCTACTGGGCTCTGCTAAGACACCTAACACACAAAGCAACTCCATCAACTCAGGGAAGCAGCTAAAATGATGAGACAAAGAGGCAGGCCACAATTAAAGGAAATGGAGGAAAGCAAAAGACTGGATATAGAGTTCAAAACCACGGTTATAAGGTTTTTCAAGAATTTCCTAGAAAAGGCCGATAAATTAAACGAGAACCTCGAGGACATGAAAAGGGATCAACTAGAAATAAAGCATACACTGACTGAAATAAAAAATATTATACAGAGACCTAAAAAGCAGACTAGAGGATAGCAAGAATCAAGTCAAATATTTGGAACACCAAGAAGCAAAAATCACTCATCTGAAAAAGCAAAAAGCAAAAAGAATACAAAAAGTTGAAAATAGTGTAAGAAGCCTCTGGGACAACTTCAAGTGTACCAACATAAGAATTATGGGGGTCCCAAAAGAAGAGAGAGAGCAAGATATTGAAAACATATTTGAAGAAATAGTGACCGAAAACTTCCCCCACCTGATGAAAGAAATAGACTTACAAGTCCAGGAAGCACACAGAACCCCAAATAAAAGGAATCCAAAGAGGACCACACCAAGACACATCATAATTAAAATGCCAAGAGCAAAAGACAAAGAGAGAATATTAAAAGCAGCAAAAGAAAAACAGTTAGTTACCTATAAGGGAGCACCCATACTATTGTCAGCTGATTTCTCAACAGAAACTATGCAGGCCAGACGGGAATGGCAAGAAATATTCAAAGTGATGAATTGCAAGAACCTACAACCAAGATTACTCTACCCAGCAAAGCTATCATTCAGAATTGAAGGCCAGATAAAGAGCTTCACAAATAAGAAAAAGCTAAAGGAGTTCTTCACCGCCAAACCTGAATTATATGAAATGCTGAAAGGTATTCTTTAAGAAGAGGAGGAAGAAGATAAAGATAAAAATTATGAACAACAAATAGGTAACTATCAACAAGTGAATCTAAAAACCAAGGGAATAAAAAAATCTGATGAACAGTACTAACTGGTGAATATAATAGAATCAGGGGCATAGAAAGGGAGTGGGCTGACAATTCTCGGAGGAAAAGGGGAGTGGGGAGTGCCGGAAGAGACTGAACAAAAAGCGTACACCTATGGAGGAGGACACTGGGGGGGGGGGGGTAAGGGCAGAGGGTGGGGTAGGAACCTGGTGGAGGGGAGCTATGGGGGGAAAAAAGAGGAACAATTGTAATAATCTGAACAATAAAGATTTATTAAAAAAATAAAATAAAAACTATATATATATATATATATATACACACACACACACACACACACACACACACACACACACACACACATATATATATATATATATATATATATATATATATATATATATATATATATTATTGATTTTTTACAGAGAGGAAGGGAGAGGGATAGAGAGTTAGAAACATCAATGAGAGAGAAACATCGATCAGCTGCCTCCTGCACACTCCCCACTGGGGATGTGCCCACAACCAAGTTACATGCCCTTGACCAGAATCGAACCTGGGACCCTTGAGTCTGCAGGCTGACGCTCTATCCACTGAGCCAAATCGGTTAGGGCAATAATTCAATTCTTAAATAGTAATATTTAAATATGTGAAAGGCTATGGCTTATGTGGGTCTTGAATATTCATTCATTCATTCATTCATTCAATATTTGTTTAGCACATCTTATGTGCCAGGAACTCTTCTAAGCATAGGGAACAAAATAAACCAAAATGTATTATTTCAAGCTTTTATTTTAATGGAAGAGACATGGAGTAACAAGTTAAATATTGTATAGCGAAGATAGTCATTTTTGTATTTGATTTCAGATTCACTTCTGCCCTGCTCTGACCTGCTCTATATATCAGTAATTACATCCCCCAGGCTTCCTTAATCTCAGATTTCAGGTAGGCTTTTCCAATTAGAAACACTTATGGAATACTGGAGGGTGTGAGGGGAGGAAAAGGCAGGGTATTTCAAGCCTCCTTCTAATTTTGGAGGCTTGTCCACAGCAGCTGTGTCTCCTGCTTCCTACAAATCTGCAGCTCTTGCTTGACAGTCCCTCAGAGAAATGCAAATTAAATATAAATTAAAAATATAATGAGATACTATTTCACATCCAGATTGAGAAAAATTTAATAATCAGACAAAATCAAATGCTTTTGATGAGAAGCAATGGGAAGACTTACTCTCTTTTAGTGGGAGTTAAAACTGTAAAACACATTTTGAAAAACAGATCTGAATTTTACAGAGAAGTTGAAGATAAATAAATCCTACTACTCATCAGTTCTAATTATACACTCTAAAGATACATTTGCACATGTGAACCAAGGGAAATGTACAAGAATGCCCATAACAGTGCTTATATTTTTGTAATAGAAAAAAAAAATTGCAGCACCCTGCAGAAATTAAGCATTTAGAGGAAACTATATAAATAATAAATAAATTTGGTTGATATACATTTGCTGGAGTATTCTATGAAAATGTAAGTGAGTGAATTGGAAATTCTTGTGTTAACATGCATGCACTTTTAAAAATGTGCTTTCAATGAAGAAAAGTAATCATATCACCGAACACAGACCTACACATACAGAGTATAATTCAGAAAATATTCAAAATGTGCAAAACTAAACATTTTCATATATGCAGACATAAATGGTAAACTACTTATTTTTTAAAAAGACAATGATAAAAGAAAAACAGAATTTTGTGAGGAGGGGTTAGGGAGGAAGTTGAATTTGAGGATGGAATCTGAGGTATTTATAAGGTAATTGGTGATGTTCTCTCTCTTCAGATGATGGATGATACAGGAATATTCACTTTTTATTATTTTCATCTCTTACTTATGTCTTATCTAAACATTTTGTATTTTTGTAATTTTTCATAATTAATTAAAGTAGGGTTGATGTAAATGTACAGACCTATAAAATTATTACCATAATCATATTTTAAGTATTATTAAGGCAAGAAAGAAATAATACTGTCTGATACATAAGACACATTTCAAAAATATGAGACATACAGGCAATGCACAAGTCATATATGCTTTAGGTTAACAGACCAGAGAAGACACCCTAGCAGAAAAAATACTACCATAAGTTACCATGGACATTTACATGCCTTTTCAGTCATTCTCCTGCAAAGTGGTTACCATTTAGTACTTATAATCTCTACTTTTCCATTTTAATTTTAAGTAGACCTATGTATAAATAGGAAGACTTTGAATAAGAATGGATATCACTATCACAAGTTATTTCCCTGTAGGGATTCATTTTTCCCCCAAACAGTCAGAAATATTTGCCTAAGGGCTCAAATCCTCAGGGAATACATCAATAAGATGAATCCAGTTGTCATCACATATGCCTGTTTTAACAATGCAGTATATTACTTGAAACCACACCTTAGGCTATACAATCACAAAGTAGAAAGTTCAATTCCATTTATTTGTCTGTTTAGAGACATTTGACATCAGTGACAAAATTATAAAAAGAAACATATGTCAACTTTGACTTACTTGACCTTTGATAAATATTGGTTTCTTTGCTATGAAGTATTCATTCTATCAGAGAGAATAACAACTCCTTGATGACAAAATCTTTCCCAACACTAGAGAAGATGAATCTTCTCTATTATATTCTATTTCCCCTAACCAAAGTAGTTGTCATTAGAATCTAGAACTTTCCCATGTGTGCAGAAAGGATTCAGGGTGACAAAGATTTTGATATTTCTATAGTAGATTTAATATAATTTACAATATCATAATACAGTTAATATTAATAACACCAAATCGACTTACAATAGTTATGTTCCAGGTAGTATTCTAAGTACTTTAAACATAACATATCATTCAACTCTTAAAACTGCTTGAGATAAGTGATATTATTAACTTCTTTTTATAAATGAGGAAACTGAATCAAAGAATAATTAAAAAGATCTGCCATTCTTCACACAGCTCATAAGAGGAATTTGAACCCAGAAATATGCCTTAAGAACTACTCACCCTTCCCAGCCAGTGTGGTTGAGTATCGACCTATGAAACAGGAGGTCAAGGTTTGATTCCTGGTCAGGGCACAGGTACAGGTTGTGAGCTCCGTCCCCAGAAGGTGGCATGCATGAGGCAGTCAATCGATGATTCTCATCACTGATGTTTCTATCTCTCTTTTCCCCTTTCTCTCTCTGAAATTAATAAAAACATATTTAAAAAATAAAAATAAAAATTTCTCACCCTTAGTCACTAGTTTCTACAGCCCTCAAAGCATATGGAAGATGGGCTAGAGCTGGAGCATATGTACATGCAGGAAGGATAACAGATCTATCTTGGTAGAACCATTAAAGTTACTCTCTGGGAAATTTAATTATAGATGGGGAGGTAATAGGTTGGTGTAGGTAACTTGTGTCGGAGTTAAACTCAAAAGGACAGGGGTTGGAGGGGAGACAGTTGGAGCAAAAGGATATCAGGGAGATAGTGAGGTTAGGCGAATATTATGTAGTGACTTGGAAAGTCCTCTGACAACATTCAACCTCTGTGGCATTTGATGTGCGGAAGCCTTTTAGTTATACAGTCTCTGGATATAGAAATAGAATTATTTCTTTGTGTACTCAATGTCTGCCTTTAAAACTTTCATTTTGAAACACTCTCAAACTGAAGAGAGAGTTGTAAGTGTACGACAAAGACTTTTCCCCATCTCTAAAAGAAACTATATGATGGTGCCTGAGTTTGACTCATCCTTTTACTGATGGTGTTCACTTTTATCATTTAATTGAGGTGGTGCCTGCCAGGCTTCTCAACTGTAAAGTTATTATTTTCCCCTTTGCAATTAATATGATTTTGTTGTAAGTGAATTTTAAATTATGTAAATAATTGCAGATGTAGATGTAAACGTGTGCAAATATGTCTCTATCATTCTGTGAGTACTTCCTTGCTTCTGGGACAATAGGATACATTAATTTGACTTTATATGTTCCCTGCCTTGCCCTTAAAATATCAGTCTTTCTTCAGACTCATGGCTCCGATTATCACATAATACATGCATAAAGGTATGCATATGTCTGTGTTTCTGTGTTTATAAATATATGAATAAATACAAGTCAATCTCCATATATGTAACAAAACTCCCTTCAGATCTGCTCCCCAGCCCCCACATCCATGCAGACTCTGTCCTTCCTGTGCTAGTTCTCTGACACCCCGTGGTGGACCACAGGGCTATGGAGGGGTTCTCAGTCTGCTGGTACTCCAAGACTCTGCGTCTGAATGCCCTAGACACAATTGTTTGTAAAGATCAAATAATCATCTTAATTATTTCAAAAGTCTTCATACTATATTTAATTTCTAAAATGTATATTTCCCACCTATCTTGATTGCCAAAAGGGCTGTATAAAATTCTGTAGGGACATTTTAGACTATTTTCTAGGTTTCATTATCCTCCTGAGTATAATATAGTTTCCATATTCTAAGAAGAGCCAATCTTCCTGCTTGTGGTCCTTGATAGGATTTTGATCCTTCTTCCTTTTACTCATATAATTCTACTCTGCAAGCTGAGATAACCTGTGCCTTTTTTCTGCTGAAGTCACTGATGGCTGACTTCATTTGGAAGTACTGAGAAAGGAGCTGCAAGCGTCCAATGACCAGCAATTAATCCTACCTAATAATAGACAAATATGCAAATTGACCACACCTTTGCTACACCCAAGCCACGCCCACCAGCCAAGCCACGTCCACCAGCCAATCAGGACGAGTATGCAAATTGCCCCAACAAAGATGGCGGCTAATTTGCATATCAAGACAGTGTAGAAAGAAGCCAAGAGCTACAGAAGGGAGCAAAGCTGAGGAGAAGCAAGCAAGCCGGGGGGAGGAGAAGGGAGAAGCGGAGGCGGGGCCAGGGGAGAAGGGAAAAGCAGGCAGGCTGGCGGAGAAGGCGGGCCGGGGGCAAGGGAGGAGAGCAGGCAGGGCAGGGTAGAGTGCAGCAGGAAACCCTATTGCAGGATTTTTCCTGCAACGGGAACACTAGTATTGTTATAAATATTAATAGTTTTTTTTTATACTACAGAGTAGTCTTCATTTTGTTCATTACTGAATTAGTACAAGCTAAGAATAATCCCATAGTCAAATTGGCAAGAAAGGAAATGGAAGCCTGGAAGTCTAAGTGCACCATCCAGGATTACGGTATTTAATGTTTAAGAATGGAAGGGTCTGGCTGATGTGGCTCAGAGGTTGAGTGTCTACCTGGGTTATGGGCTCGATCCCCAGTGTGGGGTGTGCAGGAGGCAGCCAATGGATGATGTTCCTGTCTCATCAATGTTTCTATTTCTCTATCCCTTTCCCTTCCTCTCTTTCTAAAAATAAATTTTAAAAATACCTAAAAAAGAATGGAAGGGAATAAATGAAATGGAGGTAAGAAAATTGGCCATTTTAATATTCTAGGCTCATGGATTTTTTTTAGAAGCCAGTGTGTCTATTTTGTAAAATTATACTTGGTTCATTACAATGTTGAATCAGCAGAGAAATCAGAAGCCCATACAAAAGGAAATTATGACAGAAGGGAGTATAAAGCACCATCAAGACTATAAATTAAGACAGATTATTCATTGAGTGGCTGTGTGGGAGATCAGCCCATGGAAATGCAAAATCTCCTTAAGAGAAAAGACAGAAATCATACTTTACCTTGACATCTACAAGATCCAGTTTAACTGACACATAATAGTCATTTAACTGATATGTGTTGAAAGAATGACTGTAAGAGGCACAGTGTCACTGATAGGAATCTCTGGCATGTTGTGAAAAGGGCAAGATTCTTCCACATATGTATCACAGTGAATATGGGGATCAAGTATTTCAGTCATGAAATTGAGTGACATGGCCCACAATGACCATGAACTTTGCTCTAGCAATACTGGATAATCCTATATAATAAAGAGGTAATATGAAAATGGACTGTCACTCCAACACACAAGATGGCTGCCCCCATGTGGTCAAAGATGGCTGCCACCACAAGATATCCAGCAGGGGAGGGAAGTTGTGGGTGATCAGGCCAGCAAGGGAGGGCAGTTGGGGGAGACCAGGCTGGCAAGGGAGGGCAGTTAGGGGTGACCTGGCCTGCAGGGGAGGGCAGTTAGGGGTGACAAGACTGGCAGGGGAGGGAAGTTAGGGGCAATTGGGCCAGCAGGGGAGTAGTTAGGTGTCAATCAGGCTGGCAGAGGAGTGGTTAGGGGTGATCAGGCTGGCAGGCAGGCGAATGGTTGGGAGCCAGCAGTCCTGGATTGTGAGAGGGATGCCTGACTGCCTGTTTAGGCCAGATCCTGGTGGGGTTCCAGATTGGAGAGGGTGCAGGCTCGGCTGAGGGACACACACACACTCCCACTGATGCATGAATTTTGTGTACTGAGCCTCTGTTGGTTAATATGGTCTCTGCATTGTTATGAACACTTAACCTTCCAAGTGTATATATGTGGTGTGTGTGTGTGTGTGTGTGTGTGTGTGTGTGTGTGTGTGTGTGTAAAACCATTAACTACCTAGCACACATGCTTCTAGAGTCATGGTCAACAATGGTCAGGATATTCCAATGGGCGTTTCTTATATAAACCACAGTGGTTGAAAGAAATTATGTCATAGCATTGCTTCAGATAAAGATTCAACTTACATATAAACAAAGCCACATAACCCTTAGATAAATGGTATCTGAGTATAGTATTAAAGAAGTCATTTTTTAGTATAAAAATACTGAAAGAAATGATCAAAGTTCAAATGGTATTAAGTTAAGAATAAAATCACTATTAACCTACTACTTGTCCTTCTCTCCTGCCCTAATACCTATATCTTCTAGTCTCAGTCTCCAGAGGTAGCATAAGATGTGTTTCAACTTGCTTTTATATGGTAGAATAGGACATCTAATGATGAGAATATAAATTTTCAAGTGACTTTTCTTTCCAAATGATTCTGGTTATTGGAAGGC
The DNA here is from genome assembly GCF_951640355.1 of Cnephaeus nilssonii. Taxonomy (NCBI): domain Eukaryota; kingdom Metazoa; phylum Chordata; class Mammalia; order Chiroptera; family Vespertilionidae; genus Cnephaeus; species Cnephaeus nilssonii. Next base: position 95,153,666 of record NC_137074.1, on the reverse strand, counting down.
ACTGAATAAAAAATATATTACAAGACTAAACCCCACTAATGCTTAGATCATACCATCCTGATATGGTAGTTCAAAGTTAATGATACAAAGAGAGTTAAACAGAGCTTCGTACTGATGAACCTTGTTTTAGTAGATGATAAATATGTTTAGTCATTTAGTTGATAAGTAGGCAAACAGCAGCAATACAATGATACAATTTTTTTTTGGATTTTTCATTGAACTTCCTTCTAATGAATTATGTAGAATCTTTAACACATGCTCATTTTTCACCTGAATTCAGTTTGAATAATTGCATTAGGTGATCATCTTTAGGTAAGCATTCTATTCACTCATCCATTTTCCATTTATTCAATAATTAGTTATTAAGACAATTTTGAATTTTTTCTACTTAATTTCTTTGCATTTTGTAATATAGACTGTTCAGAAACATTGGGAAAAGTTAGGATATGTTGTAGACCATGAGTTCAAACATTTTCTTATTTAAGAATGAATAATTCTGAAAAAGAAATAGTGGCTTTATTACCATCGATCTCCTGAGCTGTCTTTGGGTCTGGGCCATTGCTCTTCTGGGAGGGAATTTTGGCCTGTGGCTCTGCTGAGTTACCAGAAACTGTGATTATAGATGTGAGGTTGTCATTCTGTCCTAGGAACTGACTTTAGAGCCAAGAAGATTAAATGGTGACGGAATGAAAAATAAAATTCAAGAACCTTAAAGGGACTCTGTGCAGTTACCTGGGATTAAAAAAAAAAAAAAAGGTACTAAGCTTCCGTTTTAGGTTCAACATACTTTTAGACCTGCCTTCTTATGCCAATTTCTCCTCTTTTTTCTTTACATAAAATGATTTTTTTAAATAAATGAAAGGACAGAAAAAAATGGTAAGAACAATTTTCTATGCAAAAGTATATATATATATATATATATATATATATATATATATATATATTTAAAAACATGTTTGAAAGGGTTCAGAAAAACGTTTCACCTAAATAATATCATCTTAATATTATAACTAGTAAAAGCATTGCATCTCTGTAAAAAATAAAAACCCTCCAGTGAATTTTTCTAGGAGAATACAGGAGACAGAATGAGAGTATTATATCCCAATTAGAATTCTGAGATTTCTAAGCCACAGGCAAGAATTTTTAACCTACCACTAATTCATTAAATCTCTATGTTCATACTGTGGTTTATCCCTGTGGGTGTTGAAGTCTGTGCCACAATTTATTCTGTGGATGACTTTAAGATTACGCTTAATTCAAATGAGATGCAATTAATAGGCACAACTGTAATTTTGTTATTCGTGTCCTAGATATTTATAAATGCAGTGTTAGATGAAAAAAAGTATAACAAACATGATGTTTGAGAAAAGTTCTCCTTTAGCTGTCAAGCCCTCTGGACTCAGACTCCTGATATTTCTTTCTACACAACTCATGACAAGCTTCTATCTTCATTACTTTTTTTCACTATGACCTCTATGATTGAAAGTTTCAAACTAGTTGTTTACTTTTTGTCTTTACTCTCAGTGTTCTATTTCTCATTGGTAGGACAAACTACATTTTCTTTTAAGTTTACATATACACTCTTAAATAACTTTAACTAGGTATGTGTCATATAATGAAATTTGAATTAAAAAGAAGCTGCGTGTTGATTCCATAAGATTAGAAAGGAGCTGAAAAATTTACAAAAATCAGAATGTGGGAAATTTGCTAAAACAAATGACAGTAGACCAAAATAATAATGATAACAATGATAATAATAATAAAACAAATAAAAAAGAAACAACAAGGAAGAAAAAAATCACCCCTGTTTGTTTCACAGTCCTTTGAAATATAGCATTATAGTGCCCCAGCTCCACCTCCAAACAATTCTACCTCTTTTTTTCTAGGTTCACTGTAGTGTTTTGTGTTGAATTGAAAATTGAATTGAAAACAATAAACAAATACAGTCAAGATTCAGGATATAAAATCAATGTGCAAAAATCTATTGCCTTTCTGTGTACTAAGAACAAAACTTCAGAAAAAGAAATGAAAAAACAACAACAAACAATTCCTTTTGTAATTGCAACCAAAAGAATAAAATGCAGACAGACAGGGACAGGAACCTCCTGAGCTTCTGCTCACAAAAGAATAAAATGCCTAGAACAGGAAGGAAAGACCTATATACTGAAAATTACAAAGCATTACTAAAAGAGATTGAAAAAGACACAACAAAATGAAAAAATACCCCATGTTCATGGATTAGAAGTATCAACATATTTAAAATGGCATATTACACAAAGCAATATACAGATTTAATGCAATCCATCAAAATCCCAATATCATTTTTTTAAAATAGAATGAGAAATCATCAGATTTGTATGGAAACACTAAAGTCCCTGAATACCCAAAGAAATCCTGAGAAAAAAGAACAAGCTGGAGGCATTATGCTATCTGACTTCAAATTATACTACAGAGCTACTATACTCAAAACAGCATGGTATTAGCACAGAAACAGACATACAGATCAATGGAAAAGAATAGAGCCCAGCTATAAAACCACATGCATACGGACAGATAATTTTTGACAAAGGAGTCAGAAACTCACAAAGGAATAAAAATAGTCTCTTCAAGAAATGATGCTGGGAAAACTAGAAAGCCACATGCAAATGAATGAAACTGTATTACAGTTTGTCCCCATGTACAAAAAATATTACAAAATGGATTAGAAACCTAAATATAAGACTTGAAACAATAGGTCACATAGAAGAAAACAGAGTTGCCTGTCTGGCGTGGCTCCATGGTCGAGTATCGACCTATGAACCAGGTCAAGGTTCGATTCTGGTCAGGGCACATGGCTGGGCTGCAGGTTTGTTCCCCAGTGGAGGTGTGCAGGGTGGCAACAATGATGATTCTCTCTCATCATTGTTGTTTCTATCTCTCCCTCTACTTTCCTCTCTGAAATCAATAAAAATATATTTTAAAAACAGAAGAAAATATAGTTAGCAAACTTATGGATCTGGGTTGTAGAGGACATTTTACGAACTTGACCCCAAATTCAAAGGAAGTAAAAGCAAAAATAAATGAATGGGACCGTATCAAACTAAAAAGCTTCTGCACAGCAAAAGAAACTGGCAGCAAAACAAAGAGGGAGCCAACCAGGAAGATGATATTATACAGCAAACAGTAGTCCCTATAAAGGTTTAATTTCCAAAATATATAAAGAACTCATAAAATTCAACACCAAACAAACCAACAACCCAACCAAAAGTTGGCAGAGGACCTGAAAATACATCCTTCCCAAGAAGACATATTAACAGCCAATAGATATATGAAAAGATGTTCAACTTCACTAGCTATTAGGGAAATGCAAATCAAAACTACAATGAGATACCACCTTGCACCTGTTGGAGTGGCCATTATCAACAAGGCAAGTGTTGGAGAGGTTGTGGATAAAAGGGAACCCTCATCCACTGCTGGTGAGAATGTAGACTGGTACAGCCACTATGGAATGCAGTCTGGCAATTCCTCAAAAATTTAAGAATAGAGCTACCATACTACCCAGCAATCCCTCTCCTGGGTATATACCAGAAAAACTCAAAATCATGTATTCACAAAGATATATGCACCCCTATGTTCATTGCAGAATTATTCATGATGGCAAAGACATGAAAACAACTGAAGTGTACTGCAACAGAGGACTGGATAAAGAGGATGTGATACATATATACAATAGCATACTATTCAGCCATAAGAAAGGACGAAATAGTGCCATTTGCAACAACATGGTTGGTCCTTGAGAACATTATGCAAAGTGAAATGAGTCAGTCAGAAAAAGCTAAGAAGCATATGATTTCATTCATAAGTGGGATATAAAACTGAAACTCATGAACACAAACAGCAGTGTGGTGGTTGCCTGATGGAAGTGGGTGAGGAGGGAGGGGATGCTAATATCAGGTGACAGGAGAAGATTTGACTTTCGGTGGTTGACACACAGTGCAATATACAGATCTTATAACATAGAAACTCACACCTGAAACCTATATGTTCACATTGACCAATGTCACCTTAATCAATTTAATAAATAAAAAAGAAATATGAAAATCCACAATATTTAAATAATAATTTTATTATAAAATTATCATTTATAATTTATAATTATTAAAATAAGAATAGGAGTATTTAGATTTTTGTTGGATTAAAGAAAACAAGTTATTTCTTTTAAATATAAAATTAAGTTTAGATAACATTAGGGCACAAATCCATTGATGGAGCAAACCCTTTTATTGAGTTATAATAATTTTATCTATTTAAAAAAAAAGCATAAGCTTTCTTTTTTAAAAAAATTAAGCAATATTTAAAAGTAAAAAGAAAATAATAAATAAAACATCCAAAGTCCTTCCTCTTTTTCATAAATAACTTCTTACACACACACATGTGTGCATGAACACATACATATGCATCAGTAAAATTGAGGAATAATTTCATTAAGATAATCATATTTACTTATGTCTTATTAGCCTTAATGCTTACTCATTTAAATAGAAAAAGGTGCCCTAACTGGTTTGGCTCAGTGAATAGAGCTTCGGCCTGCAGATTGAAAGGTCCCAGGTTCGATTCCAGTCAAGGGCATGTACCTTGGTTGCGGGCACATCCCCAGAAGGAGGTGTGCAAGAGGCAGCTGATCGATGTTTCTCTCTGATTGATGTTTCTATCTCTCTATCCCTCTCCCTTCATCTCTGTAAAAAATCAGTAAAATATATTTTAAAAAATAGAAAAAGGTAACTTTTAATAGAAAATATTGAGCTGAGAAATTTCTGAAATTCAGATACACATTTCTCCCCTTGACCAATCAGTATGGTCAAATGTGAATATATTTAAGAAGAGGGTAACCCCATTTGAACCTGTTTAGATGCTGGGGTGAAGAGAAAATGGATGTTCCCTGATAAGATGTACAGACTATTCCTCTGATAAGAAAAAGGTATTGGGAGGAAATACAATGTCTCAGGGAGGTTCTGCGGTCAGTGGAATGTGTTTCTGCAGGTTAGTGCACCCCTGCAAGTGAATAAAATCTGTTAGCAAATACCATGTCTTAACACCAGACTCTCAAGATGAATGAAGGGACTCAAATACATACATTGAGAAGGCTAACCCCTAATTTGTAATTTCAATCCCTATTGTTTGAAATTCTCCGCTATTTAGATAGTCCCTTATTCTGTAAAGTCAACTCTGCTAGTTTTTAGACAGCCCCTTAGTCTGAAAAAATAACTTTGCTTTCTAGCCTGCTTGAATAATAAGGAAGATAAACTTAGCTGTCTGACCTTGTAGGCCAGAGACTAGATGGGCCCATACTCTCATGCCATGCCAGATAGAACTGTGTTGTTTTCAAGGCCACAAGCTTCCAGCGAGATAACCACTAAGTACACATGGGGCTGGCTCTTTAATAAAAAGAAAAATTCTGCTTGTTGCTCTGCTTAGAATTTGAATTTATTTTTCTCTAAGCCCACCGGTGTATATTAAAGTGTGACTCCAAACTTTCTAAGCATTGCTTGGTGTGTTTTTTTTTTTGTTTTTTTTTTCCAGTCTTCTGCAACAACATCATCCTTACATTAAGTGGTTGTTTGGACTAAATTGTGTCCTTCCAAAATTCATATGTCAAAGCTCTAACTTTCAGTATCTCAGAATCTGACTGTATTTGCAGATAGAGCCTTTAAAAAGGTAATGAAGTTAAAATGAGGTCATTAGGGAGGGCCCTAATCCAATATTACTAGTGTCCTCCTAAGAAGAGGAGATTAAGATATACACACAGAGAGAAGACCATGTGAAGACAGAAAGAATGGCCTCTTTCCCTGGTCACCTGCAAGCCAGAGAGAGAGGCCTCAGAAGAAATAACTGAGGTCATCTAGCCCTAGGAAACTAATATAGTACTTTCCCATATTTGTTTCTTCATTAATCTGTATTATTATTGACAATTCTTTGGATCACTTTACATAGTGACATCATTTTTCTTGCTCTTATTCAGTGCTTTCTTTTTGTCTCAAGTAGTTTTTTGTGTTTTTTTAATGAGGTCAAAAATTCAAAGAATATTTTTCTTATTGTTTCCATTTCGCCAAAGTAAGTGACTTGTTATTCATTTAAAATAATCTTATGTTGGCAATAAAATTCAGAGAAGAAATCTAAGTTGTCACGCAATGCCCCTAGGAATATCTAAATCAGTTGCGAAACAATCAAATTTCTTTCCATTGCAGAACTGAGAATAAGATTTGTGTGTTTTCTAATGGAGCCACAAGTAATGTTGAAAAGAAACAATTTTATTCTGTATTAGGGTTCTTTGCTTTAAAGCAGAACTCTTATTTCTCTAAGATAAGTCATTTAATCAATGTGGCAAAGGCAATACATCGTGGAGTTTTCAACATTACATTAAGAAGATAATCAATAGTTTGAGACAATAAAATAAAATGTTTGCAGTTTTATTAAACTTTGGGGACATGAGGAGAGCAATTGGGAAGTAAAATAGCATTAAAAGTCAGTTAACATAGCTATTATCACAAAGTGTGTCTGAGTCACTGCATAGCATGGGGTTTCTGTGGTTATTCAGGCAAAATCAGATTGAAAAACAACCACACAAAAAAAGAAGATAGAATGAACAGAACTATGTAATTCAGCAACTTCCAGAGAATAAGCAATGATTTAGTTTTGTATCAATGTACCATGTTTCCTATTTTAACATTTTTTTTTCTTTTCAAGGCATTTACGTCTCTTACAATTAAGAAATGTTTTAAATATAGACCATAAGAGCCCAAAAAATATCATTGAAAGAGTCAATTGAAATTAAGGTTGAAATATAAGCAATTAAAGTCTTCATGTATAAGATAGTATGCTTAGCTTATTTTATACATTAATGTATTTCATTCTCAGACCAATCCTCCTACTGTTGTTTGACAATTGAGTAAAATGAGGCCTAGATGGTTTCTCTTACCTCAAGCTCAGCCAGCAAATCAGACCCAGGCTCAGCCTAGTGCCATTTCTGCTGCTGGGTCACCTAAATAACCCAAACATTCTGGGCACCTTTGGCTGTGGATCAGGGAAGTGCCATAATCAAAACCAATTACGGTGCTAACTAAACTCAAAGGGCACTTTTTCCACTCATTCCCTAAAAGAAACTTAGCCAGTCACCATCACAAGTAGAACAACGTTTAATTGTTCTTTGCTTATAACTTTAGGTTATTTTAAAAATGCTTGTGGATACTTTATTTTAATTTATTAGTAACAAATACTTAATTTTTTAATTATCTATCTAATAAAAGAGTAATATGCAAGTTGACCGTCACTCCAACACACAAGATGGCTGCCCCCATGTGGTCAAATATGGCTGCCCCCATGTGGACACAAGATGGCCACCACAAGATGGCCAGCAGGGGAGGACAGTTGGGAGGAACCAGACCTGCAAGGGAGGGCAGTTGTGGGCTATCAGGCTAGCAGGGGAGGGCAGTTGGGGATGATCAGGCCTGCAAGGGAGGGCAGTTGGGGGTGATCAAGCCTGCAGGGAAGGGCAGTTAGGGGTGACCAGGCCGGCAGAGGAGGGAAGTTGGGGGTGACCAGGCCTGCAGGGAAGGGCAGTTAGGGGTGACCAGGCCTGCATGAGACGGCAGTTAGGGGCAATCAGTCTGGCAGGGGAGCAGTTAGGCATCAATCAGGCTGGCAGGGGGGTGGTTAAGGGTTGATCAGGCTGACAGGCAGAAGCGGTTAGGGGCAATCAGGAAGGCAGGCAGGTGAGCAGTTGGGAGCCAGCTGTCCTGGATTGTGAGAGGGCAGTTGGATATCCCTCGAGGGGTCCCAGATTGGAGAGGGTGCAGGCTGGGCTGAGGGACACACACCCCCGTGCACACATTTCTTGCACCGGACCTCTAGTCTAAAATAACCCATGATTTTAAAAAGAGTGAAAAGACAAACTGGAACAGAAAAAATATTGGTTACTTCAAGTAAGTCAGTGGTTAAATCAAGCATAGACAGGTATCTTTCCAATGTTTTTTAAAAATCATGGTACATTGTTTGAGCAAAGAATAGCTTACATATATAAAAATAAGGTATCTATCCTTTGCTCAAACATGCATATTCTGGGATAATCTATTCATTCTAGAAATAGAAACTAGACACTTACTATCTCAATTAAAATAGAAACAACTAATTATAATAGTTAATATTCTCTTATGCTGGTATGTGCAACTTTAAAGCAGTGTAAGAGTGAAAAAAAAAGAAATTTTGGACACAGATATATGCCTGAGTTTGAATCACATTTCCTTCACTATAGAGCTGTGAATGTGGCTAATTACTCGACCTGTCTAGGGCTTTTTTCCACATCTAATAAAATAATATTTCAAATTTACCTCAAACACATATTAGGAATACTAAATGAAATACTGTATAATTCAAGTACCTAATTAGTATTGAAATGCAGAACCAAACTGAAACGTGTGGTTTCTTCTAAGTAGGATGCAAAGGTGATTTCTTTCCTGTGTTCTTGTCCAGGTGGATTTGAAGAATGAAGCCACTGACAAAAGGTGGTATATGAAAAGGTGGAAATTTATTGGAAACAAGTACAGACTCCCATGTAGGGAGGGGGTCCCAAAGGGCGTAGCCCACTCAGCCCCTTTTTCTAAAGTTTATAAAGGCTGCAGTTCTTTGAGTCCTGATATTCCCTTCTGATTGGTCACTATAGCAGCTTCAAAGCTCACACCCCACATGGGCCCCCCTTTTGCTCCCCCCTCAGTGGTAGCATTCTCTATCCCCTGTGAAAATCTGTTTTCCTCTTTCTCCCTTTTGTCAGCATTTCCCTACCCCTGTGGAGCTTTCCCTTATTTTTTGTGAATGTGTCTTCTTCTCCTCTTATTCTGTGGCTTTCCCCTTATCTTCTGTAAATGGGTGTCTTTCTCTCCCCTTATCCTGTGGCACCTTTTGTTCTTTGAGAATGTATGCCTTTTGGCAACTCCAAGTCCCTAACCAACTATGCCCACCCCCCACCCCCCGCCCCCTAATTCCTAAAATTACCTAAATCTGCCTATTTTACCCCTAAAACCTCCTTTCAGGATGTCTGGAACAAGACAGATGACTACTAAGGAGGAGTATCACATTGGAAATACGAGAGACATGAGTTATTGCTGCTGCTGCTGCCACTGCTGTTGGTGTAGCAGCCAGTCATTTGCCATCCTGTTTTCATAGCATATTTTCTCTCTGAACCACAACAGTTTTCCTCAAACCTTCCAGTTTGAAAATACTCTGTCAACTTTGGGAGTGACCTCAGGGAGGCAGTTCATGAGGAATGGAAATAATATTAGTTTTAATAACTAGTACTAAAAAGCAAGAACTTTCAGATTTGTCTGCACTGCCCACATTCCAAACACTCAAGCCACAGGAATCCATTAGGTCTTCCACTGCCACTTAATTCAGCAATCAGTCATTCTATAGCTATTTTCTCATGTTTGCTGGGTTAGTTTCTACATCAGGCTGATTTCATCTTAAAAAAAACACCCAACAACTACAACAAACAAAAGCATGAAAAGGAAAAACACACCATGTAATATTTTTGGGGTCTGAAGTGTTTCAGCCAGAGGAAATTTTTCTACTGGTTCCCCCAGTACAAGTAAGCATTCAAATCAGGCAGATGATACTGGACTCTCTTTGTTAATTAGTCAGAAAATTGAATCAGTAAGCATTTTTGGTAATTGTCTAGGAGCTCACTTAAAGCAATACATTTAGAACGTTAAAGCTAGTTTTATTTCTCTTTGTATTGCCAGAAATTCAGGATAATCATGATCTCTAAGGCTCGGCTTGGAAAACTAAATCATATGAATCCTTTCAACAGGACACTTTTTAATTTTTAAAATTATTTATTTTTTAATTTTATTTTTAATTGCAGATTATATACAATATTAGTCTGTATTAGTTTCAAGTGTACAGCACAGTGGTTAGATAATCATAGACTTTATAAGAGTTCCTCCCCATCTTTCAGGTAATCACCTGGCACCATACAAAGTTAATTCAATATTATTGTCTATATTCCATATGCTGTACCTTACATCCCTGTGACTATTTTGTAACTGCCAGTTTGTACTTCTTAATCCTTTCATCTTTTTTATCCAGTCCCCCAACCCCCCTACCTTCAGGCAACCATCAGTCTGTTCCCAATATCTATGAATCTGTTTCAATTATTTTGGTTTGTTTATTTTGTTCTTTAGATTCCATTTGTAAGTGAAATCATATAATAATTCTATTTCTCTGACTGATTTATTTCACTTAGCATAATACCCTCTAGGTTTATTCATGATGTCACAAATGGTGAGATTTCACTATTTTTTCCATTGCATGTGTATATGTACCAGTACTTTTTTTATCCACTAGTCTCTTGATAGTCACTTGGGTTGCTTCCATGTCCTGGCTATTGTAAACAATGCTGCAATGAACATAGGGATGCATAATATTATTTTGAATTGGTGTTTTGGGATTCTTCAGATATATTCCTAGAAGTGGAATTGCTGGGTCATAAGGCAGTTCCATTTTCAATATTTTGAGGACCCTCCACATGTTTTCCACATTGCATGCACCAATCTGCATTTCCACAAACAGTGCAGGAAGGTTTTCTTTTCTTCACATCCTTGCCAACACTTGTTTGTGGATTCAGTGATAGCCATTCTCAACAGGACACTTTTGATGATAAACATCCTTGATGTATTTTTACTTAAATTTACATTCACCACAAGTCTTATCTCCTAAAAAATTGCTACTAAACATAGCAGAAAACTTATTTTATTGATGATAATGCATATTTTGGTGAACAGTCATCTATCATCCCTACGCATCACCAGAAGCTGCTCTATCTGGAGGAAAAATGTAGGTGAAAACATGTTATATAATTTCAGTTAACTTCCCTCTTGCTAAAGCTTAGGTCTTAAACCACAAGATATAGTAATATCCCTGGATTCCTGGGAGAGTAAATCCCCCTGGTTCTTTTATCTTCAGTGCATAATACTGGACCTGACATATGCTAGAGGCTTACCGCTTGTCTAAATGAATTCCTAGTAAATATTTGAAATCATTAACAAAAATTTCAGGTAGTAGATAAATTTTGGAAAGAACAAGAGGGTAAATGAAAAGAAAGTCTTGAGAAAAATACCAGATTCTTTGAACTTCCTGAACATCAATAATATTGGGTCAACTTCATTAACTTTCTTAAAACTGGAATTTTTAGAGCTGGATCTGGCCTTAAAGTCCATACAGTTTAACTAAAAGGAAAACACTGTCTTTTCCCAGGATCCTTTGGCTGCCTTGACATGATGCCTAAAATGTTGCCCAGAGATTAATTGCAGTTGGGAGAACTTTTGAGTCAGTTTTGATGACAAAAGAGTGAGGATCTAGGAAAAAAGGCTGCTGCTTTGGAATCTCATTCCACCTCTTCTCCTCACTGTGATTTCAGGAACTAGACCTGTGTTATAGCCCAGGGAAAAGAAAAGGGAGGCCGAGAGCCTGTGGTCGGGAAGCCCAGAGACAGGACCATGGGATGAACTGTATATTGTTCAGCGATTGGATTTGAGGACAGATATTTCTCTTTTTCTTGCACTGGGGATTTGGATTTGTAATTTAAACTTTACATTTCTGGGATGCCACAAAGGAACTGCAGGAACTACTGTGGCTTTTTAATCACTGTTATGAGCAAATCCTTTTATTTTTTTAATCTGCATTTCTTTATTTTGTAATTATTAAAACACTTATTTTAGGCAGCTGAAACAGGAATGCATAAAAAATAAGAACATTTCTCCTGGTCCTAAATAATGCTTATGTAAGAGGAAGTATAGAGTAGTGGATAATTCACTGGGCTATGCAATCATTCCTAGGTTTCAGTCCTAGCTCAGACATCCACTAACTCTAAGAGTCTCACTTTATTCATCTATAATATAAGCTTATAAAAATTGCTAATTAATAAAATGTGGAAAAAAATGTTCTGTGCTAAATAAATTATACCTATTTGTTCATACCCTACCTGATTTCAAAATTACTTGGGGCAAGATAGGTATTATTCTCTTCATTATTATTGTTGTTGTTATCATTGTCATTATTAGGCAGAAGTAGTAAAGATTATAGAGATGATAGATAGTGCTGCAGACACTGTGCATGAATAAATAAAGCCTTATGTAGGTATGATCCAATATTCACTTCTGTCTGGAAAGCTCAGAAGAAATCATACTGATTAATATACAAGGTGGGGCAAAAGTAGGTTTATATCTGTGAGTATGAGAAACACAAAATTTATTATTATAGAGGCCCGGTGCACGAATTCATGCACCAGTGGAGTCCCTCAGCCTGGCCTGCGGGATGGGACCAAAACCGGCTCTCCAACATCCCCTGACGGGTTCCAGATTGCAAGAGGGCACAGGTCAGACAAAGGGACCCCACTGGTGCATGATCAGGACCGGGGGCGGGGGGGGGAGGGAACGTGGGAGGTTTGCCAGCTGGGGAGGGACCACGGGAGGGCTCCAGGGCATGTCTGGCCCATCTCGCTCAGTCCCAATCAGCCAGACCCCAGCAACAAGCTAACCTACCAGTCGAAGCGTCTGCCCCCTGGTGGTCAGTGCATGTCATAACGACTGGTCGACAGGTCGACTGTCTGCCCCCTGGTGGTCAGCACACATCATAGCAAGTGGTTGAATGACCTTAGTATATCATTAGCATATTACGCTTTGATTGGTTGAATGGATGGATGACCAGACACAGCATATTAGCCTCTTATTATATAGGATTATTATTATACTAGAGGCCCAGTGCACAAAATTCATGCATGGGAGGGGGTCCCCTCAGCCCAGCCTGCACCCTCTCCAATCAAGGACCCCTTGGGGGATGTCTGACTGCCGGTTTAGGCCCGATTCTGGAGATCGGGCCTAAACCGGCAGTAGGACATCCCTTTCACAATCCTGGACCATTGGCTCCTAATCGCTCGCCTGCCTGCCTTCCTAGTCGCCCCTTACTGCCCCCCTGCCAGCCTGGTTACCCCCAACTGACCCCCCTGCTGGCCTAGTCACCCCCACCTGCCCCCCTCTGCCTTCCTGGTCACCCCCAACTGCACCCCCTTCCAGCCTGGTTGCCCATAACTGCCCCCCTCACCAGCCTGGTTGCCTCTTACTGCCCCCCTTGCCAGCCTGGTCACCCCCAACTGCCTCCCTCTGCTGGCCTGGTCACCCCCCACTGCCCCCCACTGCCAGCCTGGTCGCCCCACACAGCCTGCTATTTAGTTATTTGGTCGTCTCTCACTCACCCCTCTGCCGGCCTGGTCGCCCCACGCAGTCTGCTCTTCAGTCATTTGGTCATCCTTCCCTAACCCCCCTGCCAGCCTGGTTGCAGGCAGCCATCCTGTGAAGGTGTTAGGGTCAATTTGCATACTACCTCTTTATTATATAGGATTATTTGCCATACAAACAATTGTAAACCTATTTTGCCCCATCCCATATTACAATTTTATGTGATGATGTTATTGGCCCGCACTTAATTGAATAAATGTTTTTGAGGGTTTTATCTTTTTCAATGTTGACCATCATAGGTGTGAACTTTATAGAGGTTTTCACATTATCTGCCTTTGCCATTTTGCAAAGACTTTTAAAATCCCTAACTGGCCTGTACTGCGAGTGCCCCAAGTTGGGCTGCCAGTTGTGAGTGTCCTCCCCACGTCCCGCGTGGTTCAGGGTTCAGGTTCAGTGTTCGGGCTCTCAAGGAGGCCACACACAAATGAAAGAGACTAGAAAATATTAATTTGAAAATATTGGGGGCCCGGCGGGAGCCCAGGGCAAGAGGAAGGATTCCACCCCGCTCTGGCCTTGCTATCCCTTTTATTCAGATTGTGGGATATACCCATAGCCATTAGGCAGGCAATTCCAATAATAGCCAATCAGCAAGGATTTACATAAAACTAAAAGGTGGAAGTTGCTTTAGCTACCATTGTCTCAACTGAATAGTGAGTGGTTGGCTCTGACCTTTCAGAGCTTCAAGGTTGACCAGCCTTACAGGTTCCTTGTCCACACCTCTCTGCTAGTGAAGGCAATGGGCGGCTTCCAACACTGTACCCCAAGGTCATAGAACAGAGTGAGTAACCCCATAACCCTGGTTTTATTAGCATCATGGTTGGTATAGTATAAGCAAATTAACTGCCCCAGAGTCATCTTTAAAACTAATTCCTTAGGGCTAACTCTTTTTCTAACCAGTAATCCATCATGCTTAAAAAAAATTGGCATCTGATCAAGCCTCTACCACATGTTATCTATTTTACTGAATTGCCTCTCTTCTTTTCTATCCAGCATCAGGTCCTTCTCTTATTTAATTCATTCTGAACATCAGTGTTGGATGAATCTTTCCACAAAACTAGTTTACCTTTAAGACAAAACTCAGATGTCCCTTCTTCTGGAGTCTTTATTGTACCTGCTCTGGTTGAGTTGTACATATTTATACATGTCTATTGTTGTAACTTATGGGCTGTGTTGCAGTAAGTTATTGTAAACTACTGTTTAACATTGACTGGAGTGTGTGCAAGAAATGTATATAGATGATTTGTATAAATCTCCCAAATAGTCAGTATCTCCCACCTTTGAGAGTGTAAAATCTTTAGATTTGACTGCCTTGCAAATAAAATTCTACCCATTTTATCTTACTCAATCTAGACACATCTGCCCTCAACTTTACCATGCCCATCTGTATAAAAATTTGGTTTGTCACAGGTTTTCAGGCTTAATAATACTATCTGAATTCATACTCTTGTTTGAGACCTAAATCAAATGCCACATAACTACATGAAATTTTTCCTGGCCATTCTGTCATTTACTAATGTCTCCTCTTTAAATTTTTATAGCCATAGCTCAGTAAATGAAAACTTAGATGCTTTAGTAGATTTGACTGAATTCAATCCCCTGTGATCAGGGCAAGATTATTAATGTGTTTTGATTCATTTTCCATAGATTTAATCAGGAAAAAGAAGAATGCCTACATCATAGGGTTGTTGTGATAGTTAATAACAAGGGAAAGCACTCAATAAAAATGAACTATTGCCATTACACAGAGCATATGAATTTAACATATAGTAACAGAGTACTTTCTCATTATAATCCAATTAATGAGTTTATCTTTTTTCTAGTAATATTGTATTTCAAGGACAAGATTGTACATTTTCTTTGTATACCTCACAATATAAAAAGAAATTCATTCTGCTCAGCAGTTTCTGATTTTTTAATTAATTAATTAATTAATTAATTAATTTATCTATTTATTTTTTAATCCTCACCCGAGGGTATTTTTCCATTAATTTTTAGAGAGAGTGGAAGAGAGGGGGAAAGACAGAGAGAAATATTGATATGAGAGAAATATACATTGGTTGCCTTCTTCACGCACTCAGACCAGGGCTCTAGGCCAGGGAGAAGCCTGTAACCGAGATATGTGCCCTTGACAAGAATTGAACCCAAGACCCTTCGGTCCGAAGGCTGACACTCTGTCCTCTAAGCCAAATTGGCTAGGGCATTTCTGATTTTTTAAAACAGAAACTGTTTGTGTTTATTCTGTTGTTGGTGAATTAAATAAAACTGTTTCATAAGGTAACTGCTCAATTCTTTTAATACTATAAAAATTATTTTCAAAGTCATTACTTTGTTCATTCAAACAATATTTTTCAAGACCTCAGGACTTTGCAAGATAAATTTCTAAAAGTTTTTTTTTTAATTATTATTATTTGGATTCTTTTCTAAAACAGTTTGTTGTACCATTTGTAGGCATAGGTCACTATCTTTTCATGGAAGTGGAGCTTCTAATTGCATTTGTCACTGCAATTTCTAGAGGTATGAATGGGTTAGCCCAAACCAAGGTTCATTTCTCTTTACTTTTTGAGCAATAATCACAGAGAGTTGCAGTGGAATATTTTAAAGTTAATTTATATGTAGTGTTTGCTGGCAAGCTGCCAGAGGTCAATGTGGAAAAAATAAGTGCTTTATTTTGGAGAAGTATTTTATTAATTCGTGCACAAAAAAATTGAAATAAAAAAAAGATAACCTCATTTTCATTATCAGCTCAGATAATTTTCTATATTACAACAGCATTACTAGCATTCAGAAAACAACACACACAATAAAGTCAATCCAATATCTCTTTTCATCTATACCAGTATATATAAATGGCTAATATGCAAAGTGTCCCCTCGGGAGTTCGACCGGGAAACCGAGAGTTCAATTGCTCGCTATGACATGCACTGACCATCAGGGGGTGGTGTAGAATGAAGGAAGGCCCCGGCCAGCAGCCAGAAGACCCCAATTGGTCCTGATCACCAGCCGGCTTAGGGATCTTACCCATGCACCAATTTTGTTCACCGGGCCTCTAGTGTTTATATAATTGAATATTAAATGGTAGTCCTTATTAAATGTTACAGTTAGGAATCTTAAATAAAATATATTAAATTTACTGACTATGTTCAAATAGTTTTATTTTATTATTTTTTCATTTATCCTCAGACATGTAATTTTAGAGGTTTATTTTGCCACTACTTGTTTTTTATTGTTACACATCTTGTCTCTAACAATTTCACAAAATCTTCAAACTGGAATTCCCATCCAAGCTTAGAGGTTTCAATTTAAAATTCTAAGCACAATCAATGCCATTTAATGTACTGCTCTGGAAGAAATCCAGAAAAGCATGTGTCCTTTAGATTTCTTAGAAAACACCAACTATTACAGAAGAGGTAAAGAAAGTAGCTTTAGAATTGTATACTAATTATAATTTTGTTCATATACCCAGATTATGAAAACACTTTTAGAAATAAATTTTAACATCTAAGTTAAATAAAATAATGACATTTTTATTTGTGTGAGTGATTCTTTTTTAAAAAACAAGCTAATTTTATCTAAAAATAAATTATTTAAGATTATTGGTAAATGTAAGTTTATCATGAAAAAGCAGCAATATTTAATGCTATTGTTCTTAACATTAATTCTGAAATTCTGAACATGTTGGATAGTTCAAAGCTATTGTTTTCATTTATAGCTTCTTTTCTTAATTTTTATTACAACTATAATGAATATGATTATTCATATTGGGAATAGTTTATATAGTTTACAGCTAGTGTGAAAATAATGCTTCTTCTTAATTAGATAGTCTTAATCATCATTTCTAAGTGTAAACTATCTACAACTCAGTTATAAACCTGCAAAATAAATATGTCCATATTTAAAAAAATATATATTTCTTTATTGATTTCAGAGAGGAAGGAAGAGGGAGAGAGATAGATAGAAACATCAATGATGAGAGAGAACCATTGATTGGCTGCCTCCTGCATGCCCCCCACTGGGGATTGAGCCCACAACCTGGGCATGTGTCCTTGGCCGGAATCGAACCTAGGACCCTTCAGTCTGCAGGCCAACACTCTATCCACTGAACCAAACCAGCTAGGTTTGCCCATATTCTTTATGGATAAGGCATTAATACTATTACACTGATGTGTGGATTATGGGAGCAGCCCTCTATGGATGAAGAGAACCTGGGCAATGAAGAGACAATGAATAGAAGAAGGTTAGGAGACAAAAAAGACATAAAGAAAGCTACATAATCAGACTACTGGATCTTTAAATGACTAAAATGAAAATTTTAAGAAAACCAGGAGTGTATAAATTATGATATTGTAATAATGATTAAAAATATATGTAATTATTTCTTTTGGGTTACCAGTGAAGCTTTTTTTGCCTCAGGTTCCACAGTCCCCTGCCCCTTAAGCCAGTCCTGGAAAAGGTACAGATGGGGTTCCAGGAGCCAAAAGCAGGCCAGTGTCCAGAGCTTCCGTTCCAAGTTGCAGCTGAGTGTAGTTCGGCATCCAAGCTAACTAAAGTCCGTTAGTCCATGTGTGGAGTCCCACATGGCCATAAGCTACATGGGCGCAGGGGAGCATATTCCCTGCCACAAGACAGCAGGGACCCAGTGAGCCAGAGAGAAGAATGTTTCTTTGTCTAGGGCCATGGTCGGCAAACTGCGGCTCGCGAGCCACATGCGGCTCCTTGGCCCCTTGAGTGTGGCTCTTCCACAAAATACCTCGGCCTGGGCGAGTCTATTTTGAAGAAGTGGCATTAGAAGAAGTCTAAGTTTAAAAAATTTGGCTCTCAAAAGAAATTTCAATCGTTGTACTGTTGATATTTGGCTCTGTTGTCTAATGAGTTTGCCGACCACTGGTCTAAGGATAGATATATGCTTTGCTAGCTCCTGATTGATCCTTTCAAAGAATTCTGACTAACATATTTGGGATTGGTTATCTGTAAGCTGCCTGTCTTAACAACATCCATACATTTTAAAGCTCACATCTCCTGAGCACCCTTCTTTCCCCACCCAGCTGGGTTGTCTTAGCAACTCCTATCTAACTGGGTTTAGTTCTAGGTCCTTTTGTTTGTCTCTGTGGGGCAATCAGCAAGCTATATTCTGTCCTCATCTGCAACAATCCACTTCCCACTCTCCCCACCATAGTTCAGTCCCTGACTGCCTAGCTCTCTTCTATTTCCTAACTAGCACATCACTAGTCAAGTGGTTTAGACCCTCTGACCTTAAATATTGCTGGTCATGTGGTTTGGACCCTCCCCTGGCCTGTCCTCCCTATTACGTTACTAGTCATTTGGGTTAGACACCCTTAGAAAAGGAACACACAAGAGGCCTGGGAATAGCTCTTAAGCACTAAGCCCCCAGGCCAATGAGGCTCTGACCTGCATCTAATACATCTAGGCCTCAGTTATGTTTCAGCTCCGGATCCAGAAATGTAGCAAAACCAGACAAATGACACCACGGTTGACCTCAGGACCAGTTGCACTGACTAATGAGCCCCTTCCCTGGTGCCTCCCAATCAATGGAGACCATGACCCTGAAAGTGATACAGGAATTTTGGTCCTCCCCTGCCAGCCTGATCACCCCTAACTGCCCTCCCCTGCTGGCCTAATGGCCCCTAACCTCCTCTGCCTCAGCCCCCACCACTGTGGCTTTGTCCAGAAGGACGTCCGGAAGAAATCCGGTCTAATTAGCATATTACCCTTTTATTAGTATAGATATATAGATGGCATACTCAAAAGCGGATATACAGATTGAATGACAAAGCTTAATCAGATGAACTCTCAATAGCAAAATGTATTCTCAGTTTATAATGTCACTCGTATCACCAGATAGGATACTTACTGGTAAGCATATGGATCCAATACTATCAGTGACCTTGGGGAAAGTGACATGTGTGTTTTATCTCACAACATTTTAGAATTAGCAATAAGATTGGTTTTGGCAGAGATAATCATCAAACAAAAAACATAAGTAATTAACTGCAGCAATGTGTGGAGGACACATGAGTCTGGGAAATGTGCCAAGATAAAGGTTATAGTAAGTGTGCATTTTAAAATGATAGATAGAACCTAGAGGGTGAAATAAAATTTTGGTGTCAAAAAAGTATGGTGGGTTAACGCTTAATTCATGACTCTAAATAAAATAGAAAATTTGCAAAGAAAAAAAAAATCATTGCAGTTGGCCTGTAATCAGACTTTAAAATCCCCAAATTAATTTTACGTTCTTAATAAATATAGGACTTTTTCCCTTATTTTGTAAAGTTAATTACAATCTAATCTTGTTGATTTGAAAACAAACACACTTAAGAACCATGCTTCAGGCAGTTTCATTTAATGTGTTAATTTAAACATTATGCATAGTGATCTTAAATTTACATCTTAATATGTAAGTAAGTCAATACAACACACCTCTAGGGCAACCTGAGATGCTTTATGATAAGTGAAGAGAAGGGCAGTTAGCTTACAAAAGAAGAGTCTATGAATATATTAGGATACTGGCAGACTATGAATGAATACAAAACTAAGAGGTAAATTGGGTGTTATTTTGTCCATTTAGTTATTCCATTTTTCATTATTTCATTGCTTCAAAAACTTTTCTCCTGTTTGTTATGAAAATTATGTGCAAAAGTAGAGCCAAATTAATAGCAGATATTTTATACATTGGAATTTCTATTATAATTTATCTACACCCCTTAAAATTTGTTATAATAAGCTGATAAATAAAAAGTAATTTTTATTTGGTTTAAAGCATTCTTTAACTATAAAAACTAATTATATTTTTGATATGGAAATTTTGGACTGGAAATGCATGGTATTCCCCTGGGCAGGCTGGTTCCTGGACTCTTATCTGGTGGAGTAGAAGAATGAAACCACGGATGAAAGGTGGTATAGCAAAGGTGGAAATTTATTGAGAAAAAAGCACAGACTCCCAGGTGGGGAGGGGGAAAGAGTCCCACTGAGTACCTTTTTCCTATGGTTTATAAAGGCTTCAGATCTTTGTGCCTTGATATCCCCTCTGATTGGTCACTATCCCCTTCTGATTTGGTCACTATAACAACTCCTGAGCTCAAAGGTCAAACCTCACCTGAAACATGAGGCTCTCCTCCCCTCCTTCCTTATTGTTTTGTAAATGTGTACCTTTTGCTACTCCCAGCTCCCTTATCTTATGGAAATGTAACTTCTGCTGCTCCCTTGTCTTATGGAAATGTACTCTTTTGCAACTCTGTAGTCCTGTGCTTTTTCCATGGACCCCTTAATTTTCTAAATTTCCTAAACCTGCCTATTTCACGCCTAAAAACTCCTTTCATTCTGAGTTAGAAAATTGTATTTATTTTTCACATTCCTATGAAATTTTTATTTATCATAAATAAAAAGTAAGAAAACATCAAAAGGGTGATGGAGAGAGTTCTGCTTAGGATGTAGAAAGCATTGTTTAAAGGTGGTTAGAAATTTAAATAAAGGGTTTTAAAGTCTTTCTTTTTTTCCTAATATGACAGAACTTGTAAATTACCATGTTCCATGACTTGAAAAGCTTTGTCTATCTTCTATATCCTGAATTCCCCAACTTATAACACAAAAAGAGCTCTTACATTAGTTGAAACTCCATACAGTTTTCATTAATTTCAGAGAGAGAGATAGAAACATCAATGATGTTAGACAATCATCAAAGCATGGCCCCTATTAGAGATAGAGCCGGCAACCCAGTCATGTGTCCTGACCAGGAATCAAACTGTGTCCTCCTGGTTCCTGGGTTGATGATTAATCATAGAGCCACACGGGCTGGGTGTAATCCAGTTTTTTATTTACCTAAGTAAAGGAGAAGGCCAGTCACTCTATTATCTCTATAGTGGGGTCAGGATTAGGATGAAGAATAAAGATAGGGTTAGAGTTTAAAAATATGTGTCTCTTAAAAAAAAGATTATTTGCTTTGGTAGAATCAACATCATTAAAATGTCCATACTAACCAAAGCAATCTATAGATTCAATGCACTTCCCTTTAAAATACCAAAGGCATATTTCACAGCCCTAGAACAAAATCTTCAAAAATTCATCTGGAATAAAAAAAGACCCTGAATAGATGCAAGCAATCCTGAGAAAGAAGAACAAAGTAGGAGGGAGCTCAACACCAGATATCAAGCTGTATTACAAAGCCACTGTTCTCAAAACTGCCTGGTACTGGCATAAGAACAGACATATAGATCAATGGAATAGAATAGAGAACCCAGAAATCGACCAAAACCACTATGTTGAATTAATATTTGACAAAGGAGGCAAGAGAATACAATGGAGTCAAGATAGTCTCTTCAATAAATGGTGTTGGGAAAATTGGACAGATACATGCAAAAAAATGAAAGTAGACCACCAACTTACACCATACACAAAAATAAACTCAAAATGGATAAAAGACTTAAACATAAGACGGGAAACCATAAAAATCTTAGAGGAATCCACCGGCAGCAAAATCTTAGACATATGCCAAAGCAATAACTTCACCATGACAGCTCCTAGGGCAATGGAAACTAAAAAGAAAATAAACAAATGGGGCTACATCAAATAAAAATCTTCTACACAGCAAAAGAAATCATCAACAAAACAACAAGAAAGCCCACTGTATGGGTGAACATATTTGCCAATGTTATCCGATAAGGATTTAATCTCCAACATTTACAGGGAGCTCAAAAACTTAACAAAAGGAAGATAAACAACCCAATCAAAAAATGGGCAATGGACCTAAGTAGATACTTTTCCAAAGAGGACATAATGAAGGCCAAGAGACATATGAAAACATGCCCAAAGTCACTAATCATCTGAAAGATGCAAATCAAACGACAATGAGTTACCATCTCACACCTGTCAGAATGGCTATCATCAACAAATCAACAAATGACAAGTGCTGGCGAGGATGTGGAGAAAAAGGAACCCTTGTGCATTGCTGGTGGGAATACAGACTGGCGCAGCCACTGTGGAGAACAGTACGGAGTTTCCTCAAAAAACTAAAAATGGAACTCCCATTTGACCCAGTGATCCTCAATTCTAGGAATATATCACAAGAAACTAGACATACCAATCAGAAAGGATATATGAACCCCTATGTTCATAGTGAAGCATAGTAACGTCCATCTTGTGTAAAAACTGTTCTTTGAAATTTTAACCCTGCTATTTTGGCTTCTGTAAATGCTTGCTTGCTTAAATAATAGGGGAAAATAAGACTACTTCTATTCCAGAGAGGCCATATACTATGCCCCAGACAGAGTTGTCAGTGCTGGCACCAGGCCAGCCCTTGAGATATAGTCTCATGGCCCCTTCCCAGCACACAGGACTTATTTTCAGAAGGTCCAGAAGTCTCATTCCAAATTTGGAAGACAAAGAGCTGAAAAAATGTAAATAGGGAAGAGGTCCTCCATGTGGGGCCCAGAATTTGACAGAGATATTCTACTCTGAGCCTGCTAGCACTAGTGTAATGAAAGACTCCAAATTAAATTGGCTTATTGATTAAGGCATCTCCTGTTTTAGCTCGCTGATTTACAATATAACAATAGCAACACAATTTACAATAGCTAAGATTTGGAAACAGCCTAAGTGCCCATCAGCATATGAGTGGATTAGAAAACTTTGGTACATCTACACAATGGAATTCTATGCTGCTATAAAAAGGAAGGAACTCATACCATTTGCAACAGCATGGATGGAGCTGGAGAGCATTGTAATGTTAACGAAAAAAACCATTGAAACCTGTAAAGAATTTTAGTGAGTTTATTTGAGCCAAACTGTCGACATATGCCGGGAAGCAGAACCTCAATGAATTGAGATAATGCTCCAAAGAATGGTGGGTTACATCTGTATTTATACATTGCCATCAAAGGAGGGACATAGGTGGGCTACATGAAATTCATTGGATAAAGTCAAATGGTGGGAAACCCCTGGGATTGGACAAAAAGTAAAATGATGGACATATACTTAGGTGGGTACAGGAACAATTAACATGATAATGAAGGAATTTGAGGCATCTGTCCTGGCGCCTACCACATTTGGTTGTGCCCCAGGGGCTCCAGCAAAAGAAGGAAGTTACAAGTTACCCAGACATCTCACAGATATGTTATCTTAGAGGCAAAAAGGCAAATAGGCTCAGTAAAGAAGATCTAAGTTGATCTTTGTCAGGGAAGATATCGGCCTAGGAATGACTGCCCACTATAACCTGTTTGTAGTTAAATATTTAATTTTCAGACCATCTTTTGTGGTTATTTTAGGTCTCTGAGTTTTCAAGACTGCCACACAGGCCTCCCCTGAGCTTGTCAGGTTAGCAGGTGGCTTCTTTCGTTCACAATGCTAAGCGAAATAAGCCAGTCAGAGAAAGATAAATATCACATAATCTCACTCATTTGTGGATTATAATGAAAAACATAAACTGATGAACAGAAAACAGATCTAGAGACAGAGAATCATGGATCAGATGCTCAAACCTCAGAGGGAAGGTAAGGGAGGGTGGAGGTAAGGGGTAGTGGTCAACCGAAGGACTTGTATGCATGCATATAAGCATAACCAATGAACATATACACCAAGAGGGTGAGGGCATGAACAGGAGTGGGGTGGGGGGCAATGGGGGCATAAGAACACATATGTAATATCTTAATCAATAAAAAAAAGATTATTAATAGGTTGTATATGAGGAAATGATTTTTGTTAATTCTTTGGACTTAAATATTTAGGCAACTAGAAGATTTTAATGAAGATAATTATCAATAAAAATTAGAGGAATTATTACTTTAAAGACTTATTAGATTAATATACCACTGATAGCAATATCTTGGGAGAAAACACGATAGTTCAGGTATAATAATTTAAGTTCTCAGCAATATGGAACATATCAGGGGAAGGCTCCTGGAGTCCGGTCTGGGTTGTGAATCTGGGCATAAGGCTGCCAAAAGATCCAACTAGGTTGGCACTCTGTGCTCTTGAAGTAGAGTTGCAAAATTAGTCAACATCTGTTTTTTTTTTTAATTAGTTGGGTACAGCATTTCTTTCTCAGGAATTATGTAGAGAAGCTGCTGAAACAGGAATTTTAGGGGAACATAGGCAGGTTTAGGGAATTTTTAGAATTGGGGTCCATGGAGAAAACATAGGGCTACAGACAGGGAGAAGGTACATTTCCATAACACAAGGAAGCCAGGTGCAGTTACATTTCCATAAGACAAGGGAGCAGCAACAGTTGCATTTACATAAGACAAGGAAGCAGCAACAGGTACATTTCCATAAGACAAGGGAACTGGAAGTAGTCAAAAAAGGTCTATTTTTACAAGATAAAGAGGGAAGAAAGCCCAGAAGGAATAGGAGGACAATGAGGGAGTGACTATAGTAACCAATTCGAATGGGAATATTGACCAATCAGAGGGGATATCAGGACACAGGAACTACAGCCTTTATAAACCATGGACATAGGAAGTAGGAGGGACCATTTTCCCCTCCCCACTTGGGAGTCTGTACTTGTTCATCAATAAATCTCCACCTTTGCTATACTACCCTCTGTCTGTGGATTCATTCTTTGACTCGTGGACAAAGAATCCGGGTTCTAGTCCAAAAATTTCGTATCACTGCCATTTTCTGAGAGACAATGGCCATAGGTGGGTCAGGTGCTACATTAGTGGCTATGCTGTATTCACTGAAGAGAATGTGGAATGTGCAAGTAAGGATCAAGCTGGTGGATTAACAAATTCATCAAATGAAAATAATGCAGGAAGAGCTATTACTGAAACCCCAATGTTGTGGTATTTTTGTGTTTGTTTTTGTTTTGAGTCCACCTGTGTGTGTGCACTGGTCCAAAGAAATGCACAAGCAGCAGTGTGCAGAATTTGTTACAGAAAACCGAAGAAGAGCAAAGCAATACTTAGAGATATGGAGTTACATTTATTACACGCGGGTCCAGAGGAAAATGTCTCTCAAATTCTGGGCCCCAACATACAGGAATTTTCCCTATTTGTATGTTTTTTACCTTCTTGGTCTCCCAAATATGGGGTGTTTCTGGACCTTTTTGCAAGTTCTTAAAGAGCCCGTATGTGCTGGGGCCTTGAGACCTCAACCAGAGGCCTGGCCTGGCACCAGCACTGATAACCTTGTCTGGGGAAGGTTTAATGGCCTCTCTGAAGTGGGAGTAGTCTTAGCAAGCAAGAATTTACAGAAGCCAAACAGCAGGGTTAAAATTTCAAACAGCAGTTTTTATATAAGATGGATGCTTCAAATTGAAAGAACAAATAGTTTAATTTTGAATTGGCCAATATGGAAAAAAGGAGTTTATGCTCTAAAGATCTGACTCCCTGATGGCAATGGTGTATATGTTACAGATTATATAGGGCAAAATCTCCAGATACCATGGGTTGGGGTGTTTTAGGGTCATGTTGTGAGCTGATTGGTTGGAAGTGAGGTAAGAGTAATACATTATTTTTTCAGGTATTGAGGACAGTTCTAAGTCCTTTTCCAGCATCCCTCTGCCCAGTCTCAGGAAAGTAGCCAAGGGATTACTTAGGGCTCAGGAGCTGAAACATAAATTATCTTCAGCCTGCTAGAGGTCTGGATCTTTTGACCATTAGTCAGGTCTGGCATACTGTCCTCTGCTGCCTCTGGGGTTGTTGATGACTGGGGGAGAGGCTAGTCTCTAAAAAGAGCTAGGATTTAAAATTAATGTAACCAACATCATAAGGACCCTCAATTTCAGACCACAGTGCAGGATGTAAAGGAGGGCTACCAGAGTCATGTCAAGAGCACTGGGTGCTTAGAAAAATTAAAGGAGACCTGAAAAGTAATGTGGAAACCAACAGTTAACACAAGTCTTTAGCCATTAGGCCTTAAAATTGTTTTGAATGTCTAAAGAAAGTAAAACAGCATAAATGTGCAGTGGATGCAAAGGTCCGCTCAGTGAAAACAGGATCTTTGCCCTTTGTCTTCGTTCCTACTACCAGCTGTGCATAGAAAATTTAAGACCTACAGGTCTTAACTGCAGCCAAAGTCATTTCAAAAAGTCATTTCAAAGTTTCTTCTTAATTGAATCAGGGATATTAGGCAACTTCTCTTGTTTTCTTTCTTTCTTTCTTTTTTTCTTTCAGTTATCCTGAGATATAGCACATATCTTATCAACTGGCCTTGAAGGAGAAATAAATAAACACTAAGTGAACCACATGCTGACAGCATCCTCAATAACATAATCTCTTTGGTAATAAACCAAAAAGCATTTTCCCAGGATGCTAGAGCTGTGAATGTCAATTCTGAAACAGCTTAATTGTTTTTTATTTGTTCATTTATTTCCTAATGGAAGTGCCAGTTTTCCTATTGATTTTTCAACCTCCCCTGACTGTATTCTCAAGTGTCTAAGTAGTCTGCCATATAATCTATAGGTCCATACTGATAGGATCATCTACACCTATCAATCAGAAGGGATATATTAAATACAGGCTAAGTACTTGGCATTCCAGTAATAAGAAAGAAGTAAAGTATACATCAGTTGATCTAAAAGGATGACCCAACATTTTGTCATTATAGCAATAAGACTGTGTTGGTGAATAGGAATCATATTATCTGGTTGAAAAAACAAACAAACATGATTTCTCTAGGAGCTTGAAGAAAATATAGAAATGTCAATGATAAATTTGGCATATTCAGTCTTGGGCATAGAACATTTTGTTGTTCATGGTTTATTTTTTCTTGCTTTTAAGTGTATCAATTAAACTTATGAGAATATATGTCACTTGGTTTATCATTCCAACACCTTTAGGGTGACACAGATTTTAAGTCTCTCCTTATTCTAATTTTTAGATTATAACCT
The DNA here is from genome assembly GCF_951640355.1 of Cnephaeus nilssonii. Classification (NCBI taxonomy): domain Eukaryota; kingdom Metazoa; phylum Chordata; class Mammalia; order Chiroptera; family Vespertilionidae; genus Cnephaeus; species Cnephaeus nilssonii. Next base: position 95,126,507 of record NC_137074.1, on the reverse strand, counting down.
CTTGTATGTTAGTCCTGCTTTCAGGACTATTGTGATGTCAGCAAACATGATAGAATGGGTAATTATATTTGTGAGCTTAGCATTATTGCTTATACCTCTATTCTTTAGTGTCTTGGGAGAAATTAAAGAACATATCTTTAGCCTTAATCCCTGGCAAATACAAATACAAACTAAAACTTTACCTAAACAGACTTATTTCAGTTTTATGGTGTGTTTGACTGTATGCTTTGGAGACATGGTGTGGGAATCTATAATCTCTACTGTCTTCTAAACATCCTTTCCTAGGATTTAGTTTACTCTCAAATCCAATTGGGACATTATTTCCCCATTTCTCCAAATAAAATGATCAACTCCTTGATGTTGCATGTTGCTCAGGCCTACTCTTACTCTGATGGGTATTTTAGCTTCAAAATAGACAAATCCATTTTTGCTCATGATTTAGGGAGTTTTTAAGAGGTCATTTTGTTATGAAAATTGAAAAATAAACTCACAGGTAAAAATGCATGATAGGGCAGTAACCAGCAAGAACACAGAGTCAGTCTACAGCTTGGCATATCTGCCACAAATATCTAGGCATAGATAGATGATAGATAGATAGATAGATAGATAGATAGATAGATAGATAGATAGGTAGATAGATTATGGATAGATAAATAGATAGCTAGATGATAGATGATAGATAATTCCATCACCGTGTTGACCAGAGTCATATCCTATAGCTGTGTAGCTGTGGGTGGATCTGCTTCTCTGTCATTTGCTAGTTACCTAATAGTAATAGTGAGTGCTTGTTCTCTCTTTCTGTTTCCCTCTCTCTTTCTTACTCTGAAAACAATCTAGACAAACTAACTTAAGTCTGATATGTTTTCTATCTATCTATATAAAACCCTAATATGCAAATAGACCAAAAGGTGGAACAACCGAACAACCAAACAACCAGTCGTTATGACGTGCTCTGACCACGAGGGGACACACATGGGCATGGCGGGCGTCAGCAGCAGGCGGCAGAGCGTGGAACATGGCAGGCGTTGGACATGGTGGGATGGTGGAGCGGGTGAGTGAGGGGTGGGGGAGAAGACCAAGGCGGGGCACTGGTCACTGTCATTGGGGTGAGCCTCTGGTGGTTACTGAAAGTTCTTTGCACCCATGCCATGGTCCTACCTGGAGCTCGACCTACTACTCATGCCCAGTGCCAGCCCCGATGGCTCAGGGCCGTCAGCAGGTGCGAGCAGTGGCTGTCAGCCCCAATCACCCCTCAGGGCTTCTCCACCTCCCCCTACTCCTGAGGGGCAATCAGGGCCAGCAGCCACCTCTTGCAACCACTGCCGGAGATGGCCCTGCTCACACCCGCTGCTGGCACTGCCGCTTGCACCTGCTGCCAGCGCTGGTCCCACTCACACCTGCAGCCAGTGCCAGAGCTGCCACTCGCACCCTCTGCTGGCGCCCAGTGCCAGTCCTGATCACTTGGCGCCGTCAGCAGGTGCGAGCAGCAGCTGCTGGCCCAAATCACCCCTGAGGGCTTCTCCACCTCCCCCTACTCCTGAGGGGTGATGGGGGCAGCAGCTGCCACTCTTAACCTGCTTATGGTGCTGGCACCGCTTGCACCCACTGCTGGCATTGGTCCCAATTGATCTGCGCCATCAGGCCCCAATTGCTCCACTCAGTCAGCAGTTCCAAGTGGGACCAGCACTGTCAGTGCATGGGAGGAGCAGCAGCAGCAGAAGGGGGGTTGCCAGCAGACAGGGAACCAGGGACTGCAGCAGGGGGGGCCAGGTGGGGTCGCAGATGATGGGCCGAGGCATGCCCCTCTGTCCACTGCAACATCACAGCCCACATTTCCTTTCAAGGTGCACGAATTCGTGCACTGGGCCCCTAGTTAAAAAAATAATATGTCACCCAACTGGCGTAGCTCAGTAGTTGAGCATTGACCTAGGAACCAAGAGATTGCGGTTCAATTCCCAGTCAGGGCACATGCCTGGGTTGCAGACTCAATCTCCAGAAGGGGTCATTCAGGAGGCAGTCAATTGATGATGTTTCTATTTCATCAATGTTTCTATCTCTCTAACCCTCTCCCTTCCACTCTCTTTAAAAATCAATAAAAACATATTAAAAAAAACAAAAACAGAAAAAGACTGCACCACTAACTTCATCAGACTGCACCACTAACTTCACTGTAATAGAAAATTCTTGAACATTTTTTGATAATTTTTTTCTCTTTTTGCTTTTTTGGTAATTATCTCTCACAATAAAATAGAGTTCCTAACCAGTTTTAAGGAAAAGGACTAGGTACTTGAAAATAAATAAATAAATAAATAAATAAATAAATAAATAAATAAAATAAGTAAATAAGATTAGAATCCTCTTGATAGGAATTTTAAAACAAAGGGGGAAAGGTTGGACAACAAGATCTGTAGCAAGGAATCTGAGTCACAATTTGAATCCTTTCGTGTACTACTTTATTTGCTTATTTTTAGTAGTGAGCAGTTATGCAGGATAAAAAGAAGAGCTGTAAGATTCTGCTCTTATTTCCTTTTGAAATGAAACATCTTTATTCTTGGTTTTTAGAAGATAGTCCTCAAGTGTTTTTTTAGCTAGATACCAAGGATTCTAGAAAACATTCTCCTCTTTTTTTTTTTTTTTAATTTGATAATTGCCTTTGATAATTACTCATTGGCCAACCAAAGAAAAGTGAACCAATTAATCATGGGCTCTTTCAACATTTCTGCTCCTCTGGAATGCCCTTAACTTTTTTAGAATAAACATGTATTTAGAGACTTAACTTTAAGAAGCTTTACCCAGAGACTCACAATAAAAATGTATCTATGCCTATAATATCAGTAGTAGCTAAAGTATAAACAAACAAAGAGAAAGCATAATGTTAGATAACTAATTTATTTTAGTTTTCTCTTCTGTAAAGTGAAGGGGACTAGAGCTAATATTCCTAAATTTTCTTTTGTTTCCAATTATTTTCTTCTATGCATGTGCACGCACACACTTTCTCTCTGCTTCTCATCAGTTTAATAAACAATTTATAATCTAAAATCATTTTAAAATTCATTCAAAACATTGCACTGCATTCCTTTCCTGATACTGATGTACATAGCTTACTATGGGATATTTTAATGTATGTCAGGCATACAGAAACATTGTATTATGGTGGTGGGTAAAACAAGCATAACATTAGAATAAATTAGTTCTGGGTTTGTTGGTAACTGGATGAGTTACTTGACCTTTCTGTGCTTCAGCTTCTTCATTTGCTAAATCCATTTCATAGAGCTATTGTGAGAATTAAGTATAATCAACTGACTAGATGTATAGGTGTGTGTATCAATTTTTCAGTGTCATACACTTTATTAAATATTTAGTTACTTTCTTTTTCTTATACATTGATAGAATGATCTTGGTTGGGCCTGGACCTTGGTACTTTATGTGTTAATTAAATATATGTGTAAGTGAATTTGAAGAAAAATAAGTGTGTACATGTGAAATTAAAGTATGTATTCATATATTTTAATACATAAATACACACATATATAATTTATTGCTAAGATTATGTATCTTGGATCATTGGAGAACAAATTGGTTCTAGTAGATCTGAGTGCAAAAATTCTACAATTTATTAGTCCTTTAGGGGCAGTAACACTATTCTTTAGATGTTTGAATTTTCCATTCTTTCATATACAGAATATTGTATAATTGATTATATTACATTTAATGAAAAATTGTTGCCATAGAACAAGAGTGTGCTCCTCAGCTCTTATTCCTAGTCATTTTGCTTAACCTGTACATTTTCACAATTTTGAAAGTATGGGATGATGACAGAGTGGTACATACTCTGGTGTTTCAGGCTAGCCTATTTCTTTTTGGAAAGTAATAGTGTCCTGGACTCTAGAATAACTGGGTGTAACTCCTTAGGCACTATCACCACTTTAGCATACGTGCAACATTTTAGTGCACAATTCATAGAGCTTTGCAATTTGTTTGTAGTTGACACTTTCTCTCTAGCAGTTTTCCCACTGGATTAGAAAGATCAGGCTGATCTATATAAACCAGATGCCAAGGACTTTATTATCATTAACTCGGTTGTACTTGAAACTAAATTTGATCATTTCTACAGTGCTCGTGACAACATCAGCTACAGGTCATCCTGAGGTTAACAATGCAACTGTGTTAACGGCTGGAATCCCCATATTCAGAAGTTCACTCAACTGTGTATTAAGAGTGAAGTAAATATTAATATCCAATATTATTGAGTACCCACTATGCTCAAGCCACGGTTCTAGGTACAGGAAATACAAATCCTACCTTGCCACTGTGGAGCTCTCATATTAATGGAAAGGCTATGACCATCTAAGCCACAGAAACTATAACACAGAGTATAAAACATTATGACCAGAGAATTCAGGGATCATATGTCGTAATGATCCACTTATTATGAGGGATTAGGAGAGACATTTTGAAGACATTTGAGCTGAGTTTGGAATGAATAGGTATGACTTTAACTCAAAGAAAAGTAAAAGAACATCCCAAGCAAAGGATACAATATATGTAGAACAAAGTAGCTAAAGGGAAGAGTGAACATTTGATAAATGGAAATAAGTCTTATACAGTTGCCCTGCAGCCAGCAAAAAAAGAAAGGATAGGGAGAGGAGAAGGCAAAGAGAATTGAAGCACTGAATAAGTTAAGAAGTTATAGACCATGGTAAGGTTTTTATCATTATTTAAATGTCTGGGAAGACAATAAAGGATTTTGAATGCATGAATGTGTGGGTTATGGTTAGATTTTTAGTTAGAAAAAAATGACACTGGTGCGGGGGGGGGGGTGGGGTGGAAGGCGTTCCTTCTTTTTTACAGCTGAATAGTATTCCATTGTGTAAACGTACCAACCTTTTATTTTCTTTTTAAAAAAATATTTTTATTGATTTTTTACAGAGAGGAAGGGAGAGAGATAGAGAGTTAGAAATATCAATGAAAAAGAAATATCGATCAGCTGCCTCCTGCACACCCCCTACTGGGGATGTGCCCACAACCAAGGTACATGCCTTTGACCAGAATCGAACCAGGGACCCTTCAGTCTGCAGGCCGACTCTCTATCCACTGAGCCAAACCGGTTAGGGCACCTTTTCTTTTCTTAATCCTCACCCAAGCATATGTTTTTAATTATTTATTTATTTAGTTTAGAGAGGAGGGGAAAGCGAGAGAGAGAGAGAGAGAGAGAGAGAGAGAGAGAGAGAGAGAGACATCTATGTGAGAGAGGAACATTAGTTTCTCTCAACCACCTGAGTCACACATGCCAGGACACCACAGCTCTTTTATACACTCATCTACTGATGGGCACTTGGGCTGCTTCTAAATCTTGGCTATTGTAAATAACACTGCAATGAACATAAGAGTGCATGTAGCCCTAGCTGGTTTGGCTCAGTGGATAGAGCATCGGCCTGTGGACTGAAGAGTCCTGGGTTCAATTCTGGTCAAGGGCATATGCAACGGGTTCCAGACTCGATCCCCAGTGGGTGGCGTGCAGGAGGCGGCCGATCAATGATTCTCTCTCATTACTGATGTTTCCATTTCTCTCTCTCTCTTCCTTCCTCTCTGAAATTAATAAAAATATATTTTTAGAAAAAAAAAAAGAGTGCATGTATTCTTTTGAATTAATGTTCTGGTTTCTTTAGTAAATTTCCAAAAGTCAAATTACTGGGTCATAAGGCAGTTCCATTTTTAATATTTTGAGGTAACTTCATACTGTATCCCATTGTGGCTATATCAATCTGCATTCTCACCACAAATATTATACGATTTCACTCAGGTGTGGAATCTAATGCACAAAATAAACTAACAACAAAATAGAGACAGATTCATAGATAGAGAACAAGCTGACAGCTGTTGGGGAGGAGCCTGGGTAGCGTGGTGGAAGGCTTGAGCAAAAAAGACAAAAGGAAAAAAAGAGCAAGAACTCACGGACATAAACAACAGGGTGATTGCCAAAGGGAGGGCCTAGGGGAGGTGGAGGAGGGTATAGGTGGGATAAATGGTGATGGACAGAGACTTGACTTGGGGTGATGAATACACAATACAGTGTATAAATAGTGTTTTGTAGAATTGTGCACCTGAAACCCATGTAATTTTGTTAACCAGTGTCACCCCAATAAATTCAGTTAAAAAATGACACTGGCTGCACTGTGAAACTGAAAATCAATTGAAAGAGAGAAAGAGACTAGCTAGTGCATCACTGCTTAAGGCCAGACAAAAGATGATTTGAAAGGATCAGATTTATTATAAAGGTATGGGAGAAGTAGAAACATTGGAAAGGATTCGATGAAGTGAAACCTGCAAGAGTAATTAATAAATTAATTTGAGGAAAGCACAGACTACAAAGACAATGTCAAAGATGATTCCACATATCTAGCTTGTATACTTGGTTTTCTGGTGATGTCGTTTCATTGATATTGAAAATATTGAAAGTGTTATAAAAGTTAAGATCATGAATTCTGTTTTAGAAATATCACATTTTGGGTTCATATGCAATAATCAATTGACAAGACGGCTATACAGTTAGACATAAATGGTTTGAAATTCAGAAAGAGGGATAAACTAAAAAAGTGAAAATAGTGTAATAAATAATCATTGAATCCATGAATGTGGTTAATACTGCCTAAAGAACAACTATACTAGTAGCAAGAAGAGCAGATGCTTCAGATAAAGCTTAGAGAACTTCAAGGTATATTTTCTAGTTTAATAATGATAAATAGAGTACACTGAGATAAACGGCCAGAGATATAGGGAAAATATCAGGAATATGGTAGAATTGAAAACAATACAAAGAGAGGGTTCCCCGAAGGACAATGCCAGAAGTATTGAATGTTATATAAAAAAAAGTCAAGTAAATAAGGACTACACTAAATGTCTATGATTTTAGTGACATGGAACCCATTTCTGACTTGAGTGAGAGCCATTTCATTGGAGTAATAAGAGCAAAAGACAGATTAGGGTAGGTTGGGAAGTTCTTGGAAAGTAAAGAAAATGAGTCTATGATGTGAGACAGATTGTGAAAGAAGTTTGATGGTAAAGAGTGTCAGAGATAAAAGATCAGTTAGAAGACAAGTTTAAGCTGAACTATCATTCCATGGATAACAGGATAGCAGCTAGAAGCAACTTGGTTTAGGGGATACATCAGAGACTGTTTAGAGTTATTTTGTGAGAGCTCAAAACAAGACGGTTATTCTGCCTTTTATGAAATCCACTAAAATACTATCTATATATATATACACTAGAGGCCCGGTGCACGAAATTCATGCACGGGGGTGTCTGTTCCTCAGCCCAGCCTGCACCCTCTTCAATCTGGGACCCCTCAAGGGATGTCCGACTGCCCGTTTAGGCCCGATCCCGGTAGGATGGGGCCTAAACGGGCAGTCGGACATCCCTCTCACAATCCAGGACTGCTGGTTCCCAACCGCTTGCCTGCCTGTCTTCCTGATTGCCCCTCACTGCTTCTGCCTGCCAGCCTGATCACCCCCTAACCACTCCCCTGCCAGCCTGATTGATACCTAACTGCTCCCTTGCCAGCCTGTTTGCCAATAACTGCCCTCCCCTGCAGGCCTGGTCACTACTAACTGCCCTCCCCTGTAGGCCTGGTTCCCCCCAACTGCCCTTCCCTGCAGGCCCGGTTGCCCCCAATTTCCCTCCTCTTCTGGCCTGGTCACCCCTAACTGTCCTCCCCTGCAGGCTTCATCACCCCCAACTGCCCTCCCTTGAAGGCCTGGTCCCTCCCAACTGCCCTCCCCTGCTGGTCATCTAGTGGCAGCCATCTTGTGTCCACATGGGGGCAGCCATCTTTGACCACATGGGAGCAGCCATTTAGTGTGTTGGAATGGTGGTCAATTTGCATATTACTCTTTTATTAGATAGGATAGAGGCCTGGTGCACGGGTGGGGGCCAGCTGGTTTGCCCTGAAGGGTGTCCTGGATCAGGGTGGGGGTTCCCTTGGGGCATGGGGCGGCCTGGGCGAGGGGCCTGTGGTGGTTTGCAGGCCAGCCACGCCACCCAGCAATCCAAGCAGAGGCCCTGGTATCTGGGATTTATTTATCTTCTATAATTGAAACTTTGTAGCCTTGAGCGGAGCCAAGCCTCCTGCTTGCTTCGTGGCCACAGCTATTTTTGTTGGGATTTATTTATCTTCTATAATTGAAACTTTGTAGCCTTGAGCAGAGCCAAGCCTCCTGCTTGCTCCGTGGCCACAGCCATTTTTGTTGGGATTTATTTATCTTCTATAATTGAAACTTTGTACCCTTGAGTAGAGGCCTAGGCCTGCCAGGGTGTGCGGAAAGCTTGGCTCCCTCCATTACCGGGGAAACCCAAGCCTCCTGCTTGCTCTGTGGCTGCAGCCATCTTGGTTGGGTTAATTTGCATACTCGATCCTGATTGGCTGTTGGGTGTGGCTTTGTAGGTGTGGTGGAGGTACGGTCAATTTGCATATTACTCTTTTATTAGATAGGATAAGCCAGCAACCAGAACACTGTAATGACCAGAACGACCAGTCGCAATGACGTCCACTGCGGCCAGTGAACCAGCTGGATCAGGGGGTGGGACCTGTGGGGAGGGGCCAAACTCCTGTAGCCCCTCCCTGCATCTGGCCTGGCCCCTGATTGCCACCTCTGTACCCCAATATTAGGGGTGGGGCCACCAGGCCAACCTCCTGCAGCCCCTCCCCCAGGCCAGCCTGCCCCAGTTGGGCCCCCACCACCCCAATTGGCCTGCAGCCCCTCCCCGCAGCCATCTCAGCCCCTGATCGCCCCCCCCCCCATACCAATTAGGTGTGGGGCTGGCTGGTCAACCTCCCATGGCTTCTCCCTAGCCCCATTTGGGGGTGGGGCCAGCCTGCCCACCACCCACAGACCCTCCCCGCAGCCGGCCCAGCCCTGATCGGGCTCTGATCAGGGGCAGGCAGGCTGACCAACCTCCCTCTGTCTCCTCCTCCCAAGAGGCCCAACCCCAATCTGCCAATTTGGGCCAGGCCAGCCGGACCCCAACCGTGCACAAATTCGCTCACTGGGCCTCTAGTTACATATAAACAGAATTAGAGATTTAGGCAAGATTTTACAAGATGTCATTGAATATAAACACTGATGTTTCAGAGAGGGTTAGACTGTTTTCTGATTTGATTGTTTTGCTAAAATGAGTATATTATGTCCTGAATTTATACAGATTTTGGGTAAATTATGCTTCAGACATTAAAAAAAAAAAATTCAGTTGGAGAATTTGAAAATCATTCTCACCAAGATATTACACATAAGTACCTCGAGACAAAATGTTTTACAGGCAATGATTATTATACCTGCCTTAAAGAAAGGAATTTATCTCAATACTGGCAGGCACATATTTGAAATGAAGGAATATTTCCTCAAAATATGTAATTTCTCAATATCTCACATATGAAAACATTGAAGCAAAATAATTCATTGTTATTTTATTTTATTTTTTAATCCTCACCAGAGGATGTTTTTTCCATTGCTTTTTAGAGAAAGTGGAAGGGAGAGAGACACGTCGATTGGCTGCCTCCCATTTGATCCCTGACTGGCTGGGGATGGAATCTGCAACCCAGGTACCTGCCCATGACTAGGAATTGAATCCTGGATCCTTCAGTGCAGTGGCTGACACTAACCACTGAAAAACACTGTCCAGGGCATTCACTGTCATTTTAATGTGAGATCTCACTTAAGGCTTTTTGCAAATATAAGCATGGAATACAATGCAGAAAATGTTATGATAATCTACACATATATAACCTCATAACTCTAGGGCAATATAATGCACCTATTTAATGGTAACCGAATTTATATGACTTACTTCAACAACCATAAAACAAAGGTGCAGAACGTATATCAATTTTTTTTTTCACAAAAAAGCTTAGGAAAAAAACTCACATAAAAAAGCAATTAAAATGTTTCTACCTTAAATATCATAAATATAGAATGAGATCTATGATATATATTATCTGTCATAATTTCTTAAAATACTAAATATTTTCCTCAAAAATTATTAAGGTTGGATATTCTAGGGCATACGTTTTTTTCCCCCATAAAAAGAAAGACTTGAAATGAAGTCACTAATTTCAATTTGTTATATGGCATGTTGAAGGTCAACTTAAGGAAGTAGTTATAAACTTCCTCAGACTGCTAATTTAACTTGTGACACTTTTGCCAATTTCGAATCAGTTTTCTGTGCTTAAATCTAAATAAGTATGTTTGTATTTAGTATTAAATGTGTGCTGTATTGATACATAATGAATATTTTCCTGGGTTATTTTGAAATAATTTACATAATTTATCGTATAATTTTAATTATCAACTTTAAAAAAATGAAGTTTTATAAAAAGCGAATAGCCAACAGACAAGTAAGTTATTCTTAGCATTGGGTAAGTACAGACGTGGTATGTAAATGAGTTACCCTCAGGCACCTTTAAAATATTCAAGTCTTTTCTCTTAGGAAATTCAAAGTTTTAATGACCTTGGCAACAAGGTAACAGTATGGTATATCTATTACAATGTATTATAAGAGAATTTTACATTTCTGGAGGAATAAAATATCTTTCTTAAGAATTAACCATACCACAATTTTTAAATATATCTCGTGATATGTTTACTCATCTGAAAAGACTCAGGAGCACACAAGAAAAATAAATACATTAGCTAGAAATCAATACATCTTTTCTTAACTTAAAAGCTATGCACTGAAATAGCAAAAAAAACCCCACAAATTAACTTTTTTATATTCACCATTTAAATAATTACTGTGTATTTATTTTTAGACTTCTGAGTAAATTATTAATTACATTAATATTTATGATTCTCTTTTCTTATGATATATATTGTTCAATTCAGACTACTGCATTGAGTGATTAATGGGTATATATTTCTATTTGAAAGACTATTGTTATAATGTTTTTACCCCAGTAAACTAAATGTCTGTGAATAAGTGTTTCTATAACAGATACCAAGACAAGTGAATGGTAATCAGTTAGAATTGCTGCATTTCTGTAGTATCTATGTGTTCTAAAATGTTCTCATAATAGCATATTACAAAATCTTGCCCACTTTAAATAATTTCAGAATTTTTTCTTCCATAATATTTAGTTTATGTTTTGAATCTGTTTTCTTTATCTGGAAGACTAGGTTAACAGAGTGACTCAGTCCTTTCTTTGCCTATCCTGATTCAATTTCTTTTGACAAATGTAAATAACTGCTTCATTAATGGGTTTGTATTTTGTTCTATGTCAATTGAATTCGTTTATTATGATCACATAGTGTCAAAGATATTTCAAAAATGTATAAATTGAGATTAAGTAGCAATTGTCAGGGCTTAACTATTTGTCTATCCCTTGATTCATTTCTTAAAACATATTTGTGATATTGAAATTTATAAGAAGACATATACAGTATACAGTATATTTAGTCTAATCTGTGTTTCTAGCACAGAGCTCATAAAACTCTTGGCATTTCCAAAGCAATGATGAACTTGTCTTTTGTTAAATTAATGAGGTGATTTTTGGAAAGCACCTAGGGATGGGAACTGGTTGTCTGGAGAACCAACCATGTAATTAGAGGGTTAAAACTTTCATTCCTACCCGCTGGCCACTGGGCCGAGAAGAGGTTCTGGAGATTGATCACCAGTGGCCAATGATTTAATCAACCATGCCTAAGTAATGAAGCCTCCATAAAAACCCAAAATAGCAGGGTTCAGAGAGCTTCTGGGTTGGTGAACACATGGAGATATAGGGAGAGTGGTGCACTCAGAGAGAGAGCATAGCAGCTCCCTGCCTTGGCTGGGTAGCTCTGTTGGTTAGAACATCATCCCCACATACCAAGGTTGTGGGTTCAATCCCAGTCAGGGCACATATAAGAATAAAAAAATCGTCTATATATATAAAAGGCTAAGTGTCTGTCCTTCCCTCCGACCGGGAGCTATGATGCACACTGACCACCAGGGGGCAGACGCTCAACACAGGAGCTGCCATGAGGCACACTGGCCATTTAAAAATAAACGGCACCATGGACCTGGTGCTGACAAACCAACACTTGGCTTCCCCCAAGTGGGACACAGGCCCCGCCACCACCCCGGAGTGACATCCCACCAAATTGTAGCCAACACCGCCAAGACCCCATGGCACAAAATGCGGCCCACAGCTCATCTCAGCCCAGAAATGGTCTCTGTGAGCACCAGAATGGATTTAGGTGCCCAAATGGATTAAAAGAAGTTAAGGTCACTAAATTTAGAAATCAAGAACCATGAGGCTGGCCTATTAGAAGAGTTATCTGCATGAACATTCAACTTTTCCAAAATCCTAACAGGAATTGGATAAAGAAAAAGATTGTGAGCAGGTACCAAAGTTTTCAATATTTTTTTAGAAATGACCAAGAAGTCAGCATGAGATAAGGACAGATAAAGGCTAGTATGGTATCGGCCTCAGAGGAATAATATGCTTATCCTTGAGAGTACTGAATAAACCAAAATAATACTTCGTATAGCTATGAAGGTACCACCCTTCCCCATGCTACCTTCATAGCTATATGATGTAAGCAGCTCACACCAGAAATCAGTCAGGTTCAATTAAATCAGTGAGATAGAGCAAGCATCCTGTGCAGAGGTTGAGGGATATGGGAGAGTTCCTAAGATCACAGTGGAAAGAAGGTGAAGTCAGGGTAAGAGATGAAGTGAGGAGGTACCTTCTGTTCTATGCTCATCTAAGTGTGACATGCTTGAGATTGATGGTCTCAGCCATCCCTCCTTAGGCACAATTTTTAAAAATATTTTTTTATTGATTTCAGAGAGGCAGGGAGAGGGAGAGAGCAATAGAAGCATCAATGATGAGAGAGAATCATTGATTGGCTGCCTCCTGCACACCCCCTACTAGGGACTGAGCCTGCAACCTGGGCAAGTGCCCTTGACCAGCAATTGAACCTGGGACCCTTCAGTCCGTAGGCCAATGCTCTATCTACTGAACCAAACTGGCTAGGGCTCACAGCACAAGTTATTTTGATATAAAACTGCTTTAACGTCCCAAGGGCTGCAGCATAGGAACATTTCTGAAACTTCAGAAGCTGGCATGAAAAATTGTAGATGGCAGGTATGTCCTGGGATGAGCAAGACTGTTAGACGGTGTGTGGATAGGTAGTGAAGGCTCTGATATACAGAGCAGCACATAAAATCTGGTTGCATATGATGATTTTCGAACAGGCTAACCATACTCTGGGGAAAAACACGTGTAGCATTGGCTGAATGAAGAAATAGAGCTTCATGATTTGGAGGACATTTGAAATCTAAACACAGGAAAACTTTTGTGTTATAGCTATAACAAGAAAGTATGGCTTTGCAAATCAGTACAGTAGTATCTATCTATATATATAAACGGCTAATACGCAAAGTGTCCCCTCGGGAGTTCAACCGGGAGACTGGGAGTTCAATCGCTCACTATGACGTGCACTGACCACCAGGGGGTGGCGTGGAATGAAGGAAAGCCCCAGCCAGCAGCCAGCAGCCAGGGAAGGAAGGCCCCGGCTGGCAGACGGAAGGCCCCAATTGGCCCTGATCACTGGCCAGGCCTAGGGACCATACCCGTGCATGAATTTCATGCACCAGGCAGGCCTGTAGTCCTAACATATAAAGAGCCAGGGTCCATCACAACATAAACATCCGGACAGATGACAAAGCACCAGGCTAGGGCCCCGGCCGGCACAGCGGAAGTCAGTCCTGGGTTCCTGTGGATGCAGTGGAAGTCAGTCCTGAGTTCCAGTGGCCCATGGCGGGAGTCAGTCCTGGGTCCTGGCTGCCTGCGGTGGGACCCAGGACTGACTCCCGCTGCGGGCAGCCAGGGCCGGAACCAGAACCATGCTGCCATCGGACTGGCCACTTGGTCCTATCCCTGCCCACAGGCCCAGGAACCAGAGCCATGCTGCGATGGGACTGGATCCTACCTGAGGGGCCCTGGATTGTGAGAGTGTGCAGGCTGGGCTGAGAGACGCCCCCGAGTGCACAAATTTCTGTGCACTGGGCCTCTAGTATATAATAAAGAGCTAATATGCAAATGGTCATCACACCATTGCACCCTGTTGCAGGGCCGGGGGACCTGAGGCTGTGGTTGGGGGGACTGAGGCTGCTCCTCCTGCCCTAGCCCTGGTGCCAGGGGACCTGAGGCCAGGCCAGGGGACCTGAGGCCAGGCTGAGGGACCTGAGGCTGCACCCCCCACTCTGGCGCCGGGGCCAGGGGACCTGAGACTGCACCGGGGGACCTGAGGCTGCGCCCCCTGCCCGGCAGGGCTTGACGGGGGTAGGGCCAGCTGGGTCTGGGTCTTGCGCGATTTCAAGGCGCATGAGGGTGGGCAAGGACTTGACTCTGGGTCCCGCAGCACACCCCAGACTCTGACAGGAGGGAGATTTTTCATATACATTTTACTAATTTTCTTTCATCTCTGATACTTCTATTATAGAGAAAGGGCAAATAGCAATATTAAAATATTTCCTCTAATTTATTCCTTTTTAATGTGCATGAATTACATGCACCAGGCCACTAGTGAATACATAAATAAGTGGAACAACAAACCTCTCTCTCTCTCTCTCTCTCTCTCTCTCTCTCTCTTCCCCCCTGCTTTCTCTATCTCTCAAAAAAAAACCCCAAAAAACAAACAAAAAAAAACCAACAATAAATTAATTGATTTTTCCCATGCCTTATGCATTGCCCTGTGAATTTCTTTTATCTGTCTCCTCCTGAGTTATATCCATTTATAATAAACCTGTAATCTAGTAAGCTGCTCTAGAAAATTGATTTCCTCCAAGAAGCAGGTTGTTGGAATTTTCAGTCTTTAATGGGTGAATCAGAAGCCCAGGTGACAATCTGGACTTGACATTGGCATATGACTTATATGTGGGATATGAAGCTATCTACAGGTAGACTGTGTCAAAATTGCATACAATTGTAGAACACACAGCTGGTGTCCAGAAAATTTGTGATGATGTTGATCCCTCACCAACATACACATACGCAAACACACACATCAGAATTAGGATCAGGAACTTTAATATTAAAAATAAAACTTAGCTTCTCTGTCAGATTTCTAGACTACTAATAACAATAAACCCTCTGTGGTCTGAATGTAGTGTCAAATATGATCAATATGATATTGAATATTATGGAATGAAGTGTCATAAAAATAAATTAGTTATTAGCATTAGTTAATATCAGGGAAGTCCAAATAATAATTAAAAGTTTAGAAAATGTCTCTCATTTCAAATTAACTAATATTATAATAATGTAAATTACATTTTGTTGACTACCACCTCATCACTCAATTGTGTCAAGCATCATTGCAATATTATATGTAAAAGAGTTTAACAAGGCAGGAGCCTATCTGTATAAACCTGGAAGCTTGACTTCTGGAATATAGATATATGGGTCGATTTTCCCAAACATTTAAAATTCCCAGACTTTTCTGAAACTTCTGAGCCTTCAGTAGTTGTCCATTCTTTCTCATCAATAACATATTTCTGCCCCCGCACCCCCTCCCCCCGCCCCAATATGGAAATAGATACTTCAGTCTTCAGCGGCCCTATGCTCTCCCCTGGCTTCCAGGCTGATAATCAGATTAAAACACATACTAGTGAAACCATCCAGGGATGTGCTGGACCTTTTTAGGGAGGAAAGGGACTGTAATTCCAAGGAGTGAAATCTAGCCAACATGTACTGGCAGGAGGCTGGGACTATCCTGAAGGCGTTCAATTAAGGAGACCAGGAAATAAGACCCATCTAAGGAGAATTTATTGACTTAGGGAAAACTTATTTGGAGGATTGTATTCCTTGGGCCAGACCCTAGGAAATGGATTTCGAAGTGTGTAAATATAAACTCAAAGTTATAGTAATCCCTAGAAACCTTGAAACAAAGATTGTTTACACTGAACAATGTGGAGATACCTTGTTGAGAAAGAAAAAATATGCTAAAAGATCATGGAAATGAGCAAGCTAGAGAGACATGAGATGCGAAGTCCCACCAATGAATTCCATTCCATGGGAAAGTGCAGAGAATACTGCTTTTGGAAAGAGCATCTGAAATGTGCTAGTGAAGAGACACCAGCATCACTAGGCGGTTCAGTGATGTTACGTGAGGGGCTCCTCGGAACAGCATCAGGCTCACTGGTAATGGGGTTTCAAGGCCTCTGGGAGAGTGCAGGCCAGGTAATAGTGCTTAGAGACCAGAAGCCAGGCACATTAGATAATTATTATAGTGCCTGAGAGTTAGATTTGCAACCCAAGCTATCTGACTAATCAAAATTTATGGTGATGGCTAATAAAGCTTGACTTCTTTTCTAGGGACAAAATAGATGAGCAGTAAACAAGGGAACTGCTTAATATTGTTACTTAAAAGACAGCAATATTGGATGAAGAAGAAGCTGAGAGCAGTTGCACTAACAAAATGTTCCAAACTCCTTGACTAGTTTCTGGAACTGATCCAGTTTCCAGACACCAAACCCACTGATAAAATAAGTGGCTGCTTTCCTATGGAGAAAGACTGGGTACTGCCGTGGTTATTATATATTGTAAAGAAGTTCCTTAATCCTTTTCCACAGGCCATTATCTTAAGCGATTTTACAATGATTAAAGGAAAATGACCACATGTTTTACTGTTGGATTCTAGCTCTGGATAGACATTGACAGCTGGGATCTGAAGCATCTTATGTTTTCTAAATTAGAAAATATATGGAGGGCAGAAATAAGTGAACTCCTGACTGAAAGCTGGCTTTCAGTGTGTCTCTGGACTTGTCTGGTCATCATTTTGCAGGTCCTTAAGCATATAAGTGGGATGGACAGACTTGGAATTTGGAGTGACTCCCACATTGTATCATCATGAGGAAAAGTAAGTTGGAAATCTTTAAAACTAGTCCCGAGCATAGGGAATAAATAAAAACAATATCACATTGGAAGGGGGTGCATATGGCAGAGATTAATAATAATCTCAAAAATGTAATGAAGGCAGAGAATGACTTTGGGTACTGTAAGCTCAGAGCCCTGATCATAGCTACTGTGCCAGATGTGTTACCTGAACTAGAGCAGGTTAATTTGGCTCAGGTATATGATGTTTGATATTTAAATAAATAAATGCATCCTTTCATATTTTAATCAGGAACGAAAATAAAATAAAATTCACATTCATTCACAGGAATACTCATGTTTATTTTTCCCCAGATCTATGTTAACCCTTCCATCTTTTGCCATGATATAATCCAAAGAGATCTGGGCCATCTCAGAACTCCACAGAACATCATATAAATTCACTCTACCAAAGGCATGAGAGCTTATAAGAACTTTAATACCATAATTTATGGCCCTAAATTTGAAAATTTGCAGTTTGGACTCTGACTCATGACTTTTCTCTTTGGGCTCCAAAACCATGTCAAAGACAAACAGCCCCCTGTGCTGGCTGTACTGTGTGATAAATCGTACCCCTATATGGTTGATAAGCAACACTCCCTGCACCAAACTCTTTGCTCGCAGACCTGAAGCTAAGACATTGATAAGTGCTTGATCATGCTACCCATTGCTCCCACTTGCTGACCACTGAACTGGCTGAACATTGAAGGTCCAGTTGCCCCCTCCAATCAGAAAAGGAATGATCTAGGTTTAAGACCTTGTTTCCTTAGCAACCCATCTCTGTGTTATTCACTCCTGTGCAACTTGCCTTTTGTCCTATCTCCCCCACTTCACAGTGTGTTTTTGGTTTATGCCAAAGGCTGTGGTTTCTGGTTTGCAAATCATACTAGAATAAAGCTCTCTTTTAATTTCTCAGAAGTATCTCCTGGAAGTTTTGATTATAGGCATCATGCTGATCAGACAGAAGGTACAAGAGGTAGCTAGCATGCTGTAGGCCTTGGTAAAACACATGTGTCCATACGGGTGGGAAACAAATCCTATAAAGATTCAGATTCTGCCATTTCAGGAAAGTGTTAGGAGCCCACTGATTTAGGACAACTTCTCCAGAGTAAAGGACTAACGGGTGCAGCTTCTATTCCTTACACAAATAAAGCAACACGAAACCTGGGAGACCTCTCTGGGTTCTGATAACAATATATCTCATAGCTTGGAATACTATTCTGGTCTTTAGAATAGAAGGTTGATAGTTGTGAGTTGAGTTAAAACAGGAAAGAGAAGGTCCAGACAGCATAAAAAGCAGTATGCTATTTGGGCCATGTAATCTGTGGACAGTATAATACCTGGGTGTCAGCAGTGGGAAAAGATGCAGTGTGCAACTGAGAGTAGGAGAGTACAGCATGGACTCAAGGTTTTGGAACAAAGCCATGGTACTTGCAGCAGAGAAATATACAGCTTCTGGGGTTTGACTGAGCCCAGACAAAGACAGAATGTTTGATCATAGGGTACCAAGGGACCATATACCTGGAACTGCCCATCTCAGGCCGGGCTATTTTGGACTCACAAGACATTAAGTAAAGTGGATAAGTGGTCATCAACATCGGAAATAATATACCTTGAGTCAAGTACAAGGTTCTGGTCAGAGGGCACACGCAAGCTGCATGTGCAGTTATCCTAAATTCCCTTGTAACCACCGTGATGGTATCAGCATCCCTCCCTCAGCTCACATATCCCTATGTGAGTACTCTATGAGTGCTCTGTATGATTGACATAGAATGAAGAAAGAAGACATAACTTAGTTTATAGATAGGTAAGCTTGCTATGAGGAAGCAATTAAGAAATGACTGTCAGCTGCAATGCAACTTCACTCAGAAGTGGCTTTAAAAAAACAGCATGAGAGAAAATCTTCCTCATGTACAGAACTGTAGGAAGTCTACCTGGCAATCCACTCTGTGGAAGAAGGAGAAGTGGCCTGAATTTAGTATATATATATATATATATATATATATATATATACACATATGCACACACACACACACACACTGCTGAGTGGCCAGATTATTATGATCTCTAAATGCATAATAATCTGGCCACTCAGTGTATATTCTATATAATAAAAGGCTAATATACAAATTGTCCCCTCGACAAGGAGTTTGACCAGCAGGCAGGCCAGCCCACTGCCCATGTCCCCTCCCCCTGGCCAGGCTGGCTAGACCCCACCCATGCGTGAATTCATGCACCGGGCCTCTAATATATATATATATATATATATATATATATATATATATATATATATATATATATACATACATACACTGAGTGGCCAGATTATTATGCATTCAGAGATCGTAATAATCTGGCCACTCAGTGTGTGTATATATATACATATATATATACATATATATATAGTATATAATGCTCTGATTGGCTGGAAAATATCGGATGATGAGGAACAAAGAGAACTATGGTAAGGACACTGCTTAAACATGTGGGAGTGAATGGATTGAGAATCTTTGTATCGCATGCCCACCAGGGAACAACTGCCATGAAAAACCACTAGAGTCAAGTAGACACAATGACTCAGAACATTGGTGTCAGCAGCATTTTCTGGGATTCTCTCCAGTACTGGAATGATGGGCACATGAATTTAGGGATCACTGTGGAGCAAATGGAGATAATGTAAGGGCTCAACAGCATAGGTTCCCACTTTCCAGGGCCCATCTAGCTACTGTTGCCAACTGGCCATCCACATGATAGCTCCAAGGGGCAGGGGCAGACTAGGAGGGGTCAATGGAGAAAAAAGGGACATCTGTAATACTTTCAACAATAAAGATTTTTAAAATGACCACTTAGTGACAAATTAACTACATTTGTCCTTTCTCTCCCAGAAGGGCCATTGGTTTATTCTCCAGGAATAAATACTTTTTTAGGCTAGAGTTTATATCTTCTGTCTGCAGGCCCTTCAGCCTCAGAATTAAGGGCTTACAGAAGTCTTGATCATAGGCATGGACTTCTACACAATACATCATGCAATCAAGAAAACAACTTCAAATAAAAGAGATGTGGGAATAGACCCATCACCATGAGATCCACTGGTTGTACTACATTTTGTACCATCTAGAAACTATGGACACTATAATGGTCTGTGGAAGATAAAGCTGAAGTGGTTGCCCAAGCGGTAATGCCTATAAAGATGAGGTGCCACTTTCCAAGATGCAATATAGGCATTTCATCAGAGACCACTACATGGCACTATATCCACAAAAAGAACACACAGATTTAGGAACCTAGGTATAGAAGCACAAGTTGTTTCACCTCCCATTACGTCCTATGGCCCACTAGAAATTTTGTGCTTCCCAATCCCTTTAACTTTGCATGCTGCTGAGTAGAGGTCCTGGATCTGGTCCCTGATAGGAGTGTGCTCTTGTCTGGAGCACAGCAGCGGGTCTCAAAAATGCTGTGAGCTAGTGATGCCACTTAGACACTTTAGGGATCAGCAGGAGATACAGTGAGGCACGATCTTTTCAGGGGTAATTGAACCTGATCATCAGGTGGAGATCAGGCTGTTGTTTCACAGTAAGGACAGGGAGGGATACCTATAGGGTTTGACTGACTCAGTTGCCTTGCTTGGGGGAGTCAAGACTTTGCCTAATTGTAACTGTAAACAACAAGTGCAGTGTTTCCAGCCTAAGGTGATACGTGGGATAGGACTTCAGACATTTCAGGAATGGGTATTTAGATCACTTCACCAGATAAATCATTGTGACCAGCAAAAAGGAAGCTAAATGTGGGGAGAATTTAGGAGGAACCGTGAAAGAGGGAGAAATGAGTATCAGTTATGACCCTGGACCACTGGAGCAGCTGGGGCTGTGGTTCTTCCCTCTCTTTCCCACCTCTAAATTCCCCCTTAGGAAGAGATTCTCACAGGGATCCTGGAGGAGCTCCTTCCCAACCCTCCACGGAGAAGTGGACCACAGCAGTACAGAGGGTAGACTGTGGCAGATATGGAGAAGGGCTACTCAGCTCCCCCTTCTAGAAATGATTAGCTTCACAGCTCTCTGGACTGTGTCCAGTTGACAGCCTTCAGCAGTTAGGTCCTTCAAGATTCACCCTGGAGCTTTTTGAGCTGAGATGATCTCTTCAAGCCAAAGACTGAGCAAAATACTAGTGTTAGGGGAGAACATGCTCTTCTCCAGAAAAGCACTGGACAGTTACAGAGCTCGTCCCAGGGGGTTTTCTCTGAAACTCTCCTTTTGACTGGTACCGATTTTATCATGGCCTGTAGGCTTCTCTTGCCTGATTCTGCTTCTGTTCCCACTTCTTCACAGGTGCTGCTTCTTTATAAAATGTTTGCACTGGCAACTCTCTCTTCAGTACTTTCTGCTTCTTTTTTTATTATTAATATATGTTTATTGATTTCACAGAGGAAGGGGGAGATAGAAACATCAATGATGTGAGAGAATCATTGCTTGGTTGCCTCCTGCATGCCTCCTATTGGGGATGGAACTGCAACCAGGGCATATGCCCCCATCTGGAATAAAAGCATGAACTCCTGGTTCATAGGTTGATGCTCAACCACTGAGCAACACAAAAGAGGCAGTACCTGCTTCTTTAAAAAATATTCCTGTGGCAAAAAAACTGAATAGTGTATATAGTATTCATGATTTTATCCCTATTGCCTAGGAGAGTGCCTACTAAGTTTTTTTTCTTTCAGTAAGCATTATATTTTATTATTATTATTTTAGTCTATTACAAGTGTTAAGAGAAACGAAGAAAAAAGTCATTTAGCACCTAACATATGTCATGATTAAGTATCATGTAGGAAAACTTTTTTTAAAAAATTTTTTTCTTGTTTAATGTATTACATGTTTCCTTTTTCCCCCATTGATTTCTCCCCAGCCACCCCCAATCCCCAGCACAAGCCCTCCCCTATACCCTCTGTCTGTGTCCATTGTTTTTGCTCCTATGCATGCATACAAGTCCTTTGGTTTTTCTCTTCCCCCCTTCCCCCCACCTTCCCTCATAGGTTGGACAGTCTGTTTGAAGCTTCTATGACTCTGGTTCTATTTTTGTTCATCAGATTATGTTGTTCATTATATTGCATAAATGAATGAGACCATGTGATATTTGCCTTTCTCTGACTGGCTTATTTTATTTAGCATAATGCTCTTCAGTTCCATCCATGTTGTTGCAAATGGTAAGAATTCCTTCTTTTTTTTTTTACAGCGGTGTAGTATTCCATTGTGTAGATGTGCCACAGTTTTCTAATCCACACATCTGCTGATGAACACTTAGACTGTTTCCAAATCTTAGCTATTGTAAATTGTGCTGCTATGAACATAGGGGTGCATATATCCTTTCTGATTGGTGTTTCTGTTTTCTTGGGATATATTCCAATAAGTGGTATTACTGGGTCGAATGAAAGTCCCATTTTTAATTTTTTGAGGAGACACCATATTGTTCTCCACAGTGGCTGCACCAGTCTGCATTCCCACCTGCAGTGCACGAGGGATCCTTTTCTCTGCATCCTCTCCAGCACTTGTCATTTGTTGATTTGTTGATGATAGCCATTCTGACAGGTGTGAGATGCTACCTCCTTGTCATTTTGATTTGCATTTCTCAAATGATTAGTGACTTTGAGCATGTTTTCATATATCTCTTGGCTTTCTGAATGTCCTCTTTCGAAAAGTGTTTATTTAGGTCCTTTGTCCATTTTTGGATTGGATTGTTTATCTTCCTTTTGTTAAGTTGTATGAGTTCCCTGTAAATGTTGGAGATTAAACCCTTATCAGAGAGAACATTGGCAAATATGTTCTCCCATGCAGTGGCCTTTCTTGTTGTTTTGTTGATGGTTTCTTTTGCTGTGCAGAAGCTTTTTATTTTGATGTAGTCACATTTGTTAATTTTCTCCTTAGTTTCCATTGCCCTAGGAACTGTGTTGGTAAAGATATTGCTATGACAAATGTCTGCTATTTTGCTGCCTATGGCTTCTTATAAGATTTTTATGGTTTCCCGTCTTACTTTTAAGTCCTTTATCCATTTTGAGTTTATTTTTGTGAATGGTGTAAATTGGTGATCTAGTTTCATTTTTTTGCATGTATCTGTCCAATTTTCCCAACACCTTTTATTGAAGAGACTGTCTTGACAGCATTGTATGCTCTTGCCTCCTTTGTCAAATATTAACTGGGCATAATGGGCTTGGGTCTATTTCTGGGTTCTCTGTTCTGTTCCATTGATCTATACATCTGTTCTTGTGCCAGTGGCTTTGTAATATAGCTTGATATCTGGCATTGTGATCCTTCCAACTTTGTTCTTATTTCTCAAAATTGCTGCAGCTATTCGGGGTATTTTTTGTTGTTGTTACAGATGAATTTTTGGAGAGTTTGTTCTAGATCTTTGAAGTATGTTGTTGGTATTTTAATTGGGGATTGCATTGGATCTATAGATTACTTGGGGTAATATGGACATTTTAATGATGTTGATTCTACCAATCCATGAACACGGTATATTCTTCCTTTTGCTTATGTCTTTCTTTATCTCTTTTTTCAGTGTACTGTAATTTTCTGAGTACAGGTCCTTTACCTCCTTGGTTAAATTCATTCCTAGGTATCTTGATTTTTTTTGTTGCAATGGTAAATGAGATTTATTTATTTATTTATTTATTTATTTATTTATTTATTTATTTTTAGTTTCTCTGTCTGTGAGTTCATTATTTGTGTATAAAAATGCCATAGATATCTGGGTGTTAATTTTGTATCCTGCTATATTGCCAAATTCATTCATTAATTCTAGTAGTGTTTTGATGGAGTCTTTAGGGTTTTCTATGTACAATATCATGTCATCTGCAAATAATGCCAATTTTACTTCTTCTTTTCCAATTTGTGTGCCTTTTATTTCTTCTTATTGTCTGATTGCTATGGCTAGCACGTCCAGGACTATGTTAAACAGGAGTGGTGAAAGCGGGCATCCCTGTCTCGTTCCTGTTCTTAGGGGAAATGAGTTTAGTTTTTGCCCATTGAGTATGATGTTGGCTGTAGGTTTGTCATATAAGGCTTTTATTATGTTGAGGTATGATCCCTCTGTTTCCACTTTGCTGAGAGTTTTTATCAGGATAGGGTGTTGGATTTTGTCAAATGCCTTTTCTGCATCAATTGATATAATTATGTGATTTTTGTCTCTCAATTTGTTTATGTGATGTATCATGTTTATTGATTTGCGGATATTGTACCATCCTTGCATCCCCAGAATAAATCCCACTTGGTCATGGTGTATGATCTTTCTAATGTAATGCTGGATCCGATTTGCTGGAATTTGTTGAGGATTTTAGCATCTATGTTCATCAGGAATGTTGGCCTTTAATTCTCTTTCTTTGTAGTTTCTTTATCTGGTTTTAGGATTAGGGTAATGCTGTTTTCATAGAAAGAGCTTGGAAGTGTGCCTTCCTCTTGAATTTTCTGGAATAGTCTGAGGAGGATAGGTTTTAGTTCTTCTTTGAATGTTTGGTAAAACTCCCCTGTGAAGCCGCCTGGCCGTGGGCTTTTGTTTGCTTGAAGTGTTTTTATGACTGCTTCAATATCCTCCTCAGCCTGTTGAGATTTTTTTATTCTTCTTGATTGAGTTTTGGAAGGTCATATTTTTCTAGGAATATGTCCATTTCCTACATATTGTTTATTTTGTTGGAATAGAGTTGTTCATGGTATTTTTTTTTTACAATCCTTTGTATTACTGTGAAGTCTGTTGTTATTTTGCCTCTTTCATTTCTTATTTTGTTTATTTGCGTCCTCTCTATTTGTTTCTTGGTGAGCCTCGCTAAAGATTCATCAATCTTGTTTATCCTTTCAAATAACCAGTTCTTGGTTTCATTGATTTTTTTTGTCTCTATGCCATTTATTTCTGCTCTGACCTTTATTATCTCCATTCTTCTGCTCATTCTGGGTTTTTCTTGTCGCTCTTTTTATAATTAAGTTCTAGAGTTAGGTAATTTATTACCATTTTTTCTTGTGGGGTTTTTTTTTTTTTGAGGTAGGTGTTTAGAACTATGAACTTCCCTCTCAGGACTGCTTTCACTGTGTCCCATAGGTTTGGGATTGTTGTATTTTAATTGTCATTTGTTTCCAGGTTGTTTTTAATTTCTTCTTCGATCTCTTTGGTAATCCAATCATTGTCTAATAGCATGTTATTCAGCTTCTAAGTGTTTGAATTTTTTAATTGTTTTTATTGTAGTTTATTTCTAATATTATGCCATTGTGGTCTGAGAAGATGCTTGATTTGATTTCAATCTTCTTGAGTATGGAGAGACTTTGACTGTGTCCCAATATGTGGTCTATCTTTGAAAATGTCCCATGTGCTCTGGAGAAGAATGTATATTATGTAGCTTTAGGTTGAAAGGTTCTAAAGATGTCAATTAAGTCCATCTGATCTAGTGAGTCATTTAGGATTGCTGTTTCTTTGCTTACTTTTTGTCTAGAGAATTTATCCAATGATGTCAGTGGGGTATTAAAGTTCCCTGCTATGATCATATTGCTATTGATCTCTCCCTTGATATCTTCCAGAAGTTTTTTTTTTTTTTATGTATATGGGTGCTCATGCATTGGGTGCATATATGTTTATCAGAGTTATATCCTCTTGTTGTATCAATCCCTTTAGTATTATGAAGTGGCCTTCCTTATCTCTTGTTATGGCCTTCACTTTGAGGTCTATTTTGTGAGATATAACTATTGATACCCCAGCTTTTTTTTTTTTCATTTCCATTTGCCTGAAAGATATTTTTCCATCCCTTCACTTTCAGTCTTTGTGAGTCTCTTTTTCTGAGGTGGGTCTCTTGACGACAGCATATCAATGGGTCATGTTTTCTTATTCATTCAGCCACTCGATGTCTTTTGATTGGAGCATTTAGTCTATTTACATTTGAAGTTATTCTTGGTAAGTACTTGTTTGTAGCCATTTTTATTTTTTTGTGCCTGTGTTCCTTCTTCCCTTTTTTTCTTCTTTTTACAACAGTCCCTTTAGCATTTCTTGCTTTGCTGGCTTGGTAGTGATAAAATCCCTTAGCCTTTTTTTTTTGTCTGTGAAGCTCCTGATTTCCCCTTCAATTTTGAATGATAGTCTTGTTGGATAGAGTATTCTTGGATTCAGTCCCTTGCTTTGCATCACTTTGTATACTTCATTCCATTCCCTTCTGGCCTGATGTGTTTCTGTTGAGAAATCATTTGAAAATCTAATGGGAGATCCTTTGTAGGTAACTCTCTTTCTCTCTCTTGCAGCCCTTAAGATTCTCTCTTTGTCGTTAATGTTTGCCATTCTAATTATGACATGTTTTGAGGTGAGTCTTTTTGTGTTCAACTTGTTTCGAACTCTCTGTGCTTGGGTGACTTTTTTCTTCCCTATATCAGGGAAGTTTTCTGTCATTTTTTCTTTAAATTGTTTCTCTAATCCTTGCTGCTCTTCTTGTTCTTCTGGAACCCCTGTTATACATATGTTACTTTGTTTCATGTTGTTCCAAAGCTCCCTTAGTCTTTCCTCCTGCTTTCTAATTTTTTTCTCCAGCTGCTCTTTAGATCGGGCTTGTTTCTCTACCCTATCTTCTAGCTAACTAATTCTGTCCTCTGCTTCTCTTAGTCTCCTGTTGAATCCTCCCATGGTGTGTTTTATTATAGCTATATCACTTTTGATTTTTTCTTGATTCTTACATAGGTTGCTGATTTTCTCATCCCTCTGATTTATGAACTGTAGGACCATTATTCTGAATTTTTCTGACATATCGCATGTCTCCTTTTCATTTAGTCCCACTTTTTGTGTGATTCCTCATTTTCTTTCCTTTAGGAGTTGCTTTTTTGTCTCCCCATTTTTGCTGTCACTGAAGAGTCCTTGTGCCCAGTTGTGTGAGGCCTTAGCTGTGGCTGCTGGCTTGGTGAGAACGTCACACACCCCAATAGTCAAGGGTGGGCTTGGAGTATTGGGAGGTGCAGCCGACACAGGGCAGTAGGAGCCACGTGTGCCGAGAGTAAAGAGATGACTCGAGTGCCCAGGAGACACTGTTGCTGACAGTCAGGGGTCAGCTAGGGTACCTGGATGGTGCAGCTGGCAGGAGCCACACATGCAGACAGTCAGAGGCTGGCTTGGGTGCCTGGGAGACGAGCATCCACTGCAGTCCAGCAGGAGCTGCCCAATGACAGTCAGGGGCCATCTGCAGTGTCTGGAAGACACAGCTGGTGGGAGCTGTGCACACCAACAGTCAGGAGCCAACTCGGGTGCCTGGGAGATGCTTGATCACCGTATTCTGGTGGGAGTTGCATGCTGACAGTCAGAGCCGGCTGGGTGTCTGAGAGAAGCGGCTGGCAGGAGCAGCACATGCCAACCATTAGGGGTCAACTGGGGTGTCCAAGAGACTTGGCTGGCAGGAGCTGTGTGCGCAGTCAGGGGTGGCTTGGGATGCATGGGACCTATGCCACTGTAGTGGGTAGGTGGGAGGGGAATGCCCTCCAGGACTCACAGGAACCTGTGGCTGGGGTGGCTTGAGTCTCGGTGTCCACAGGTCTGCAGCTGTGGTATCAGGTCTTTGTCCAGAGTGGCTGTAGGGTATTATTGGTTTTTGTCTGAGGCCAGTCTGGGTGGTGGTGAGGCTGGGCTCCTAGTCACAGCGGCTGTGCCCTTCAAGATGGTATGGTTTCTTTGCCAGAGCTGCCACCAAGGAGTGCTTGTAGCAGTAGTGGGGGCTACCCATCTACGAGAGCCCAGTCCGCCAGCCCCCGGAAGTCTTGTAGGATCTAACTGTCCCTTGTGTGCACACACACACACACACCACCACCACCACCACCACCACCACCACACACATCCACACACTACCTTTCGCTCCCTCACTCTCTCACACTCTCTCCCTCACTGCCATCCTGCCAGCTGCCATCTTCCAAAAACTATTTTTCCTTTAAATTCAAGTAATTTTTACTGAATATTGAAAAAGTAAATCAACTAAGCCACTAAAAAATGAAACTTGCACATTTTTCTTGTTGTTGTGGCATGTATTTTTTTCTAAAATACTTATGCTTTGAACTTTTACAATTAAATTGATATTCATACAGAGGTGGTGTTTATGGCCAGATGTAGAGGCAATACCTAGGATACAGAAGCTGATCATCTCAAAATATCTCTCATGTCTCTGTGTTCTAAATCTCCTCAATCTAATGCTATTATTCACACACACACACACACACACACACACACACACAGATACATTTATAGATTCATTCTAAGTAATTGGCTCACAGGATCATGGGTGCTGACAAGTATGAAATTCGTAGGGCAAGCTGGCAGGCTGGAAATTCAGATAAGAGTTGATGTTACAGTCTCGAATCTGAATTCATCAGGGCAGCAGACTTGAAACTGGCAGATCTTCTATGCTGTTGTCTTTATGAGAGTGCCTTTTTCTTCTAGAAATCTCACTCTTTATTCTAAAGGCTTTCAAGTGACTGAATGAGATTCATTTTTGGAAGTTAATCTGCTTTATTCAATGTCTACTGATTTAAATGTTAATTCCATTCAAAAGAAATGTCATTGCAGCAACATGTAGACTGGTATTTGACCAAACAACTGGATGCCATAGACTATGAAAATTGACCAATAAAATTAATCATCACAGTGCTATTTCATATGAATGACCAAATTTAAATGCATTTCTTATTTATTTTACTAAAGCAAAATCTTGGGGTTTTGCTATTCTTTATTCAGATCATCAGAAATTCCTATTAGCTAGGAAATAAGAAAATGAGGTTTGTGATCACTTGAGTTTTTATTGCAGTGATTAGAATGAAGTGGCTCTCAGGGGACCTGGGCTTGGTGAAGATGATCCTGGGCTCTCAGGTCTCCACTTATGAGACCAGAAGTCAAGTGATCTCTGGAGGTTAAGGAAACTGTTCATACATTCTCCTTTTTTAATGTTTTTGAGCAATAGTCTTGCTCAGAATATTTGATTGAAGTAATTTGAGTCTCAGTGCAGAGACAGAAAAAGGAAATAAATGAACTCTTTTGGGAACATAAAATAAGGAAAGAGATCATTATCTGTTCTTTTTCTTCATCCTTATTCATTGGACCACAGGCGTTTCAAATTTACTGATAAAATATTTGCATGTTAGAAAAATAGAGAACTAGATTGTGTTTTAAATAAATTCAGTTATTAGTCTCTGATTCAAGAAGAAAAAAAAATTGGTATTTAGAGAAAGAGTAGGTCAAAAATAAAAGTTATTAATTTTACTTTCAAGTTTGCTGTAAGCTTTAATTTCATTTTAAAATAAAGTTAAAGAAAAATACCTTGCTAGAGTGAAAGTATTATCATGCTTAAATATGCAGTGAATGATTTTGAAATCAATGATTTGAGGGCAATTTCTTAATACTACACTGAAATGAAAGGTAAAGTAACAGGTGTGGAGAATATATGAGAAACCCCATTGGTTTTGGGGACAGAATCTGAGGAGGAGATAGATTCTCCTAAAGTTATATTGTCCTTTATCTACTCACTAGCAAGGTAGATGAAACAGATGACTGTACATCTTGTTAAAAGATTTATCTATTTCTAATAAATGTTCTTTTTAATATAATCATGTTTTTGAACTGTAACTGTACTGTAATTGTACTGTAATTTGTAACTGTACTGTAATTTCCTATTCATCTCCATTTAAATCTAAACAAAACTGTTCACTATAGTTTTTTTTTATTTTATAGGACTTTATCTTTTGGTTTTTATGTCAGACATATAAAGCAATATGCTCTGCAGAATAAATCATGAAGATAGAAACAAAGTGAAATAGAATTTGAGTATGAAGAGAAATAGTCAAGATTTAAAATATTAAATCATACATGGATCATAAGGCCCCTCAGGGCACTATGTCAATTTAACTAATTTGCCTAAAAATACATTTGCATTATAGTTGGAACTACCCAAGTAATATTTGGCATAGATCCAGACATGAGAGAATAATAAAGGATTATCTTTATTATATAGTTTATAAACAAGGTGATAGATAATTTTTTTGTAGAAATGTTTCTGTAAAATTTGTGTCATAATTTATTGTTTATTTTACTAATGGCTTTATACTCAGAAATTTGGTAAAATAATGGATACTTACTTTGTTGAACCCATTGTTTGAAAGGCCTTATTTCTGGTGTTTGTGCATTCACAATGGGGTGTTTAAAGGATTAGTAGCCTTGTTTATTCTGTAATTTAAGTTTTCACATGTTTTTTAGCATACAAGTTTTGTTTATAGGGATCAATTCTATCATACCACATTAGTACTATCTACTTCATATTCTGTTTGAAGAAGATAATGGGTGGGCAATCTATTTCATAAGCAGATATTGATACTCAACCTCAGTAGAATCCCTGGTAGTTTAAGGGTATAACAATGGGTTTTACTGGAGCCTTCACTACACAAAATGAAACCTTTGGTGAAAAACAAAGGTTTCCAAGTAAGTAATAGAGTAAAGGTATAGAAACAGACCCACCCATATAAAATTAACCAATAATTGAAAAGCTGGTACTGCAGTTTATTGGGGAATGGGCTGTGATTTGAATTAAGTGGTAACCGTTTAATTGGATTTCAAATGAAAAATAATTCATATTAACCTGGAATTCACATCATAAGAGAAAAAATATTATTCCAGACAGTTCATATATATAAATATAAAAAAGACTTTTTCTTGAAAATATAGTTGTTTACCCACATATTTCCCAGATTTCCCAGAACACAGCTGTCCTGTTCTCCCAGCCACTTACCTTTTACCTTACAGCTCCTTCTGCTTCAGCTGATGAGACACCTCACAAAGGACTGATGTCCTCCATCACAGCGATGAACCTGCTGTACTTGCACATATGCCCATATTCTTTTTTCATTTTATTAAATTAGAGGTTCTACCTCTGTCATATCAAAGAAGTCGTATCAAAGACCAAAACCCCAAACACTTTCATTCTGTATTTTCTCTTTCTAGATATTCTTTGCAATAGAGCTCAAATATCTCTGAATAGCTAAATTTTGAATACTTCAAGGCTGGATCTTCTTTCTTTAATTTATCCCCTCTTTCTAAGTGACACATGAGCACTATGATTAGACCTTCAGTTTCTATCAATAGTTCAAAGATATCCTTGAGCTCAGAATTGTGCACTAGATGGGTACTTGCTCTTTCTACATGTCTACAACTGAAATGGTGTCTTTCCTCCTCAAACCTGTTTACTCCTGTGTTTCACACATCTCTGAATAGTGCTGTTAGCCTCTCAGTTGCTCAACTCAAACATATAGGTGTTCTCTTTATTGTTCTTTTCATCAGAAGTCCATCTTATCTCAGAAATACATTACTAATGCTCCTAGACTCTTTAGAGTTAATGACAGATCCCTGATTTGAATCATAACCACCTCTGACTGCCACTGCTCTATCACTTCTGCTACTACTAGTACTGCTGCTGTTACTACCACTGCTGTTGCTGCTCCTGCTATTGCTATTACTACAACTGCTACTACTAGCAGTGCTGCCACTTCTACTGCTTTACTATTGCATAGATTCCTAAATGTGCTTTCTAATCATTGTCCACAATATCTCCACTTTTGCTGTTACCCTTACATTCTTCACGAGATGAAGATTATGTTCATTTTCTATTTAAATAAGCAAGTATTACTTTAGTGAATTTTTATTGATCTTAGAATTTAAAAAAAATTCCAAAGTCTAAACTTATTAAAATTAAAGAACCTTACAGAGTCTACCTTTAATTATCCTCTAAAGACTTACTAGACTTTAGTAGTATTGGTATTCTTTCTATACTACAAATTCTCTAGATGTTACCAGGCAAGGTTTTGTACTTACTGATTCCTCTGGAGGTTGTTTTCTTCCACTCTTTGTATGGCTGGCTCCTTCACTTCCTTCAGCTCACTATTTAGTTGCTACTTTCTTAGTTCTTCAACAAATATCCCATATGAGTTAAATATTCCCCCATTTATACTAAGTGACTCATTTACATTATTGTTATTATCAAAATTTTAAAATGTTTCCTTTCTTTCTTTTTTTCTTTCTTTCTTTCTTTCTTTCTTTCTTTCTTTCTTTCTTTCGCTCACTAGTTGATCACTAGAATCTGGTACAGTGACACGCTTGATGTTTCAGTTGCAGTTGACTTACGGTAAATATCTTGAAGTATTGATTATATCATTCCCTGATAATGTCAACTATTGATGGATTAACACCTCACTATTTAAAGTAGTGTCTCAGACCAACAGCAGTGACATCTGGGAGCTTGTTAGTTTGCAGAGTCTGAATTTTAACAAAATCCTAGTTAGTTTGTATGCACATTAAAATTTGAATAGTACTAGATTAACACTAAGAAATTTTTCTTTTAAGCAAGTATTGCTCAGAAATCTAAGATCTTTGTCATCTAAATAAGGTTAATCATAAAATTCATTTGGAAATAAAGAATAATAAGTACTTGAAATGTAGCTTATCAACTAAATGAATATAGACTAGGTAGGAAAAATAGAGTGGTTTAAGAAAGGTTTGTAGAGAGAGAGGACAAAATGGCGGCAAAATAGATGGACATGTCCCGAGCCTTGTCCCAGAGCAGATAGAACGAGCAACTAAATCGAATAGCATCCACCCCGAATTGGTGAAGTAGACACAGCTGGTGAGACAATTCACAGCCAGGAAGGGCAGAGGATGCCTGGAGAATGGTAAAATCAGGGATCTGGGTTGGAGAGAATTGTGAGACTTCAAGTCCAGAGGATCAGAGGGAAAGCGCACGGCACCGAGGCCGGGTCCCTTGGGACAGGCATAGCGTCTGACTGTGGAAAGGAGGTCTGCAGGACTGCTGGTGGCAGGGGATTCTATATCTGGGTCCACAGCCAAGAGAGTCTGAGCCCAGAGGGGGCAGGCTGGATGGCTGCCCAAGCTGCAATGTGCCAGCGGGAGAGGGGCTCACGGAGTGCTCAGCTCTTTCCTCTCTTTTTGGTCTTTGCTTTTGTTTGCTGAACCTAGTTCATGGGACCTTTCAAATACAGACACTCACCCGTGGCTGAGGTGCAGGTGGAGGTGCAGACTTGTGGAGTCTGGGGAGAGGCTGGGGAGAGGAGAGGGTT
Organism: Cnephaeus nilssonii; assembly: GCF_951640355.1. Taxonomy (NCBI): domain Eukaryota; kingdom Metazoa; phylum Chordata; class Mammalia; order Chiroptera; family Vespertilionidae; genus Cnephaeus; species Cnephaeus nilssonii. Next base: position 95,093,498 of record NC_137074.1, on the reverse strand, counting down.
GGGAAGAGGTGACCGCGAGTCTGGCACTGAGTCATACTTGATGTGCCGGACCTAGGCAGCCATTTTGTCCTGAAGAGATAGCCCCTCCCTGCTGTCTTCAGGCAACCAATACAGCCACACCCAGACTACACCCTGAGTTGTACAAAGGATACAAAAAAAAAAAAAATCTGAATAGTCCCTGAGAGCCCACAAGGACTGGCCTAAAGAGAGGCCTTTAGCCCCAGCAACAGAAAACTGAGAAGTGGCAGACAATACAGAAGAGTGGGATCTTAAACCAGCCCTCGTTTTTAATTGAATTTTATTATATTATTATTTTGTTATCTCTTTTTTCTTTTTTCTTTATATTCCCTTTGTTTCATTTGTTTCTTTATTTTCTACTTTTTGCATTATTTTTTCATCATTCTAATTTTTTTATTTTATCCTACTTTTTTAAATTAATTTTTTATATATATATTTTTTTCTTCTCTTTCTTCTTATCCACTCATTCTCTTTCTACTTCCTCTGTACTGAACTGAGGTCCTCCCATATTTGTCCAATACCTTAACCTTACTTTCTGTATATAAGATTCTGCGCCCACCCTCTTTCCTGGGTATTTGGTTTTTGTATGTTTTGGTTTATCTGTTTGTTCTCTGGTTATATATATATATATATATATATATATATATATATATATATATGTTTTTTTTCATTTTTCTTCCTTTTCTTCTTTTACTTTTCTCTCATACCATTTTTTCTCTCTTTGATATCATTTGTGCTTTATTTTCTTCCTCCTAATTCTCTTTTCTCTGGTGGTCACTTATATTGGGGTTATCAGTGTTGTGAGTACATTCATGTTTTGTTCCCTTTGTGTCATGTCTTGTTGAGGAGAATTTTATCCTGTTTGGCCAATGTGGTAGAGAGCGAGCCACATAAACAGACACCCAGAGAGGAGACTCCATCCATGAACAGGTCAATAACACTCTAGACCCAACTACAGAGGCAAGAAGAAGGCGGCAGTGAGGGAGAGAGTGTGAGTGAGTGAGGGAGCAAAAGAGGAGTATGTGGATGTGTGGGGTATGTGTATGTGTGAGTGAGGCACAGTTAGAACCCACAGCACCTTTGGGGGCAGGCTGACCGGGCACACCTAACAAGGCAGCCTCTGCTACAGTTGCGAACAGTCCCAGAGCAGACGGCTTTTCCACAGGGGCTGCACCTGTTTGAAGGGGAGAGCTGATGCAACTGGGAGCCCAGCCTCACCTCCACCCAGGGTGCCCTCAGATAACACCCAGGACTCAAAGCCACCCTCACCAGGGTCTTATACCTCAGCTGCGGTCCCACCGTCACTGAGACTCCAGACACCACTGGCGCGGGCTCTTGTGAGTTCCGAAGTGCACTCCCCTCAGATGGGCCCAATGCTTTAACCCAGAGCACTGTGACCATGTGAGCAGCCCGCCCCCATCTGAGGAATAGCAGCCTCACGCGGACTGCCCCCATACGAGGAGCAGTATCCCTGAGAGCAGCCCGTCCCCGCCCGAGGAACAGCAGCTCCGTGAAGAGCCTGCCCCCATCCAAGCAGTGGCAGTCGTGCGAGCACCCTGCCCAAGTCTGAGAAGCAGCAGCCTCATGCGGCCTACCCCCATCTGAGGAGCAGTAGCCCCACGAGCAGCCCGCCCCCACCTGAGGAGCAGCAGTCACATGAGCAGCCCACCCCATCCAAGTTGCGGAGGCCACACACAGCCCACAAACCTCCAAGGAGCAGCAGCCGCCTGAGCAGCCCACCCCAGTCTGAGGAGCAACAACCCTGTGAGCAACCCACCCCCATCTGAGGAGCAGAAGCTGTGTGAGCGCCCCCCCCCCCCGCAATCTGAGGAGTAGCAGCCTCTCACGCAGCCCAAACTCGTCCAAAGAGCAGCAGCCCCACAAGCATCCCACCCACGTCCAAGGAGCAATAGCCCCTCACAGCCCTCCCCTGCACGAGGAGCAGCAGCCATGCACAGCCTGCCCCCATCTAAGGAGCAGCAGCTGCATAAGCATCAGGCCCCCATCTGAGGAGCAGGAACTGCATAAGTGGCCTGCCCCCTCCAGCCAGAGGAGTTACCACTGCTGCAAGCAGGGCCCATCAGAGGAACCACCGCCAACTGAGGAGCAGGCAAAGTCTATCCAAATTCAAGATTGAAATCATATCAAGCATCTTGTCAGACAACAATGCTATAATATTAGAAATAAACTACAATAAAAACAATAAAAAAATTCAAACACTTGGAAGCTGAATAGCATGCTATTAAACAATGATTGTGTTACCAAAGAGATCAATGAAGAAATTAAAAACATCCTGGAAATGAACAACAATGAAAACAAAACAATCCACAATCTATGGGACATGGTGAAAGCAGTCCTGAGAGGGCAGTTTATAGCTCTACAGGCCTACCTCAAAAACAAGAAAGGAAGGTAAGAAACCATCTAACTCTACAATTTAAAGAATTCGAAATAGAGCAACAATAAAATCCCAGGGTGAGCATTAGGCAGGAGATAATAAAGATCCGAGTAGAAATAAATGACATAGAGAAAAAAACACACAAAAAACAAACAAAAAAAAAAACCACACAAAAAATATGAATGAAACCAAGAGTTGGTTCTTTGAAAGGATAAACAAGATTGATGAACCTCCAGCTAGGCTCACCAAGAAGCAAAGAGAGGACCCAAATAAACAAAATCAGAAATGAAAGTGGCGAAATAACAACAGACCCCACAGAAATACAAAGGATTGTAAAAAAAAAATACTATGAACAACTCTATTCCAACAAACTAGACAACCTAGAGGAAATGGACATATTCCTAGAAAAATACAACCTTCCAAAAATCAATCAGGAAGAATCTAAAAATCACAATAGGCCTATAACTAGGGAGAAAATTGAAGCAGTCATCAAAAAACTTCCAGCAAATAAAAGCCCAGGGCCAGATGGCTTCACAGGGGAGTTTTTTTTTTTTTTTTTTTATATTTTATTGATTTTTTACAGAGAGGAAGAGAGAGGGATAGAGAGCCAGAAACATCGATGAGAGAGAAACATTGATCAGCTGCCTCTTGCACACCCCCTACTGGGGATGTGCCCGCAACCAAGGTACATGCCCTTGACCGGAATCAAACCTGGGACCCTTGAGTCCACAGGCCGACGCTCTATCCACTGAGCCAAACCGGTTTCGGCAACACAGGGGAGTTTTAACAAACATTCAAAGAAGAACTAAAATTTATCCTTCTCAGACTATTCCAAAAAAAATTAAGAGGAAGCAACACTTCCAAGCTCATTCTATGAAGCTAGCATTACCTTAACCCTTTGCACTCGGATGTCAAGTGTGACTCGACACAGTTAGCAGTAGAATAAAGGAATCAAAAAAAGCAAGCGAGTGGAAAGGGTTAATACCAAAACCAGATTAAGACAACACAATGAAAGATAATTACAGGCCAATATCCCTCATGAATATAGATACCAAAATCCTCAACAAAATTCTAGCAAATTGGATCCAGCATTACATCAGAAAGATCATACATCATGACCAACTAGGATTTATCCCAGGAATGCAAGGATGGTACAATATCCTCAAATCAATAAACGTGGTACATCACATAAACAAACCGAGAGATAAAAATCACATAGTCATATAAATTGATGCAAAAAGGCATTTGACAAAATCCAACACCCTTTCTTGATAAAAACCCTCAGCAAAATGGAAATAGAGGGATCATACCTAACCATAATAAAAGTGTTATATGACAAACCTACACCCAACATCATACTCAATGGGCAAAACCTAAAACCATTTCACCTAAGAACAGGAATGAGACAGGGATGCCCACTTTCACCACTCCTATTCTACAAAGTTCTCGAAGTGCTAGCCATAGCAATTTGACAAGAAGAAGAAATAAAAGGTATCCAAATTTGAAAAGAAGACATAAAACTTCATTATTCACAAATAACATTACATTGTACATAGAAAACCCTAAAGACTCAATCAAAAAATTATTAGACTTAATAAATGAATTTGGCAATGTAGCAGGATACAAAACTAATGCCAAGAAATCTATGGCATTTTTGTACACCAATAGTGAACTTACAGAAAGAGAAAACAAACAAACAAACAAACAAAAAATCCCATTTACCATCGCACCAAAAAAATTAAGATACCTAGGAATAAACTTAACTAAGGAGGTAAAAGGCCTGTACTCGGAAAACTACAGAACACTGAAAAAAGAGATAGAAGAAGACATAAACAGATGGAAGAACATACCGTGTTTATGGATTGGTAGAATCAACATCATTAAAATGTCCATACTACCCAAAGCAATCTATAAATTCAATGCACTCCCCATTAAAATACCAATGGCATATTTCACAGACCTAGAAGGAACTCTCCAAAAATACATCTGGAATAAAAAAAAGATCCTGAATAGCCACAGCAATCCTGAGAAATAAGAACAAAGTAGGTGGGATCTCAATACCAGATTTCAAGCTGTATTACAAAGTCACTGTTCTCAAAACTGCCTGCTACTGGTACAAGAATAGACATATAGACCAATGGAATAGAATAGAGAACCCAGAGATTGACCAAAACCACTATGCTCAATTAATATTTGAAAAAGGAGGCTAGAACATACAATGGGGTCAAGGCAGTCTCTTCAATAAATGGTCTTAGGAAAATTGGACACATATATGCAAAAAAATGAAACTAGACCACCAACTTACACCATACACACAAATAAACTCAAAATGGGTAAAGGACTTAAACAAAAGATGGGAAACCATAAAAATACTAGAGGAATCCACAGGCGGCAAAATCTCAGACATATCCTGAAGCAATATCTTTGCCGTTAAAGTTCCTAGGGCCGTGGTTGGCAAACTGCGGCTCGTGAGCCACATGCGGCTCTTTGGCTCCTTGAGTGTGGCTCTTCCACAAAATACCACGGCCTGGGCAAGTCTATTTTAAAGAATTGGCGTTAGAAGAAGTTTAAGTTTAAAAAATTTAGCTCTCAAAAGAAATTTCAATCGTTGTACTGTTTATATTTGGCTCTGTTGACTAATGAGTTTGCCGACCACTGTCCTAGAGCAATGAAAACTAAGGAGAAAATAAGCAAATGCAACTACATCAAAATAAAAACCTTCTGTACAGCAAAAGAAACCATCCACAAAACACCAAGAAAGCCCACTGCATGGGAGAACATATTTGCCAATGTAATCACCAATAAGGGTTCAATCTCCATTTACAGGGAATTCAGCAGCCATGCACAGTCCCACTGTCACCGAGACTCCAGACCAAAAATCCAATAAAAAAATGGGCAATGGACCTAAATAGATACTTTTCAAAAGAGGGCATAAGGAAGACCAAGAGATATATGAAAATATGCTGAAAGTCACTAATCATGTGAGAGATGTAAATCAAAACAACAATGCCGTACCATCTCACACCTGTCAGAATGGCTATCATCAACAAATCAACAAATGACAAGTGCTGGTGAGGATGCGGAGACAAAGGAACCCTCCTGCACTGCTGGTGGGAATGTAGACTGGTGCAGACACTGTGGAGAACAGTATGGTGTTTCCTCAAAAAACTAAAAATGGAACTCCCATTTGACCCAGTAATCCCACTCCTCGGAATATATCCTAAGAAACTAGAAACACCAATCAGAAAGGATATATGCACCCTATGTTCATAGCAGCACAATTTACAATAGCTAAGATTTTGAAACAGCCTAGGTGCCCGTCAGCAGATGAGTGGATCAGAAAACTGTGGTACATCTACACAATGGAATACTATGCTTCCATAAAAAAGAAGGAATTCTTACCATTTGCAGCAACCTGGATGGAATTGGAGAGCATTAAATAAGTGAAATAAGCCAGTCAATGAAAGAAAAACACCACATGATCTCACTTATTTGTGGATAATAAAGAACATTATAAACTGATGAACAAAAAGATAAATACAGAGGCTATAAAGCATCAAACACACTGTCAAATTGCAGGGGGAAAGTTAGGGAGAGGTGGGGGAGATAAGAGATCAACCGAAGGACTTGTATGCATGCATATAAGCATAACCAATGGACGCAAAATACTGGGGGGTGAGGGCATGTATAGGAGTGGGGGGGTAATGGTAAGATATGTACACATATAATACCTTAATTTAAAAAATGGAAAAAAATAATTTCTGGGTAAGGATAATGCCTTATGCACTGGTCGGCAAAATCATTAGTCAACAGAGTGGCAAACTGCGGCTTGTGAGCTGCATGTGACTCGCGAGCCGCAGTTTGCTGACAACTGGTTTAAGCAATCAATATATTAATTTTCTCTATAAAAGTAGGAACAGCAACAATTTCAGATGCTGTGGTTGAGTATTTGGAATGTTTGAGAAGAAGCAAAAAGATACATAGAAAAATTATTTTATTTTATTGATTTTTAGAAAGGGGAATGGAGAGAGAGAGAGAAAGAGAGGAGAGAGAGAGAAACATCAAGGTGAGAGTGAAACCTCAATTGACTGCCTCCTGCACACTCCCTGACCAGGGATTAAACCTGCAACCAGGGTATGTGCCCTGACCAGGAATGCAAACCACCACCTTCACCACCTTTTCATATGTGGGACAATGCTCCAACCAACTGAGCCACAGAGGTAAGGGCTAAATTTTTTATTTACTGATTGATTTTTTTCAGATAGAGAGAGAGAGAGAGAGGTTTGTTGTTCTACTTATTTATGCATTCATTGGTTGGGTCTTGTATGTGCCCTGACCTAGGATAGAACCCACAACCTTGGAATATAGGAACAATGTTCTAACCAACTAAGCTACCCTCCCAGGGCCCTATCAGTATATTTTTATTAATTTCCTATAAATACAATTTGAATAAAAAGGTAGTAAAACTTTAAATAAAAAATTACTTAATAAATATGTTATGACTTTTCTTTACAACTTTTTAAAAGAAAAAAGAATTTCCCCAACCAAGAGATTACCTGGTACTACAAAGAATTCCTAGATAGATTTTGTTATTGGCAACATAGAATAGTGAATAATTTTTTTGCTCAAAGCTTTATACAGAATGGTAAATTCATTTTTCACAGCTGAATAGAAAAGAAATGATCAAATTTTAAATATTCAAAAACATCCAATATATTAAACTGTAAAGTTCAACCATATACATCCTGATTCTTCTAAAATCAAAACAAATTGAATTAAATCAGGGAAAATATGCTTTTGGAATACTTTTGGAGAAATCCTTTCTCAATATAAGAAACTAGAGGCCCGGTGCATGAAATTCATGCACGGAGGGGGGTTGTCCCTCAGCCCAGCCTGTACCCTCTCCAATCTGGGACCCCTCAAGAGATGTCCGACTGCCCATTTAGGCCCGATCCCACCTAACGGGCAGTCGGACATCCCCCTCACAATCCAGGACTGCTGGCTCCCAACTGCTTGCCTGCCTGCCTTCCTGATTGCCCCTAACCGCTTCTGCCTGCCAGCCTGATCACCCCCTAACCACTCCGCTGCCAGCCTGTTTGACCCCAACTTCCCTCCCCTGCCGGCCTGGTTACCCCTAACTGCCCTCTCCTGCAGGGTTGATCACCTCCAACTGCCCTCCCTTGCAGGCCTGGTCCTTTTCAACTGCCCTCCCTTGCAGGCCGGGTGCCTCCCAACTGCCCTCTCCTGCTGGCCATCTTGTGGTGGCCATCTTGTATCCACATGGAGACAGGATCTTTGACCACATGGGGGCAGCTATATTGTGTGTTGCAGTGATGATCAATCTGTATATTACTCTTATATTAGATAGGATAGAGGCCTGGTACAGGGGTGGCGGCCAGCTGGTTTGCCCTGAAGGGTGTCCCAGATCAGGTGGGGGTTCCCTTGGGGTGTGGGGCGACCTGAGCGAGGGGCCTGTGGTGGTTTGCAGGCCGGCCACGCCCCCTGGCAACCCAAGCGGAGGCCCTGGTATCTGGAATTTATTTTTCTTCTACAATTGAAACTTTGTAGCCTGGAGAGGAGCCAAGCCTGGGACTCCCTCCGCGGCCGGCAGCCATTTGTGTTGGGGTTATAATTGAAACTTTGTTGCCTTAAGCGGGTGGGCCCAGCCAGGGTGTGAGGAAAGCTTTGCTTCCCCTGTTGCCGGCGGCAACCCTGGCCTGCTCTCTCAAACTCCATTCTGCTGCCATTTGTTTGAATTTGTTTACCTTCTATAATTGAAACTTTGTAGCTTGAGTGGAGGCTTAGGCCTGGCAAGGGCAGGCGGAAAGCTTGGCTTCTTCTGTTACCTAGGAAACCTTGCTCTCTGTGGCTGTAGCCATCTTGGTTTGGGTTAATTTGCATGCAAGCTCTGATTGGATGGTGGGCGTGGCTTGTGGGTGTGTTGGAGGTATGGTCAATTTGCATATTTGTCTATTATTAGGTAGGATACCTCCAAATAAATATGATGGTACTTAGGACAACCTCCAAACATTTGAGGTTTTGCTGACACAAAGTAAGTGATAAAAAATAATATAAAATTAATCTGTATCCCTCTTTTTCTTTGTATATATGTAATATGTTTAGGTTAAGATATAAACATGTACCTCGGCTACAGTGAACTTTTCAATATAACCTAAAATTTTTTATAATTTTATTTTTTTCACACAATATTTTTTCACTTTTTGATAATGCTCTTTTATCCATGGTTCCAATAAAATGCTTGACCAAATACAAAGCCACACTCACATGCACCTCCTATGGGATATATTTCCTATTATTTATCTGATCACATTTCAGAAATTTTTGTTAGATGGCAAAATTGCTCAAGTCAACCACCACATCTAACTAATCTCTGTACTCCCAAGTCTAACAATGTGATCAACACCATCATGACTCTAATTTTCTGAAAGAATGGATAAGTACAAAAAATTCAGATCTTAAAGCAGTACTTTATTCTGTGATTGTTTCATCAGGTTTTAGATGACAGTTCAATCTCAGAAAATAAAATTTACTAGTACCTTCCCATTTTTGTGAGTCAGAATAGGTTAACACGATACTGTATTAAAACCTGAAAGCTTTGATGGCTTACAAAAATGAAAATTTATTTCTCACTCATGCCATATATCTATCCTGGTTGGCAGGCATCCCTGATCATTGTGTGGTGCCCAGGATGATGGCATGCCAGTGTCTTGCCAGTTGCCAGTTGCTGTGTCATAGAGAAAGAAGGATGACTCACATATTAGCTCAAAAACTACTAACACAAATTACAAGGCCAAACCTTATTCAAAGAGTAGAGAATTCCAAGGGAAGGGAGAAATAACTCTATCATGTGCCTGAGAGGAGCTGAAAATACTTGGCCAACAGCATTGATGATTATTATGTTATTTTTTAAAGGGCATTATATTCAGAATATAATGATCTTTCACCATCTCTCACATTGGCAAAAGGATGTGCATGTGAGATTGGGAAGGAGAGGGTAAAGAGTCAATTTTCTGTATGTGAAATACTGATAATAATTTTAATGTTGGAAGAGTTTTAACCCATTTCCAATTTTATGACAGATACAATGCATAATTGAGTAACATAAGAAATAGCTTAAGAAATGACAAATGTATCTCCCCCATACTATTTTGTGATAATTTGTGTGTATTGAATTATAATTGAATACATATTCATATGTGTACATATACATGTATATATACATATACATACATACACAGCACACACACACACACACACACTTACTTCAAACCCAAGAAATAAACATCTAAAATAGCATTCTGCACAAAATTGGTGGCAATCAATAAGTTTCATTCACCCTTATTGCTAATATGGAATGCATTCAGATTCCATATTTAATTTATTGCCAATTTTACTAGAATCCTAAATGCAATATTAAATAGTTTTATTTGAAAGTTCTTCTTCCTGTTATGTCTAAATCTATAAATATGAGACTGCAAAGTTAAATAACCTTGTAGTCTTACTTCACAAGCATTTAAAAAGTAAATATACAGAATATAAAAAACACATTTTCAAATAACATCTGTACCAAGAAGAGAATCCCGAATTCACAATTTTGGCATTACATCCAATAAACACTACATATTAATAATAATTATTATTTTTATAAATACAATTACTAATCATATCCTTAAACATATTTTGTTTTGAAGCTAAATATTTATTCTTTTGAGTGTTTGTAATGTACAGGGTATAGGATTCTATATCCTAGACATAGTCTTACTTAAAGTATACCCATGTTTCTAATTGCCTTGTCAAAGTGAGTTATATTATGGAAAATAATTCTTAGGACATATATAGGTCAAATCCCTCCTACATGCACTATTACAATGAAAAGTTCACCATAAAAACTTCATGTATATTCTGGCTGGCATCCCATGTTAACAGAGTCCTGTAGATCTACTGAGAATGAATTCCCTAGCATTAAGTAACAGTATCAAGCTGTTTCATCTTTAAAAGTCATAGTAATTTTTAATTGTCAAACGTTTATTTTTTAACCAGGCTGGTGTAGCTCAGTGGTTGAGCATTGACCTATATACTAGGAAGTCACTGTTCAATTCCTGATCAGGGCACATGACTGGGTTGTGGGCTCGATCTCCAGTAGGGGGCATGCAAGAGGAAGCTGATCAGTGATTCTCTCTCATCATTGATGTTTCTCTCTTTCCCTCTCACTTCCTTTCTGAAATCAATTAAAAATGTATATTTTTAAAGTTTATTCTTTATTTTATCCTTTTAATCTTTATTGTTGAAAGTATTACATAGGTCCTCCTTCCCCCCTCCCCCCATTAACCTCTTCCAGCCCACTCCTGTTCTCCCTTCCCCAGGCCCTCACCACCCCATATATGAATACAAGTTCATTGGTTGATCTCTTCCCACCTACCTTCCCCTGCCTTCCCTCTGAGTTTCAACAGTTTGTTCATGCTTCTTTGACTCTGGGTCTATTTGTGATAATCAGTTTATTGGGTTCATTAGATTCCACATATGAGTGAGATCATGTGCTACTTATCTTTCTATGACTAGCTTATTTTGCTCAGCATAATATTCTCCAGGTCCATCCAGGCTGTTGCAAATGGTAAGAGTTCTGTCTTTTTTATTGCTGCATAGTATTCCATTGTGTAAATGTACCATAGTTGTTTTTGTTGTTGTTGTTGTTTTTTATCCACTCATCTGCTGATGGGCACTTAGGCTCTTTCCAAGTCTTAGCTATTTGTAAATTGTGCTGCTATGAACATGGGAAAAGTCCTAGAAGAAACCATAGGCACCAAAACCTCAGAAATCTCTTGTAACAATATGTTTATGGATCCATTTCCTAGGACAATGAAAACTAAGGAGGAAAAAAAGGGACTACATGAAAATAAAAAGATTCTGGGAGGGGGGTAAAAGAAACCATCATCAAAATAATAAGACACCCCATTACATGGGAGAACATATTTGCTAACAATACATCTGATAAGGGGTTAATCTCCAAAATATATAGGGAACTTATACAACTTTACAAAAGGAAGACAAACAATCCAATTAAAAAATGGGCAAAGGACCTAAATAGACACTTCTCAAAAGTAGACATACAGAAGGCCAAGAGACATATGAACAAATGTTCAAAGTCACTAATTATTACAGAGATACAAATCAAAAGGACAATGAGATATCACCTCACACCTGTCAGAATGGCTATCATCAACAAATCAACCAACGACAAGTGTTGGCAAGATTGTGGAGAAAAGGGAACCCTTAATACAATGCTGGTGGGAATGCAGACTGGTACAACCACTGTAGAAATCATTATGTAGTTTCCTCAAGAAATTAAAAATGGAACTCCCATTTTACTCAGTCATCCCACTTCTAAGAATATATCCTAAGAAACCTGAAACACTCATCAGAAATTTTACTCTTTATTGTGAATTCTTTCCTTCTTGTGATTTTGTTGAGAAATAGTTTTATTTTTTCCCTGTGAAAAGTAGAGGTATATATGATCCTCAGCATTTAAAAAAATGTTCCCAATTTTTCATATTGTAGAGATTTAGGAGGTGCAAGAAAGATAGTTTTATAGCATCTGTCTAAGGCAGTGGAATCTGTGAGTTTCTGAGATTTTATAAAATGTTTCCTTCTATATCTGCATCATTGTATTATAATAAATAGATAAACACTAAGTGTCCAATATTTGTGTTTTTTTCCTGAGATCATAAAAATATTAACTCTGGGAAGACAGAGCCTAATGATAAAAATATGGCTCCTTTGAAATGGGAGGAAATTCCCCTGGGATTTTTTTCCTTCCTCTGCTAATTTAATCTCTAGCCTTTTAATGCACCTAATCTTTTTTTGGCTAGTTGTTTTAAATAACGGTTGTAGTAGCATGAAAAGAAGAATTTTACTATCTCTGGTTCCTTAGATAAATATAGAGAATACACAATTTGGGGGGAAATATTTGAGATGAACAACTCTGTCTTCTCCTGCCCACCATGTTGTCCCAAAACCTTCACTTGGTCCCCACTTTAAGACTCCCATTCCCTCAACAAGTACACACAATGTACAAAAGAGTGTATGTCTCTGACATTTGGTGGGATGGTGGTGGTATAAGATCAAGAGCCCTCAACCCTTTCATTCCTAGTTGTTTGGGAAATAAAGGTGACAAAGGTTATAGAGAACATCTAGAGATTCATACTACTTTGGGAAAGAGCAAAATATGTGATCTCATTACATGTGGTCCTAGTGATAGACATCCTGTGGAAAGTCTTGGAAGAGGCACTTAAAGATAACTGAGTTCCCTGATGAAACTGTGGATTGCCAGGTCAGTAATAGCAGGATGTGAAGATAGGAGAGGAAGGCTGACAAATAAATTTAGAAGGATCTGATTGTTCACTAGACTTGGGAGAAGTTAAAAAACTACGTATCACAAAGAAGGCAGAAATGGGATTCAGTGGAAATAAGGGGATGGAAACAAACAAAAACCAGGAAGGTCCTATGGATCAAAGATCTGGAAGTGAGTCCATTTCACATGGCAACAGACATGGCCATGCTGCTGACAACTCAGGCAAGGTGAATGCTGAGATCAGGGTAACTAGGCTATTGGGAGGTCAGTGGAATAAAAGGATGAAAAATTCTGGAACTACTTTTAAAAGCAATATTTTACTAGTAGTTAATAAAGTAAATGAAATTGAGGAGGTTAAAAGTAGAAACTTTCATGCCACTGGTAAGCAGAGCTTAGGTTGAGAAATTCTTGCATAAACCAGACTTGGTTTGCCTAATATGTAGACTCCTAGCTGCCTAAAATTCATTTTCCCATTTTTCTAATAGAACTGTTACTATATTTTGTGTGACTCTGTTCCCAGTTACATGTACTCACAACCAAGCCTCTCTTGTAGCTAGGAATGATTGTCTCACATACTTCTCACTATTAGAAACTGCTGGGTGGGTATTTATAAAAAGGGTGTTGTTGTTGTTTGTGTTTACTTGTTTGTTTATTTTTAAAGAAACCTGACTCAACTGGTCTTGCCTTTTTCCTTTTGTCCTGGCCCTTTACACTGCCTAGAACAGAGAGAGGTACAATAACAGTGCACCAAAGCTAATTTTTTAACATCCTCATGAAGATCTTTGGTTAAAGATGCCTGAACAGAGTTCTAGAAAGAGCATGGACTCTTATGGCTTAGAGAAGCCACTTTATTTTCAGCCCTGGATCTGTTTTTCATGTGCCAAACTTAACCCTTATGTGATTAAATCCCCCCAAAACAGTTTCTATTGCAGGCATCCAAACATGATACCTAATTGAGAAGAGATCCACTTGTAATAATGTAGTTGTGGAAAAGTTATGCCTTAATAAATAAAAACCTGACCCTTCAGATGAATAAAGCCTAATGGTGAATTCACTGATTAAAAAGAAGGGCAAAGTCCTTCCTCAATGCTTGCATCCTCCAACAAGCACATCAGTGTTACAACTAAACTATGAACAACCATCATTCAGAACTGCCTGAACCCTAGTTGAATGAAGTCCTACAGCTAGGGATTTAAAGAAGTCTCATCAAGACTGGTAGGAGGGGTGGAGATGTGCAATGGGCTGGTGCCACACCCACGTGTGGCAGAGAAATATTGAGAGGGATATCTCCAATGCAGAGGTCCCTCCTGGGGAGTGAGGCATTCAAGCCCCACACCAGCGCTCCCCACTCCCTCCCATCCCAGGGTTCCAGTGCCAGGAAGAGAAGTACAAATTGGTAGTAACAGAATGGTCATGGGGATGTAAAGAGCAGCATAGGGATATATTCAGTAATATTATAATAGCTATGTATGATGTCTGATGGATTCAAGATTTATCAAGATGATAAATTATATAATGTCTATTCACTGTGTTGTATGCCTGAAACTAATATAATATTTTATGTCAACTGTAATTGGAATATTACAAAAGATATTTAAATAAAGACAAAAGAAAGAAAGAAAGAAAGAAAGAAAGAAAGAAAGAAAGAAAGAAAGAAAGAAAGAAAGAAAGAAAGAAATGTTTAAGTGTTTGGCTGGTATCCTGCCATTTTCAGTCTATCTCTCTGGGTACCCTATATAATAAAGAGGTAATATGCAAATTGACCCTCACGTCCTCATGTCACAATATGGCTGCCCCCATGCCGTCACAAGATGGCTGCCCCCACATCATCACAAGATGGCCACTCCCACATTGTCACAAGAGGGCCGGCCAGGGAAGGTAGTTGAGGGTGACCAGGCCTGTAGGGAAGGGCAGTTGGGGGCAATCAGGCCTGCAGGGGATGGCAGTTGGGGGGGACCAGGCCTGCAGGTGAGGACATTTGGGGTGATCAGGCCAGCAGGGGAGCAGTTAGGTGTCAATCATGCTGGCAGGGGAGCAGTTAGGAGGCTACCAGGCTGGCAGGCAGAGTGGTTAGGGACAATCAGGCAGGCAGGCAAGTGGTTAGGAGCCAGCAGTCCCGGATTTTGAGAGGGATGTCCGACTGCCCCCGAGGGGTCCCAGATTGGAGAGGGTGCAGGCTGGGCTGAGGGACCATCCCCCTGCCCCCCAGTGCACGAATTTCATGCACTGGGATTCTAGTTCAAGAATAATCATAAATTTTAAAACTGTTGGAATTTATTTATGATCATTTATACTGTGCTATTCAGTTATATTAAAATGTTATTATCCTGTGAAACTGATCCTTAAGTTAACTTGGAGGAGGAAAAATATTGGCAGGTCAAAGTCTGAATAAATTAGTGGATGAAAACTAGCATACATTCTCAGAAACCTAAAAATTAGTTGCAAAGTCACCATTAATTTAATTACCTTGTTGTACTGCCTTGGAATAATAATGCAGAATGAGAATTATAATAAAATTAGCCAAAATACAACCCATTACAACTTTATTTTTTTATTTTTATATTTTTTTAAATATACCCGATTGATTTTTTTACAGAGAGGAAGGGAGAGGGAGAGAGAGCCAGTAACATAGATGAGAGAGAAACATCAATCAGCTGCCTCCTGCACACCCCACACTGGGGATGTGCCCTCAACCAAGGAACATGCCCTCAACCGGAATCGAACCTGGGACCCTTGAGTGCGCAGGCCGATGCTCCAACTACTGAGCCAAACAGGTTAGGGCCCCATTACAATTTTAAATGAAAAACCTACATGGGTTGGCTATCTAATTTAAATATAACAGTTTTACAATTAAAATATAATTTTAATAATAATAATTTATTTACTTAATATAAAAACACTTTCATTTCTATTATGCAACCTAATGAAACACATGTAATCAACCATTATCTCTTATATTTTCAATTGAATAGTTTTCAAATAAAGATTCTCAGATTAAATGGGTATGAAACAACATTGTAACTACAGATTCCACTAGAACATGTCATATAATTGTAGTTGAGACAACAAGTAACCTATGATAATTCTGTATAACCTATGTAGTCATATCTGAGCATGGCTATATAAACTTTGAAATGCATGGTACACACACAAATTAAATTTTTGCTTATAGAATATCTCTGATCAGAGGGACTAAAAACTATAATTTAACATAAGATGGCTTTGAAAGAAAAGATAAAATATTCCATCTTATACTTGGTTCAGTCCACTGATCTGCTTCTTAATTTTACTATATGCAGGCAAACACAGACACAGACACACTCACATATGATTCTATTGTTCATGTTTTAACAAACTCTATTTACAAATTAAAGGACCTTCAGCTATGATTCAGTATAATGTACTTATAATAATCCTCTCTAATAAAATAGTAATATGCAAATTAACCATCACTCCACTACATAAGTCACACCCACCAGCCAAGCCACGCCCACCAGCCAATCAGGGCAAATATGCAAATTAACCCCAATCCAAGATGGCTACAGCCACAGAGAGCAAGGTTTCCCAGGTAACAGAGGAAGCCAAGCTTTCCATAGCCGTTGCAGGCCTAAGCCTCCACTCAAGCTACAAAGTTTCAATTATAGAAGGTAAACAAATTCAAACAAATGGCGGCAGAATGGAGCTTGAGAGAGCAGGCCAGGGTTGCCGCCGGCAACAGGGGAAGCAAAGCTTTCCGCACACCCTGGCCGGGCTCACCCGCTTAAGGCAACAAAGTTTCAATTATAACCCCCACACAAATGGCTGCCAGCCTCGGAGGAAGCCTTAGGCTTGGCTCCGCTCCAGGCTACAAAGTCTCAATTGTAGAAGGAAAATAAATTCCAGATACCAGGGCCTCTGCTTGCGTTGCCAGGGGGCATGGCCGGCCTGCAAAACACCACAGGCCCCTCGCTCAGGCCATCCCACACCCCAAGGGAACCCCCACCTGATCCGGGACACCCTTCAGGGCAAACCAGCTGGCCCCCACCCCTGTACCAGGCCTCTATCCTATCTAATAAAAGAGTAATATGCAGATTGATCATCACTGCAACACACAATATAGCTGCCCCCATGTGGTCAAAGATCCTGCCCCCATGTGGACACAAGATGGCCACTACAAGATGGCCAGCAGGAGAGGGCAGTTGGGAGGCACCCGGCCTGCAAGGGAGGGCAGTTGAGAGGGACCAAGCCTGCAAGGGAGGGCAGTTGGAGGTGATCAACCCTGCAGGAGAGGGCAGTTAGGGGTGACCAGGCCGGCAGAGGAGGGAAGTTCGGGGCAAACAGGCTGGCAGCAGAGTGGTTAGGGGCAATCAGGAAGGCAGGCAGGCAAGCAGTTGGGAGCCAGCAGTCCTGGATTGTGAGAGAGATGTCCGACTGCCCATTTAGGCCCATATTGGAGAGGGTACCGGCTGGGCTGAGGGACAACCCCCCTCTGTGCACGAATTTCGTGCACTGGGCCTCTAGTTAATACAATAACCCCCAAATATCATCTAATTTAGAGTCCCTAGAATTGTCAGTTAAATAAACCTAATTAAAAGCACTCTTCATAAAGTAAGCTTTCTTGCCCAGATAGAATCTCCTATTACGGATTTTAGATCTTGTCTATCCTAATAAAATCTGATTAGATTCCATGCCATATTTCAGGATGGCTTTTGCACACACATTGAGTTTCAGAAAGGTTTTCTAGTTTTATATAAAATAAGAACTACATTATTTAACATACACCAAGTGTTCAGTTCAGTGACTGGCACATAGCAAGTGTTTACTATATGTTAGCTATGATTATCTCATGTATTACTTTACTTTCACATTTTCTAGTATTTTCTAGTATTCTTCTTTATTTCTTAACAAACTAGCCCATTATTTATATCCGACACAGAAACCTGTGAATGATAAGTGGCTCTTCCTCCTTCTTTATTTCTTAACAAATTCATGCACCAGTGGAGTCCCTCAGCCTGCCCTGTAGGATTGGGCCAAAACCGGTTCTCTGACATCCCCCAAGGGGTTCCAGGTTGTGAGAAGGTGCAGGCCAGGCCAAGGGACCTCACGGGTGCACAATCAGGGACAGGGAGGGATGCGGGAGGTTGGCCAGCTGAGGAAGGAATGTGGGAGGGATCCAGGGTGTGTTAGGCCCATCTCACTCAGTCTCGATCAGCCTGACCCCAGCAGCAAGCTAACCTACTGGTCAGAGAGTCTGCCCCCTGGTGGTCAGTGCACGTCATCGTGAGCGGTTGAGCGGCTTTAGCATATCATTAGCATATTACGCTTTGATTGGTTGAACGGCCGACTGGAAGACCGGACACTTAGCATATTAGTCTTTTATTATATAGGATGCTATTGTGTAGTCTGGAATTTATGGATCTAACATCAGTTTTTCAATGAAATATGTAAGTTTGCCTCAGAAATTTGCTAGCTTAAGCGGGTTATTTAATTTCTCTGTGACTCAGTTTCCAAATCTGAAAATAGGGATTATAATTATATCAAATCTATAAGGTCTTATAAGAATTACATTAGTTAACATACACCAAATGTTCAGTTCAGTGCCTGGCACATAGTAAGTGTTTATTATATGTTAGTTATGATTATCTCCTGTATTCCTTTACTTTCATATTTTCACAACTACTTATATGTTAATGACTCTATTCATTGTCGAGAAGATTAACAAGCTTCAGATAGAAGCCAACTCTTGTAGCTATCTGAGTTTGAACTTCCCATAAGCACTCAAACTTGGAATTATCTTTCACCCTTCTGACCTGGTTTGTCTGACACAAACTAGCCCATCATCTATATCCTACACAGAAACCTAGGAATGATAAGTGGCTCTTCCTCCTTCTACTCCACCTTCCGCATTCAACACTTCTGGGGCTTGAATTGTGTACCCTCAAAAGATATGTTGAAATTCTAACTTCTAGTACTTATAAATGTGATCTTATTTGGAAATAGAGTCATTGTAGATGTAATCAAGTTAATTAAGATAAGGTTGTACAGAATTGGAGAGGGTCTTAAATCCAATGATCCAGAGATGCAAAAGATACACACGCACAGAGATGAAGAAACAAGAAAACAGAGACTGAAATGATGCAGTGGAGATACAAGGAAAGGTAAAATTATAATGCAGCAACCACCAAACTTAGGAAGAGTTATGGGAGAATTTCCCTTGGAGTTTTAAGATGATTTTAGACTTTCTGCTTCCAAAAATGTGAGAGAATAAATTTATGGTTTATAGCTCTAGGTCATGGTACTTTGTAAGAGCAGTCCTAGGAAACTAATACAAACTGATTCTTCAATTTTGATTTTTAAATATCTCTTGAATCTATAACCTCACTTCTGTCTCTCACATTGATTCTAGCTTGGTCTTCATGCTATCTGTCCAAATGATATTTCTGCTTCTGGTCTTTCTTAAGGATCACAGAAATGATAAAATGGGGATAAGCAGGAAATCACAGATAAGAGATAATGGAATGCTAAGCTGAATTATAAAAATCAAAGGATAAAGTCATGGGCACAGGATAGTTTAATTAAAAATCTAAGTTGCTGGGCAAATGTAACTAACCTATAGCACAGTAATAGATTGATACTAAGTTGTTAGTCTATTAAGGTGCTATGTTTGAAAACTGAAGATAGGGTCACTATTTATATTTTGCAAATTGTGAATTGGTGGAGCCAGACTCATCAGTTTAAATGTCTTCTATGTGCTGAAGACTCTACTATTTGAATCTTCATGTGGACGTCTATATACACATGCTTACTTAACATTTCCACTTGGACTTCTAATAAACCACCAAATTTCACACAGGCAAAATAGTGCTCCATGTTTTTACTAAACCTGTTCTCTCTACAAATTTCTTCAACAAAATCTGCAGTGTCATTCTTGCTTCCTCACTCACTCATTTTTTGACATTTAATGCATCTCCTCTGCATTATTTTCAAAATATGTACAGAATCCAGTCACTTCTCAAAACCTACATGGTCATCACTCTAATCTGTGCCCCTGGCATCTCTGCTAGAATACTGTAAGCATCCCCTAACTGGTTGCTCTACTTCTAGTCTCATCCCACAGAAGTATTTATTCTCCACAAGCAGTCAGATGATTCTTTAAAAATGTAGATCAGATAACTTCACTGCCTGTTCAAAACCTCTAATGGGTTGTTACCCTTAAAATAAAATCTAAGGCCTTAGGATTTACACTACCCTACCTGACTTAGCACTGGCTACTATTCCTGCTTTGTTGCCTCTCACTCTTCCTAAGTATCACTACACCAGCTGCTCAGGTAACTTTGACTTCTTTGAACAAACTAAGCATGCTCTCTTCAGAATATTTTCACTTGCAGTTTTCTTTGCCTGAAACACTTGTCACCAGAATATTTGCATGATTTATTCCTTTTATTCTTTTCAAATGTCACATCTCAAGAGAGATTTAACTGAACACTCACTTAAAAACAAAACCTCACAAGACTTCAAGATTTACTATGAAGCTATAATAATCGAGACAGTATGATATTGGCAAAAAAAACGAAATAGAACAATAGATCAATGGAAAAAATAGAGAGCCCAAAAACATAGTCAACTGACTTTTGACAAAGGAGCGAAGGCACCTCTTTTGATCTCAGTAGTATTTTCAACAATGGTGCTAGAACAACTGGACATCTACAAAATGGTAAATATAAACATAGACCTTGAGCCTCTTACAAAAATTAACTCCAAATAGATCATAGACCTAAATATAAAATGCAAAACAATAAAACCTTAGCAGATAACATAGGAGAAAATCTAGATGACCTTGGTTGTGATGACTTTAGATACAACACCAAAAGCATGATTCATTAAAAAATAATTGATGAACTGGACTTCATAAAAATTTAAACTTCTGCTCTACATAGAACACTGTCAAGAGAATCATAAGTGAAGTCATGAGCTGAGAGAAAATACTTTTGAAAAACATTGAAAAAGAACTGTTAACGAAAATATACAAAGAATTCTTAAAACAACAATAACAAAATGAATAATCTGATAAAAATGGGCAAAAGAGCTGAACAAACACTTCAGCAAGAAAGATATGCAGATGGGAAATGAACATATGAAGAAATGTTCAATATCACATATCATTAGGAAATTGCAAATTAAAATGATTAGATACCAATACATGCCTATTAGAATGGCAAAACCCCCAAACACTGATAAAACCAAGTGCTGGTGATCCCGAGGAGCATAAGAACTCTCATTTATTGCTGGTGGGAAGAAAAATGGTACAGCTACCTACAAAGACATTTTGGCATTTTTTATAAAACTAGACATACTCTTATCATATGAGCCAGCAATTGTATTTCTTGCTATTTATACAAAGGTGTTAAAAACTTAGGTTCACATAATAACCTGCATGTGTATGTTTATAGCAGTTTTATTAAAATTGCTATAACTTAGAAGCAAACAAGTTGTCTTTCAGTAGGTTAGTGGATAAATAAATTGTAGTAAATTTAGACAATAGAATATTATTCAGTGTTTAACAATAGAGCTATCAATCCATGACAAGACACAGAGGAAAATTACATGCATATTATTAAGTGAAAGGTGCTATTCTGATCAGACTATACATAGTAGTGGCCCTTAGGTATGAGGAATATGTCCCAAGACCGCAGCGGATGCCTGAAACCATGGATAATACCAAACTGTGTATATGGTTTTTTTTTCCTCTACATACATACCTATGATAAAGTTTGATTTATAAGTTAGGCACAGTAAGAGATTAACAACTATAGCTAATAATAAAATAAAACAATTATAATAATAAAAGTTATATGAATGTGGTCTCTCTCTGTTTATATCTTCACCCATTAAATATTTAATGCCTTTTCCATATTTTCTATTGAATTTATTGGGGTGACATTGGTTAATAAAATTATACTAGTTTCAGGAATACAATTCTACAATATATCATCTATATGTGGTATTGTGTGTTTATAATTAAGCATTTATCAAACACCGTGGGCATAACTTTTGCAATGTGTGAGATAGTAAAATCTGCAAACTAGCACAAATTTCTTTTTCTTTCTTCACAATCTCAGAGTTAGAACATTTATTCTTACTGTAGACCTTAGCCACCTCATGGTACGATATTTTTTAATTCTATATTAAATCAAGAGCTTTACCTTTTTTCTCTTAAAGCAAGCACTTTATACCTTCTCTTTGGCATATCTGAATTGCCACCATCACTACTCTTGCCTTTTAGGGTCATTGTTAAGTAAAACAAAGGTTACTAAACAAGCACTGCTATATGGAGACAGTCGATCAGATGACTTCAAGTGACTAAGGATAGGGAACATCAGAGCCTTGAAATACTGGACAAAGAAGTAATTCATGCCCCAGGCAGGGAAGTGAAAGATTTCAACACACTACTCATAATGGCACACCATTAAAAACTTGTGAATTTCTTTTTTATTTCTGGAATTACCCATTTATTATTTTTAGACTTCAGCTGACCCTGGTAAGAAAAATTGAGGAGAGGAGAACTGCATGTAAAGGGGGACACTGTACTGCATGATTCCAACTATATGGCATTCTCAAAAAGGCAACACTCTGGACAGTAAAATTTTAATAGTTTCAGGGTCTAGGGGGTGAGAGAAGAATTAATAGGCCAAGCAGTTTTTTTAGGGCAGTGAAACCACTTTGTATGGTACTGTAATTGTGGATACATGTCATTATATATTTGTCAAAATCTGTAGAATGCATGACATAAAAGGGAACCCTAATGTAGACAGTGGACTCTGGGTGATAATTTTCTATTAGTGTATGTCTGTCTTTTATAACAAATGTATGTCTGTGGTGAGGGATGTTGACTGCCATTAGGTGAGGTTGTGCAGTTATAGGAGTGGGTAGGTGTATGGGAGTATATGGCAATGCTGTAATTCCTGCTCAGTTTTGTTGTGAACATTAAATTACTCTAAAAATAAAGTTTATTAAAAAAAATTACCAGAGTTTTATCTTAACCAGGAATTTTTCATAAGAAAGTGGTGATCAGTTGAAGATTTAGATTGTAAAATATTACTTTGAAAGTGCAAAGCACCTCTATAATATTTTAGAAGCAACCAATAATCTCAAATCACAACCTAGAAAAATCCTATCTAATAAAGAGGGAATATGCAAATTGACCATCTCACCATCACAAAGATGGTGGTACCCATAGGCACAAGATGGCGGCGCCCAGTCCCCTCAGCCCTGCTGAAGTCCCCCAGTCATTTCAGCCCCGCCAGGGAGTGGGGGGTGGCAGGTGCACGATGCAGCTGGGCATGCCCTCAGCTCCCAAGCTGCCCAGGACTGGCCCGAGCCGCAGGCAAGCCTCAGATGTTGGCTTCCCAGCTGCCCAGGGCCAGCCCGAAGAGCAGGCATGCCTCGGATGTTGGCTGCCCAGCCGCCCAAGGCTGGCCTGAGGTGCAGGCAAGCCTCAATGTCAGCTGCCCAGGGTGGGCCCGAGGCACAGGCAAGCCTTGGATGGCAGCTGCCCAGCTGCCCAGGGCCGCCTGAGGCTCAGGTAACCAGGACTGGCCAAGGCTTGTGCTGCTGGAAGTGGCAACAACAGAGGTGTGATGGGGCGTTGTCTTCCCCTCCTGATTGCTGGGTCGCCTCCCGCCCCTGAGGGCTCCTGGACTGTGAGAGGGGCAGGCCAGGCTGAGGGACCCCCCCCTACAGTGCATGAATTTTCATGCACCGTGCCTCTAGTAGATAAATAAAAACAAATCCTCCTTTAAACATTCCTCTTTCAAATTTTAGTCCCTTATTCTACTATACCTTTTGTCATAGTAAACAACAATATTTAATATATAATTATAGTTCATTTTTTTAGTTGTATGTCTTCCTTGGTAAGACATGAATGAGCCACATGGGATCTTGGACTTGGCCCATATTATTTATACCTCTGTCTGTCAAATGCTGGTAACTTGAGTTTGAAGTTATTGTACTTTAGGTTAATTTTGAATGTAGCCTGAGGCAGAAGCCAGGGCCAGTGGTATCTTCTAGTGAGCTCAGTTGGTTTTATGCCAGTTCTTGCTGAAGAATGGCTTGCTTCTGGAATGCATCAACCTAACAGGTGCCTTTGGTGTTTGCATCTAGGAAAAAGCTACAAACTGAATAGACACCAACAGATCCTCATAAAAACAAACAAACAAACAAATAAAAAGCATTAACAGGATGATTTGAATCACTAAAAAAATATCCAGCAAACCAACATAGAAACTGAAAGAAGCCAAATGTGATATTGGAATGGCTTTAAATTTGAGGGAGGGTTCATTAAGAGTAATTTAAAGTTTCCAGTTGAGATGATTAAGAAGCTCATAATAAATTGCCATATTTAATTTTAGCTGGAGTCACATGTTTCTTTTTAAAATAGGTAGTATTAAGTAACTAATTAAAAACAGCCATTTCTTTAAAACTACCTCACAAATATTTTTTTAATATATTTTATTGATTTTTTACAGAGAGGAAGGGAGAGGGATAGAGAGCTAGAAACATCGATGAGAGAGAAACATCGACCAGCTGCCTCCTGCACACCCCCTACCGGGGATTTGCCCGCAACCAATGGACATGCTCTTGACCGGAATCGAACCTGGGACCTTTCAGTCGGCAGACCGACGCTCTATCCACTGAGCCAAACTGGTTTCGACTAATGGAATAAATAACCAAATTATTTTGGGTTTATTATAGAATTTATTTATGGAAATTATAGACATTAGTATAGACTATATTTCTATCCCTTTATTATTTCTCTTCTGAGGATATTAAGGATCAGGTTCCAAGTTACTATTTTTAACATTACCTTGATATCTCCAAATACATTTCAAATTTACTCAATAATTCAATAATTTAGGGTGGCCTTGCATCCTTAGAAGTTCCACGTAGTTATTGAGAAATGAGATGTTTTATGTAAATAATAAAAGTTTTAAAACATTTAAGTGAAACCCTAGGCCAGTGATGGTGAACCTATGACACGCGTGTCAGCACTGACACGCGTAGCCATTTCTGATGACACGCGGCTGCTGAGGCGGCCGCATGCCGAGGATGAAACATTTGCTGCTCCTGAGGATGAAACATTTGCGAAATAATGTTTTTTCCTCAAAGTGACACACTACCCGAGTTATGCTCAGTTTTTTGGCGAAGTTTGACACACCAAGCTCAAAAGGTTGCCCATCCCTGCCCTAGGCTAATGCTTCCCAACTCCTTTCAGATGCTTCCTGAAAAAATAAGTTTGGGAAGCACCTAAGAATTCATCTCCAGTCACAAAGACATGTGCCCTACATTAAATTATTAAAGGACCCAGGAGACATCTATTTATATAAAAGCCTAAGCAACTGGCCAGCCAGCCAGTAGCTATGATGCGCAATTACCATCAGGGGGCAGACGCCCAACACAGGAGCTGCTGAGCAACAACTACTTTCCAGAATGCCCTCTCGCACTCCGGGACCCCTCAGGGGATGATGGACTGCCAGGTTTGGCCCAATCCCCACAGGCCAGGCCAAGAGACCCCACCTGCTGGAGGAACCCTGCTTACTCTGCAGACATCCTTTGAGCTCTGGTGCTGCCCCAGATGCAGCTGGCCTGGGAGGGACCACATGAGGTTGGCTCTAAGGTGTGTCCAGGCCATCCCACCTACTCCCACCCCACCAGCCACCTTCTAATTAATTTCCTTTCTATGTGCACAAATCCATGCACTGGGCCTCTAGTGTAACTATAAAAAGTGAAGCAAGCAGTTTTCCAAACATATTCATTCACAGAGGTTTTCCTTCCTAATACAACAAATAACATATCTCTGCTTAATGAAAACAACATGAAAAACCATAAACTAATCCAACTCTGAAAAGGTTGATCCATTCTATGTGTTCTTCACTACAAGTAATTTAAAGTGATATTTGGAAATTATCATGGAGCATCTCAGATCACAAACACTGTGCCAAGTGATTGCAACAGAAGATATTTGAACCCTGGAGAGATAGAGGGAGCCCAAATTACCTCTTAGAATAACTCTGGAGATGTGAATCATCATGTTCTCATAAGGCAAAATTGGTTAGCAACATCATCAAGGCATCGTCATCACTATCTTCATTTTATTGGATGACATTATCTTGGGCACTGGCCTAACATTTTATATTCATTGCTTCACTTAATGCACATTGGTTCTGTAAGGTGTCTGTCCTTAACATATCCATTCAACAGAGAAGGAATCTGGGAACCTGACTCACTGGCTCAGAGTTATACCCTTAGAAACTGAAAGCCATAAACCAAGCCTAGGCTGTTTAACTCCAAATTTTCATGAGCATTGTGAATAGGATTTTATTTCTCAGAACCCATGTTTCAGCTCAGGATTCAGAAGCCTTCAATAATTTATCTGTTTTCACTGACATGCTTTGGGGCTGCTGCTATAACCATACTGACTACTTAAAAAATACCAAATGTCTTGAAAAATGAACATATATAATTTTACACATCAATGCATTATATAGAAAAGTTAAAACATTGGGCAACCAAAATTTAAAGGAGAATAATTGCCTGGGGGGGGAAACATATCATTTTTGCCTATTTCCTCCATTATTTTGCCATAGAAATTATTTATATATGTATGGAAATACACAAAAATAGTTGATAGTTTATTTTTGCTTACAAATATTTATGAATATTTCTGTAGTAATAAATATAATGGTGCCAACATTTAAATAACTAAACAGTGTTCTTTGAAATGAATGTAAAATAGCTTCACTTTGCCTGAGGTGATAGAGGAAAACAATGACCACATTTCTTATGTGTGTGTGTGTGTGTGTGTGTGTGTGTGTGTGTGTGTGTGTGTGTTCAATTCACAAAAACTGACCACTCTCTACAAAAGAGCCCCCACTCTCCAAGTTCTTCAACTCCCATATTCAGAATCACCTTCACAGTAGCTTGGCACCAGCTGCATAGATTTTGCATCTTGCTCTATGTACTTGGAAATTACCTTATTGCTTTCAATTTTAAGCCTCTTCTAAAACACTAGGAAGTGAAGGAAAAACATTATAGGCTTTGGCAAAGAGTTCAGGCACTTTGGCCTATAATTATTATTTTTTAATCTCCAAAGTCAACTCAAAATACCTAAGGAATGAAACTTACATCTTAAAGCTTTGTTCTTGATCTTTCTCAATATGCCATTCAGGGCACTTCGGTTGCAAGTGACAGAGAATAATTCTGTCTAAAAGAAATTTATTTTTTGGAGGGAAAAAATTGCAAACAAGGTTAACAAAAATTAAACTAAAATAAAATAAATAAACAAAAAACTAAGAACCAAGCTTTGAACAGACAGGAATAAAGTTTATCATGTTGAAGGCCAGTCATTTAAGAGTTGCCACTTTCTTGAATGCTTGAAATTGAACTGGAGACTGATATTTACAGAGGAATCTGTTGTCAGAAGCTCCCAGACATCCCTTTAACTTCTATGGTAGGTGAAAACAACACCCTGCTTTACCCTCCCACCACCTACAGTGCACGTGGAGTGGGACAGATGATACCTCAGAAGAAAATCAGGTGCTGCCATGAATGGCTCATGGAATCTTGGAGGCTAGAAACAACCAAAGTCAGCTATACACTGGAAACTTCTCCTACAGCTTAAAACTTGAAAATAGTGATATTTGTAAGCACTCTAAGAAAATCAGCACTTGCAAAAGTCCATTATATGGTAGAATTTGTTAGATTTTATTCAGCATATCCAATCAATTTATAGTAACCATAGGCACATGTAACACAGATGAAAATCTCCATAAAATGTTTTTACATAAAAATAACTTAGAAAAGAAAATATATAATAGAAAACATACATTTGTTCTACTGCCAAATAGGACTTACAGCATAAAAATAGTAATTTAATGTTAAAATATGGCAGAAATTCCTTCGCTGCAATCTAAACAACCTTAAATATAAAGTGTATGGGTAATTTTGGTACAGACCCTGGTGCGTAATGTTGGTTTGAATCACCCAGTGAAGCACCATTTTGATCATCATGAATTTGCATCATGAATTATAAATGAAAAAAATAAACCTTTATATTTTTCTATATTATGCGTCAATCAAAACCTCTTCTGATGATGAATTAACGTTAATCCATTGGATCGGTAAAATGATATAATAATTTTGGGGAGACACTTACTGTTGTGGGACTAGATAGGAAACAGGAGGCCTCAGCTCAACTATGAAATGTAGCTGCAGGGCCTTTAAATGGCAGAAGCACAAACGCAGAAGCACAACACCCTCTGAGCTATTAGGGACCTGAAAAGAACTGGTGTTTCCTTCATCACTTTGCTGTTATCTTACTTAGATCTCTGATGGACCCTTCGGTAATGGTATAGGATTTGTAAAGCCAACTAATTCTGGATTGAATGTTTCAAATGCCTCTGTCTGTCCTTTATACTGGAAACACAATTTTTTTCAATGAATTTGTATGTTAATGCCACACGCACTCATCTGTAGCCCATTTGGGACTTGGGGGAATATGACCCCATTGACTGGGATGAACAAGGAGAAACAGAACTTGAAACTAGATGGCAGGGTACGTGGATGCTTCTATGAAAGTTCTATCTTCAGGTTCTTAATATTTTATTCGGAGGCCAATGGCAAGTCTGGGTTGACCAATGAGCTAAGACATGGTCATGAGATACCTCAAAAAATAGTCAAAGTGTTGCTAGGAAGTGCATACTAGTAGTGGCAGGTGTCCCAGGTTGTTAACGAATTGGCATCATAATGTTTAAATATTCACCTAGCTGGGTGGTAAGATATCAGTCATACTACTAAGAAGTTAGAATTACAAGAAATACAAAAATATTTAAAAGAATAAAAAATAAAGAATTTGAGCACAGATCGGAAATTTGGGGATAGTTTCATATAGACAAGCTGGACTTTGGGAAAAAGAGAGATGATTGGTTTTTTTTTTAAACATGGGACTAAGAAAAAGGGACTAAGCTAAACCAGCATCAACTAGCATGAATGTGACAATGCTGAGCCCAGAATGTGTGAGTGGGATTCAATTCCACTATGCAATATTTGAAAACTGAATACTATTGATAAACTGAATGATTTCCTTTTCCCTTAAGTCTCTGTAACCTAAGGATTTTCTCCTGATCTACCAGTTTTTCTCTTAGAATTTTCTTATTCTTATATGATTTCTCCCTAATTCACATTATTTTCATATATATACCCAGATATTTCTTTGTCCTTTTAAATTGATGACCTCCTTGGTTTTAACAGTCATCAATTTTAGCTGAATGGCCTTATAATTGTTGTGAACATGCCTGACTTACTGAACGGCAACAAATGATGGGGCTTACGCATTTATCAGGCATCTGGCACAAGCAGTGCTTTACTTAGCTTTAAGGAGATAAATTGAGCGGTGAGGAGGAGGGCAGATAAGAGATAGTCAACAGCCTAAATAGACTTGTCACTATAGCAATTGGAGAAGCCTTAATCCTCTATGGTAGAAGTTCTCAAAGAATTGTTATATTGGTGGGGAGCACTCCTTGTTCTCATCTGTTGGCAGGTGAGAGTGGGCTTCTTGTGATGTCACAAGAAAAGACTTTTTCCAAAACTGGCATGGGAGAATGAGTGGCACTTATTTGCATGAAATTATGTCCTTGAGTTTTCATGATTTTATTTCCCTTTGTCCTGTCAAAGAAGAAGTCCAACTGTGCTTTTAGCAGGACTAGGATTGAAGCCATTGCTCCCCCTCCCCCAGCCGGTGTGGCTCAGTGGTTGAGCATTGACCCATGAACCAGGAGGTCATGGTTTGATTCCTCGTCAGGGCTCATGTCCGGGTTTCAGACTTGATCCTCAGTGGGGGGCATTCAGGAGGCAGTCAATCAATGATTCTCTGTCACCATTGATGTTTCTATCTTTCTCTCTATCCTTTCCTCTACCTAAAATCAATAAAAACATATTTTTTTTTAAAAAAAGCCATTGCCCAGAGTTTCCATTCTATGTTGGGACATAATCTAATCCAGCATCAGCTAGTTTAGTTTGTGTTCCCATCTGTAGTCCATCAGTCCATTTGTGTAGGGCCTGCATGGATGTGGGCCATGTGGCTTCTAGGAACACCGGAGAATGCAAGGAATCAGGAGCATAACCAGGGAACAAGAGAGCGAGAATTCCTTTGTCTCAGAATTATATATTCCTCAAATTTTTGATGGCTTGCAGTGGCTTTTCCCCCCACAACCAAGGATCTCTGTTCCCAGGTTTGACTGACAACCACCGTTCCTATGTTACCCGACTTTACTGTGCATGTGTCCATCTCCCCTCTGTTGGACCCCTTCCCCCAGTGACCTGCTGGGAATGGACTGGTGGTTCTCTGGGGAGTATAAAGTTACAGCTTCCTGGTGAAGCTTCCTAGATGCCACACCTATAATGTCTGGCTTCCCTTTTGCCCCTTTTCTATTAATATTAATAACTAGCTAACTGCAATGGTCACAGAGAGATACATATATATAATCATGAGTTGGGTATTTTATAGTTTCACATGATTCTATTGTGCAGCCAGGAGTGAGAATTGCTGTTATAGCAGTTGGAAAGTTAGATGTAGAGGTTAAAAAAAGTGATCTCTGTGACCTCTGAGGCTCATTGAAGACATTTTCAATGAGTCCCCAAGATCAAAACTATTTAAATAATAATTGCATGAGGACATTTCTCCCTACTTTTATTCTTTCATGACTATACAGTATGGTTTTCAATGGCTACATGATATGTGATATCAATAGATTGAAAGCAGAAGCAGAAAGGTGAATACAGCTGTCTTCTATCAAGCCAGATATTAACAATGCTTATAAAAAATGTAAATAATACATACTACTCACCAATTTTTTAAAATAGCGCTATTTAAAAATGTGTTATTTATATTAAGTAAGGATTCACTATTGTTATTTTAAAGTGAATTAATAAATATTGTTTCAGTTTTAGTTTCTAATCAGTGAATGTTGATTGATTTAATTCAAATAAATGATAACTCATTGGGATTTTCAATCATTTTTAGGAGTAAAAAGTATCCTAAGATCAAAATCCTTGGGGAGTGACAGATAACTCAAGAAGTTTTGAGGGACCCAAAAGCCTCTAGATAAACAGAAACTTTCTATAGACCTATTCAAAGAGGTGTTCTAGGTATAGGTGGTATTTATCAATGTAGCCCATAGCTGAAAACTTTAAATCTAATAAAATGCATATTCAGATCTAACACATGCTGAATGCTATCCACTTATTTATACCTCGTCACATTGGAAGTCTGATAGTGGCTTTCCGTTTGAACCCTAGCTTCCACCCAGGAGCGACTGACTGCTCATTGGTGCTATATCTCTGTGTTGAGAGGAATACTTCATGCTCTCAGGGTTTAATGACATTGGGAAATAAAATATTCTATTAACTGCCCTTGTTTATTCCCATGTTGACTGTGAAATCATATAATTATAATTTAACTTGCCTATAGGGAAGGAATAGGGTGATCAGTAAGTAGAAATATTTAGACTTTTTGATAGCTATGTGTTTTATTTAATAATAATTAGGTCCTACTTGGTTGTCTTGTAAATTAGACTCTTGTGAGTGTGGTTAGCATGATTTAATATCCTAGAGACTGACTGATTCAGGGTGCACAAACATATTTCTGAGCCTAAAAAGCTGAGTACCATATGCTAGAAATGGAATTCCTGTGGAGCGATAATCTTTCCTTCTGTCTTAAACATGTCCTTGAAATTTGCGGTAGTGGGTTAAAATTCATTTGACTCAGCTTTAGGCTCATAAGAGGCACCAAATGCCCAGCAGCTTTTATAAGCACTTATATCAACCTGTGTCCACTGTAACATTCAGTGTTGAAAGATTTGTTCAGGATATAGATTTTATCAAAGTTTTTATGTGTCTTAAATATTATGGGAAACTATACGATTCCACATAGAAAAAACAAGATGCAACTGAGGAGTGAATTGCCCATTGATCTCCATAAAAACACTCTTAGTCTGTTTGAGTATCGAGTTCTCTTAGAAGCTTATTGAACTTTTGAGCTATAACTTTAGCTTTTATACTAATTCTTTATAGCCACGGTTTCAACCAGAGAGATAAATGTTTTAAATTAGGTGTCCAAGAAAACCATTAACCTTTACAGGTAAATTGTGTTATTTCCTTCACTACTATGAATTATATAACTAAAAATAATGTGTACACAGACAAAAGATGGTACTTGTGACCCACCATAAAAGGGATGTTATAGAACTGTTTTCTGGAATGATGGATTTGTGCTGATGATATCATACTCTTCCCAGAGTTGCCCTTAGCATATGCCTCTGTGGTTCACTGCGTTTCGCTGAGAAGGTTATAGCTCCTGTCAGCCTGTGTTAACAAAACAAAAACAAAACCCTGAGGCTCATATAATCACCATTCCTTCGTACAACCAGCTGGTACATGACGTTTGCTTATCTGCCTGGCAGTTGCCATCATTCTATAATAAATTTTCGTCTCCAAACACTCATTTATTCTGTCTTGCACCTAGACCTATGAGTGAACTGAACACCAGTGTATTAAGCCAGAATGGCTGTCTCCCTACCCTAAGCATAACTCTATTTTCCATCCCTCCCCACTTAGTCATTTGAAAGGAATGGAGCACATGTTTTTAAAAATTAAGCATGTATTCTGCAACTATGGGACAGTTCATCCACGGCATACTAAAAAATTCTAATATCCATTGTTCATTCTAGAACAAAATAATTAGCCCAGAGAATTGTGGCCTGAGATGCTCTGAATATAAATGGGCTGGTTGAGAAGAATTTTCTATCTATATGAAAACAAAATAGCAGTGAAATCAGTTTCCCCTATCATTTTTCTGTTGTTTTTGCCCATAGGATGTGTTAAGAATTTATCAGGCAGAAAATTGGAAATGAGATGTGTCTCGTCGGTGTTAAGAATGTCATGGCTTTGCAGCTTTTTCACAACTATGGCAAACATATTGAGGGAAGAAAAAACCCTTCATACTAGTCTTAGAGGGAATAAGGACAGGCTATATTGCTTTAGAAGGCTGGATAGAATTCATATCAAATGGAAATAACTATAGAAATATAAGAATGTGAATCCCTCTCAGCAATGACACAGATCACATGAACTGAAGAGGACCCTTCTTTCTCTCTCTACTGCTTCAGTCTGCTCAATGCCAATTGAAATGAAAAGCAATTTTAGGTCACAAGTTTTGGGGTGTCATTTTGTTCTTGTAGGATTTTAGCCTTGAACACTATTGCTACATACATTTTAAATGTCTCTGCATTAAGAGTTTTACACACACACACACACACACACACACACACACACACACACACACACATATATATATATATGAGATGTACATAGAGATTTTCATATATGAACATTAAAATACCTGTAAAGCTTTCTAGTAGAAAAAAAATGTTCATCTCAATATGATTAGTCAAATGGGAGACAGTTAAAAATAACTAATAAATCAATAGAAATGCATCCCCACTTTCTGGACTAAAATATAAAAACAAAATAAATTTTGTCTTTCTAACATAGGCAATTTAGTCATAAATATTGTCTTTTTTTACTAATCCTATATTAAGTGCACAAATAGTAACTAACAAGAAAACTGATTTGTTTTGTAATTGTCATTATGAAGAAACACATTTTCAACCTAAAAGATTTTTATTTTTTAATGTATAAGCCATTATTTTATTTTATTTCTCTTTTTAATTTTTCTTTATTGTTGAAAGTATTACAGGTGTCCCTCTCCCCTTTCTTTTTTCCCATTGACTCCCTACACCCTACACCCAACATTCCCAGGCCTTCACCACTCTATTGTCTGTGTCCTTCGCTATGCATATATGCACATAAATTCCCCAGTTAATTTCTCCCCACCCCTGCCTTCTTTCTGAGATTCCTTAGTCTGTTCCATGCTTCTATGTCTCTGGATCTATTTTGTTCATCAGTTTATTTTGTTCATTAGATTCCACATATGAGTGAGAATACATACTTGTCTTTCTCTGACTGGCTTATTTTGCTTAGAATTATACTCTTCAGGTCCATACATGATATTGCAAATGGTAAGCTTTACTTCTTTTTTACTGCCATGTAGTATTCCATTGTGTAAATGGAATTGTGTACCACAGCTTTTTTTATCTACTCATCTGCTGATGGGCACTTGCTCTGTTTCTAAATCTTAGTTATTGTAAATTGTGCTGCTATGAACATAAGGGTGCATTATATTCTTTCTAATTAATGTTGCTTAGAATATATTCCTAGAAGTGGGATCACTGGGTCAAATGACAGTTCCATATTTAATTTTTTGAGAAAACTCTATACTGTTTTCCACAGTGGCTGCACTAGTCTGCATTCCTACCAGCAGTGTACTAAGGTTCCCTTTTCTCCACATCCTCTCCAGCATTTGCCATTTGTTGATTTGTTGATGGTAGCCATTCTGACATATGTGAGGTGAGGTCTCATTGTCATTTTAATTTGCATCTCTCAGATGAGTAGTGACTTTGAGCATTTTTCATATGTCTCTTTGCCTTCTGTATGTCGACTTTGGAGAATTGTCTGTTTAGGTCCTTTGTCCATTTTTTAATTGGATTGTTTATCTTCCTTTTGTTGAGTTGTATGAGTTTCTTATATGTTTTGGAGATTAACCCTTTATCAGATATGTCATTGTCAAATATGTTCTCCCATACAGTGGGGTCCTTTTTATTTTTTTAAATAGATTTTTATAGATTTTAGAGAGGAAGGGAGAGGGATAGGGAGATAGAAACATCAATGATGACAGAGAATCATTGATCATCTGCTTTCTGCAATCACCACACTGGGGATTGAGCCCACAACCTGGGCATGTGCCCTTGACCAGAATCAAACCTGGGAACCTTTAGTCCACAGGCTAAGGCTCTATTCACTGTGCCAAACTTGCTAGGGCCCTTTTCATTTTGTTGATTTTTTTTTTGTTGTTGTTGCTTATTTTGATGTAGTATCATTTGTTTATTTTCTCCTTAGTTTTCTTAACCTTAGGAGATGTATCCACAAACATATTGCTAGGAGAGAAGTCTGAGATTTTGCTGCCTATGCTTCTTCTAAGATGTTTATGGTTTCATGACTTACATTTAAGTCTTCTATCCATTTTGAGTTTATTCTTGTGTATGATGTCAGTTGGTGGTCTAGTTTCATTTTTTTTTTTTTTTTGCATGTACCTGTCCAATTTTCCCTAACCAAGTATTGAAGAAACTGTCTTAACTCCATTGTATGCTCTTGCCTCCTTTGTCAAGTATTATTTGAGCATAATGTCTTGGGTCAGTTTTGGGGTTCTCTGTTCTGTTCCATTGATCTATGTGCTTGTTCTTGTGCCAGTACCAGGCTGTTCTGAGTACAGTGGCTTTGTAGTATAACTTGATATCTTGGATTGTGAATCCTCCAAATTTGTTTTTCTTTCTAAAGATTTCTGTGGCCATTTGGGGTCTTTCTGGTTTCATATAAATTTTTGGAGTGTTTGTTCTAGATCTCTGAAATATGCCATTAGTATTTTAATAGGGATTGCATTGTATCTATAGATTTCTTTGGGTAGTATGCACATTTGATGTTGATTCTACCTAACCATGAACACAATATATTCTTCCACTTGTTTATATCTTCCTCTATATCTTTTTTCAATGTCCTATAGTATTTTGAGTACAGGTCTTTGAACTCCTTGGTTAACTTTATTCCTAAGTATCTTAATTTTTTATTGCAATTGCAAATGGGATTATTTAGTTTCTCTTTCTGAGAGTTCATTATTGGTGTATAAAAATGCCATAGATTTCTGGGTGTTGATTTCAAATCCAGCTACATTGCTGAATTCATCTATTAAATCTAGTAATTTTTTGTTGGAGTCTTTAGGGTTTTTTATGTGCAACATCCCTAACCCTACAACAGACAGAATAATTAAGAGAACAAGAAAAGCCCAAAGTAAGTAGAAGGAAGGAAATAAAAAAAGATCAGAGCAGAAATAAATGATATAGAGACTAAAAAAAAAAGAAAGAAAGAAAGAAAAGAAAAACAGAAAAAAAATACAAAAGATTAATAAAGAGAAGAGCTGGTTCTTTGAAGAGATAAAAATATGAACAAAATCAGATCCAGGGACAGAGAAACATCTATCAGATGCTCAAACCTCAGAGGGAAGGTAGGGGAGGGAGGGGGTAAGGGGGAGAGATCAACAAAAGGACTTGTATGCATACATAAAGCCTAACCAGTGGACACAGACACCAGGGGAGTGAGGGCATGAACGGGAGTAGGGTGGGGTGGCAACGGGGAGATAAGGACACATATGTAAGACCTTAATCAATAAAGAAAAAAAAGATTGATGAACCATTAGCCAAACTCATCAAAAAAAAAAGAGAGGACCCAAATAAATTAAGTCAGAAAGGAAAGAAGTGAAGTAACAACTTACCCCACAGAATTACAAAGGTTTGTAAGAAAATACTATTAATAACTATATTCCAACAAACTGAACAACCTGGATGAAATGGATATATTCTTAGAAAAATACAATCTTCCAAAACTGAATCAAGAAGAATCAGAAAACCTGAACAGGCCAATCACTATGTTGAAAGTGAAGCAGTAATAAAAAACTCCCAGCAAACTAAAGCCCTGGTCTGGATGGCTTCACAGTGGAGTTTTAACAAACATTCAACTAACAACTAATATCTATACTCCTCAAACTATCCCCAAAAATTCAAGAGGACGGGACACTTCCAAGCTCTTTTTATCATGCCAGCATTATCCTAACTACAAAACCAGATAAAGACACTACCAAAAAAAATGATATATAGGCCAATATCCCTGATGAACATAGATGCTAAAATCCTCAACAAAATATTAACAAGTCGGATCCAGCAATATATTAAAAAGAACATACACCATGACCAAGTAGGATTGATTCCATGGATGAAAGGCTGGTACAATATTCAGAAATCAGAATATGTAATACATAACATAAACAAATTGGAAGATAAAAATCACACGATCCTATTAATTAATGCAAAACAACCATTCAACAAAATCCAACACTCTTTTTTGATAAAAACTCCCAGCAAAGTGGGAATAGGTGGATCATACCTCAACATAATAAAGGCCATATATGACAAACCTACAGCCAATATCATACTCAATGGGCAAAAACTAAAAGCACTTCCTTTAAGAATAGGAACAAGACAGGGATGTCCACTTTCACTTCTCTTATTCAGCATAGTACTGGTAGTCCTAGCCATAGAAATCAGATAAGAATAAAAAAATAAAAGGCATCCAAATTGGAAAGTAGGAAGTAAAACTGTCTTACTAAAAGATTTTTAAATTCTTAAAATTATTAATTAAACAAATATTCAATTACCATCTACTATGTTCTGGGTTATCCTATATAATAAAAGGGTAATATGCAAATCAACTGAACGGTGGAACAACTGGTTGCTATAATGTGCACTGACCACCAGGGGGCAGACAGTCAAGGCAGGAGCTGCCCCCTGGTGGTAAGTGTGCTCCCACAGGGGGAGCGCCGCTCAGTCAGAAGCCGGGCTCAAGGCTGGCAAGCACAGCAGTAGTGGCGGAAGCCTCTCCTGCCTCTGTGGCAGCTCTAAGGATGTCCAACTGACAGCCACAGGGAGCGGGCCTAAGCCATCAGTTGGACATCCCCTGAGGACTCCCAGACAGCAAGAGGGTGCAGGCCGGGCTGAGGGTCCCCTCCCCTGATGAGTGCATGAATTTCTTGCATGAGGCCTCTAGTAGGTTACATAAAGAGAGTACAACAGATAGAATTTTACTCTATCTAGTTACAATATAATATAAACCATTAGAAAGCAAAAGAAAAATGATATTTGGATAATAAAAGAATTCTTTCTTTTGGAAGATGAACCCCATAAAATATTGCATAAAACATTTACCCATATATAAATCTGAGTTGCATGATAATTCTCTAATTATGGAGAGTCACTTTTGGAGCACTGTTTTTGTTCAAGTAATCTAACTCCTAGGAGGCTTGTATTTTGGCATTAAGGTCAAGATTTCATGATTTATTTGACTTACACAGGCCCAGGTATCTGTCTTAACAATGTCTTTCTTTACCCTTTATACTGAATGGATTCAATCTCCTTTGTTGTCATAAAGAAGAGCAAGTGTATTTCATGGTATTTGTAGGCTGTTATAATGCTGCAATCTCAATTCAACTCAAGAGCATTCCTAAGGAACTAAACTAGCGTATGTTCTCATTTCAGGATTAATCCAAGTGATTCCAATAGGTAGGGGAAATAAAACAACTTAATCTCCTTAACACTGAGTTTATTCACAAATTTTTTAATGGTGCAGGAAAACTAGGTTAAAAGGAGAAATTACTTGATTTTCTAAAATGCACATACATTGATTTATATAATTTACACAAATCATGAACTCCTCCAGTCTTTGTTCTCTGAATGGCTGAGCCCATATTTTGGCCTCTCTCTGTTGATTTTACTTGTAATGTCTAGAGAAACCCTTAGTCACTCCCCTTTTTTTATGTCCAATTTTGTCGTATTTATCTACTGCAAATTATTGTGTCAATAATAAGGACAGTGCTTTGGGATCTAGGTTACCTTTTTATTTATTTATTTATTATTTATTTATTTATTTTTGGTATTTCCCCCATGATAATCCTAATTCTAAATGAATTTTATTTAAATATGAATGATCATAGGATGCCTCTTCATTGACTATTATGTAAAGTATTAGATGCTTGCTTTCTGTTATATTGTGTAAAAAGCAGCTATTTTACACTGAAATGTTGTTTTCTTACAGTCTTTGTATTTTTGATGCAAAACTGTTCTTAATATGTTTTAGAGCAAAATTAACATGAATTGTTCTACTCCTTTTCATTTGAAACATCTTACTGTGGTTTTTAAATTGGACATTTTGATAATAAAATAGATAGTTAAAGAAAAATGACTATGACCCATATTTATTAAATTACTGATTTGCTTTTTTATTGTCAATATAGCATGGTTAGGGTCTTTGAAGGACCAAATTTGAATTTGATGACAAAGATGTCTGTGGAAGAGATGCATAGCTGGAACCCAAGTGTAGAAAGTATGAGATTATTTGGTGCCACATGAATGTTTCTGCTTATATTTAGCCTTGTGTGGAGACATTCTAGATAGTCATTATTTTTGGAGACTCCCTCCATTTAGTTTCTATTTAATTGCTTCTAATATGATTTGATTATTTATTTGGTATACACTTTTAAGTGCATATATGTAACTAAAAAGTACACTAAAGAATGGTGTATAAATCAATGAATTTTCGCAATGTCAACAAATCTGTGTAATCATCACTCATATTAATAAATAGAATATTAGCAGCATCTCAGAACCCACTCTAGCCACTTTCAGGAATATTTCCTTTCAAGTGTGACCAGTATTCTGACTAGGGATTAATTTTACTGGTTTCTGAGATGTGTATAATATTTCAGTATATATTTATTTGTGTCTGGTTTCCATCACTGTACATTATAAGATGTACCCATGTTTGCTGTGAGGGTTGTAGTTCAAAATTCTCATTTCTGTACAGTATCTTATTTTATTAATGTACCATAATTTCTTTATCCATTTTCTGTTGGTAGAATTTGGGGTATCCTGGTTATTGTAAATAATGTCCCCATAAACATTCATGTACTTGTCATTGGTGAATATAATACTTCTTTTTTGATCCTCACCCAAGGATATGTTTTTATTGATTTTAGGGAGAGAAGAAAGAGAAAGAGAAAGAGAAAGAGAAAGAGAAAGAGAAAGAGAAAGAGAAAGAGAAAGAGAAAGAGAAAGAGAAAGAGAAAGAGAGAGAAAGAGAAAGAGAAAGAGAAAAGAGAAACATCGATCAGTTATCCTGACCCGAGATCAAACTTGCAACTGTTTGGTGTACGTGACGACACTCCAACTAACTGAGCCACCCAGTCAGGGCAATAGTTCTTTCTTTTTAAATTGGGGGTATGCCTAGGAGTATTACTGACTTAAATTATATGCATTGGTTGATATAAAAAATATTCTCAAAAGTGGTTGTGTCAATTTGTACTTGACATTCTCTCTCTATAAGAGAGAGTGCCTCCATAAATTTTGTGCTCTAGGCACTTCACCTGCCAAAGCCTAGACCTGGCCTTGCATTTTCTTAATGAATAAAGAAGATTATTGTTGAAAAATATACTTATT
Organism: Cnephaeus nilssonii; assembly: GCF_951640355.1. Classification (NCBI taxonomy): domain Eukaryota; kingdom Metazoa; phylum Chordata; class Mammalia; order Chiroptera; family Vespertilionidae; genus Cnephaeus; species Cnephaeus nilssonii. The sequence goes on along the minus strand of NC_137074.1, from coordinate 95,053,471 downwards.
GGTTATTTGTTTATCTTTTTTGTAAGGTGCATATCCAACACTTGCATATTATTAATTAAATTGTCTGCCTTTTTATTATTGAATTTTATGAATTCTGGATGTGTCTTTTGTCAGATATATCTATGATAAATGTTCTCTCCCTCTCTTAACTTACCTTTTGCTTCCTTAATGATACCCTAATGAGTAGAGCAATTCTTAATTTAAATGCAGTCTGATTTATCATTATTTTCTTCTGTGGCTAGTGTTTGTATTTGCCACGCCAGATCTGATTCTATATATTTTACTAAGAGGTTTATGTTTTACTTTTCTAATTGAGGTCTACAATCCATCAGGAATTGATTTTGGAGTACATTGTAAAGTATGTGATAGTATCAGGTAACCATTAACCTAGATTCATTTCTTGAAAATACCATCTTTTCTCACTACTCTTCATCATCAACTTTATCAGAAATTCAATAACCATAAACATATGAACACTAAAGTTTCCATGCTGTTCTATTTATCAATTTTTAAATTATTTTATTAATATCATACTGACCTAATTCATATTGCTTTATCATAGGTCCTCATATCTAGAATATAATTCCACCAGCTTTCTGGTATTTCTTTTTTTTAAATTCCCTTGGCTCTTCTTGATTGATTTTTGCATTTGACATATAAAAATGACTATTAGAATTTGTCAGTCAATGCCTTTCATCACTACAATCCTATCTAATAAAAGAGTAATATGCAAATTGACCATCACAAACAAGATGGCTGCCCCCATGTGGTCAAAGATGGCTGCACCCATGTGGACACAAGATGGCCATGACAAGATGGCCAGCAGGAGAGGGCAGTTGATAGGGACCAGGCCTGCAAGGGAGGGCAGTTGTGGGCGATCAGGTCAGCAGGGGAGCGCAGTTGAGAGGGACCAGGTCTTCAAGGGAGAGCAGGTGGGGGTGACCAGGCTGGCAGAGGAGGGAAGTTGGGGGCAACCGGCCCTGCAGGGAAGGGCAGTTGGGGGGGACCCAGGCCTGCATGGGAGAGCAGTTGGGTGGGACCAGGCCTTCAGGGGAGGGCAGTTAGGGGCAAACAGGCTGGCAGGGGAGCAGTTAGGCATCAATCAGGCTGGCATGGGAGTGGTTAGGGGGTTATCAGTCTGGAAGGCAGAAGCAGTTAGGGGCAATCAGTAAGGCAAGCAGGCAAGCAGTTGGGAGCCAGAAGTCCTGGATTATGAGAGGGATGTCTGACTGCCCGTTTAGGCCCGATCTTGAGGAGTTCCAGGCTGGGCTGGAGAGGGTGCAGGCTGGGCTGTGGGACACCCACCCCCCCCACCCCCCCCCCCACCCCCGTGCACAAATTTCATGCACCGGGCCTCTAGTATATTTTATGAAATTTGTTTTTGCATTGAAAATACTTTATCATATCTGGGAGCAATATTGAAGTAGTTTTATACAACGATATATGCATATGTCTTGTCAATTTGGATACCACATTTTAAAAATAGAAAGCTATTTTCATGCATAAATAAGACTGGTAAGAGTTTTAAATGCTTACTAAATAGCAATTTAGAATAGCTGCATTATACACATTTGTCACCTCCTCAATTTATATACATAAGGTCAGTGAAGAAAAATTTCATTTATAGAGTACTGCCTGAAGACTATGCACAACATAATGCTTTGAGTAAATTGATAGCATTCAGGCTTCTTCTGTAATTCCATGCCCAATTGATTGCTAGGGCTGCACGAAGCCACATATAGACCTGGGCTAAGAGGATTTAAACTATCAGTTAAAGGTATGTATCATCAGGGAGGGAGATGTGATCAGTGAAAGATGTAGATGTCATGGATTTTCCATCCCACACCTGGATACTATCATCTACCTCTACCTTACACTAGATTTTGGAGCTTCTTGACAGAACTGTTTTGTTTTGGTTCCTTCTTAAAAATAATTTCCCCCTGAATTTCAGAATGATCTATATATATATAAGACCAGTGACTGAATGGTCGAACAACCAGAAGACCAGTCGACCAGTCACTATGATGCACACTGACCACCAGGGGGCAGACGCTCAACACAGGAACTGCCCCCTGTTGGTCAGGGCGCTCCCACAGTGGGAGTGCCGCTCAGCTGACTGGGATGACCAGTGCTCCCACAGTGGGCCGATCCCCGCAGGCCCTGCCCCCCACCAGTGCATGAATCCATGCACCAGGCCTCTAGTATTATAATATTGGCTAAAAGAAATGTCTCCAAAATTATTGTTGTTTATGACTTTTACTAATTATAAGTATGTTTTACAAATATTATTTGCTGAACTATAGTGTTCCTTCTGTGAGAAATAGATTAATTTCAGGTTTCTATTTGAGATAATTCAACTTCTTAACAGTCTTTTTTGTATCTTATGGGACACATAAGTCATATAACTAATTATATTTTATTTATATTGAGGTCAAATGATTAGAAACAAATGTTTAGAATACCTGTAGTATATGGATTTATTTTTTCAAGATATATTTGTATATTAACTTTATTCTTACACTAGAGGCCCGGCACACAAAATTCATGCACAGATACAGTCCCTAGGCCTGGCCTATGATCAGGGCCATCTTCCCAGGCTGCTGGCAGGCGGCCCCACTCCCCACTGCCACCCACCCCCTGTTCCCCATTCACCATCGGGCGATCAGAGCCTGCCAGCTGGTCGGGAGGGACTTAGAGGTCGGCTGTTCCTGCCTTCTTGCCAGCCCCAGCCCCACCATGGGTTGCCCTCTGTGTGTGGGGTGACTGGTGGGATGGAGGCCCTGGCCTGGCACTACCCATGTCTCCCGCCACCCACTCCCAGTTCCTCGTTTGCCATTGGGCGATGGGAGCCTGCTGGCCAAAGGAAGGGACCAAAAGGTGGTCAGTGCGCCTCATAGTAACTGGTCGAGCAGTTGTTCTGGTCATTTTGTCATTAGGGTTAATTTGCATATTACCCTATTATTATATAAGATATATCTTCTTTTTCTCGTCATGTCTTGTCCCATTTTTCTTTCAGTTATTTTCTTTAACTGTATTTTTTGTTTTATGTGAATTTTATTGTACTATTGCCAATTTTGCAGTGTTGTTTCTTTTCTGGCAAATGAATGAATGAATATTTCAGTGAATAGATAGATGATAAGTACAGAGACTCGGGGAAACTGCATGAGACAGAAAAGTTGAAATGAGTTCAAAGGGATTTGTGGGCAAATGTATTACATAGCCTTTAACCATAGAATCAGCAGAGTAGAGTTATGATTTGAAAATATTTACATAGAAAGGAGAACATTAAGAGAGAAAAAAATAAGGAAATAAGGTAAGGAAATAAGGTGGTGAGAAAGGCATGATTCTTTGTGGCAGACACTGAAGCGAAAAAAATGACAGTTTGGTTATTGTACAAAGCAAATCATGAGGCAGAGGCACCAGGTAAGAAAATTAGCTTTGTAATACTGTATGGTGGAAGAAGTTTTACATATTCTGAGGTCATTTACAAGTTGGCTTTTTAAACATAGCACAATAAAGGTCTAAATTCAGCCTGAGTTCTAAGGTGAAGAAATGCAGGGCACACAAAGCTTTGATTAACATAAAAACAGTATGCATTGATTGTCATAAAAATACTTCACCAAATCCTGAAAGGAATGTAGGCAGGAATTGGGTACTTTCTACACACACACACACACACACACACACACACGCACGCACGCACGCGCGCACGCACGCACCTGACAACCATTTTGGAAAGGTTGCACCAAAAGAAAAATCTGCTTCATGACATAGGATAAAAAATGATGAAGTTGTATCTGTTCTAAAGACAAGAAACACATGAATGGAACTTTTACCCATGACCAGACTGGTTCTTAAAGGAAAATACTTGAGTGGTGATGGAGAGCAATACAGCCTAACACATAAATATTACCCATTGTTAAACAACAAAAAATTCAAGCAATGCAATTCTGCTGAAATGTTTCCACAGAAACACTGAAGATAAAAACATTTTGGATATAAAACAGATTTCTGTGTTATATACCTACCACATGTATAAATACCTTAAACTTTCCAGGCACCTTAATGGGCCATAAACTCACAAGTAATTCTGGGGAAATGCTGGCTTATTTCAATAAGTAATACTCAAAATGTTTCCATAGGATCATTTCTTAATGTGTGTTACTTATGTTCTCTGACAACTCAGTATCACATCAGTAAAATTGGAGTGTTTGATAAGATAATCACTAAGATGCCTCCAGGCTCTCTAATTATGTAACTGGTGGTTGAGTTTTCTCACACTATCTCATGGACAGCCACAGTGCCATGAATACTAGGAAACTAAATACATTTAATGCATGAGTAAATTTTAGTTTGCATTACTTAAATTTAAATGAAGAAACTTCATAAAATGTATTTTTCACCAAAAGAACTACTTTCCAAGAAATATCTTTAAAATATATTCTCCTTATTCTAATTGTCTGAAGTAAAGAAAAACTACAATTTCTTTTAACAACAATGTAACAGATGAAAATGGAATACTACACTAAAATGGCCTTAGAGATTATTTTCATTTTGCCAACAGTATCATTACCCTTATGCCTTCTTTTCATATTATATGAAACTAAAGGCCCAGTGCATGAAATTTGTATCCAGGTACAGTCCCTAGGCCTGGCCTGAGATCAGGGCCATCTTCCCAGGCTGCCAGCAGCTGGCCCCGCCCCTCACCCACCCACCTCCAGTTCCCCGTTTGCCATTGGGCAATAGGAGCCTGCCAGCCGGGGGTGGAACTGAGAGGTTGGCTGTTCCTGCCCACTCACCAGCCCCGACCTTGCTGCTGTCACCGTCTGTGTGGGGCAGAGGCCTTAGCCTGGCACTGTTCCTGTCCCCTGCCACCCACCCCCGGTTCTCCATTCGCCATCGGGCGATCGGAGCCTGCCGGCCAGGGAAAGATACCAAGAGGTGGTCAGTGCGCCTCTTTTTTTTTTTTTTTTAAATATATTTTATTGATTTTTTTAGAGAGGAAGAGAGAGGGATAGAGAGTTAGAAACATCCATGAGAGAGAAACATCGATCAGCTGCCTCTTGCACACCCCCTACTGGGGATGTGCCCGCAACCAAGGTACATGCCCTTGACCGGAATCGAACCTGGGACCCTTGAGTCCGCAGGCCGACGCTCTATCCACTGAGCCAAACCGGTTTCGGCGGTCAGTGCGCCTCTTAGTGACAGGTCAAGCAATCATTCTGGTCCTTCCACTGTTAGGGTCAATTTTCATGTTACCCTTTTATTAAATAGGATATTCGAGAAAATTAGACAGAGATGCCATGGAGGTATGCAATTCAACCAAAAGAGTTATGTATAACTGGTACAAGTGTTTAAAAATAAGTGCACCATATTAGTAAGAGGTTATGCTTTCTTAAGATTTGTAGTAAGGAGCAGAGGATTCAACTGAAAGCATGTAAAAGTATAATCAAATTACAAAGCTTATCAGTTTATACATTTTTGAAAATATGTTAGATATCTTCAATATTAGATTCAGTAGTTGGCAAAAGAGTACAAGGACATTTGGGTAGAATAATGAAGAACTTTCAGTTTAAAGGTGGGTGAGAAATATTGAGGCATGAAAACAAGTCACTGTGGGACAGTAGAGAAAATATATTTATGTTTTGTCATGGTTAGAGCTCTCTGAGCAAATTTTACTGGAAACTGGGTTAAGGGACAGTCTTGGAATGTAGAAGATGACTAAATAGATAGTGAACACTTTGGAAAGATTGAACTTCCCACAGGTGTGTTTTTAAATATCAAAATGGGATGAAACCTGGAGCCATGTTAGGCGTTGTAAACCTGAAGACCCTCATCTTCACTGCCTCCCAGAGTCATTTATTTATATTTCAAAGAGATACACCTTAGCCGACATCCTTTTCTTTTCCTGAGGAGAATTTATTTTCATTAAGGAGGGTTCCTTTTCTCTCCTTAAGAGGGTAACAACATGTATTTGAGCTCCCAGACTCATACTTTTTGTTTCCTCTCCTGTGCTGCACAGTTCCCCTCTGTGCACATGTGGGGTCTATCTGGCTCTCATGGAATCACCTAATAAAAGGGAAAGATTAGGGTGCGAAGAACCAGCATTGTGATTACTGCAACTGACAGTAACTCTGATCTCTGCTCCAGAAATCTTGTTTCCTTCAGAATATATATATATATATATATATATATATATATATATATATATATATATACTAGGAGCCCAGTGCACAAATTTGTGCACTTTGAAAGGAACTGTGGGCTGCAAGGCTGCAGTGGGCACAGGGGCGGGTCTCGGCCTATCCTCTGCGCCCCTGCCCAGCCCCTCCCACAGTGGCCCCTGGTACCCTGTCTGCCGGCAGCCCCACTCCTGCCACTGCCACTCCCATATGCTGACGGCGCCGGCCCCGCTTGCACCCGCTGATGGTGCAGAGAGATTGGAGCCAGCACCAGCAGGGGTGTGAGTGGGGCCAGCAGCATCAGTGGGTGCAAGCGGTGGCTGCTGCCCTGATCGCCCCTCAGGAGCAGGGGGAGGTGGAGAAACCCTCAGGGGCAATCAGGGCTGGCAGCTGCTGCTTGTACCCACTGATGGCACCAAGTGATCGGGACTGGTGCCAGGAACCAGCAGCAGGTGCAAGCGGTGGCTCTGGTGCTGGCTGCAGATGCAAGCGGGGCTGGCTCCCGCAGCAGGTGTGAGCACCAGGTGGGACCACAGAGCACAGGAGCATAGAATTTTCAGTAACCACCAGAGGCTCGCCCCAATGACAGTGACTGGTGCCCCGCCTTGGTCTGGTGCACCCACTCACCTGCTCCACCATCCCACTGCAGCCAACACCTGCCATGTGGCAATGATTACATTCACATTACTGTGCAATTATCATCACTATCTCTAGAATTTTTTCATTTTGTCCAACTAAAACTCTGTACCTATTATGCACTGACTCCTTATTCTGCCCCTTTCCAGCTCTTGGCAACCATCATTCTATTGGCCGTCTATGAATTTGAATACTCTAGAAACTTCATATAAGTGAAATCAAATATGAATATATGTCCTTTTGTGACTAACTTATGTTGCTTAGCATAGCTTTTTCAAGCTTTATCTATTTTGCAGCATGTGTCAAATGTTCCAATCTTTTTAAGATTAAATAACATTTAATTGTATGTATATACCACATTTTACCTATTAATCAGTCCTTCCATCTTTTGGGTATTGTGAATAGTGCTGCTGCTGTAAAAGTATCTTTTTGAATCACTGCTTTCAACTACTGGGGGTATATATAAGGAAGTGAAATGGCCGGATCATATAGTAATTTTACATTTTTTCTTTCTTTATTGATTAAGGCATAACATATGTGTTCTTATCCCCTCCAGTACCCCTCACCTCCCTCCCCCTGCTCATGCCCTCACACCCCTGGTGTCAGTGTCCATTGGTTATGCTTATATGCATGAATACAAGTCCTTTGATTGATCTCTTCCCTTTACCCCCACCCTGCCCTACATTCCCTCTGAGGTTTGAGCATCAGATCCATGCTTCTCTATATCTGGATCTATTTTTGTTCTTCAGTTTACGTTGTTCATTATATTCCACAAATGAGTGAGATCTCTAACTGACTTATTTCGCTTAGCATAATGGTCTCTAAGACCATATACATGCTGTTGCAAATGGTAAGAATTCCTACTTTTTTACCGAAGTGTAGTATTCCATTGTGTACATGTACCACAGTTTTTTAATCCACTCATCTTCTGATGGGTACTTAGGCTGTTTCCAAATCTTAGCTATGGTAAATTGTGCTGCTATGAACATAGGGGTGCATATATCCTTTCTGATTGGTGTTTCTAGTTTCTTGGGATGTATTCCTAGAAGTGGGATCATGGGGTCAAATGGGAATTCCATTTTTAGTTTTTTGAGGAAACTCCATATTGTTCTCCACAGTGGCTGCACCAGTCTGCATTCCCACCAGCAGTGCATGAGGGTTCCTTTTTCTCTGCATCCTCCCCAGCACTTGTCATTTGTTGATTTGTTGATGATAGTCATTCTGACACGTGTGAGATGGTACCTCATTGTTGTTTTGATTTGCATCTCTCAGATAATTAGTGACTTTGAGCATGTTTTCATATGTCTCTCGGCCTTCCTTATGTCCTCTTTTGAAAAGTATTTATTTAGGTCCTATGCCCATTTTTTTATTGGGTTGTTTATCTTCCTTTTGTTAAGTTGTATAAGTTCCCTGTAAATGTGGAGATTAAACCCTTATTGGTAATAACATTGGTAAATATGTCCTCTCATGCAGTGGGCTTTCTTGTTGTTTTGTTGGTGGTTTCTTTTGCTGTGCAGAAGCTTTTTATTTTGATGTAGTCCCATTTGTTTATTTTCTCTTTAGTTCCCATTGCCCTAGGAGCTGTATTGGTGAAGATATTGCTTTGACATATGTCTAAGATTTTGCTTACTGTGGATTCCTCTAATATATTTATGGTTTCTCATATTATGTTTAAGTCCCTTATCCATTTTGAGTTTATTTTTGTGTATGGTGTAAGTTGGTGGTCTAGTTTCATTTTTTTGCATGTATCTGTCCGATTTTCCCAGCACCATTTATTGACTCCATTGTATGTTCTTGCCTCCTTTGTCAAATATTCATTGAGCATAGTAGTTTGGATTGATTTGTGGGTTCTCTATTCTATTCCATTGGTCTATATGTCTGTTCTTGTGCCAATATCAGGCAGTTTTGAGAACAGTGGCTTTGCAATACAGCTTGATATCTGATATGAGATCCCTCCTACTTTGTTCTTCTTTCTCAGGATTGCTGCAGGTATTCAGGGTCTTTTTATATTCCAGATGTATTTTTGGAGAGTTTTTTTTTTGGTCTGAGAAATATGCTGTTGGTATTTTAATGGAGATTGCATTGAATCTGTAGATTGCTTTGGGTAGTATGGACATTTTAATGATGTTGATTCTACCAATCCATGAACATGGTATGTTCTTCCATCTGTTTATGTCTTCCTCTATCTCTTTTTTTAGTGTCCTGTAGTTTTCCGAGTATAGATCTTTTACCTCCTTAGTTAAGTTTATTCCTAGGTATCTTAATTCTTTTGGTGCGATGGTAAATGGGATTGTTTTTTAATCTCTCTTTCTGTAAGTTCACTATCCTATCTAATAAAGAGGGAATATGCAAATTGACCGTCATGCCCTCACAAAGATGGCGGTGCCCACAGCCATAAAGAGGGAATATGCTAATTAACTGCCATGCCCTCAAGAATGGTGACGCCTACAGCCATAAGATGGCGGCACCCAGTCGCTTCAGCCCCGCCGGGGCCGTAGACACATGGCACAGTCGGGGCCTACCCCAGGCTGGTCCAGCCGCTCCTCGTGCTTGCTTCTGGAGTTCCCCCGTCCCCTCAGCCCCCCAGCTGCCCAGGGCTAGCCTGAGGCACAGGCAAGCCTCGGATGGCAGCTGCCAAGCCAACACCCGAGGTGCAGGCAAGCCTTGGATGTCGGCTTCCAAATCAATGCCTGAGGCGCAGGCAAGCCACAGATGTTGGCTGCCCAGCTGCCCAGGGCCACCCGAGGCTCAGGTAACCAAGGTCATCCAAGGCTTGCACTGCTGGCAGTGGCAGCAGCAGAGGTGTGATGGGGCATCACCTTCTCCTGAGCTCCAGTTCACCTCCTGCCCCTGAGCGCTCCCTGACTCTGACATGGGGAAGGCTGTTCTGAGGAACCCACCCTCCAGTGCATGAATTTTCATGCACCGGTCCTCTAGTTGGTGTATAAAAAATACCATAGATTTCATGGCATTAATTTTGTATCCTGCTACATTTCCGAATTCATTTATTAAGTCTAATAATTTTTTGATGGAGTCTTTAGGGTTTTCTATGTACAATATCATGTCATCTGTGAATAATGACAGTTTTTCATTTTCTTTTCCAATTTGGATACATTTATTTCATCTTCTTGTTTAATTGCTATGGCTAGCACTTCCAGTACTATGTCAAACAGGAATGGTGAAAGTGGGCATTCCTGTCTTGTTCCTGTTCTATGGGGAAATTGTTTTAGTCTTTGCCCATTGAGTATGATGTTGGCTGTAGGTTTGTTGTATAAGGCTTTTGTTATGTTGAGGTATGATTCCTCTATTTCCATTTTGCTGAAGGTTTTTATCAAGAAAGGGTGTTGGATTTTGTCAAATGCTTTTCTGCATCAATTGATATGACTATCTGATTTTTATCTCTCAATTAGTTCATGTGATGTATCACATTTTTTGATTTGTGGATATTGTACCATCTTTGCATCCTACTTGGTCATGGTGTATGAACTTTCTGATATAATGCTGGATCCAATTTGCTAGAATTTTGTTGAGGATTTTGGCATCTAGGTTCATGAGGGATATTGGCCTGTAATTCTTTTTCTTTGTGTTGTCTTTATCTGGTTTTGGTATTAAGGTAATGTAGTCATAGAATGAGCTTGGAAGTGTTGCATTCTCTTGAAATTTTTGGATTAGTCTGAGGAGGATAAGTTATAGTTCTTCTTTGAATGTTTAGCAAAACTCCCCTGTGAAAGCATCTGGCTCCGGGCTTTTGTTTGCTGGAAGCTTTTTGATGACTGCTTCAATTTTTTCCCTAGTTATTGGCCTATTGAGATTTTTAGATTCTTCCTGATTGAGTTTTGGAAGGTTGTATTTTTCTAGGAATATGTTCATTTTCTCTAGGTTGTCTAGTTTGTTGGAATAGAGGTGTTCATAGTATTCTTTTTACAATCCTTAGTGTTTCTGTTGAGTCTGTTGTTATTTCACCTCTTTCATTTCTGATTTTGTTTATTTGGGTACTTTCTCTTTGCTTCTTGGTGAGCCTGGCTAGAGGGTTCATCAATCTTGTTTATCCTTTCAAAGCACCAGCTCTTGGTTTCATTCATATTTTGTATTGTTTTTTTGGTCTCTATGTCTTTTATTTCTGCTCTGTTCCTTATTAACTCTTGCCTAATGCTCACTCTGGGTTTTTCTTGTTGCTCTATTTCTAATTCTTTAAGTTGTAGAGTTAGATGGTTTATTACCATTTTTTCTTGTTTTCTGAGGTAGGCCGGTAGAGCTATAAACTTCCCTCTCAGGGCTGCTTTCACCGTGTCCTATAGATAGTGGATTGTTTTGTTTTCATTGTTATTCATTTCCAGTATGTTTTTAATTTCTTCTTTGTTCTCTTTGGTAACCCAATTATCTTACCTAATAATAGACAAACATGTAAATTGACTGTACTTTCACTACACCCACAGCCAATCAGGAGTGAGTATGCAAATTAACCCGACAAAGATGGCGGGCCTGTGGGAGCTTGCACGTGTACAGGCACTGAGTTGCCGGGGGCAGGGCGGAACTATGGCGTCGTCGCCCGGGCAATGAGGTCCGATGGTTTGCCCACTATATCTGCCTCCCAGGGGCGCACCTGCACTGGTGGATCCTATACATGGTTTCAACTACTGAGGAGTGGTCAGACCCCAGGGCCACCGTCTCTGCCAAGAACCAGGAGGCCGCTGCCCCGAGGCCCTGGTGAGGGCACGGCTCTGCCACCTACTTTTCAGACCCACCAGGACACAGGAGCAGATCCCTGCCTTCAAGGTCTCTCTGGAAGCAGCCTCCCAAGGCAGGTGAGTGGGCTGGAGATCATCTCGGCTCTGCGCCTTCCGGCAGGAGGGGAAGAAGCAGCTCAGCTCCTCCTCCTCTCCCCAATCCTCTCCCTTTCTAACCAGGGGCCTCACTGGGAACTTAACTTTCTTTGTTAAACAAGGGAATTCTGGACAACGATTATCCAACCTCTGCAAACCCAGTGGGAGAACATGTCTGGGGCCGGGGTGCCCCCACAGGCCCAGACCGGGCAGTGATGTGCACAAGCACACACCTTTCTTCCCACGAAAGATGGACGGCTGTTCAGAGAGCTCTGTGGAACAGCGGGGATCTGCTGAGCAGTTCCTGGGCATCCAGCAACCAGTCCTCCTGCAAAGAGGTTACGGGAGAAGGGTGTCTCTCTGCCACAGGTGCTCCCGGCCAACCCCTCTGACACCCCCAACGGCAAGGTTTCCCATGGAAACTGCAACTCAGGATGAGACCTGCATTTCCTCACCATTGAGCTCTCTGAGACACTAAGAAAGAGGCTTCTGAAGCTGTGACTGTGAGCGCTTCACACAAACCCACACAACTGCCTCTCTAGCCAGCATCCGGCACCCAAACCTATGACAGGACACCTTCATCACTGCAAGCTTAGGGGACTGTGATGGAAGAAGGCACCATGACTGATCCAGGGATGCAACAATGGAGCGACTCAGGATGCAGAGAACTGGCCACATCCCCAATGCCCAGATCTGGTTACTGCACGGGATCAAGGCTCCGACTCCCCAGGCCGTGCCTTCCCCGTGAGCTACGCACAGCCCAGACGGGCACTGCACTGCTGGGCAGCACAGAGCAGATGCATGAAACCACCCAGCCCAGGAATGATCCAGTCTCAGGCAGATGGTCATGAACTGGCCACTGCAGGGATGACCCTGCTGGCCGTCCCGAACTCAATTGCCTGCCAAGGTCCTGATCCTACAGTTTGGGTTTGGTTCACTCCTCTTCCTCCCCATTCCCCTTTAGATACCCGAACTTTATATATATATATATATATATATATATATATATATATATATATATATACATATATATATATATATATATATATATATATATATATATATATTCATCTGAAGAAAGAATAATTCAAAAATTTCCAAATTTAGCAAAATATAGTAAAAAATATAAATCCACAGATCAAAGAAGCTCAGTAAATAGCAAGCACAGGACATAAAGAAAGCTATATCAAGACACATAAAAATCATATTGCTCAACACCAATGATGAAAATAAGAATCTTTTAAGTAGTCAGAAGAAAAGAGACACACTATACACAGGAATAAACATAAGGATTACAAAAGATTTCTCATTAGAAACAGTGTAAGGGAGAAGACAGTAGAGCATCATCATTAAAGTACTCACAAGGGGGTAAAATCCTCTCAATTTATAATTCTAGACTGAGTGAAAATATTTTTTAAATAATTAAAATATATTTTTCATATATAAAAGATTGAATTTTTTATGACCAGCATATTTGTAGTGTAAGAAATGTTAAAAGAAGGCCTGCAAGCAGAAATAATATTTTGCCAGATACAAATAACTATCTATGCCAAGAAATGGAGAACACCAAAGACAGTAAATGCATAGGAAAAAATATAATAGAAGTTTCTTATTATTTAAATATATTTAAAGATGATTAACTATCTAAACAAATAATAATGTAATGTCAATTTTATAACATCTGTGAATCTAAAATACATGACAACAATAGCACAAAGATTGCCGGGGGAAAATGAAATTTTGTTACAGTGAAGTTTCTATACAAGATGTGAAGTGGTATAATATCCACTTGAAGATAGACTGTGACAAGTTAAAATCCTATATAATAAAGAGTTAATATGCAAATAGTCATCACGCCCTCATGCCATCACACCATAATGGCTCAGACACTCAACACTGGGGAAAGAGGAATGGGGACCAGCCAGGCTGCAGCCCAGGAGAGGGACAAGCCACCTGCTCCATGGTCCTGGGTGCCAGCAGTTGTACCTGAGCCTCTGGCCCCAGAGAGGGACAAGCTGCCCTCCCCACAGTCTTGAGTGCCATCAGCTGCGCCTGCACCTGCAGCCCAAGAGAGGGACAAGCAACACGCCCTGTGGTCTCAGGTCCCTGCAGCTGCAGCCTGGGTGAAGCCACTCACCCATGGTCCCCTGTGGCTGCAGCCGGCCTGGGTGAAGCCGGCTCGGGTCCTGGGTGCCTGTGGATGGCCAGAGGGAGGGAATTTCGGGTCCTGGGTGTGGGGCAAGGCAGAGGCAGTTAGGGGAAATCAGGCCAGCAGGGGAGCAGTTAGGGGCGATCAGGCAGGCAGGCAAAGGTGGTTAGGTGTGATCAGGCAGGCAGAGGTGGTTAGGGGTGATCAGACAGGCATGCAGAGTGGTTAGGGGCAATCAGGCAGGCAGGCAGAGGCAGTTAGGGGTGTTCAGGCAGGCAGGCCGGTGAGTGGTTAGGAACCAGTGGTCTCAGATTGCGAGATGGATGTCAGAATGCCAGTTTAGGCCTGATCGCACAGGGATCGGACATCCTCGAAGGGGTCCCCAATTGGAGAGGGTGCAGGTTGGCTGAGGGAACCCCTCCCCCTCTGTGCACAAATTTCATGTACAGGGCCACTAGTTATTTAATAGCATGCTATTCAGTTTCCAAATGTTTGAATTTTTTTATTGTTTTTATTGTAGTTTATTTCTAATATTATGCCATTGTGGTCTGAGAAGATCCTTTATATGATTTCAATCTTCTTGAATTTGGAGAGACTTTGCCTGTGACCCAATATGTGATCTATCTTTGAAAATGTCCCATGTGCACTTGAGATGAATATATATTTCGTGGCTTTGGGGAGAAATGTTCTGAAAATATCAATTAACTCTATCTGATCTAGTGAGTCATTTAGGATTACTGTTTCTTTGTTTATTTTTTGTCTAGAGGATTTATCCAGTGATGGGCGTGGGGTATTGAAGTCCCCAACACTGATTGTATTGTTGTCAATCTCTCCCCTGATATCATTGAGGGGTTCTTTTTTTTTTATGTATTTGGGTGCTCCTGCATTGGGTGCATATATGTTTACCTGGGTCATATCCTCTTGTTGTATTGATCACTTTAGTATTATGAAGTGGCCTTCCGTATCTCTTGTGATGGCCTTCACTCTGAGGTCTACTTTGTCAGATATAAATATCGCTCACCCCAGCTTTTTTTTTTCTTTTTCATTTCCCTTTGCCTGGAAGATATTTTTCCTTCCCTTTCCTTCACTTTCAGTCAGTGTGAGTCCCTTGTTCTAAGGTGGGTTTCTTGTAGACAGCATATTTATATGGGTCATGTTTTGTTATCCATTCAGCCACTCGATGTCTTTTGATTGGAGCATTTAGTGAATTTACATTTAAATTTATTATTGATAGGTACTTGCTTGTAGCCCTTTTTATTTTTTGTGCCTGTGTTCCTTCTTCCCTTCTTATTTCTTCTTTTTACACCAGTCCCTTTAGCATTTCTTGCATTGCTCATTTGGTGGTAATAAATTTGCTTAGCCTTTTTTGTCTGTGAAGCTCCTTATTTGCCCTTCAATTTTGAATAATAGCCTTGCTGGATAGAGTATTCTTGGATTCAGTCCTCTGTTTTGCATCACTTTGTAAACTTCCTTCCATTCCTTTCTGACCTGATGTGTTTCTGTTGAGAAATCATTTGATAATCTAATGGGAGATCCCTTGTACATAACTTTCTGTCTCTCTCTTGCAGCCTTTAAGATTCTCTCTTTGTCCTGAATGTTTGCCATCATAATTACCATGTGTCTTGGTGTGGGTCTTTTTGGGTTCATCTTGTTTGGGACTCTCTGTCATTGTGTGATTTTTTTCTTCCCCACATCAGGGAAGGTTTTCTAACCCTTGTTCCTCTTCCTGTCATTCTGGCACCCCTATTAGTTGTATGTTGCTTCATTTCATGTTGTCCCAAAGTTCCCTTAGGCTCTCCTCCTGCCTTTTAATTTTTTTTCTTCAACAGTCCTGTGGGATCTAACTGTCCCTCACTCATGTACACATGCACACACCCCACATGTCCACACAGTCCCCTTTCACTCCCTTATTTATTCCCGCTCTCTCCCTCACTGCCGCCATCTTCCTGCCTCTGTAGTTGGGTCTGGAGTGTTATTGACCCATTCGTGGATGGAGTATCTTCTCTGGATGTCTGGTTATATGGCTCGGTCTCTACCACATTGATCAAACAGGGACAAATGCAACTCAACAAGAAAGAATACAAAGAGAACAAAACACTAATATACTTATGACAATAATAACCCCAAAATAAGTGACTACCAGAGAAAAGAGAATTAGGGGAGAGAAAAGAGAGCACAAATGATATAAAGGAGAGAAATGTGGTAAGAGAGAAAAGAAAAAGAAAAGGAAGAAAGAGGAAAAAAAAAATATATATATATACACTGAGTGGCCATATTATTATGATCTCTGAACACATAATAATCAGGCCACTCAGTGTATATCCTACATAATAAAAGGCTAATATGCAAATTGTCCCCTTGACCAGGAGTTTGACCAGCAGACAAGCCAGCCAACAACCCATGTCCCCTCCTTCTGGCCAGGGTGGCTGGACCCCACACATGCATGAATTCATACACCAGGCCACTAATAGGGTTAGAGTCACTGGGAGGGGGGGTGTCCCTCAGCCCAACCTGTACCCTTTCCAATCTGGGACCCTTCGAGGGATGTCCGACTGCCCGTTTAGGCCCGATCCTACCAGGATCGGGCCCGAAGGATCGGGCCTAAACGGGCAGTCGGACATCCCTCTCACAATCCAGGACTGTTGGCTCCCAACTGTTCTCATGCCTGCCTTCCTGATTGCCCCTAACTGCTTCTGCCTGCCAGCCTGATCACCCCCTAACCACTCCCCTGCCAGCCTGATTGATGCCTAACTGCTCCCCTGCCAGCCTGATTGCTCCTAACTGCCCTTCCCTGCAGGCCTGGGTCCCCGCTAACTGCCCTTCCCTGCAGGCCTGGTATCCCCCAACTTCCCTCCTCTGCCAGCCTGGTCACCCCTACCTGCCCTCCCCTGCTGGCCTGATTACCCACAACTGCCCTCCCTGCAGGCCTGGTCTTTCCCAACTGCCAACCCCTGCTGGCCATCTTGTGGTGGCCATCTTGTGTCCACAGGGGGGCAGTCATCTTTAACCACATGGGGGCAGCCATCTTGTCCATTGGAATGACAGTCAATTTACTCTTTTATTAGATAGGATAAAGGCCTGGTGCACAGGTGGGGGCCATCTGGTTTGCCCTGAAGGGTGTCCCGGATCAGGGTGGGGGTTTCCTTGGGGCTCGGGGCAGCCTGGGCCAGGAGCCTATGGTGTTTTGTAGGCTAGCCACACCCCCCAGCAACCCAAGCAGTGGCCCTGATATCTGGAATTTATTTATCTTCTATAATTAAAACTTTGTAGCCTTGAGCAGAGGCCAAGGCAGGCCAGGGCTGCGGGAAGCTTGGCTTCCTCCATCGCCAGGGGCAACTCAAGCCTTCTGCTCTCTCCAGCCCCGTGGCTGCTGCCATTTTTGTTGGGATTTATTTATTTTCTATAATTGAAACTTTGTAGCCTTGAGCGGAGGCTAGGGCTGGCCAGAGCGGGCGGGAAGCTTGGCTTCCTCCGTTGCCAGGGAAACCCAAGCCTCCTGCTTGCTCCATGGCCACAGCCATCTTGGTTGGGATAATTTGCATATTTGCTCCTGATTGGCTGCTGGGCGTGGCTTGTGTGCGTAGTGGAGGGATGGTCAATTTGCATGTTTCTCTCTCTCTCTTTTTTTTTTTTATTAGTGTAGATACACTGAGTGGCCAGATTATTATGCATTCAGAGACCATAATAACTTGGCCACTCAGTGTATATGTGGAGAAAACACCACAGAGCAAACAGGTAAACCAAAAAATGCCAACACCAAACACCCTGAAAAGGGGATGAGAACAGAATTTGTAGAGGCTGAACTTATATACAAAAAGTAAGGTTAAGAAATTGGATGAATATGGTGAGGACCTCAGTTCAGTATAGAGAAAGTAGAAAGAGGATGAGTGGATAAGAAGAAAGAGAAAGAAGAGAAAAAGAAATTTAAAAATATTAATTTAAAAAATAAGATAAAATAAAATAAAAATAGAAAAAATAAAAATAGAATGATGAAAAAATAATGTGAGAAATAAAGAAACAAACAAAAATGGATATACAGAAAAAAAAGAGATATAAAAAATAATCTATACTAATAACAGAGGAATATGCAAATTGGTCAGGACACCATCACATAACAACCAATCAGGACAGGGGCTGGGCTGTGGCTGAGAGCTCTCAGCAGACTGGAAGTTAAGGGGATCAGGCCATGAGGGGAGTGCATATAGGCAGTTAGGAAGATCAGGCTAGGAGGGTAGAACAAATAGACAGTTAGGTCGATCAGGCCGGCAGGGGAGGGCAGTTAAGGGGATCAGGTCGGCAGGGGGGAGCAGGTAGTCAGTTAGGGTGATCAGACCAGGAGGGAAGAGCAGTTAAAGGGATCAGGTCAACAGGAGAGAGCAGTTAGTGCCATTAGGCAGGCAGGTAGGTAAGCGGTTAGGAACCAGTGGTTCCAGATTTCAAGAGGGATCCAGGATTGGAGAGGGTGCAGGCCAGGCTGAGGGACCCCCCACCCCTGTGCATGAATTTTGTGCACCCCGCTTCTAGTAATAAAATAAAATCCTCTCTAATAAAATGGTAATATGCAAATTAACCATCACTCCGCTACATAAGCCACGCCCACCAGCCAAGCCACACCCACCAGCCAATCAGGGCGAGTATGCAAATTAACCCCAATCCAAGATGGCTACAGCCACAGAGAGCAAGGTTTCCCAGGTAACAGAGGAAGCCAAGCTTTCCATAGCCGTTGCAGGCCTACGCCTCCACTCAAGCTACAAAGTTTCAATAGTAGAAGGTAAACAAATTCAAACAAATGGCAGCAGAATGAAACTTGAGAGAGCAGGCCAGGGTTGCCGGCGGCAACAGGGGAAGCAAAGCTTTCCACACACCCTGGCCCGGCTCACCCGCTTAAGGCTACAAAGTTTCAATTGTAGAAGGTTAATTAACTGCCACAGAAATGGCTGCCGGAGCCCCAGGCTTGGCTCTGCTCCAGGCTACAAAGTTTCAATTGTAGAAGGAAAATAAATTCCAGATACCAGGGCCTCCCCTTGGGTTGCCAGGGGGCGTGGCCGGCCTGCAAACCACCACAGGCCCCTCGCTCAGGCCGCCCCACACCCCAAGGGAACCCCCACCCTTATCTGTGACACCCTTCAGGGCAAACCAGCTGGCCCCCACCCGTGCACCAGGCCTCTATCCTATCTAATTAAAGAGTAATATACAGATTGATCATCACTGCAACACACAATATAGCTGCCCCCATGTGGTCAAAGATCCTGCCCCCATGTGGACACAAGACGGCCACTATAAGATGGCCAGCAGGAGAGGGCAGTTGGGAGGCACCCGGCCTGCAAGGGAGGGCAGTTGTGAGGGACCAGGCCTGCAAGGGAGGGCAGTTGAGAGGGACCAGGCTTGCAAGGGAGGGCAGTTGGAGGTGATCAACCCTGCAGGAGAGGGCAGTTAGGAGTGACCAGGCCGGCAGAGGAGGAAAGTTGGGGGCAAACAGGCTGGCAGGGGAGCAGTTAAGCATCAACCAGGCTGGCAGCAGAGTGGTTAGGGGGTGATCAGGCTGGCAGGCCAAAGTGGTTAGGGGCAATCAGGAAGGCAGGCAGGCGAGCAGCTGGGAGCCAGCAGTCCTGGATTGTGAGAGGGATGTCCGACTGCCCGTTTAGGCCCGATCCCACCAGGATCGGGCCTAAACGGGCAGTCGGACATCCCTCCAGGAGTCCCAGATTGGAGAGGGTACAGGCTGGGCTGAGGGACAACCCCCCGCTGTGCACGAATTTTAAAATAAAATAAAATAAAATAAAATAAAATAAAATAAAATAAATAATAAAATAAAAATGAAAAAGTGAAGGGTCCACCAAGTTTTAATGCCCCATGTGGGTTTTTTAAGATCCCACTCTTCTGTACTTTTGCCACTTCTCAGTTTCTGTTAGATTGTTGAAGTTCCAAGCAGTCCACCTCTCCTCTGTTTGTGTCTATCTCTACATCAGTGGTTCTCAACCTTTCTAATGCCGCGACCCTTCAATACAGTTCCTCATGTTGTGGTGACCCCCAACCATAAAATTATTTTCGTTGCTACTTCATAACTGTAATTTTGCTACTGTTATGAATCGTAATATAAATATCTGTGTTTTCCGATGGTCTTAGGCGACCCTGCTAGTGGTTCTCAACCTGTGGGTTGTGACCATCGGAAAACACAGATATTTACATTATGATTCATAACAGTAGCAAAATTACAGTTATCACTGCTCTACAGCCTTGACTGCCAGCAGGCAGAACCAGTCTTCCCACTTAGTCTGACTGCCACTTTCAATCTTAACATCTTAAGTTGCTATTTCTGACAGCGCTACAGTTGGGGAGGTTGCTGTATGGATTTCTGGGTCTGAACAGCCTCTCTTCATGCCACTCCCTGCAGGCTTTCAGGGACTAATCAGATATTTGTTTCCTTTATAGCACTCAGGGTGCAGTCTTGGTGTGGTTGTATTGGTTACCTACAGATGTCTTGATATCTATCAAATGAAAATAGATATCTGTATTGGAGACTGCAAGGAGGGGCAATCTCTTCAGGGAAAAATGGCTGCTTAGGTCCAGCATGTCAGGTATGTCTAAGTGCCAGACTCCTGGCCACCTCTTCCGACCTGCTCTTCTCCCCAGGCTCTCCTCAGACTCCACAAGTCTGCACTTCAGCCATGGGTGAGTGTTTGTATTTGAAAGGTCCTATGAACTGGGTTTAGCAGATAAATGATGTTTGTTTTATATGTTATAAATTGTAAGCTTAAAAATGTCCAATTATAATCTGCTTTTAAATTAAAGATCAGAAAATAATGGAATACATTTTTTTTCTTAGTATTTTATGGCATAATCAAGAGCTATTAACTTGCTGATAGGATGAACAATTGATAATTATTGATGGTTAACTATGATCTGTGTCTATATTTAATTGATCTTTGGGCAAAATACATATTCATGGAAATTAAATATGTATTCAATCATTATTGGTAAAGTATTCATAGTTTTAATTTGACATTTCATAATACTTTGTTTAAAGCACTGAAGAAGATACCACAAATATTGGTATTTAAATCTATCAATTCTGTTTTCTTTAAAGACGTTATATACTTTAAGATCAAGAAACTTGATGAAAAAAATTAATTTCTTAAGGGCATAAAGGAGAGTCTTATTTTTAAAATAATAACATTTAGTTTTACTTAATAACTAATACCTAAAAATATAAATCTGCTTTGGTTTACTCTTAATAAAAATATAATATATTAAAAATAATTAATGTCAATTTACATTTCAATGAAATATTTTCCTTTGCTAATTCAATTATTTCCTAAAGAATGTGATAACAGCCCACAGTTTCTAGTAGAGTGAATTAGAATTTATTTCTCTGACTCTTATTAAAATTAGTAAATTCTATCTACTCCTGATAATTTTCAGTGGATTGATTATCATAACTTGTATTTCTGCATCCCAATAACAATTATTTTCAAGTGTATGACCAATTTTCCTAGTTTCATTCCCTTATATGTTTTTACTTCCCTAATATTCAACTTTGTTTTTCCATACCCTCAGTTCACCAAACATTCTATATTATTAACACTAGAAAATATCAATTTTTTCTTGTTTTCTTCCTCCTCTGATCAGCAAATTTTAAAAGAGCATCCCCTTATCTATTTCAACTTCTGATATATTTTAATGCTTTACTAATTTGAGGGTAATTTGCATTGCTTTAGAAAATTTTAATTAAAATCCTCTTTTTAAGAGAAACTTTACTTTTATATTTACTTTTATTCTATGTCCAGTGTGCTTTTAGAGACAGAGTTCCTCTGGGAGGAGACAAATGAAATTAAAGTGATTAAGATTGTGTTCAGGCTGGTGATATATTAGGAATATAGTAGTGATGTTATTTTGAAATATGGTTGGTATTGTAAAGCTTCACTTTTACCTGAAATGATTATTAGAAAAGCCATTGTATTGCAATGCAGAACAATGTTGGCTCTACCACTTTTATATCTGTGATTTCTACAAGTCCTTTAACATATATAGCCTTCAATTTCTTTTCAGTTTTAAAAAAAGATTTTTAAAAATCAGTAAGGAAAAAATAGTTAATTGTGAAAAATAGGGAAAATTCTTGAATAGGCACTTCTTATATGAGCATATCCAAAAGCTCAATAAGTATATGAAAATGTATTTAACCTTTTGCACTCGGATGTCGAGATTAAAATTACTCTTTGAATGTACCAATAATTTGAAATATAAAAAAAATCCAAATAAATAAGTTTGTATAAAAAGAAACTCCAGTTTTTTATTCTACTGCCATGCTTTGTAAAATCTGGGGTATTTAAAAAATTAAATCCCAAGTAGAATAAAGGAATCGAGAAAAAGGCAAGTGAGTACAAAGGGTTAATGTTATTGTAATCAGAAAATAAAAATGAAAAAGTAACCAAATGAGATATGAAAACAATTGTGACCCAGGAGAGGGACAAGCCGCCTGCCCCACGGTCCTGGGTGCCTGTGGCTGTGGCCCGGGTGAAGCTGCCCACCCACAGTTCCTTGCAGTTGCAGCTGGCCCGGACAAAGCCAGACTGGGTCCTGGGTGCCTGCGGCTGACCAGAGGGAGGAAAGCCCGGGTCCCGGATGCCTGCGACCAGCTGGAGGAATGAATCCTGGGTCCTGGGTGTGGGGCAAGGCAGAGTCATTTAGGGGTGATCAGGCCAGTAGGGGAGCAGATAGGGGCGATCAGACAGGCAGGCAGAGGGATTAGGGATGATCAGGCAGGCAGGCAAGTGAGCGGCTAGGAGGCAGCAGTCCCAGATTGTGAGAGGCAGTTGGACACCCCCCAAGGGGTCCCACATTGTAGAGGGTGCAGGCCAGGCTGAGGGACCCCCCTGCATGCACGAATTTCATGCACTGGGCCTCTAGTTCAATGATAAAAGGAACGAAGTCAGCATCATAAAGCACCATGACAAACCTCAAAGATATTAGTGAATAAAGCAAAATTATAAAATTTGAAAACTGGTTAATTAAATAAGGTGATAATATTCAGAACAGGGGTTACATTTGGGAAAAGTTAGTAACTAATGGGGAACAGAAAGGATTTTGGTATGTTTGTGATGTTCATATTTTGATCCTAGTGACACAATTACACAGTTGTATCTACACTAATAAAAGAGAAAGATGCAAACTGACCATACCTCCACTATGCCCACCAGCCAATCAGAAGTGAGTATGCAAATTAACCTGAAAAGATGGTGGCGGCCCCGCCCCCAGCCGCTCCAAGCCTGTGGGAGTCAGAGAAGTCAGGCGTCAGTGCCTGAGGCTAGCTGCAGCCAGGGAGACCAAGAAGCCACCTGCCCCGTGATCCCAGGCCGCAGAAGCCGCCCGCCCCATGTCCGCCCACCCCATGTCCTGGGGGAGACAGAGAAACTGGGCCCCAGCGCCTGAGGCTGGGTGCAGCCCAGGAGGAGAAGAAGCTGCCTGCCCCGTGATCCCAGGCCTCAACCAGCTGAAGAAGCCGCCCGCCCCACGTCCGCCCACCCCACGTCCTGGGGGAGATGGAGAAACTGGGCCCCAGCGCCTAAGGCTGGCTGCAGCCTGGGAGACTAAGAAGCCACCTGCCCTGTGATCCCAGGCTGCAGCCAGCTGGAGAAGCTGCCCGCCCCACGTCCGCCCACTCCACATCCTGTGGGAGACGGAGAAACCGGGTGCCAGCGCCTGAGGCTGGCTGCAGCCCGGGAGATGAAGAAGCCTCCTGCCCTGTGATCCCAGGCCACAACCAGCCGGAGAAGTCACCCACACTGCATCCTAGAGGAGACGGAGAAGCTGCCCACCTGTGATCCAGGCGCCAGCACCTGCAGCTGTCTACAGCCTGGTAGAGAGAGAAGCCACCCACCCCGCAGTCCCGGGCACCAGCACTTGCAGCTGTAGCCCAGGCGAAGCCACCTACCCACCATCCCCTGTGGCTGCAGCTGGCCTGGGCACCTATGGCTGACCAGAGGGAGGGAAGCCCGGATCCCGGGTGCCTGTGGTCGGCTGGAGGAGGGAATCCTGGATCCCGGGTGCAGGGCTGAGGCAGAGGTGGTTAGGGGCAATCAAGCCAGCAGGGGAGCAGTTAGGGATGATCAGGCTGGCAGGCAGAAGCAGTTAGGGGCAATCAGGCAGGCAGGCGAGTGGTTAGGAGCCAGCAGTTCTGGATTGTGAGAGGAATGTCTGACTGCCGGTTATCCCCCAAGGGGTCCCAGATTGGAGAGGGTGCAGGCCGGGCTTTTTCTTGAATAAATTATGCACGAATTTTGTGTACCGGGCCTCTAGTATATTTATAAAAGTTTATCAAACTGTATCCTGAAGATATGTTACTTTTAGTAGATTATATGTCAATTAATGGGTTAATAATAATAGTAATACAAAAAAATTTTCTATGAGCTCTCTCAGATCTAAAATCATATGGTTCTTTGAAGTCCCTAATCAGTCTCCTTTTACATTTCCTTGTCTGTGTCTACATTCTGTCCTTCCTTTATCTCTTTCTCTCGGTCAATATAAATTATTCTCATAACTGGCAATTTCTTAAAAACTCAAATGAATAATTTGGCTCACAGTTATGGCTTTAAATTTTCCACTGCCCCATTTTCAACTTAATCTTAACTTTCTCTTTTTCTCCCAATTAACCTTTATATTTTGGATTAAACAAACCAAGGTAGCAATGTCATGCATCAATTGTAAGTTGCCTTTCTACATTGGATTGGGAGTAAAGCTTTAGAAGATAGTGATATGTTAACAGGCAAACTTTTATTTAAAAAAAAAATTATTGATTTCAGAGAGGAAGGGATAGGGAGAGAGAGATAGAAACATCAATGATGAAAGAGAATCATTAATTGGCTGCCTCCTGCATGCCCCCACTGGGGATCCTCCTGCAACCCAGGGGAATTGAATCATGACTTCCTGGTTCATAGGTTGATACTCAACCACTGAGCACACTGGTCAGGCAGTAGGTACACTTTTAAATGACTGTCACATTTATTGACTCCAACCCAATTTTTATAATGTTCTATTATTGAAGTTTCAACATTAACATCTGTAAAAACTATTATTGGAGAATAGTTTTTTTCTCTTTCTAAATTGCACTTCATTAAAATAAAAAGAATTAAATTCATATATTTTATTTATTAACAAATCAAGATTCTTTACATATTTTACTTTCACATTGTATTATTTAAATAATGTTCTTAGAAATCATTCATTTGTTATTGGTAAATAATAAAATTAGAATGAAATAGAAGCCTTACAATATAGAAAATTCTACATCTCTCATGGTAAAACAGAACAGCAATTTTCCTTTTTTTTTTAGGAGTTTGTCATAATACTCATCTCAGATCAATCCTCACACACAAATGTGTGTTTTGAATCCCCTGTTATTTGAAGAGAGCAACTTCCCCATAACAATGTGATAGCACATCTAAATTCTAAGGGATTTTATACCTCAGTAAACATCAATACAATGCAAATGATGATTTACTGGTTTTCTTTTATCTATGATCTTTTATTCATTGCCTCATGTAGAGAAAATGTGAAATGTAGTCTTTGTTCTTCAAATGCAGAGAGTGCAGAATCTTTGGATCAGCAGCTATCTTTTATTTTCTTTTTTTTTTAATGACAAGGCAAGCATTCAACACTTTTGCATTTTATTTTGGGTGAGTTTTTTTCTAGAATTTAAGAAAGTTCTAATGGCAATTATTTGTCCTTAAGAAAATGAATTTGGTTTTGGTATTTAAGTATTATATTGACATGTTTTTCTTACTCAAAAAATATTTTGACTAAATAAAAATTAAAAGTTCAATTTTATGACCTTCATATATGCAGTGTTGACTTTCACATACCTGCTTTAAATTCTCTTCACTTGAGCTCCGATTGCATAATGAGTCATGGAGTAGCAGAGTATAAATACAAGAAAATAAGCACTAGTGGTTTATATTAAATCATATGACCCTTAAAGAGTAATCCTGTTCAATTTTTAATTCCCAAATATGAAAAGTGATAGGTCCAACATAAGCTCAGAGTTAAAGAGCACATTGATTCTCATCAAAACAAAAAGTTTTCTAATGAACCAAACTCCTTTATAAAAGTTTCTTCAAGCAGCCCTCAGATATCTAAGTGTTTGGCAACAGCTGCCCATTCTACTACTGCATAGCCCTTTGTTATTTTGCTCTTTCTGGTTGTTATTGATTTTTGTTTGTTTGTTTTCATGTTAAGACATACTGCCTACCTGCTACTTCTGCTCAGTAATAAGTCCTGCCTTCTGAGTATACAGAATGGACATGTAATTATGTGACAGCACAGAAATGAATACACATACTTCTCATGACCTTTTACAATTGGTTCTTCCAGGCTAATCATCTTCATCCTTATGACTTTTAACTATTTTTCTCTTTCAACACTCCTCCTCTCTCTTTCTCACTGTCCTTACATTTATTCTTCATTCCCTCTTTTCATATTTTCACTAAGCAATTAATTAGGATCTACTATATACCAAACATTGTACTTGCTACTGTTGTTATAAAGGCACATATAATAAATTGTCTTCAAAGAACTTTAGCAAACTTTCTAATCTCAACTAAACAAATTAGTATAATCCTGTAAAACAACTAACATAATGGAAAATAAACATGTGGATTCTTACTATACTCAATCATTATAATAATACTCTATAGATAAGTATCATGATATTTATTTTACAAATTATAGAGGTAATATATGCCCATTTAAAAATACACACATGTAATGATAATAAAAATTAATAGTATTATTAGTATGCTGAATGTTTATTACTCATTTGCTTTATGTCAAGACAATGTACTAAGCAGTTTGCATTTATTACCTAGTTTAAATTCCACAATAAGACTTTGCTGTATGTGCTATTATTATCCTAATTTTTACGTGTGAAAAGGTGAGGCAAAGACATATTAGATGACTTGCCTGTTTTACACTTAGAAATTGGTAATTCTTTGTTAGAGCTGACATCATTTGATTTCTGAGCCTGCACTTTCACAGTGTTTGAAATGACACGAATATCACCCAAATTGCATTTTGACATGTTCTACTTTTGGCCTCCCCACATTCATTTTCCCTTTTCTTTGGCCACAGCACCTTGGCTTTTCATTCAGGTTTTCACCCTGAGAAGTGGGACTGGCTTCATTACTCACAGCTCTGGTTATGGGCCTTAAAGCAATCAGCAGCACCGTTTTGCTATGCATGTGTGAGTGGCTTATAGATTACTTTGACACCAAAAGCCAGCCAAGGAGATATTGAATGAAGACTTCTGAGTAAGAAAAAATTCCTTATGCTTCTGCAAAAGTTACCTAAAATTATCCTAAAAATAAACGAGAAAGAATACAGCCTTTTGATGCTATTTTGAAGTTATTTTGATGTTATTTTGTTTCTTCTATAAATTTTGAAGCTGTTGGAAGCCACCTTGTCATCATGGAGAGATTCTAGGTTATATATCTTAGAAGCAAAATATAAACACTTTTTGGTAAACTGAACTACAGAATTATTCCTTACTTGAGCTATTCAGAAATCTATGCCAAAACCTTTTACTACTCCAACCTATTTGGATTGGGTTTCTATTGTTTGGTTTGGGTTCCTACTGTTGGAAAGCAAAAATTTCCAATCTGATACAGTTCAATAAACAAAATATGCTTTATTAACCTCGCATTATAGGCAACTACAGATTATAGATAAAACTACTTTTCTTATTGATCCCTCCAAATCTTCTCCACCACTGTCTTATTTACTCATTTAACCTTAACACATAACTCTGCCATTTCTCTCCCACAAGTAATATTGATATTTAATCTTGTGTTATTAAAATATAACAGCAAAGGAATTTTCCTTAAAAGACTCATGTTATGAACCATGCAGGAAAGTTTAAAGATTAGGATGAGATTGGTTATACCATTTACATATCCTCTCTCTATATAAAACCCTAATATGCAAATGGACCGGACAGCGGAACAACCAAACGTCTAAACAACCAAACAACGGGTCACTATGACATGCGCTGACCACCAGGAGATGTGCCTAGAACATGATGGGCATTGACAGTAGGTGGCAGAGTGTGGAACATGGTGGGCTACAGCCGCAACAGGATGGTGGAGCAGGTGAGCAGGGGCGCCAGACCAAGCCAGGGTGCTGGTGCGAGCCTCTGGTGGTTACTGAAAATTCTTTGCTTCTGCATGCCACAGTCCCACCGGGCACTCGCAGCTGATGCCGGAGCCAGCCCCACTCGCACCCGCTGCTGGCACCTGGTGCCAGCCCTGATCGCTTGGCGCCATCAGTGGGTGCAAGGGGCAGCTGCCAGCCCTGATCATCACTGAGGACTTCTCCACCTCCCCCTGCTCTTAACGGCCAACCAGGGCAGCAGCCACTGCTCACACCTGCTGATGGCACTGGGCACAATTGCTCCGCGCTGTCAGCGGGTGCAAATGAAGCCAGCACTGAAAACGTGTGGAAGCAGTGACAGCGGGAGCGGGGCTGCCGGCAGACAGGGGACCAGGGGCTGCAGCGGGAGGGGCCGGGAAGAGGCATGGAGGATAGGCCAAGACCTACCCCTGTGCCCACTGCAGCCTCGCGGCCCACAGTTTCTTTCAAGGTGCACGAATTCATGCACTGGGCCCCTAGTCTATACATATAAAGAAGTGATATGCTAATTTGTCCATTATGGTGTCCCAGTAATGACCAGTCTATGGGCGGGGACGAGGATGGGTACTTACACCTCCATGGCTAATGTCACACTGCCTGTGTGCGTTCCTGCCCAGAGCTGAGGTGAAGCTGCCTGCCTGCATGCATCCCTGGCTAGGAACGTGACACTGCCTGTGTGCATCCCCATTCAGCGCTGAATGGGGGGGGGGGAGGGCTGGGCTTGATGGGGGACCTCAGGCTGTGCCCCACGCCCCAGCACCAGGCTGAGGGACCTCAGGCTGTGTCCCCTGCCTGGCAGGGATTGAAAAGGGAACCTCAGGCCACACCCCCTGCCCCAGTGCCAGGCTGGTGGACCTGAGGCTGCGCCCCCTGCCCAGCAGGGCTTGATGGGGGACCTGAGACTGCCCCCCCAAAGCTGGGCCAGGGGACCTGAGGCTGTGCCCCCGCCTGGAGGGACTTGACAGGGGTGGGGACAGCCAGGTCTGGGTCTCACCCAATAGCGGTAGGGCCATTCGGGTCTGGGTATCCTACATTTTCAAAGTACATGCAGGTGATGGGTGGGGACTTAACTCTAGGTCCAGTGGCGTGCCCCAGACTCTGACAGGAGGGAGATTTTATATACATTTTACTAATTTTCTTTCATCTCTGACACTTCTATTATAGAGAAAGGACAAATAGCAATATTAAAATATTTCTTCTAATTAATTCCCTTTTAATGTGCATGAATTTCGTGCACTGGGACACTAGTATATAATAAAAGGCTAATGTACAAATCGACCAAATGGCAGAATGACCAGTTGCTATTATGCCCACTGACTACCAGATGGCAGACACTCAATGCAGTAGCTGACCCCTGGTGGTCAGTGTGCTCCCACAGGCCGCTCAGCTAGAACCTGGGCTCATGGCTGGCGAGCACAGGTGCCACAGTGGGAGCCTCTCCAGACTCCCTGGCAGCAGGTGCAGTGGGCTGGGAGGAGCACAAATGGCGTGGTGCCCTCCCCGATTTGGGCTCCTCCCTAGCCACCTGCCACTTGGTGGACTGCTACATCCCCCAAGGGGTCCCAGACTGCAAGAGGGATGTCCTATTGCTGGCTCCGGACATCCCCTGAGGGGTCCTGGATTGAGAGAAGGTGCAGGCCGGGCTGAGGGACCCCCCCAGTGCACGAATTTCATGCACCAGGCCTCTAGTTTATTTAATAATATTCACTGAGCATCTACTGTGTGTCTGCCCATGGGATGAAAATATGAACACATAAACAAACCCCCTGTGTTCACTGAGTTTAAAGAGTCTAATTTTCTTCCAACATATACATAGTCTTTAATGACACTAAATGCAGATAGAATAATAAAGTAATTTAGAAATTAGTAGGAAATAAATGTAAAAACATATAATATTCATTTTTCTAGTAGCACAGTCAAATTAGAATCGCAAAAATGAATTGAATGTTCATATTTAACAAGTGCCCTTCAACTACATAGACATGAAATGATTGATAATTAGAAAAATGTCACAATGGTTCCATGTTGTTCCTATAGGAACCTTTGCTACACAGAAGAGGTGACATACATTCCACTGTTTTGACATGATTAAGTGTTAAGGGAGTGACATTTATGAGGTAATGCAAGGTTGAATTATACTGGCTAAAAATACAGGTTTCTATTACCTGAGCTTGAAGGAGTATTGTATAGCATTTGTAGTTGCAAATGATTAATAATTTAACAGAATTTGATAATTTTAATAGGAAGAGAAATGACTACTAAATTAGAAAACAAAGTCCATTTCAAAGAGCTGTAATATTGTTTTGGAAATATATTATAATCCATTTTCATTTTAGTATTATTATGTATGTATTTTGCTAAAAATAAATATGTTGGGTTTTTTTTATACTGAATCAATGCTAAATAGATAATCATGAGTCAGGCATTTCCAATTAGCTTTGCCTTAGTCAATATTTTTGGTTAACTATTATTGGTTAAACATGATTGGCTATTTATTCTGTTTGTTTAAATTTTAGATATATTTCAAAATAAAATATGCAAAATATTTCTTTCTATTGAAATATTTAGGAGAAAAATATTTTATAAACTTTATTCTGTAGAAAGCATGATTTATAAAGAATGCATTTCCCCATTATCATAATTTAATAGAACGGATTATTGTAGGGTTGAAAATCTACAATTTACAAAAGAAGAATTATCTGAATTTTTTAGCTTATATTTATATTAAGAAATGAGATCCTTTCTCATTTTTTCCCCATAGAATATTGTGAAGTTATTTATTTAGGCAAGAAGTTATTTATTTGCCATTGATTGATTTTTTAAAAACCATTTTGATTTTTAAAAAAATATCATCTAGAATAATAAAAGCGTGATATGCTAATTAGACCAGACAGCCAAACGACTTTCTGGACATCCTTCCATATGAAGCCACAGTGGCGGGAGCCGAGGCAGAGGTGGCAGGTAGGTGAGCAGTTAGGGGCAATCAGGCAGGCAGGTGAGCAGTTAAGAACCTGTGGTCCCAGATTGTGAGAGGGTGCAGGCCTGGCTGAGGGACCTCCCCTCTCATGCACGAATTTCATGCACTGGACCTCTAGTGTTTAATATAATACTTCTCAATTGTTGTTTGGAAAGAAATTCCTTAAATTACTAAGAATGATAATATGGGGAAAATAATTCTTTGATAGCAGGTGCATTAGTTGGTTGTATCAAAATCATGGGTATTTGCAGCCTAAGCAAAAACATTGAAAGGTGCTATGGACTGAATTGTGTTCTCCCCATCTCCGAATTCATAATTTGAATCCCTTCCCCCAAAGTGACTGCATTTGGAGATAGGGTCTATAAGGAAGTAATTACAGACACTAGAATTCTCCTCTCTCCCCATGTGAGAACACAGCCAGAAATAACCATACTGGGATTCTGATCTCAGATCTCCAACCTCCAGAACTATGAGAAAATAAAGTTTTGGTGTTTAAGCCACTCAGTTTTGGTAATTTGTTATGACTGTCTGAGCTGACAAACAAAAAAATGAGATTTAAAATGAACAACTAAGACCGCAGAAGACAAAATTAATACTACTCCTACTACTACTACTAATAATGAGGGTAGCTACAAAAGTCATTAATCTTTATTCATGAATTCCTTTATTAATCAAATATTGATTCTATTTCTACTATGTGCCAGATAGTGAAATAAAAGCATAAATAAGACTAGTCCTAACTCAGCAGAGTGTGTTTTTTAGTGTATTATTTATTTATTTTTAAAATATGTTTTTATTGATTTCAGAGAGAGGGAAAGGAAGAGGGAGAGAGAGTTAGAAATATCAATGAGAGAGCAACATCGATTGACTGTCCCTGGGGGATGGAGCCTGCAACCCAGGCATGTGCCCTGACCAGAATCAAACCAGTGACCTCCTGGTGCACGGGTCAATACTCAACCACTGAGCCACACCAGCTGGGCTTAATGTATTATTTAATAGAAGCAGTGTATAGCATTGAGTATAACAAGACTGCTATTTTAGACATAATGGAATAGCAGTCACAGAAACCTTAAAGAAATGGGAGTGAATGTTGTAAGAGAAGCATACAAATTGAAGAAAAGCATTCTGGAAAAATGCAAAAAGCAAATGAAAAAGTCTTGAGACAAAAAAAAGCATACCTGGTGTATCTGTGTAACCATCAAGGAGTTGTTATGGACAAGTGTGTATGTAGTGTAGGTGTAGTGGGAGGGTAAATAAGGATTGGAAAGCAGGGACATCATGTTGGCCCATGATAAAGACTTGGGAATTCATTCCAAAAGGTGTGGTATATTAGTTTAATTTGAACATACACTTTAATTCAAAACACTAGAGAATTTGCAAAGAAAACTAGAGAACCTGAAATTGATTAAAAGATCCTGATTTTTATTAACAATGAAGAAATTCAGAGAGACAAAGAAAAAAATCATCCACAAAATTTTCTCCTTGGGATGTAACCATACATTTGCATGTGCTAAATGAGGCTTCTTATTATCTGATCTAAAACAGCCTCTCCCACATAACCTGCTTAACTTTTCTTCGGTGCATTTACTGTTACCCCACAAAAGGGCATCTTGGAATCCATACATTTATTTCTTCATTATTTAGTTTATCTGTTTTACCATTAGAATGTAAGCTTCATAAGGAAAGGAATTTTCTCTTTCTTCCTCTACATTGTATTCTAAATGGCTAGACTAGTGCTCATTAAATGTTGAATGGCTGAATTAATAAAATTCATCGGTTGAAATCAGATTTGATATGATGATGAGAGGAATGTTATAGTAAAAAGGAGGCTCTAGTTTAGTAGACTATTTGTCCATTTTTACAATAAGATTACAAATTCTGAAGGATGGACTGGTTTATGTCTATCTGATTTATGTAAAATTACCTAGTACAGCACTTCAAAAACAAAGTCACCTGCTACAGATAATCTAAAGAAAAATTAGTTAGTACAAAAATGCCACAAATCAATTTGAAATATTTTTAATTCGTTTCAAAAATAATACTGCTTTAAGGAAAAACAAAATTGAAAAAAAAAGGCTGAAAAAATAAGTTGAAGTATAAAAATTGGAAAATTAAATGACAGATGTCAAAAAAGCAATAAGAATATCAAATACAGCCGAAACCGGTTTGGCTCAGTGGATAGAGCGTCGGCCTGCGGACTGAAAGGTCCTGGGTTCGATTCCGGTCAAGGGCATGTACCTTGGTTGCGGGCACATCTGTGCAGGAGGCAGCTGATCGATGTTTCTCTCACATCGATGTTTCTGACTCTCTATCTCTCTCCCTTCCTCTCTGTAAAAAAATCAATTAAAAAAAAAAAAAAAGAAGAAAGAAAGAAAAAAAAAGAATATCAAATACAGAGTCAAAGAAATTGGATAATTGGGAAAATTTACTTTTACTTGGCATATAAAAAGAAAGTATCAAATTAACTTTGAAGTTATTTTTACTAATATATTTATCAATAATAAATTAAACTGAATATGACTTCTCTTATGTTCCAGTCTGCTTTGAAAGAATACTGACAAAATAAATTTATAGTAACATTTCCTTAATTACTGTCATAACTATCACTATAATTTAATATTTTTCAACTATTTTGCATATTTATTATAGTAGGTCCCCTAGCACATTTTAATATTGTTTGATTTTGAGGAAGTTAAAAGTAAATATTTAAAATGTATCTAAATATTAGCAGCATATAAATTTCAACCAGAGTAAAATCTCTATTATTAATTTCAAGAATAACATTTTTCCTTGTGATTATTTTAGCCAGACAAGGTTTCAGTATCGCTGAGGAATTAATGCAGGGATGATCTTGGGATTTGCATAGTAATCAGTTTGACACATATGCCATACTGTACAGGACTATGGACACAGATGGTAATGAATAAACTAGCCATGGTCCCTAAGATCAGTATAAAAATGTGATGAAAATTTTTTTTTTAAATTTTTTGAGGCTTATAAGTAACCATGCTGGCTAATGAGCTAATTTAGATAAGCTTCAAACAAGAGTTTAATCACATTAATGATAATTAGTAGAAAGCAGTATAAAATGAAGCTTTTTAGTTTCCATTCCAAGTTTTAATTAGCAATTAAAAGAAAGTTACTTGATCTAAGATTAAGTTTCATTGTGTTCTTATAACCGAGATTATATATATATATATATATATATATATATATATATATATATACACACACACACACACACACACACACACACACACACACACACATACTAGAGGCCCAGTACACAAAATTCGTACACTGGGGGGCGGGGGTGTCCCTCAGCCCATCCTGCACACTCTCCAATCTGGGACCCCTAGGGAGATGTTCCTGTGGATCGGGCCTAAACCAGCAGTTGGACATCCCTCTCACAATCTGGGACTGCTGGCTCCCAACCGCTCACCTGCCTGCCTGCCTGCCTGATTGCTCTTAACCACTTCTGCCCGCCAGCCTGATCACCCTCTAACCACTCCCCTGCTGGTCTGATCTCCCCCAACTGCCCTCACCTGCAGGCCTGGTACCCCCCAACTTTCCTCTCCTGCAGGCCTGGTTGCCCCCAACCTCCCTCCCTTGCAGGCCTGGTAACTCCCAACTGCCCTACCCTACCAGCTTGGTCACCCCTAACTGCCCTCTCCTGCTGGCCTGTTTGCCCCTAACTGACCTTCCTTTCCAGCCATCTTGTGGCAGCCATCTTGTGACCACATGGGAGTGACCATCTTATGACCACAGGGGGGTGGCCATCTTGTGTGAGGGTGTGATGTTCAATTTGCATATTACCTCTTTATTATCCTACCTAATAATAGACAAATATGCAAATTGACCGTACCTTCGCTATGCCCATGATTGACCAGGAGGCGTGGGGGGGCGGGACTCGGGGTGGCCAGGGTGGCCAATTGGGCAGCAGGATGCTGAGCTCGTGTCGCCAGCGGTGGCTGGAGCTCAGCGTCTGCGCCATGGCTGTGCTGCGGCACAGAAGGGGCCTCTGGGGCAGCGAGCTCACGTCCCACCGCAGACCATCAAAAGCGGGGTAGCTGGGTGCCTGTCCGCTCAGGCACCAGGCCTTTCAGAAGCCTCCGCCGTGCTGGAGGCTTCTGAAAGGCCTGGTGCACCAGTGGACAGGCACCCAACTCCCCCATGATTGAAAGCGAAAGCATGTAGGGGACCCTACACGTGCATGATTCAATCATGCACTGGGCCTCTAGTATAGGATAAAAGGCTAATATGATAAGTGTCCCTCTGCCCATCCGACAAGTCGTTATGACATGCACTGACCACCAGAGAGCAGATGCTAAAAGCAGAAGCTGCTGAGATGCTGTGACTTGGAAGCGATGGTTCTCAGGTGACACACCCCGAAACCAGAGAAGAGGGAGCCCAATTCCTCTCAGGGCTGTGTGATACCACCTTCAGCTGTGGGTTATGTTGTTGCTGGGGCACTGTTGGCCCTGCATCTGGTTTACTGCATACTTGTATTTGCATTCCACACCCTCTCACACTCCGGGACCCCTCTGGAATGTCGGAGAGCCAGTTTTGACCCAATCTCCACAGGCTAGGCCAAGGGACCCCACCTGCCGGAGGGACCCCGCTCACTCCATAGACTCTTTTTGAGCCACGGCACTACCCCAGGTGTGCCAGCCGGGGAGGGACCATAGGAGGTTGGCTCTTGCCCAGTCCCGCCCCGCCAGCCACCTTCTAATTAATTTCCTTTCAATGTGCACAAATCTGTGTACTGGATCACTAGTTTTTATATAAATACTAGAGTCCTGGTGCATGAAATTCATGCACTTGTTGTGGGGGGGAACCCTCAGCCGGCCTATGCCCTCTCACAATCCGGGAACTCCGTGATTGAATCAATCACCCCAAAGACGTAGGCCCTGCCCACCCGGACGAAGCTCTGCAATGAATTGCCCCCGCAGAGAGACGCCCTGCCCACCCGCTGCAGCCCACCAGTCAGTGGCCTGGGCCCTCCCTCTTTGGAACGATCATGGAACCACCTGATTGATCTGTTGCCCCACCTACTGGTAGCCTGGGCCTCCCTCTGCAGGGCAATCATGTGATTGATCATGCCCCACAGAGGGAGGTCCCACCCACCTGCCACAGCCTGCTGGTTGGTGGCCTGGGTCTTCCTCTTTGGGGAAATTATGGAGTCCCCCCATTGATCAATCTCCCTGCTGGCCAGTGGCCTGGGCCTCCCTCTACAGGGTGATCATGGGGCAATGGCCAGTCCCCTGACCAATCGTATCACACCCATCTTGGCTGGCCTGGAGCCAGTGGGTGTCATAGCATAGTTATCCAGAAGGTCTTCCGGATGGTCGTTCTGCTGTTCAGTTGTTCGGTTGATTTGCATATTATGCTTTTATTATTATAGATGTAGTTGTAAAATAGTTTTAGAGATGCTATTTCACATAAAAATATCTTGCAAGAAAATACTACCACAAATCCTTTTAGTAATGAGTATTACTGAAAAATGTATATATTTAAGCTAAATAGTGGATGTGGTACAGTTATGACTATTTTTATATATAAATTAAACTCTAATAAATGGAAACAGAAAAAGTTCTATGAAAACATCAGCTAAATTAGTGCTGATTCTTAAAGTTTTATATTATTTCTGAATCACATATTTTGCTTTTACAATTGGGAAACATCTATTTTGTGTCATATTTATTGTCATCTGTTAATATGTAAAATTTTTAGTATAGATAAAATAAATTAACAAATGAAAAATATTAAAATGCTTTCTTTAAACAACCTTGTTATTTGGTATTTCAACCATAAAATTTACATAATATTTAAATTCAACTAATATTTGAACATTCATATCCTATATAATAATGAGGTAATATGCAAATTGACCATCACTCCAACACACAATATGGTCATCCCCATGTGGACACAAGATGGCCACCACAAGATGGCCGGCAGAGGAGGACAGTTGGGAGGGACCAGGCCTGCAAGGGAGGGCAGTTGGGAGGGACCAGGCCTGCTGGGGAGGGCAGTTGTGGGGGACCAGGCCTGAGGGGAGGGCAGTTGGGGGGACCAGGCCTACAGGGGAGGAGAGATGGGGGGAACCAGGCCTGCAGGGGAGGGCAGTTAGGGGCAATCGGGCTAGCAGGGGAGCAGTTAGGCATTGATCAGGTTGGCAGGGGAGTGGTTATGGGGTGATCAGGCTGGCAGGCAGAAGCAGTTAGGGGCAATCAGGCAGGCAGGCAGGCAGACAAGTAGTTGGAAGCCAACAGTCCTGGATTGTGAGAGGGACGTCTGACTGCCTGTTTAGGTCCGATCCCGGTGGGATGGGGCCTAAAAGGGCAGTCAGACATCTGTCAAGGGGTCCTAGATTGGAGAGGGTGCAGGCTGGGCTAAGGGACAACCTCCCCGCCCCCCGCTTGCACGAATTTCGTGCACAGGGTCTCTAGTACAAAATATTTAAAAAGAACATGCAATATTTCAGCTTTATGGGTATATAGTAGATTTTAATGTTATTTTTGGTAACTCTCAATAGGACAGTATGGCAAAATCCACAAGAGGAAAAGAATAGTCAATTGAGAAATGTAGAAGCACTTACTACTCTAAAGATGATCTAATATCTGTTCAATAAGTTAATTCATCATCAAAACATTTTTATGTAGCATGGCAGCATAATAATTTACTTTTTTTTTTTTTTGCCTATGGAGTATTTGAATCCTTTCTGCAATTTATTTTATTATATTGTTGCTTTTTAAAAGTAAGTGCATTTCTTTTGTTTACTATTTAAATATAGTGCATATTATGTGCCAGTTTAAAGGCTTTACAAATGAAAACTCATTAAATCCTCATTTTTATTTTAAATATGTGTTTCCTTGTTTGCACCTTTCCTACCACAACTCCAGGGATTCAAGATTTATTCGGGTAAGACAAAATTTGTGATTTATTAATCTTTAAAATCTATTCTTTTTAGTTCCTGGACCAAATGTTTGCTAAATGCAAGAGCAAATCCAGCTCTATCTGCTGTTATCTATAAGGGGAACCTTTTAAGATAATAACTAGGGGTATTAATATTTTTAAAAAGTCTGATATGTTAGTAATTCCTCTAGTAATTTTCCAAATTACACAGACATTGCAAATATCCTTCAAAATACCATTTACCACAAAATTTCACCAAATACTCTTTCAAGTATTTTTAAACATGGAGGCTTAATAATATATAATCTTAACAATCCATAATACTAGAAAATATTTATATTTCATGGCATAGGGTTAAGCAATAAAACACTAGCTTTAGGAAAAATAGTACAACTTGCACTCAATGCTCTCTTGTTTTATTAACAGAGAAAACAATATAATTTAAAGCTTTCTTTATGACTTGGAATCATTATTATGTACCTTAATTATGTTAAATTCTATACTATTACAGATATAATGTGACCACAGATAATGATGTTGTGAATCCTGTTATCACATTTTAATAGTCTCATGTAATTAAGTGCCAGACACATCACAAATCAGCAATAATTTTTCCCCATGTTTTAGTCACTTTCTTTAATTGTTGTTATGATTTGCTAAGTCTCTGCAAATAGCTAAGGAAAAAGCTTAAGGCTAGAGCTTGAGTAATTTGATTGAAACACAAGATATTTGGAGGTGTGAGAGAAGGAGGTAAGCAAATAAGACATGCAGTGAGTTATATTAAATATATATATATATACCCACTATGTAAAAATTCTCCATAAGCATGGTTGCTTGGTTTAATATTTTCCCTCATACTTACAATGACTTCTAAAACAGTAGAAATTTCCCAAAACATTAACACTTGCACATGGTGCCAGATGTTTTATTTAACAGTTTTGAAACTAAAAATCTGTTTAGTTGTCATTCATTGCTCTTTTTAGGATTTAACAATAAAATGATTCAATGAAAGGGAGAAAAGGGATACAGAAAAGAATCTCTATTTTACATTATATGCAATAAATTTTTTGGTAACATCAATTCATAATTATAATATATAGTATATATATATTATAATTCATAATTATAATATATATATACTAGAGGCCCGGTGCATGAAATTCATGGACGGAGAGGGGGTGTCCCTCAGCCCAGCCTGAACCCTCTCCAATCTGGGACCCCTCGAGGGATGTCCGACTACCCGGGCAGTCAGACATCTCTCTCACAATCCAGTACTGCTGGCTCCCAACTGCTCGCCTGCCTTCCTTCCTGATTGCCCTTAACTGCTTCTGCCTGCCAGCCTGATCACCCCCTAACCACTCCGCTGCCAGCCTGATTGATGCCTAACTGCTCCCCTGCCAGCCTGTTTGCTCCCAACTTCCCTCCTCTGCCGACCTGGTCACCCCTAACTGTCCTCCCATGCAGGGTTGATCGCCTCCAACTGCCCTCCCTTGCAGGCCTGGTCCCTCTCAACTGCCCTCCCTTGCAGGCCTGGTGCCTCCCAACTACCCTCCCCTGCTGGCCATCTTGTAGTGGCCATCTTGTGTCCACATGGGGGCAGGATCTTTGACCACAAGGGGGCAGCCATATTGTGTGTTGGAGTGATGGTCAATCTGCATATTACTCTTTTATTAGTTAGGATAGAGGCCTGGTGCACGGGTGGGGGCCAGCTGGTTTGCCCTGAAGGGTGTCCTGGATCAGGGTGGAGGTTCCCTTGGGCCATGGGGCGGCCTGAGCGAAGGGCCTGTGGTGGTTTGCAGGCCAGCCATGCCCCCTGGCAACCCAAGCGGAGGCCTTGGTATCTGGAATTTATTTACCTTCTACAATTGAAACTTTGTAGCCTTGAGCGGAGCCAAGCCTTCTGCTCGCTCCGCAGATGCAGCCATTTCTGTTGGGACTTATGTATCTAATATAATTGAAACTTTGTAGCCTTAAGAGGCCTGGGCTGGCCAGGGCTGCAGAAGCTTAGCTTCCTCCGTTACCGGGGGCAACCCTTGCCTCCCGCTCTTTCCAGCTCAGTGGCTGCCGCCATTTCTGTTTGGATTTGTTTCCCTTCTATAATTGAAACTTTGTAGCCTTGAGTGAAGGCCTAGGCCTGCAAGGCAGGCGGAAAGCTTGTCTTCCTCTATGGCTGGGGAAACCCAAGCCTCCCTCCTGCTCTCTGTGGCTGCAGCCATCTTGGTTGGGTTTATTTGCATATTTGCTCCTGATTGGCTGGTGGGCGTGGCTGGTGGGCATGGCTTATGGGTGTAGCAAAGGTATTGTCAACTTGCATATTACTCTTTTATTAGGTAGGATATATATATACATATACATATATATTACTTTAAAATTCTATATAATAAAAATGATATATTCATATGTTCCTTTAAAGGGCTATCAGATGTGTGTTTAATGTAGTTAATGTGAATCTTTGGAGTTATTTAGTTTATTTCTTTTAAATTTAAATTTTGGAGATGGAACAACATTTACAAATTGGGGAGAATACCTCATGTTTTGGAGCAACTTTTCTTATTTTCATATTAGTCATGGTCAAGCATAAATTGTTTAAGGTAACCAAGGTATCTAACTTTGCAGGTTGCCTATTATTTTTTCCCATCACTAATGGAGAGAACTGATCTAATTATTTTATAGGATTACTTCTTGTTGCATTTATATCAATACCATATTATTCCTTCTATATCATTCTCATGTAGTAAATAACTCCATGTGGATTTTTACTCACATCCTGCTTCCTTATGAAAGTGCATCCTGGAACCTGTAAGTACAACAAAGGGCCAGGAAGGTTAAGATGTACTGTCATATATGCAGAATGTCATGGTTAGAGGGTTCCCCAAGGAGAATACTAATCCTCCTTCTTGCTGTGGTGCTGTGGTCATGCCTCTCAGTGATATCTTACTCTGCTCTTAGGTTTTGTCAAATGAGAGGAAATATGATGTTCGATAAGTGAGAGAGAAATATTTATAAGCTATTTTTTATTTTTAAAGTCTTTCTTCAAAAACATATACCTTCAGTTCTTAATTACTCATTTATTATTTATTTCTTCATCTGAGTTTTATTTCTTTTTCTTTTCTTTTTTTTCATGTTGGAATCCAGAATTCAGTGCACTTTACTGATAAGGTTATGGCTTATATGGGTGCTTGGAAAGAAGCCCTGGGCTTCTGCAAGCTCTTTTTATTATCTATTAAAGCTTACTAGCATCTTTTTTTCTCAACATCATAGTTAATAAATTATTTTAATTATTTTTCTCATAGTTTGTTGTGACAAAGATAAAACACCACCCCCACCCCAACCCCCCCCCCCAAAAAAAAAAAAAGAAAAATTAACCAGCAATCTAGTATATAGGTATGCTGGCCTGCCCTGCCACTGACTTGAGTAGACCACCTAAAGTCTTGGACTTTCAATTTAATCTGCCACGTTCCAAGTTTAGGAATTTTTAATTCCTAGGAGAGACCATGAAATGCTATATCTGCTTTTCTCAAACATACATTGTGTTTTTTTAGCTTCAGGTGTTTACTCATGTTCTTTATTTTTGAAATTTATTTACTTCACATTTTTTGGGGGGAGCCTACAACTACTCTTCCTTTGAGACTTAAGAAGGAAGTACTTTTATAATCCTGTCATTAATCCATTTCTCCTGCTCCACCAGCTCCATCACCAAACCATACTACACATGGCTGTTCTCTTGGTTTATTTGTCATGATGGCAGGATTTCATCCACCGACTGCATTGCTGTGTCCTGCATTGCTCATTATTCATTCTTTAATCATTGTGTATATTCTATGTTTTTAACTTTCTTCCCAAATATAATATACTAAATATATATGCATCTTTCTTTATTCTTCAAATATTACATAAATGTATCTTTAACTGAGTTTATTCTATCACTTGATTTTTCAGTTATATTAAAGATTTCAAGACCTTGCAACAGGAACATAAAACTGTACAATTTCAGAGAAGCCCTAGTGTTTTTCCTAGTCTTTAGCTCCTATAATCAATTAAATTTAAGCTGAAAATTGTTCCTGACAGAGGTAAATTGTTAAACATAAACACAGTGAAATAAGATTTTTATAAGCTAAATCCATTCTAACAAGAATAATTAATATTATTTTCTCCTTGAATTTATATATTAGTACTAGAGGCCTGGTGCATGAAATTCGTGCACTGGGGGGGTTGTCCATCAGCCCTGCCTGCACCCTCTCCAATCTGGGACCCCTTGAGGGATGTCCGACTTCTGGTTTGGACCCGATCCCTGTGGGACTGCTGGCTCCTAACCACTCACCTGCCTGCCTGCCCGATTGCCCCTAACCACTCTGCCTGCCAGCCTGATAGCTCCCTAACCACTCCACTGCCAGCCTGATTGACATCTAACCACTCCCCTGCCGGCATGATTAACACCTAACTGCTCCCCTGATGGCCCAATCACCCCCAACTGCCCTTCCCTGCCGGCCATCTTGTGACAACGTGGGGGCAGCCATCTTGTGATGATGTGTGGGTGGCCATCTGTGGCAGCCATCTTGTGATGACATGGGGGTGGCCATCTTGTGACGTGAGGGCGTGAGGATCAATTTGCATATTACCTCTTTAATATATAGGATTGTTCTTTCTTTCTTTTATTTTTTGAGAAAAAGTAATTGATGGAGGAAAAAGATGATAGTTTACCAATGGTGTTTATTTGGAAAAATAAAATAAAATAATATTGATAAATAAGATAGCCGTCATCTTTGGGTGCTTCCCATTTCTCGTGCTGTTGCTATTGAAATACCACTGGCCTCTGAGATTTGTCCTCTGAAAAGAGCTTTTCTAGAACAGGTACTAAATATTATTCCTGGAGATGAATCTCTGTGGATTCAATCACAGACAATATATTTAAAATGTGTGTTCAGTTACTACTTGCAGTGAT
Source organism: Cnephaeus nilssonii (assembly GCF_951640355.1). Lineage (NCBI taxonomy): Eukaryota > Metazoa > Chordata > Mammalia > Chiroptera > Vespertilionidae > Cnephaeus > Cnephaeus nilssonii. The sequence continues at coordinate 95,010,666 of NC_137074.1, read as the reverse complement.
AACTACTTGGCAGTGACTAGGGAATAATGCTTTTCAAGTAGTTTTGGGCTGTTTAGACTTGTAATATGAATCTTGTTTTTAAAGAAAAGAGCAGTATCTTTTTAGTTCTGTATGAGTAATTCATGGCCTTGAGCCTCATGTGAGGTAAGCTCGTATTCCAGCACTGCTCACTGAGGTCTCAGATGTCTACCAGGAGCCTTCATAACATTTGCTTTAAACATGCTTATGCCTCGCAGCCACTCAAGAGCTCAGTGAAAGAAATGACGCATTGCTTATATGTTGGAGGAATAATGAAGTCATGTAAAGGAAGGAAAAATTCTGCATAGATCATAATAGCAAATGAAAATAAAACCCCTTTACAATATTAGCAAATTCAAGCCCTATAGCACTAGCAGTCAGGTTGTATCACTAACCATTTGCAATTAAATATTTTTATTCTTACTGATTCAAGATTTCTTTAATTATTATTCAATACAAAGAATTCCTCTATTTTATATGTACAAGAGGACAATATGTTGATTTAAATAGTTTGAAATAAAGTTGTAGCATATTTTTGAACCAACCATACTATGTTTGAAAATTTATATATTCATTTTAAATCATTGTGTATCTTTTAAGCTTTTATATTTTCTTCTCAAATATAATGTACTGAGTAATATAACAAATGCATCTGAATTATATTCTTCAAACATTATAAAATAGTTATATTTATGTAGTATATTGTTATATATAGTGAATTATTTCAATTGACTTAAAAGATACCTCATACATATGAAATCACTGCTATCACTTTAATGGTTTAAGTTGAAGAGGTAAAACTTGGAAGAAAATTATTATAAATTAATATATAGTAAAATTTTTAAAGCATTCTGAAGCCAAAGGATAGTTAAGGCAATGCATTTCATGTATATAAACTAGAGTTACAGGTTTAAGTCAACTGCTTTTCTTAATTAGGTATTAGACAATGCTCAAAATGTTTTGTTTATTTTATTTTTAAATTTATCTTTATTGTTGAAAGTATTACAGATGTCCCCTTTGTTTGGTTGTTGTTTTTCCTATTGACCCCCTCCATCATGCACGTGCCCCTCCCAAGCCTTCACCACTCTATTGTCTGTGTTCGTTGGTTATGCATATATGCATATAAATTCCCAGATAAATCACTCCTCAACCCTCAGCCTTCCCTCTGAAATTTGTCAATCTAAAAAATGTATGTTTCATACCCCTAAAAATAAATATTGGTTAACGGATCATGAAATGATCCTAAAAGCCTGAAATATCATTACTTAGTACCATTGTCATTATACATAATATCATAACCAACTTGATTCAAATCTTGATTTTATTTATAACTTCAATAAGTAATCCTGGGACATACTCTTTACTCTGGCAGTGGGCATTTATTCAAGTCTCCCTAAGCTTGAGTGCTCACAGTCCTACTATTTTGTGCTTCCATCACCCCCAATCAAAGAGATTATTATAGCACTGCTTCTTCAATTTCCTGTGTCTGAGCTTCCTGCTACCACTTTCTTTTGGCCAAAACCAAAGTGGAGAACAGAAAAAGCACTTGGGATAGATTTCCATCCTATGAGAATAATTTTCTCTTATCAAAAACAGGTCCCTTTTCCTAGTTTCTACCTCTGTCTGAGAATCTTAATTCCACTGGCAGCAAGTTATTTAACAAAAATAGTTTTTTCTCCAATTTCTTTGGGCTCACCAGGGCAACCCACAATTTATTTCAAGATTTTTTTTAACTTAACTCTGCCTGGTGCTTTGCTAGATGTAAAGTCCTTTGTCAGTCTCCTCAAGGGGCTAACAGTCTAGAAAAAGTAGAATATAAACATGAATTTTAGTAAAAGACATTCAAACATAATTTCGTAAGGATAGAAAAGTAAAAAGTAATTAAGCACAGATTTAATTTTTTTAAATTAAAGTTAATTAAGGAGATTTTGTCCACAGACACTAAATAATGTATTTCATTCCTAATGTTGTAAGATATTTTTGATCTAGTGTACTTTTTTCCTTTTTAATGAAACATTATTCTGATGAAAGTGTTCTTTAATCAGAGTTGATGTTTCATGTTATACAAGGGGTATCAGTAGCAATGCAATCTAGGAATGGAATAGAGAAGCCTCAGTATGGTGCCCTTGCGCAGACCTTAATTTGAGTCTTGACTGGGATATTTATTACAAACAGTCAATGCAAATTAATTCCAAAATTGGTTAATCCCTCTTTTCTTACAGAGGTGTGGTCTTGGTTTAATAACTAAGGTAGGGCAAAGGAAAATGTAAATTAAAAAAGAGAGAGAATTCATGGACATGGACAGTGTGGTGATTGTGGAGTGAAGGAGAGTGGGTGGAGATGGTAGAAGGCATAGAAGGATAAACGGTGATGGAAAAAATTAAATTAAATTTAAAAAAAGGCAATTAATGGTTTCCCCTAGATGTTGAAAGGCAGATATTTGTTTAAACAAAACAAAACCCATAAGAACGCAAACTTAAAGTTTTAGTGAACATGAATAATCAGCAAACTCTTTTTTATATTCTGTTAACCCTAAAAACCAGATCTTTTGTTTGTATTTTTTAAATATTTTTCCTTGGAAAAATTAACTTTTAGTCAATCTATCCATTGACTCACTCATTCTATCACTCATTCAACAAATACTTGAGCCATATTGGTACCTAGCCTGAAGTAGCTTTACATCATAGTTAGGGAAACTAGACTTACATGTAGATGCATTAACGATAAACTCAAAATGCGTGGCTGGCATGGGTAAGTGGTTGAGCGCTGACCTATGAACCAAGAGGTCATGGTTGGATTCCCAATCAGGGCACATGCCTGGGTTTTGGGTTCCATCCCAGTTTGGGGCATGCAGGAGGCAGCCAATTAATGATTCTCTCTCATTATTGATGTTTCTATCTCTCTCTTCCACTCCCTCCCTCTCTGAAATCAATAAAAATATATTTTAAAAAAAGAATAAACTCAAAATGGATAAAGGACTTAAATGTAAGTCATGAAACCATAAAAATCTTAGACGAAACCATAGGCAGCAAAATTTCAGTCATCTCTCGTAGCAGTATGTTTATAGATACATCTTCTAAGGCAAAGGAAACTAAGGAGAAAATAAACAAATGGGACTACATCAAAATAAAAAGGTTTTGCACAGCAAAAGAAACAATCAACAAGATGAAAAGGGAGCTCACTGTATGGGGGAACATATTTGGCAATGATATATTTGATAAAGGGTTAATATCCAAAATGTATAAGGAACTCATACAACTTTACAAAAGGAAGACAAACAATCCAATTAAAAAATGGGCAAAGCCCATCAGCAGATTAATGGATTAAAAAACTGTGGTCCATCTATATTCTGGAATACTAAGCTGCTGTATAAAAGAAAGAACTCTTACAATTTGCAACAGCATGGATGGACCTGGAGAGCATTATGCTAAGTGAAATAAGCCAGTCAGAGAAAGATAAATATCACATGATCTCACTCATTTGTGGAATATAATGAACAAAATGAACTGATGAACAAAAATAGATCCAGAGACATAGAAGCATGGAACATACCATCAAACCTCAGAGGGAAGGCTGGAGAGTGTGCGTGTGTGTGTGTGTGTGTGGGGGGGGGGGTTGGTGCGGGGGGGGTAAGAGATCAACCAAAGGACTTGTATGCATGAATATAAGCATAACTAATGGGCACAGACAGTAGTGGGGTGAGGGCAAGTGCTGGGGGATGGGAGTGGCCAGGGAGAGGTGAATGGGAGAAAAAGGAGACATATGTAGTACTTTAAACAATAAAGATTTTTTTTTAAATGGGCAAATGACCTAAATAGACACTTGTCCAAAGTGAACATACAGAAGGCCAAGAGACATTTGAAAAAATGCTCAAAGTCACTACTGATCCGAGAGATGCAAATTAAAACAATGAGATATTACCTCACACCTGTCAGGATGGCTATCATCAACAAATTAACAAATGACAAATGCTGGCTGCTGGTGGGGATGTGGAGAAAAGGGAACCCTAGTACACTGCTGGTGGGAATGCAGACTGGTGCAGCCACTGTGGGAAAAGGTATGGAGCTCCCCCAAAAAATTAAAAATGGAATTCCCATTAGACCCAGTGATCCCACTTCTAAGAATATATCCTAAAAAACCTGAAACACCAATTAGAAAGAATATATGCACCCCTGTGTTCATAGCAGCACAATTTACAATAGCTAAGATCTGGAAACAACTTAATTGCCCATCAGCAGATGAGTAGATAAAAAAGCTGTGGTAGCCGAAACCAGTGTGGCTCAGTGAATAGAGCGTCGACCTGCGGACTGAAGGGTCCCGGGTTCAATTCCGGTCAAGGGCATGTACATTGGTTGCAGGCACATCCCCGGTGGGGGGTGTGCAGGAGGCAGCTGGTCGATGTTTCTCTCTCATCGATGTTTCTAGCTCTCTGTCCCTCTCCCTTCCTCTCTGTAAAAAATCAATAAAATATATTATAAAAAAAAAAAAAAAGCTGTGGTACATTTATACAATGGAATACTACGTGGCTGTAAAAAAGAAGAGAGCCTTACCATTCGCAATAGCATGGATAGACCTGAAGAGTCTTATGCTAAGTGAAATAAGCCAGTCAGAGAAAGACAAGTATCACATGATCTCACTCATATGTGGGATTTAAAGAACTAAATAAATTGATGAACAAAATAGATCCATAGATATAGAAGCATGGGACAGACTGTGGAATCTCAGAGTGAAAACAGTGGAGGGTGGGTGGGTGGGAAGATATCAACCAAAAAACTTGTATGCATATATGTATAACCCATGGACACAGACAATAGGGTAGTGAAGGCCTGGGCTGGGGACAGGCTAGAAGAGGTCAATAGGGGAAAAAACAGGACAGACGTAATACTTTCATCAATAAAGATTTTTTTAAAAGAGTGTTTTAGGAATTATATGCTAATAAAATGCTTGTTATAGGAATACCACTTACTTATTAAAATAATTCTTAGAACTCCTCACAAACTCATTAAAACAGATATTAATGGAATTACTTTTGTTAAAGCTTAGGTGAGGACCCTGTAATCACATCCCTCTCCCTTTATATTTTCACTAGAGGCCCAGTGCACAAAATTCATGCACATAAGGAGGGGTGTTTCCCTCAGCCCAACATGCACCCTTTCCAATTGGGGAGTCCTTGGGGGATGTCCAACTGCCAGTGGGGTCGGGCCTAAACTGGCAGCCAGACATCCCTCTCACAATCTGGGACCGCTGGCTCTTAACTGCTCACCTGCCTGCCTGCCTGAAAGCCCCTAACTGCCTCTGCCTCCCTGCCTGATTGCCCCCAACTGCCCTTCCCTCCCATCCTGATCTCACCCCCAACTGCCCTCCCCTGCCAGCCTGATCTCACCCCCAACTGCCCTCCCCTGCAGGTCTGATCTCGTCCCCAACTGCCCTCCTCTGCTGGCCCATTTGGTTCTGTTTGGTCAGTTTCTATGCCAGTCAGCATCAAAAACTCCACTTCCTAAGCATCCATTGGCTCCCCATGGCACAGAGATTTGGTTCTGATTGGTCATTGTCTATGCCAGTCATCGTCAGAAGCTCCACCTCCTAGGCAGCCATTGGTTCTTCATAACACACAGATTTGGTTCTTATTGGCCAGTTGCTATGCCAATTCATGTCAAAAGCTCCTCCTCCCAGGAAGCCATTGGTTCCTCACACTTCACCCACATTTGGTTCTGATTGGTCGGTTCCTGTGCCAGTCAGCATCTCTGGTTTTATCAACAGGGCCTGATCAGAAAGGTGGAGGCCTAGAAAGAAATGGAGGTGTGACTGCTAGCCAGACTGGGAGAGAGAGAGGCAAATGCTGATCAAAAGCTGCCACAGAGGCAACGGATCAGTCCCTGCTTCTTTCTTCAGGCCTCTCTCTGGCCCTGATTCACAGCCCCCTCAGCAGTCAGTGCTGGGGCACCATGACTGCAGGACTGACTTCCAGTTGGTCGAGCCTCTGTCATTACTGGTCATTACGACCCAGGGTTTTTATATATTAGGATTAAGCTTCTGGCACAAGCTTTTGGGTCATTTGAGGAAAATTTGTTAAAAAGAACTGTTTACAAAAGGATGGGCATGTGGTGGGGAAAACAGAAAAATAAGAAATTGTCCTGTGGCTGTCCCATTCCAGGCGGGATGTTGTCATCGAGGAAGCACCTACTATCTATTGGATCCCAAAATGGGCAGCTATGGATAGGGCCTTGGGTGGAGGGTTACAGAAGTCCCAAATGATGCTGTGTTAGGGATGCTGGGGAATAGATACGACATTTATTGTTTTATTCTTAAAGGCAAATAATGGGTTTCTGGATCTCTAGAATATTTGGCATTGTGGTTGCTGAGACTCATTCTTGCCTTCTTTATTTTCTTTGTATCCTTAAAATAACACCTTTTTTAGCCTGAACACTTGTTCATTCTTTGAGAGTGGAAAAAGTTGACAACTATGGTTTTTAAAGAGTCTAACTTTTCTGACAAATAATAAACCTAGTCATAAAGAAAGATGAGGTGAGAATGTGAATACCAAGGAGGGAGGAGCAGTGTTTCATAGCTAGTAAACATTTGGGACGTTGATTAATAACTTACATGGTCTGGGGTTCTTCACTGGTCTCCTTGTCATGCATTCTCTTTCTCCCCTCCTCATACTAAGTATACAGAAAGAGAACCCAAGTAGCTGCATTAACTCTTCCTACACTCTGCCCTAAATCGCAGTATTCAGACTCCTGCCAGAAGTCAGTTCTTGATGGTCCTTAGTATCTATCTTGCTGCCTCAGGCAGAGGAAGCCTTACAGTGGTTCACTTGATCTGTAGCCTCTAGCTTCTTTGTGTTTTCCTTTTATTGCTTAGTGTTATCTTCCTACATCTTTGTTTTTCATTTTTTCTTTGTTTTATTTTAATACTATTTTACCTACTTATCCTCATGTCAGAGTTATAATTCAAACACTTCAATCTCAACATATTTATTGCTTAAAAACTATCAAAAAATGTTTCAGCATTCTGTATTTCCATGTGTGTTAAATTGTAAGCACCCCCCAGTGAACTGTGAGGGGGTGAGAGGAGGAAGGAGGATGAGATTAATCAGTAAATTTGTATGCATATATGCATAGCCTATGACAACAGATAATAGAGTGGTGAAGGCTTGGGAGGGGTGAGTGCAGGTTGGAAAGGATCAAAAAAGAGGGGGCATCTGTAATACTTTCAACAATAAAGATAAGTTTAAAAAATATTTCCTTATTTTAAAAAAGTGAGGGAAATATAGTCTAGGGATCAGGAAAAATCATTCAGTGGAGCAAATATTTAAGCTGCCACTTGTGAGATCTTCCATGAGTCACATGTTATTAGCTATAACAGTAAAATAACTAGACTTATAATTACACAGGCCTGATCTTCATATCTATCAAACCCTAAAGTTAATCACTATGACATCAGTGTGGTGTCAGTTTAGTGAACTTCTAAGCAGCAAAATTTGTTCAAGGCAAAAACCATGAAATAGAGAATTTCAGAATGCTGCCATCTTTCTCCTTCTTTTCCCCCTGAGTTTGTTCTTCCCTGAGTAAACTCTGAAGACCCCATTTTCTTTTCCATATCAAAGATGCATTGTTAGCTCTGAGCTATGGAATCTCTCTGTTAAGTGAGATTCAGTGAAACTGACTGTTTTGTTTGTGTCCATGTATAAAGCAGGAAAAAGAAATCTTTCCACTTGCTCCATCTCCATTATATTCATAGATATGCTATACCTATCTACCTGTGTGTCTGCCTATCTATCTATTATCTATCTATCTATCTATCTATCTATCTATCTATCTCTCTATCTACCTATCATCTGTCTGTCATCTACCAACTCATCTCTACTTATTTTCTAGTACCTAGCTACCTATTGAGGGGGTGAGTAGAATAGTGCAAAAGTGGTAGATGGACTCAATAAGAAAGGAAGGTGATAAGACAAGTCAATGGGCCATGTATTGCTGAAATGTGGAGCCTTGCCTCTCTTGTTTCTCACAGATATGCAGGTATATCTGGTCTTTTTACCATACTATCTTATTATATGTTTTTTTTTCTAAGATCACATAATATATTTTTTATTGTCTACTATATTGCTTACCAAGGCAAGGCAGTGTTAGAGTTTGGATAAGACTCTAAATAAATGTAAATGATTGACCTTTTGATTCATTTCATTTTGATTCTCAGAAAACAGACTCCTATATATTCAACAATTTTATAAATAATCTATGTTAATCAATAACTCAATCCTCTTTTTGAATGAAATGAAGCGGCAGTGTTGGTAGAACTAACTATCTATTGAATCAATGTTAAAAGATCATGCTAAGGTAAGCTAGGTGAAGGTAAACCAGGTTTAAGGTAGGAGACATGATTGCAGCACTGTCCCACATACCAAACCATTCAGCCTTGTAAGCTCTTGGCTGTTTCAAACACACTGTTTCAGACATAAGATTTTTGTCATTTGCAAATACCAATAATATTCTTCAGTAAAACTGTGTTCATTTTTGTATGATCAGCAGTGTTCATCACTAATCCATATATCCTGTGGCTCAATAAATTATTGATTTTATTATTATAGCAGTCGTTTTGTACTAATTTTTGCCATCACTATTATTTCTTTGTATTTTAGGTGGTTGACAGTTTTGTTGGTACCTCTTCAGCAATAGGGAATTTTCATCGCAAGAACTTTATACATTGATAAAACTTCCTAAAAATAGTTGTTATCCATTATACGAGCAAACCCCTTAGGAAGTAGAGAAGATGGACTTTCTATAGTGCAGTAGTTATTTGAAATGTAATAAGATAATAAATACATTTTCTTAAATACTTACACCATTTTACCACAAGAATTTAAATTTTATATAATAAGATAAAAATTATCCTCTAAATCATTTATAAAAGATACCCTATGTAAATACAGGCTTTGAATGTATATGTGCTATGGAAAGTAATGTATTATTCATCCTTCTTGCAATTCTCCTATATAGAAACAAAGATTATGTTAGAGAAGATTAAAAAAGAACAAATATGAAGAAAGGAGTAAAAACAAACTAAGTTTGACAATGCTGCTATATGAGCTTTGGATTCATGCATTTCTTTCATTTTATATCATCAATATTATGTGGACTCAACATATAAACTTTAGCTCATCTTTACTGTGAGTGATGTTAAATTTAATTAACTTATCAAGAAATAACTGCTGTTATTTCTTTCTTGTTTTATAATTTGTGTTTATATTGAGCTTGGTTAGAAGAAAAGACAGATGGATTACATAAAGAGAGTGGTGTTAAAAAATAAGTGGAAAGAACAAAAAAGGAAAGAAAGAAAGAGAGAGATAAAAGGAAGAAATACAGAAAGAAAGAAATACAGAAAGCAAGAAAGAAATCGAAAGGAAGAAAGGAAGGAAGAAAGGAAGGAAGGAGGAAGGGAGGGAGGGAGGGAGGGAGGAAGGAAGCCATCTGAACCATACTCTCAGATATTTAAAATATTGTCAATTACTCTAAGGATGGACTAGGCAAGTGTTGAGCCATACAATTAAATGGGTGTTGAAGCTCTACAATGCTCTACAGTCTTGACCAAAGTGAGTGATTAACAGCCCAGCTGAGAAAGTACCTAGGGACCCAGAGCTAGGCCCTCTTCTATGGGGGTAGAGTTACACCAGAAGTTAAGAGTTTACCTACCAGGATATTAACATGTTAGGCAATTATCTGATGAATAAAATTTATATATATGATGTTTTAGTCTTGATGAGTCATCCAGGATACTAGAAAAAAAATTAAAAGTTGATATTTATCAAATTTTAGAACATATGTATGGATGATATTGCTTTGGGAATCCAGAAAAAAAAAGTTATTTCTATTTTATTTTTGTAGTATCATGGAGTATTGGGTTATACATTCGTTGTTATTAGAAATTTAATGTTTGGATTAGTAGACACATTAACAAAAATATTTGAATACTATTTTAAAAGCCTTTTCAAATGCCTTCAGAATGAATAGTAGGAAAAAACTAAAATTTGAAGAGATACAAATATAGATTCAAATATTAAATGTCATCTAATTTGGGGATTCATTAATTAGATTAATCTCTTTAATCTTTATTTTTTCTCATCAGCAAAATTTAAGTCATATTTTCTTCTTAGGATTGCTTTGTGAATTGAATAGGTAGTGTTTATACCACTTGTGAAAAACAGTGCAGGGCTTGAAGCATAGTAGGTAGTAAAGAATGGTGATTGATTGTTGCTGCTGCTGCTGATGATGATCAATGACAATGAAGAAGAAAAAGATAAAAATAAAAATGAAAAAAACTGGCACTGAAGATATTGAATAAATACTAGTGTGCTTTCTTTAGAAAATATCATATTTGACTTAATGCAAGGTTATAAAGTGTTACGAGTAGGACTATGCAGAAGTGGTACATTCAGAAGTGTACAAAGTAGATTTTAAATTCACACAATTAAATAATATTGTGGGAGAGAAATTATATAGTAATCTTTCAATTTTATTGGAAATAAATTCCATCCAAGTTGTGGTGTCATGGATAGGGAAGAAAGAAGAGACTCAGATTGGTAAATGGGAAAAATAATGTAAATAAAATAGGCAACAATATAAAGAACAGTTGATAAGTTGACTTAACTAATTCTCCTAGACAATGTTTTACTTTTCACCTAGTATCTTTCTAATGAACCAGAAATTTGTCCTGTGGAACCTTAAAATCTCAATAATCCCATGATTATATAGAATAGAAAATACAGAAATTTATAATGATAATTTGGTAATATATAATTAAACTGTCTTTGAACAATCTTGGTGACATTTAATGATTTTCAAGATATACTTAAACCACTTGACATAAATACTCAATAATACCTTCAAAAGAAGATCTTCATTTTCTCTCATCTTTTAATCTTTATAAGTCTTTGAAGAAATATTAGCTATAATGCATAAAGTTATCCACAAGCCAGGTTTGTTGTACTGTAAGAATAAGCTTCCCTGAGGAAACACTACAGATCATATGCCTTGATATTGAATAGCTTACTTTCCGAAAGGCTGACAAGAATGTAAAATAAATTAGTGCCTCCCTTTTAAGTAACTTAGAAGGCATTTTTTCCTAATGTATAATGTAGGAAATAAATCAGATCTTTTTCAGACTTTGAAAATAAGACAGAAAGGCTACTTTCATTATTTTCATTTTGTTATTTTTAGTAGAATTTTTTGTAAATATGTAGGATTCTTACATTACTGAAACATCTCAAATATCCTGAACTCAAGGGACTTCAGAAGGTGGGAGGTTTGTAAAAGTACCCCGTAGTACTATGTTATAGTTGCTATTATAAAGAAAAGACATTCTTCACTTTACATTTTAGTAATGTGAAAAGTAGTTATATGGCATCTACACCCTTTTTTCCCCTCATAAACACACATCAATCATCTGTGTACGTATGATACTACACTATATTGGTATAAATATTATACAACTACATTAATTTATATGTGTGCACGGGTTTGTATTTTTTTCTTCTCTCTGGAATAATCAATTAAATTGCATTTCTTTCTTTTGATAAGATTATTCAGTAGTTCTGTTGTAAAAATAATAAATTATTATAAAATCATTTATATGGTATCCAAAGGATATTGTTTTAGATTTGAGATAATAAAACTTAATCTTGATGATATTTTAAAAATGTTATTGAATTCCTTCTAAAAAACTTTTGGATAATAATTTGATACTACAGATTGGAAAATAACATCTTTTATTATTAAGATAATTACCAAAAGGACTCAAAAGTTATTTATATTTGAAAACCTGAAAAATAACCTAAGGTCAAATGTACAGGTTTTTTCAAGATGCATTTTCTTGCCTTCCGGTCCCGCCGCACGGAGACCGTATGGCTGTGAGGGGCCACTTCTGGCCGCCCCTGGTCAGCCGGCAAGGCGCTGGGCGCAGGCCGCCTCGCCTGCCTCAAGGCGCCCGGGGGTAAAGGTAGCAGTAATGCTGACGATGGCGAGCAAACTAAAGCGGGATGAGGGTCTCAAAGGGTCCTGGACGTCAGCCACCTCTCTGACTCCGCTCTGAGGGTGTCTGTGAGGCACACACTGCTCCTTAAAGAGGTTGCAGAACTTGAAGCTAACGTACCTTGTGCATGATGCAAAGTGCATTTCCCTAACCCAACAAGCTTCATTGCTTTCAGCTAACTGCAACCCCAGATGCGGATTACTACCAAGCGGGAGGGGGGTGGGGTGCAATTTCTGTTTGAAACGGAAGTTCCTGATGCATACCACCTGGTGCTGCCCAAAGTGAGATGACCAGGATCTGGCGCCCCAGCATCTCAGAGACTGGCGGGCTATGTCTGAGTGTACTGAGAGAGCATGCCATCGATGGCACTGGCTGGCCTCCCACAAGGTTGGGGATTAAACTCTTGGTTTACTGCTCTTCTGAACTTCAATGACCCACTGAATGTTGAGGCCGCAGAGCACCACCTGAGGGACACGGAGGACTTCTGGGACAAAGTGGAAGGCTACAATAAGTGGTACCCAGATGATGGGAGGGGTGCCTGCAGCGCGGACTGTGCTAGAGGGTGGTCTCCAGCTCTCGGGGGGCTTCCACCCCAGTCCTCGCTTCCCGCAGACCCACTGGCTCTGCTGGGTCCTGGGACATGTCCTGCGGAGGAACCTCTTCACGACTGCCCATTGCAGACAGAGTTCCACATACTAGTAAATACAGCAAAATACAGCAAGAAAATGCGTTTGGGCTCAAAAGAGTTGTCTGCTTACCTTAACATGTTTACTTTGTGAACCTGTACTCTCTAGGCTGAGGAAATGCTTGAGAAGTTGTAATGAACTCAGAATAGCAGCTTGCTTCTTACCTTCCCCCAAATCAGTTCCCTGCACAGCAATGCCAATGACATACCCTGCCCGGCAGGTGGGCGTCCCGAGCCCCCTGCAAACTGTGATTGGACGCGCAGTCTCTTATTTCCTCCCAGGAATGCAGGCCGTGCCTCAGTGCCTGAGGTTTCCCAGGATGCAGTCATTCACTGTAGATCTCTTACTGAAATGTGTATTTTATTTAATGTAAGTATATTTTGGAACACATTTGTAATTTGTACAATTTAATGCTTTAATTATTTTTTTCTATCCTCAAAAAAAAGATACATTTTCTTCAATAAACATTTGGTATACCATATTTTCCGGTGTATAAGATGACTGGGCGTATAAGACGACCCCCAACTTTTCCAGTTAAAATATAGAGTTTGGGATATACTCGCTGTATAAGACTACCCCTCTTCCAACGCACACCAAATAAAAATTAAAGAAACATCAGATTTGATTTCAATATGGTAATTTTAATTCAAATGCTTATGACATGCAGGTACTTAGCAGGAAAACTGTCACTTATAAACATAAGGCTGTTTGTCATCAAACATGTAAACATAAAACAGTGCAAGTGGATTAAACTTTTCCTAATTCACTCTAAAGCTGATAGGAAGGATAAGACAATAAACCCATGGGAGCTGCCATGCTGTTTGTTTTCTAAGCTGTCAACCAAACTGGAACTGATGATGATAGGAGGAAGATAACAAACAATAGCGAGAGAGCAAGTGCCGGGCAAGTCCCTGGCGAGTTAGCAATGCCGCTTCACTGCAGTCCTCAGGAGCGAGATCGGAGAGGTAGAGAAGGAGGTACGGTAATAGGATACAAGGGAGGGCCAGATGGGTGAAAGAGGCGTGTTTTTCTGGGCACAGATCTATCTCTTTTTTCCATACCCCTGGCGTCCCAGATGCCTGCAGCTTGCTCCGCCCTTCACTTACACCTTCCCGGTGAGGCGCCCCCTCACCTTGTCATCAGGACCGCGATAAGTCACTTCTTTCCACGAATCCTGGTGAGTGGATTTTCTTCTACCGTACTTGTACAGCGCCGCCCTTGCTGCTTTCATACCGTCGCCATATACGGTGGGAGGGGAGCTCAAAAACGGCCATGGCCGCATCCCCGCCGTATGTGGCGAGCACCCGGCCGCACTCCATTCATTTCAATGGAGCTGGACGGAGACCATATGCGGTACAAAAAAGAGCCGACCGGAGATACTTGTGATCTCCATCCGGCTCCATTGAAATGAATGGAGTGCGGCCGTTTTTGAGCTCCCCCCACCGTATGCGGTGACCGCAGATTCTCCAGTCTGGCTCGGAAGTTTCAGCACCCACCCTATAAGACAATACCTGGCGTATAAGATGACCCCCAACTTTTGAGAAGATTTTCATGGGTTAAAAAGTCGTCTTATTACGCCGGAAAATACAGTACTTAACACATTTGAAAATTATTTATGAATATTGAATGATACAACTTGTTGGAGTGAACTTATTCTTTAGTTTTTAACTTTATTAAATTTATTGGTATGACATTGGTTAATAAAATTATATAGTTTCAGATGCATAATTCTATAAGACATCATCTGTATATTGCATTGTGTGTTCACCATCCAAAGTTAAGTCTCCTTTCATCACCATCTTTGACCCTCTTTACCCCTCTCCCCTACATCCTTTCCATATGGTAACCACTATACATTATCTGTGTCTATAAGCTTTTGTTTGTTGCTTTCAGTTTTATATTCTGCATAAGATGGTCCATGTTGCTTATTTAGCTTAGCATATCTTCAAGATCCACCTATGTTGTCACAAATGGTAATATTTAATCTTGCCTTATGGCTGAATAGTTTTGTGTATACTGTATGTACCACATCTTCTTTATTCAATCATCTATAGGAGAACACGTTGATTGTTTCCATGTCTTGGCCACCATGCACAATGTGAGGCCAGTGATTGTACATAGGAGTACATATATCTTTACAAATAAACATTTAAATATTTTTGGGGTAGATACCAAGAAGAAGGGTTGCTGGGTCATATGCCAACTCTATTATTAATTTTTTGAGGAATGTCAATACTGTTTTCCATAGTGGCTATGCCAATTTATATTCCCAACAGCATATATTTAGGTCTTGATCCATTTGGAGTTACTTATTGTATATGGTGACAAACAGCAGTCTAGTTTCATTCTTCTGCATGTGGCTTTCTAATTTTCCCAGCACCATTTATTGGAGAGGCTTTCTTTTCACAACTGTATTTCTTGGCTCCTTTGTCAAAAAGTATTTGCCCCTGTAAATGTAGGTTTAATTCTGGGCTTCCCATTCTGTGCTATTGCTCTGCGTGTCTGTTTCTCTGCCAATACCATGCTGTTCTGTCTTTCACTTTGTAGTATAATTTGATACTTCTGACTTTGTTCTTTTTTCTCAGAGTTGTTTTGTCTATTAGTATATTTTGTGATTCCATACAAATCTGATTATTTTTGTCCTAGTTATTTAAAAATTATTTAGGTTTTTAATGTCTGAGTTTCATCTTATGAATATATTTTTAGTGCAATTCAATTTAGTTTCTTTATTACTTTTTTGATATAATGCTACTATCAGAATATATATGTAGAATTTTTATTAATGTTATTAATACTATTTGAGGGCCCATTGTGTGCAAGGTATTTTCCTAGAAATAAAAAGAATGAAACAAATACAAGGTTTTAGATATTAAAAGGTGTATGGATAAAAGACATATTTAAATGGATAAATTTCAATAGAACATTGTAAGATGTAATAAACTAAATGTTGTTCTATGGGAATTCAGAAACTGTAATTAATATTTTCTCAACATTTTGTTATATATTCTCCTTTATAATCTGAGACCATTTTGCTTTCACTATTTCTATAATATTCAATACTAATTTCATAAAGAATCTCACTTTTTGATGGCTCTTTATAATGTTAGTAGTGAGTGTTGGATTAATATAAAAGCAATTAAAGAACTTGCAGCAATATATAACACTTGCACAGCATATACTTATATTAAGGGAAATATTTTTATGAATGTGTTTGTATCAATTTATTTTAAAATTACAGAATTAAATCTTTCAACAAAAATGTTGCTATTTTGATAACAATGGAATTCATTTTAAGTGAGAACATCACAACAATGGGTGGAAATTAAAACACTGTATAATCTAGGGAATAAATTATTATTTCAAAAATTTTATTTAACAATATAAATGTCAATGTCTGACACAATGTTTTAATCCTACTTTTAGTGTCTTTTTGGCATTTCTATAAAGTATATACAAGTTTTATTCAGCAAGCACAAATTTATTGCTTGCAATTATGCAAAGTATCATGCTAGCCGTCGCGTAATATGATGATAAATAAAAACTTGTCATTAAGGAATTCAAAAGATAGTCTGAGAGCCTAGCAAGCACGGCTCAGTGGTTGAGCATGGACCTATGAACTAATAGGTCATGGTTAGATTCCTAGTCAGGGCACATGCCCGGATTGTGGGCTTGATCCCCTGTGGTGTGGGGCATGCAGGAGGCAGCCAATCAATGATTCTCTCTCATCATTGTTTCTATCTCTCTCTCCTTCTCCCTTCCTCTTTGAGATCAATAAAAATATATTTAAAAAAAAAGATAGTATGAGAGACTGTCAACCAGCAGGCTATAATACTAAATTATGCAATATAAAACATACAATGGAGGAATTTTGGAAGAGACAAATCCATCCTCATCCTCAGTAGAGGTCTGAGAAAGAGAACATTTTTCAAGTGAAGGAGGAATCTAAGATGAGTACTTCATGGGGATATATAAGGTGAAAGAACAGTGTTGGGAAGAAGAGACAAGGTGATGAGGGAAGTAACATGCTTGCAGATCCAGAGTAAAGAGAAAGGGATCATTGAAAGAACACCGGAATTGGAATTATGTTAAAAGTAAGTGAATATTGGGATCACTTGAGATCTTGCTCCCTGGTATATGTCATCAGTTTAGCTCAAGTAAATTTTGAGAATTTTGTTAAAATTCTCAAAAAAAAGTGAATATTAAGTAAAGGTCATTTAATAACATCCTTGGAAGTCTGTCTTGAAAACAATGTAGAACCTCTGAAAGATTGCAAGAAGAAAGTAAGGACCAGATTTCTGTCTTGGAAAAGTCACTGGTATTAAACAGTGAGCATTCATATACGTCATGACTGATAACAGTATTTAGATTCATTGTTGGAAGTACATGTTGCATGTTGGATGTTTTGGAAAAAAATATATTTCCTTGAATTGTAGTGTTTTCTATACCCTAGTAAAATATAAACTTACTGAGGATAGAGGCCGTTATTTGATTACACACAGAGTATTTTACATAATAAGATAGGAAGGACCAGACTTTGATTCCACACGGAGTATTTTACATAATAAGATATGAAGGACCAGACTTTGAACTGAGAGCTTCAACCTTGTTTGGGGATGTTAGGATGCCTGCCAGATTATGTGGAATGCAATCTTAATAGGAAATTATCTCCATGTGCACGTTGCTGCTCTTTCCCTTCAACAACACTCAGTTTCACTGACTTCTGTTTTAACCTTTAAAAAAAAACTAGACTAAACAAATATTAATTATAGTCATCTCAGTAAGATAAGAAGATGAATTCAGTTTTTTGCTTCTACAAAACAGTATCTCAGTGGTAAGGTATTTTTCTCTTGGTCTCTTGTAAAGGAGATTATTTTGTAGAAGTCCAATGCTACCAAGAAATTGGTAGTGTTTATTGCTTGTCTCTAATGGAAATTACATTTTATGGGGAATTGAGATTGATTACCCTTATCTTGACAAGTGGAGATTGAGGGCATATACTATGGAATGGTGAACAGTCTCAAAAGCAAAGGGGAAATATTTAACACCTTAGTTACTAGGTTTTTAAGACTAGGATTATAGAGAGGGTGTATTTGATAAAAACACTTCTAATTTTAAAAATAACCTTATTTAAGACCTATAAAGTGAGTTATTATACTTTTACCGATGTGTTTTCCTAAAGCAAAAAATAAAAATAAAAGGTCCCACTTTATTGATTGAAACAAAATCTGGTTTGGACTCAAAAAAGGAAAGACTCATGAACACAGACAACAGTATAGTGATTGCCAGAGGGAAGGGGGGGACTAGAAGAGGGTAAAGAGGGCATAAATGGTGATGGAAGGAGACCTATCTTGGGGTGGTAAACACACAATACAATATACAGATGACATATTATACAATTGTATGCTTGAAATCTGCATTATCTTATTAACCAATGTCACCCAATAAATTCAATTAAAAATAAATTAAATAAAAAGGAAAGAATTAGGACAAATATGGGTTGAAATTAAATTGTAGTTATTATGAGAAACTTAACCATATATGTTTCTGACTCAGATATAGGAAAGTACTAAGGAATTTAAAATGATACTAGTTTCTGTAAAACATATTTCTCAACTCTCACCCTTACCCTATGCTCCTGAAAATTAAAAAGAATACATTTTAATAATATAAAATATTATTTTAACAATATAATTTGTATGAAATATAAATTTAGTCGTATGTATAAAACCATCAGTGCACATATTGAACTACATGTGTCCTCTGTATTATGTTCATTGGCTTAATGCCAGTGACTTAAAAAGAAGGTTAAAAATAATCAAGACTCAGTCATACGATAAATAAGTTCTGAGTATGTAATGTACAGCATGGTGACTATAACTAACAATACTACACTGTATATTTGAAAGTTTATAAGAGATCATATCTTAAAAGTTCTCATCAAAAGAAAAAAACTGCATATGGTGATAGATGTTATCTAAACTTATTGAAGTAATATTAATAATTTCACAATCCTATATAATAAAAGCCTAATGTGTAAACTGTTTCCTCAACTGGGAGTTCGACAGGGAGTTTGACTGCTCACTATGACATGCACTGACAGCCAGGGGGCGGAGCGGAACATGGCGGGTGTTGGTGATGCAGCACTGGCAGTGGGTGGCAGTGGAGGTGCTGGCGGTCCTGATGGGCCTATTGGCCCCGATGAGAGTGGGACTGTGGTGGGATGGTGGAGCAGGTGAGCAGGTGGCGCCAAGCCAAGGCAGGTGCGAGCAGGGGCCCGATCACCCAGCTGATTGCCCTGCAGATGATGACCAGCAGTGGTGGCTGGGGGGTGGGGGCCCCGGCCCCAATCGATCGCCCTGCAGGAGGGAGAGGTTAGGAGGCGGCCCCAGGCCACCCCACAGGCTACCCCTGGGGACCACACCTGTGTATGAATTCATGCACTGGGCCTCTAGTAGACACATATATAAAATCATTATGTTGTACTCACTAAACCAGTGATGGGCAACCTTTTGAGCTTGGTGTGTCAAACATCGCCAAAAAACTGAGCATAACTCGGGTAGTGTGTCACTTTGAGGAAAAAACTAACTCCAAGACTCTAGTCGCAAATGTTTCATCCTCAGGAGCAGCAAATGTTTCATCCTCGGCATGCGGCCGCGTGTCATCAGAAATGGCTACGCGTGTCAGTGCTGACACGTGTGTCATAGGTTCGCCATCACTGACCTAGACCATAAATATCCTCAGAGGAGGAAACTTACCATTTTATAATCATTAATAATTTTACTGTTATTTGGCTATCAACTTGCATTCCAGCTGAGGACTAGTTTCTAGTGCATGGCACATTATGACTGTAATCTGGAAGCATGAAACATTGACCAAAGAGGTTTGCTCTGGGTAGACACTATGCATACGAATGTAACAAGGTAGATTCACCCACCCAGGCGGGATTAAAACAAGGGTCATGAGGTGGGTCAGAAGAGCTGGAGCAGCATAGAAGAGGACAGTGATTACCTGGGCTTATTTCATGATTTGCCTAAGGCAGGATTTGACCTCAAGTAGCAATAAGTATGTTCCCATCTTTGTTGTACTAGAAGTAATCTATAACAGCCAGTTAATTTGCTTTACCTGCTAAATAAGACTGGTTCCTTACTTATCATTGTAAATACAGCACTTGAATGTATAAAACATAGGGTCATAGAGAAAACTGAACCTGTGGGAAATCATTTAGCTTAATAGCATTTTATCTGGAAGATCAATGTACAAATCTCTTTGAATTTAAATTATTGACCATCTTTATGTTATTAAATATTTATACATTGTCTGAAGGGGAAGATTTACTGACTATTTATACAATTCAAACTAAAAATAATTTCATTATACAATATTATGTGCATTTGATCCTAAAACAACTTTGAAATAGAAGAAAATATATATTTTTACTATTTTACTATGCAATGGCAGTTTGAAATTCACTTTATTCAGAAATGTATTATTGAATAATATATTAACTAATATAATTTTTTATATTGAAAAGGAATATAAAATGTATGCTATCCTTCACAGAACTTCAGAGAAAACTTATCACAATGCTATTTTTTAATTGCAGTTTAAAAACAACCTTAAGTTTTAATGTCGATGACATAGTTTTAATAGATCAACATACTTTGTGGGTATTGTATTTGTACACTGTGGTCAGAAATAGCAAAACTAGATTTTGAAAGCATTACATAGTACTTTTTAAGTTAATTTAGTACAAATGTTATTTTAAATTTCACATTCCATAGAATGTACTCAATATTTATTGAATGAAAGTATACATACATGATTGCTAACTAAAATATTTTCAGATGAAATATCAAAACTAAGTAATAGCATTGACGCACTAAAATTAGCATTATGGAACAGAAAGGCAGTATGTGATTTCACCATGATTGTCAGATTTTATGGGATTAGATATTTAATCTTTTATTTGAGTTACCAGCTCAGAGCCTGATTATTCCTTACTTTCATTTATGAATTTGAATAAGTGTAGTGCTGACCCTGTAGCTACTGCATATTGGACTTTATTCATCAGCACTGCTTATGATTTGAGGCTTTGAGGATTAACTATATCCCCTTCAGTATGCCCTTTCCTTTTCTTTGTGAATGCAGCAGCCCCTTTGACCTCCTCTTACTGATCAGGGGACACAGTTGTAAGTTGCAGATTGAGAGCAATTTTCTATTTCTTTGATGTTTCAAAACGATCGAATAATTTCATGCTGAGCATAAAGTAACTGGAGGTAAAGAATAGTTTAAGATATGTGAACTAAAAGGTGTGAAGTGGATAACAAATATTGTTTCTTGATAATAATGTATCTTGTCACCCCTATTTACAGCAATACTATCCTAAGAAATTTTGTCAGCTAAAAGATTCTTGGAGTTTTAAGTAGAAACCCCAAATAAGACTTGTAATAAAAATTACATGTTATATTATGAATCACTACACATCAATGTTATCAATATGATGGTTATCAATATTATGTAGAAATGTACATTAAAATTAAACAAGCAATGGCAGTGTACAAATGGAATTTGCAGCAAGAGAAAGAGCCCAGGTCTGTTTCTTTGGGTTAGTTTGGAAAGTTATTTAATCTTCAAACTTCAGTGTCTTCCGCACCATGATTTCAATCATATCAACCTCACAAGTTGTTAAAAAGGGTGAATATCACAGTATACATAAAGTACTGCATAGTGCCTGGCACATAGTAGGTGCTCATTGAATGACTACTCTCTCACTCTTCCCTTTTTAAATCTGTATCCAGTGACCCAAAAATTTTCAGTATTATAAATCTATCTTTAGATGTGTCATTTTATAATGTTTTTCCTTCTTTAATTGGTAGAGAGCACATTTACACTAAAATTAAAGTGAATATAAATGGTTTTTTGACCATGGTTTCCAAGAACTCTCCAAACAAGGACTGGAACATTTGCCACATCTGCTGTAATAGATTCAAGAGCTATTATTTTAAGAGGGCTGTGAGATATTGCTCTACAAAGCTCAAACTCTACAGTTCTTGCTTCCTTTTATTTTTTCATCCTTTCCCAAAGCATGGGAACTATATTTATTTACTGCTGCAATCTTCTAAGAAACCTTATCTAAATTCACTCCATGCAGCTGCTTTCTCTGAATAAATTTTACTGAATAAGTGCTCCTTTTAGCTGCATTGCATTAGGAATTATGTAAACACTTTAAAATAAAATATCATATATTTGAGCTCAAAAATTTAAGTTTTGCTAATTTTGATAAAGGTTAGAATGATGTTTACTTTATTTTATATATTAAGAACGAGTTTGTTAAATAAATTAAGAGTCTGAGTAAGATTATTTTGTGATGGTGATATTTGAATCATAAAAGACAATATGTTTCAAATACCTTTAAATGTTATAGAATCAGTTTGAAAATGAATGCAGCTAATTAGACACAATATTTGTTCATAAATATAATTTAATCAAATTTATTAGACAATTTTTTAAATGTATTTTTATTGATTTTTTACAGAGAGGAAGGGAGAGGGATAGAGAGTCAGAAACATTGATGGGAGAGAAACATCAATCAGTCGCCTCCTGCACACTCCCCACAGGGGATGTGCCCGCAACCAAGACACATGCCCCCGACCGGAATCGAACCTGGGACCCTTCAGTCCGCAGGCCGCCGCTCTATCCACTGAGCCAAACCAGCCAGGGCTATTAGACAATTTTATGTGTTTAACTAATAGCCTCGAATATAAGTAACTGGAAAAAAACATGGTTGTGTTCTTTACAACAATCTTTTATTTAAACAAATCATTAATATTGAGAACATGTATTCAAATTGTTTCCTATTGGTATATTTCAGTGTATTAGTTTCTACTCAATTGGAAATTTTTTGTTTAATTGTACATTTTTTTCCTTGTAAATATTTTGGTATTTTAAAATGTATGTATTACATACCTTTAAAAAAATCCTGGAAACTTGTTTAAGTAGAAAACTTTTTCCTCCTCTGACATACCATTTCTGTTCTAGTCTCAAGGTTTCAGTACATAGTCTCAAATATTGCTAAAAATGCAATATAGAAAAGCATTTCCAAATATTTTTACACATGTATTAGCAGTTAAATTAAATAAAAACTATCTCAATGCTTTTCCACATTTTCTAACAATGCTTTCAAGTAGACTTGTCCATATAGATAGTGGTATTATCTTTGGGAAAGTGAGGACAATTCCATGGAAAATGGTTAGAAATTGCTAAAAATTTAAAGGAAAGAGACTTCCTAATCATTTTGTTACCATACTTTACATGCCAGGTTATTGAGTCTCAATATCATAGAAATGAACACTGAACCGAGTATAAGATTAAACAGATAGAGTTTCTTTAAAGAGCTTGTACACCAGCTAGTCAACCAGAAAAGAGAAGTCGAGCTTCCTGAGGGGTCTTGTAAATGACTTATACGGGGGCCTTGGGGTGGGTGTAGGGCGTGGGAATAAGGATGAGGTCAGTTGTTCCACCATGGTCATCTGACTACAGTTGATCCCTGGGTAATCACGGATATTTCAATAGTCAGTGAGCCCCTCAAAAAAACCTGTGAAGTAATAGTTGTACAGGTATTCTAGTTACCATTTAATTGACAAAACAATTTTTTTGCCGAACATGATTTTAAAAAGGATGTTATCATTATACAGTCTTTCCTTTAAAGATGTAGTTAGGTTAATTTCAAATATGAAATTTTACTGAAAGCAAGAAGTTTTAGAAAGGCCTCTAAGATGAAGTTCTTTTGATCAAGATGGAGTTCAAATGTTACCCCTATACTGTCTCAATTTCAAGTAAATAAGATTTTTTAGTGGTACTTCAAATTATTTCTTATTGTGCTGAGAATTTGAATTATGTTAAAATGACAAAGATTCACATATTGAGGCTAGATGAATGCTAATTCTTTCATGGGAATTAAAAACATATCACTTTGCTCTTTTCATTAAATTATGCATGTAGAAATAAAATCTAATGTGCCCTCTAAAAATAAAGTTTGACCCTTAATTTCAAGATCAAAATCTCTTTCCCTCTTTCACTCTGCCTATACTCTTTCTGTTCTTAAGTGTGAACTTATTTTTATTATTAATAATTTTTATTTTATTGTCATATGTACTCACTCAATTCCTTAAAAGTAGTCAAGTTTGACTAGATTTTATTCTCTAGTCACAAATGAATCCATATATTTTTCTTTCTTTTTAAAAAAAATATGTTTTTATTGATTTTTAGGGTGATAGGAATGGAGAGGGAGAAAGAGGGAAAAGAACACCACATTGATGTAACATCAATCAGTTGGTTTCCTTACTCACCCTGACCAAGGAACTAATCCACAACCTTAGCATGAGCCCTGACCAGGAATCGATCTGTCAGCCTTTCTGCGCATGAGATGATACACAACAAACTGAACCACATCTGCCAGGACTAAGTCATATTTCTTTTTAGAACTTTGGCAAGTTTTTTGTTTAAAGCCCATCCTACCTAATAATAGACAAATATGCAAATTGACCATACCTCCGACACAAGCCACGCCCACAAGCCATGCCCACCATCCAATCAGAGTGAGCATGCAAATTAACCCAAACCAAGATGGCTACAGCCACAGAGAGCAAGGTTTCCTAGGTAACAGAGGAAGCCAAGCTTTCCGCCTGCCCATGCCAGGCCTAAGCCTCCACTCAAGCTACAAAGTTTCAATTATAGAAGGTAAACAAATTCAAACAAATGGTGGCAGAATGGAGCTTGAGAGAGCAGGCCAGGGTTGCCGCCGGCAACAGGGGAATCAAAGCTTTCCACACACCCTGGCTGGGCCCACCCGCTTAAGGCAACAAAGTTTCAATTATAACCCCAACACAAATGGCTGTGGGCCTCGGAGGGAGCCCCAGGCTTGGCTCCGCTCCAGGCTACAAAGTTTCAATTGTAGAAGGAAAATAAATTCTAGATACCAGGGCCTCCGCTTGGGTTGCCAGGGGGCGTGGCCAGCCTGCAAACCACCACAGGCCCCTCACTCAGGCCACCCCATGCCCCAAGGGAACCCCCACCTGATCCGGGACACCCTTCAGGGCAAACCAGCTGGCCCCCACCCCTGTACCAGGCCTCTATCCTATCTAATAAGAGATTAATATACAGATTGATCATCACTGCAACACACAATATAGCTGCCTCCATGTGGTCAAAGATCCTGCCCCCATGTGGACACAAGATGGCCACCACAAGATGGCCAGCAGGAGAGGGCAGTTGGGAGGCACCCAGCCTGCAAGGGAGGGCAGTTGAGAAGGACCAGGCCTGCAAGGGAGGGCAGTTGGAGGTGATCAACCCTGCAGGAGAGGGCAGTTATGGGTGACCAGGCAGGCAGAGGAGGGAAGTTGGGGGCAAACAGGTTGGCAGCAGAGTGGTTAGGGGGTGATCAGGCTGGCAGGCAGAAGCGGTTAGGGGCAATCAGGAAGGCAGGCAGGCAAGCAGTTGGGAGCCAGCAGTTCTGGACTGTGAGAGGGATGTCCGACTGCCCGTTTAGGCCCGATCCCAGGGATCGGGCCTAAACGGGCAGTCGGACATCCCTTGAGGGGTCCCATATTAGAGAGGGTACAGGCTGGGCTGAGGGACAACCCCCCTCCATGCATGAATTTCGTGCACCAGGCCTCTAGTTCAGTTTATAAAAAGTTATGCCAATTTATTCTCAAAATCTGTTTCACATATACATATATCTTTTGTACTGTATGCAAACATTTAATTAATTAAAATTTTATTGTTCCTGTTATACAAGTCAGAAAGATAATTTGCTTCATTTGTTTATTGCTAGTTCACAGACTGACAGAGTTGAAAAAAAAATAATAGTTTCCAAAATAAGAGGTAGTTATATAACTAAATATTTATTACTTTAATTTTTGTTTGGTTTTTGTTTTCATTTGAATTCTTGATGTCTTGGTCAAAAACTTAACCTTAAAATTAAAGAAAATAGTCTGCTTCACAGAGTACTCGATATGCTTTAAAATATTATAATTCTGATCTAGTGCATAATATTAGAATTTTTCATTCTTTATATTCTTATATGCCAGCCAGTCTCACATAATAAACCTCCACAGAGGTGAGGCCAGTGGGAAATTATTATTCTGTTTTCAAATGTAAATATCAAGCCGAAGCCGGTTTGGCTCAGTGGATAGAGCATCGGCCTGCGGACTGAAGGGTCCCAGGTTCGGTTCCGGTCAGGGGCATGTACCTTGGTTGTGGGCACATTCCCAGTAGGGGGTGTGCAAGAGGCAGCTGATCGATGTTTCTCTCTCATCAATGTTTCTAGCTCTCTATCCCTCTCTCTTCCTCTCTGTTAAAAATCAATAAAATATATATTTAAAAAAATTAAATATCAATACTACTTTTGAGTAATATAATTTATTCATTATTTCCCTTCTTTAATTCTCAATTTTGAATATTAGCTGAATTTTTTTACATAGTATTTGTAAATAATTCATGTCTAGGATAATATAATAATCATTTTAAGTCTGGACTTGATTATATTCTGCTTACAAATGTATCTATAAGAAAGAAAAATTGGTTGTTTATTTTTCCACATAGTTATATCTATCTATCTTCCTACTTGTCATCTATCTTTCAATGAATCTATCATTTATCATCTACTTATAGTTGTTAGTGGACCAGAAGTGACATAACCTTCATCTAATATTTCATTTCTGAATTGCAGACAAAATTATCCACCCAATTACCTATATTAGGTTCAGACACCCTCAGAACCATTATTATTTTTTTCTACCTCCTCTAAACCTATCTAATAAAAGAGTAATATGCAAATTGACTGTCACTCCAACACTCAAGATGGCTGCCCCCATGTGGTCAAAGATGTCTGCCCTCATGTGGAGACAAGATGGCCACCACAAGATGGGTGGCAGGAGAGGGCAGTTGTGGGCGATCAGGCCAGCAGGGGAGGCCAGTTAGGGGTGACCGGGCCAGCAGAAAAGGACAGTTGGGAGGGACCAGTCCTGCAGGGGAGGGCACATGAGGGGGACCCAGGCCAACAGGGGAGGGCAGTTAGGGGTGACCAGGCCAGCAGGGGAGGACAGTTGGGAGGGACCAGACCTGCAAGGGGGGGCAGTTGGGGGCGATCAGGCCTGCAGGGGAGGGCAGTTAGGGGTGACCAGGCCAGCAGGGGAGGGCAGTTGGGGGGGGACCAGGCCAACAGGGGAAAGCAGTTGGGGGTGACCAGGCCTGCAGGGGAGGCAATTGGGGGGGACCAGGCCTACAGAGGAGGACAGTTGGGGGGTACCAGGCCTGAAGGGGAGGGCAGTTGGGGGTGACCAGGCCAGCAGGGGAGGGGAGTTGGGAGGGACCAGGCTTGCAGGGGAGGGAAGTTGGAGGGGGACCAGGCCTACAGGGGAGAGCAGTTGGGGGCAACCAGGCCTGCAGGGGAGGGCAGTTGGGGGCGACCAGACCTGCAGGAGAGGGCAGTTGGGGGCAACCAGGCTTGCAAAGGAAGGTAGTTAGGGGTTACTGGGCCAGCAGGGGAGGGCAGTTGGGTGCGACCAGGCCTGCAGGGGAGGGCAGTTAGGGGCAATCAGTCCGGCAGCGGAGTAGTTAAGCGTCTATCAGGCTGGCAGGGGAGTAGTTAAAGGTTGGTCATGCTGGCAGACAGAAGCGGTTAGGGCAATCAGGCAGGCAGGCAAGTGAGGTGGTTGGGAGCCAATAGTCCTCGATTGTGAGAAGGATGTCCTACAGACCCGGTGGGATCGGGCCTAAATGGGCAGTAGGACATCCCTAAAGGGGTCCCAGATTGGAGAGGGTGCAGGCTGGGCTGAGGAACACACCCCCCCCCCCCCCCCCCCCGTGCACGAATTTCATGCACTGGGCCTCTAGTACCTACATAAAGCCCAAGAATGAACCCTCTTACCTTAGAAATAACCTCTTCATGCCATACCTTCCAACATAACTTGGCTCAGGACATCATATGCACTTATTATAGCTATCATAGATGCCTTCCTAATGTGATGCTTCTCATCTCCACATCATTTTGCAATTTTTCATCATAAGCCCAATTTCTTAATTCTCTTTCTTCTTCAAAAAAAAGCATGTGCTGGAATATTGGATAATGTTTGCATACAGAATAATATCTAGACTTCTAAGCATGCCATGCAAAAATATTTAACTTCTGATTTCCAAGTATTTGGTCTAAATCCATCTGTCCTTCATCTTTTCCAAGTACATGCTTTATGTCCAGTCAAATTGACCCCACAGTTCACTGAAAATGACATTACATTTAATTATATTTATATATATGATTTTATAACATGTATAATTTCATGTTTTTGCCTCTACTTGGATTGTTCTTTCAACTTCCTTTTCCTAAAATGTTCAACTGAGATTATAAATGTACATCTCATATCCTATCAGGTTCCTTTAAAAAACCCACAAGCCCTCTCAATCTGTGCTAAGTAATAATTACTCTGGATTCCCAAAGTACTTTACACTTCTATTATAACAATTCTAACATATTTATGAAGTTATATGAACTTCCTTGACTTAACTGAGGTCTTAACTCATCATTTGCACCTTGACAATCTTTTGTTACAAATGATGTAACAGAAAAACTTACCTTTTAAATAGAATCAAAATAAAAACTTAATTAAATAATCACTTAAATTAAAATAAGAGGGTATTTCTTATATCCCTAAGCTATTCAGTTTTGGAGTTTGTAAGAAGGTAATTAATTCATTAGATACATCCCTTGTAGTTTTGTCTAATTGTTTGTCTTTTGAATATCAAAGAAACAAGTTAATGTTTCTTATTGAAATGTTAAAAATTTATAACCATTTAGGAAATATTTTATAATTCTGTCACACACATTTAATAGTTACTATGTTTTCTTTAGTTGTTTTTCTCTTTATTTTTATTTGAAAATATTCTCAATACAATTGTAATCATTTTAACATGTTAAGGATACTATTATAAAATACACTAAGTGACCAACCTCATTAAATATGAATATATGACAAATTCTATTATTTGATCACTAATGCCAGTACTGGTTTTTCTGCAAAAACAATTAGACTGCATTAGGTGTATAAAAATGAAATGAAAGATTCTTATTTCTAACAGGATATAATTGTCCTTTAAGTTTTTAATAATATAAAAAATAGCAAAAATTTTTTTTTCTTTTTTCTTTATTTATTTATTGTCTAAAGTTTCACATATGTCTTTTTCCCCAATTGACCCCGCGCCCCCCCTGCCCAGCCATTCCCACCCCAGGCAAGCCCCCACTGCTCCAGTGTCTGTGTCCATTGGTTATGTTAATATGCATGTATACAAGTCCTTTGGTTGCTCTCTAACCCCCCACCTCCCCTGCCATTTGTTTCTGGATCTATTCTTGTTCATCAAATTATGTTGATCATTATATCCCACATGAGTGTATGAACTTTCTAATGTAATGCTGAATCCGATTTGCTAGAATTTTATTGAGGACTAGAGGCCTGGTGCATGAAATTCATGCACAGGGGGGTGTCCCTCAGCCCAGCCTGCACCCTCTCCAAACTGGGACCCCTCGAGGGATGTCCAACTGCCCGTTTAAGCCCGATCCCGGTAGAATTGGGCCTAAAGGGGCAGTCGGACATCCCTCTCACAATCCAGGACTGCTGGCTCCCAACTGCTCGCCTGCCTGCCTTCCTGATTGCCCCTAACTGCTTCTGCCTGCCAGCCTGATCACCCCCTAATCACTCCCCTGCCAGCCTGATTGATGCCTAACTGCTCCCCTGCCAGCCTGTTTGCCCCTAACTGCCAACCCCTGCAGGCCTGGTCATCCCTAACTGCCCTCCCCTACAGGCCTGGTCACCCCTAACTGCCCTCTCCTGTAGGCCTTGTCCCCTCCAACTGCTCTCCCCTGCAGGCCTGGGTCCCCCCGAACTGCCCTTCCCTGCAGACCTGGTTGCCCCCAACTTCCCTCCTCTGCTGGCCTGGTCACCCCTAACTGCCCTCCCCTGCAGGCTTGATTGCCCCCAACTGCCCTCCCTTGCAGGCCTGGTTCCTCCCAACTGCCTTCCCCTGCTGGCCATCTTGTGGCGGCCATCTTGTGTCCACATGGGGGCAGCCATCTTTGACCACATGGGGGCAGCCATCTTGTGTGTTGGAGTGATTGTCAATTTGCATATTACTCTTTTATTAGATAGGATTTTATCATCTATGTTCATCAAGGATATTGATCTGCAGTTCTCTTTCTCTGTGATGTCTTCATCTGGTTTTGGAATTAGGGTAATTCTGGCTTCATAGAAAAAGTTTGTAAGTGTTCCGTCCTCCTCAGTTTTTTGGAATAGTCTGAGGAGGATAGGTTTTAGTTCTTCTTTGAATGCTTGATAGAACTCCCCTGTAAAACTGTCCAGACCAGGGCTTTTGTTTGCTGGAAGACTTTTGATCACTACCTCAATTTCTTTGGTAGTTATCAGCCTATTCCAGTTTTATGATGCATCCTGATTGAGTTTTGGGAGCTTTTATTTTTATAAGAATATGTCCATTTTGTCTAGGTTGTCCATTTTGTTGGAATAGAGTTGTTCTTAGTATTTTTTCATAATCCTTTGTATTTCTGTGGGATCAGTTGTTACTTCACCTCTTTCATTTCTGATCTTGTTTATTTGGGCCCTCTCTCTTTGCTTCTTGATGAGCCTGGCTAGAGGTTCATCAATCTTGTTTATCCTTTCAAAGAACCAGCTCTTGGTTTTGTTGATCTTTGGTATTGTTTTTTTGTTGTTTGTTTTTTTTGTTTGTTTTTTTGGTTTCTTGTTGTTTATTTCCTCTCCGATCTTTGTTATTTCCTTCCTTCTGTTTATGCCAGGCTTTTCTTGTTGCTCTCTTTCTAACTTTTTGATTTGTAAGGTTAGATAATTTATTACCATTTTTTCTTAGTTCCTGAGGTAGGCCTGTAGAGTTATGAACTTCCTTCTCAAGACTGTTTTCACTGTGTCCCATAGATTTTGTATTGTTGTGTTTTCATTGTCATTTTTTGCCATGATGCTTTTTATTTCTTCTTTGATCTCTTTTGTAACCCAATCATTGTTTAATACCATGCTATTTAGCTTCCAGGTGTTTGATTTTTTTCCATTGTTTTTATTGTAGTTAATTTCTAATTTTTTGCCATTGTGATATGAGAGGATGCTTGATTTGATTTCTATCTTCTTGAATTTGTAGAGACTTTGCCTGTGTCCCAATATGTGGTCTATCTTTGAAAATGACCCATGTGCACTGGAGACGAATGTATATTCTGAGGCTTTGTGGTGAAATGTTCTGAAGATGTCAATTAATTCCACCTGATCTAGTGAGTCATTTAGGATTGCTGTTTCTTTGCTGATTTTTTGTTTAGAGGAATTGTCCTCGTGTTAGTCGGGTATTAATGTCCCCTTCCTACTATGACTGTATTGTTGTCAATATATCCCTTGATATCCTCCAGAAGGTTTTTTTTTTTTTTTAATGTATTTGGGTGCTCCTGTATTGGGTGCTTATACGATTTTCAGAGTTATAACTTCTTGTCGAATTGCTTCTTTCAGTATTATGATGTGGCCTCCTTTATCTCATGTTATGGCCTTCACTTTGAGTTCTAATTTGTCAGATGTAAGTATTGCTACCCCGACTTTTTTTTTTTTTTTTCATTTCCATCTGCTTGAAAAACCCTTTTCCATCTGTTCACCATCAGTTTGTGTGATTCCTTTGTTTTGAGGTGGGTCTCCTGTAGACAGCAAATATATGGGTCATGTTTTCTTATTCACTCAGCTACCCTATGTCTTTAGATTTTGGCATTTAATCCATTTAAATTTAAAGTCATTATTGATAGGTACTTGTTTGTCACCATTTTTATTCTTTATGCCTGTTCCTTCTTCCCTTCCTATTTCTTCTTTTTACAGCAGATGCTTTAGCATTTCTTGCATTGCTGGTTTGGTGGTAATAAACGCTTTAGTCCTTTTTATTGTCTGTGAAGTTCCTGATTTCACCCTCAACTTTGATTGATAGCCTTGCTGGGTACAGTATTCTTGGATTAATACCCTTGCTTTGCATGACTTTGTATATTTCATTCCATTCCTTCTGGCCTGATGTGTTTCTGTGAGAAATTGGTTGATAGTCTGATGGGAGATCCCTTGTAGGTAACTTTCTTTCTCTCTGTGTCAGCCTTTAAGATTCTCTCTTTGTCCTGAATGTTTACCATCGTAATTACGACATGTCTTGGTGAGGGTCTTTTCGGGTTCATCTTGTTTGAGACACTCTGTGCTTGTGTGACTTTTTTCTTCCCCAAATCAGGTAAGTTTTCTGACATTATTTCTTCAAATAGGTTTTCTAACCCTGGTTCCTCTTCCTGTCATTCTGGCTCCCCTATTATTCATATGTTGCTTCATCTCATGTTGTCCCAAAGCTCCCATAGGATCTCCTCTTGTCTTTTCATTTATTTTCTCCAATTGCATTTCAGTTTGGGTGTGTTTTTCTTCCATGTTCTAATTTGCTAATTCTGTCCTCCCCTTCTCATAGTGTACTGTTGAAAGTTTCCATAGTGTTTTTTATTACACCTATATCACTATCTCTTCTTGATTCTTACATAAGTTGTTGATTTTTTCACCCATCTGGTTTATCAACTGTATGACACTTATTCTGAATTCTTTTTCTGACATATTGCATGCTTCCATTACACTTAGCTGCTTTTCTGGTGATTCCTCCTTTTCTTTCCTTGCGGGTTTCTTTGTCTCCCCATTTTTGCTTGACTGTGTGGAGTTGTATAGGGGCTGCTCCTTGGGTGGCAGCAGCACCTCGGGGCAGCAGCTGCTCCTCAGATGGTTGTGTCAGTGGCTGCTCCTCAGTTGGCGGTAACTCCTCTGATGGGCAATGCTCTCATGGCTGCTCGCAGCAGTGATGGCTCCTCTGGCTGACGGGGAAGGCTGCTCACGCAGTTTGTTTCTCCTTGTATGGGAGCAGGCTGCTTGCACAGCTGCTGCTCCTCAGAAGGTGGTGGGCTGCATGGGGCTGCCACTCCTTGGATGTTTGTGGGCCACTTGTGGGGCTGCTGATCCTCGGACGCAGGCAGGCTGCTTGTATGGCTTCTGCTCCTTGGACAGGGGTGGACTGCTCACTAGGCTGCTGCTCCTCAGATGGGGTGAGGCTGCTTGCAAGGCAGCTGCTCCTCTGGTGGGGTGGGCTGCACGCGAGCCTGCTGCTCCTCAGATGAGTGGCGGGACACTCGTAAAGCTGCTGCTCCTCAGACAGGGGCAGACTGCTCCTGGGGCTACTGTTCCTCAGAAGGTGGTGGGCTGCTCATGTGGTTGTTGCTCCTTGGATGGGAGCAGGCTGCATTTGGCTGCTGCTCCTTCTATGAGGGCTGGCTGCTTGTGCTGCTGCTGCTCCTTGGGCGGGGGTGGGGTTATGTTTTCCTATCCATTTAGTCACTTGATGTCTTTTGATTGGAGCATTTAGTTCATTTATGTTTAAAGTTATTATTGATAGGTACTTGTTTGTAGCCAGTTTTTGTGCCTGTGTTCCTTCTTTCCTTTTTTTTTCCTTCTTTTTGCAACAGTCCCTTTAGCATTTCTTACGTTGCTGGCTTAGTAGTGATAAACTCCTTTAGGCTTCTTTTGTCTGTGAAGCTCCTGATTTCCATTTCAATTTTGAATGATAGCCTGGTTGGTTAGAATATTCTTGGATTCAGTCCCTTGCTTTGTATCACTTTGTACACTTCCTTCCATTACTTTCTGTCCTGATGTGTTTCTGTTGAGAAATCATTTGATAATCTAATGGGAGCTCCCTTGTCGGTAACTTTCTGTCTCTGTCTTGCAGCCTTTAAATGTTCTGTTTGTTGTTAACATTTGCCCATTGTAATTACGACGTGTCTTTGTGTTGGTCTTTGGGGTTCATCTTATTTGGAACTCTATGTGCTTGTGTGACTTTTTTCTTCCCCAAATCAGGAAAGTTTTCTGACATTATTTCTTCAAATAATTCCTCTTCTTGTTCCTCTTCTTATCATTCTAGCACCCCTATTATACATATGTTGCTTTGTTTCATGTTTTTCCAAAGCTCCCTCAGGCTCTCCTCCTGTCGATTTTTTTCTCCAATTGCATTTCAGATTGGGTATGTTTTGCTTCCCTGTCTCCTAATTTGCTAAATCGGTCCTCTGCTTCTCCTAGTCGACTGTTCAATTTGTTTTTTTATTGTAGTTATATCACTCTTTATTTCCTCCTGATTCTTATATAGGTTGTTGATCTTCTCATTTTACAAGCTGTATGACCCTTATTCTGAATTTGAGGGTTGTTCTTCTGTATCTCCATTTTTGCTCTCACTGAAGGATCTAGGTGTCGAGTCGCACAAGGCCTGTGGCTGCAGCATTGGGCTTGGTGGCGGGTTGCATGGTCGCGTTGCATGGCGGCTGCTCCTCAGGCAGTGGTGGGCGGCTTCCGCTCCTTGGGTGGTCGCTGGTGGTGGCTGCTCACAGGGTGGCTGCTCCTCATGCAGTCATGTGTAGCAGCTGCTCCTTGGGGGGTCATGGGGTGGCTGCTTCTCACGTGGTCACGGGCAGCGGCTGCTCCTTGGGTGGTCATGGGTGGTGGCTACCTGTGGAGCAGCTGCTCCTTGGTTGGTCACAGGCAGGGGCTGCTCCTCAGGTGGTCATGGGGCAGCTGCTCCATGCAATTTCGTGGGTGTTGGCTGCTCATCGGGGGTGGTCATGAGTCAGCTGCTCCCTGTGGGTTTGTGGACAGTGGCTGCTCCTCCAGTGGTTGTGGACGGTGGCTGCTCTCAGGGATACTAGAGTGGTCAGGGTAACTGGGGCTGCTGTGTAAGGCTCAGGTGTTCTTGCATGGTTGCCAAGCCCGGGGCTGTCCCGTAAGTCTTAGCTGTTCATATGTATGGTAGCTGAGCCCAGGGCTGTTGTGTAAGGCTCAGCTGTTCATGTGCTAGTTATCCAAGTCCAGGGCTGCTTCGTAAGGCTCAGCTTACGTGCTGAGTGGTCGTGGTGCCCGGGGCTAAGGCGTCTGGCTGTGGGAGGGGAGTGCCCTCTGGAACTCACAAGAGCCCTCAGCTTTGGGGGGCTGGAGTCCCAGTGTCCATGGGGTCAGCAGATGAGGCAGCAGGACCCTGGCTGGAGTGGATGTAGGATCCTAAGTGGTGTCTAATGGCACCCTGGGGGGAGGGGAGGTTGGGCTCCCACTCACAGCTGCTCTCCCCTTCAAGATGGCATGGCCTCTGCAGCAGAGCTGGCACTCCAAGAGAGATTAAAGCACTAGCATAGGTTACCCGGCTGTGCGAGCCCAGTCTGCCAGCCCCTGAAGGTCCTGTGAGATCTAGCTGTCACACACACACACACACACACACACACACACACACACACACACCACAGGTTCACACACTCCCCTTTCACTCCCGCCCTCACTCACACTCTCTACCTCACTTCCATCCTGCCATCTTGCAATCCCTTCTCATCTAAATTTTGGTCGCTGGTGGCTACCTGACTTTTAACAAGATGTTGGCTTCTTTTACCCCATACTTATCCATGCACTTGGTGCAATGACTGATCCCTCTAGGGTTGGAGTACCTGGAGAAGGGAAAGGGGATATTCTCACCTAACTAAAACTACATTAAGGTAGCTCAGGCTCTTTGTACATGGCAGATATGTGAATAGTATTTTAACTTAAAGAAAGAATTGGAGGCACAGAAAAGTTAAATAACCTTACTTAAATTCACAAACATAACATATGGGAGACCTAGAATTCAACATTAGATGTATGACTCCAGAACCCCACTTCTTAACCACCCATATTAATTCCTTCTAAAGATTACCAAATGCTTATATTTCTCAAAATATTTCAGGTTGCTTTGAAAGTAATGTTGCAGTGGAGTTATTTTTGTGTAACAGATGATCTGGAAGTTAAGTAAAAGAGAAAGTGTATGAGAAAGTATTAATATACTGTCTTTTTTAGTTCAAAGAATAACGGAGCCCCTTCTCACTGAATTAAATATCTTAGTAGATGAGAATAATTTATGCTCCACAATTTTCACTCTTTTAAACAAATTTTCCTTGGAGGCTGAAGCTGTAAGAGGGAAGAGCTTCCCAGAGAGAACATGAGAAATGACTCCTTCAGCACTGCAGCCCCACTACGGAGTGAGTTTAAGGCATATGGGCAGATGTATACTCATCTCAATAGCAACATTTTGCACCCACCCTTTTTCATAATACAGAACTTTCTTTGGATAATGATATGAAGTAATTTCAAAATCCCCATTATAGGAAGTTAAACTTTTAAGTCAATGTGCTTTATCATTTAGAAGGATTCAGTGGTTGAATGTTATTTTCTCTTGTCACAGGGATAAAACATGTGATGTAACATGAGCCCCTCTTGCTCTCCTTACAGACAATTTGCAATTAAGGTCATATCATGTCATATACTGCACACAGCAATTGTTCAATGTTGTGCTCCAGTGATACACTAAGTACTATATCATTCATCCTAGATGACTCTCTTGAAAATTGCTTCTAAAAGTCTGTGCCAAAAATGCTCATGAGGTGAGCAATTTAATATCCTTTAGCTATTAAGATACTTACAAGTGTCACTTCAGGAAATTGGACACAGTACCCTGTAAAGCATGTTGTTCTAAAGCTTGGCTTCAAACATTACTACCTATCATCCATTAACTTGTGACTGTTGTGTTTAATTAGTTGTTAAGTCTAATACTATAATAACATTCAGGTATCAGAAAAAGAGAAATACTGAAATCTCATACAGGTTTTTGTATCTGAACAAACTGAAGGTATTTGTATCTGTGCTATTTGCCTTATATATTGTATTTATTTTATTTAGCTATTGAGTGAGTCAAGTTATTTCAGGGCACCTGCAGGTTTGCTCTACATTTTTAATCATGATTACTTTCACTGGTACTAGTTGGCACTATGTTGGCATCACATGCAGATAATATCAAGTATTGAGAACTAAGAATATATTTCATACTTTCGCAGCAATATCAATTGTTGTTTATTGAATTTTATGACATAAACTCCTTTAAGCTAAGGTGAGCTAAATTTGTTTATTTTTTGCCAATTTAAATGGCAAACATATGCTTATAACAAGTAAAATATAGATTGCAATAGCAACAATTAAAAGGTTGGATAACAACTCAAATGCATACTCAAATTTCAAAGCTCAACTTAATGTCAGACTTTCAATTGTTGCTAGTTGTATGTAAACTTTACTTGTTTTTCATCCTACAGTGACTCCTGCCAGTTTCAAAATCACAGTACTTATCCCCTTACTGACAGGTAATCAAGTGCAGCCACTTTACATCTTTTGAAGTATGATATTGCCATTTAACATGTGTTGATATTTTATATTTTAAATCCCACAGTAATGAGCATAACAAATTTATAGTTTAAAAAATTCTGCCACTGAATGAGTAACTTAGTCTCTCTCACTGAGAGCTTTATCCCCTTTTTAAAGTAAGTTATAATTTACTTTAATAAAATGCATGAATATTGTGTTCAGTTCAATGAGTTTTGGAAATTTTATACATTTCTGAAACCATCACTCAAACTTTTCCATCACCCATGGCTGCTCACTCATTCCTCTTTCCTGCCAATTCCTACCAGCATCCTCCTATCTGGGCCAACCATTCTATGATTTCTATTATGATAGATTGATTTTGCTTGACTTTGACTTCACATAATTGGATTCACTTAGAGTGAAAATTTTATGCTTGTCTTCTTTGGTTTAACTTAATATCCTTGAGATTAATCCATGATCTGTATGTGTCTCTAATTCATTTGTTGTTCCACTGTTATGAATAAAACACTTTTTTTTCATTTCCTGTTTGTTGACATTTGGATTATTTTAAAATGTTGGCCATTATGAATCTGTGTTTTAACTTATCTTGAGCAAAGTTAGTATATGCAAGAGGTCTTGAGTAAATCTTCTATTTTTAGTATTTAGAACTACAGAAAAAAACTTGTATATTGTCTTTGTAATCTTACTAAATAAGCTTATCCTATATAATAAAGAGGTAATATGTAAATTGACCTTCACTCCAACACACAAGATGGCCGCCCCCATGTGGACACAAGATGGCTGCCACAAGATGGCCAGCAGGGGAGGGCAGTTATGTGCAATCAGGCCAGCAGGGGAGGGGAGTTGGGGGGGAGCAGGCCGGCAGGGGGGGCAGTTAGGGGCAATCTGGCTGGCAGGGGAGCAGTTAGGCATTGATCAGGCTGGCAGGGTAGTGGTTAGGGGTGCTCAGGCTGGTAGGCAGAAGTGGTTAGGGGAAATCAGGCAGGCAGGCAGGCGAGCAATTGGGAGCCAACAGTCTTGGATTGTGAGAGGGATGTCTGACTCTCCAATTTAGGCCTGAACCGGGATCCCTTGAGGGGTCCCAGATTGGAGAGGGTGCAGGCTGGGCTGAGGGACACACCCAGTGCACCAATTTTGTGCACCGGGCCTCTAGTTACACTAGATTTCTTGGTAGATTCTTTAGACTTTTCTAAGTAGACAATCATTCCATCTGTGAATAAATGTTTAATTTTTTTCTTTCGAATATTTATGTAATTTATTTTAGTTCTTTCATTACTGCATTGGTTAGTACCTTTAGTGGCATTTTTAGTGAATTAGTGAGAGAAAATGTCCTTAGCTTATTATAATATTGCACTATGAAGCATGATATTAGCTATAGTAGAATGTACTTTTTGTAAATAATCTTTGATTAAGGAAGTTTTCTTTATAGTTTGTTTAGTTTTTATCATGGAAAGGTAATAAAGTTCACTTGATTTTAATTCATTTTTTCTCTTTCTCTCCCTTTCCTCTCTATCTCTTAATAGCACATGTCTCTGTCTTCATTCTGTACTATCAGGGTTAGGCAGGATTTCAAAACATCCTTCTATATTTTTGGAAAATATTACATTTTATAACTTGTTGAATGCAGATAAAGGGGTTGCTAGATGGAGTTTATAGTATTTAAAGCTTATCCTATGCAATTAATTTTTTCAATGTTCAGGCACTTTATTTAGAAGTTAGATATCTAACTTCAAGAGATATATGAGCTCACATACTAAGAAATTAGAGTCAATTACATTTATTTTATTTACTAGAAGCCCAATGCATGAAGATTTGTGCTAGAATGAGCTTTCCTTTCCCTGGCTGCCGGCACCACCTTTCCACTCCTGCTCAGCGCCTTTCCGATCAGGTCCCAGAGCCAACTCTTTCAGCTCCAGCACCACCTTCCCACACTGCCCAGAGGCCCTGAGAGACCGGGGGTGAGAAGAACGCCTGTGTTGTTGCCATGGCGACGATGCAAGCGTCCTGCCCCCGTCACTCGGTGCCTGTGTATGCAAATTAAACGCCATATTTGTTGTGTTAATTT
This sequence comes from Cnephaeus nilssonii, assembly GCF_951640355.1. Classification (NCBI taxonomy): domain Eukaryota; kingdom Metazoa; phylum Chordata; class Mammalia; order Chiroptera; family Vespertilionidae; genus Cnephaeus; species Cnephaeus nilssonii. Next base: position 94,971,541 of record NC_137074.1, on the reverse strand, counting down.
GCATAACACTCCTGATTGGCAGGTGGTGTAGCGGAGGTACAGTCAATTTACATGTTTGTCTATTATTAGGTAAGATTATTTATTCATACATTTACCTATCAAGTTGATACTTTATAATATGAAAGTTGAGGCAGAAATATATATATTCCATAGAACCTGTTTTTTAGATACTTTTTTTTTAAATATATATTTTATTGATTTTTTACAGAGAGGAAGGGAGAGAGATAGAGAGTTAGAAACATTGATGAGAGAAAAACATCAATCAGCTGCCTCCTGCACACCCCCTACTGGGGATGTGCCCGCAACCAAGGTACATGCCCTTGACCGGAATCGAACCTGGGACCCTTCAGGCCGCAGACCGACGCTCTATCCACTGAGCCAAACCGGTTTTGGCTAGATACTTTTATCTGATTAGAGAGGATATAGAATATATAGTGTATATATATACTTGTATATATACAGTATATATGTAGTATTGTATACTATAATATTACTAGAGACCTGGTGCAAGAAATTTGTGCACTCTGGGGGGGGTCCCCTCAGCCTGGCCTGTACCCTCTTGCAGTCCAGGAGCCCTTGGGGGATGTCCGACTGACAGCTTAGACCCACTCCCTGAGAGGGCCTAAGCCGTCAATCAGACATCCTTAGTGCTGCCACAGAGGCGGGAGAGGCTCCTGCCACCACCACTGTGTTCACCAGCCTTGAGCCTGGCTTCTGGCTGAGCAGCGCTCCCCTGTCAGAGCACACTGACCACCAGGAGGCAGCGCCTGCATTGAGCATCTGCCCCCTGGTGGTCAGTGTGTGTCATAGCAACCAGTCGTTCTGCTGTTTGGTCAATTTGCATATTACCCTTTTATTATATAGGATATATTATATTACTAGAGGCCTGTTGCATGAAGAGATTTGTGCAATAGGCCTTCCTTCCCTTGGCTTCCAGCACCGGTTTTCCTCCGTCACCCGGGACCCAGGCCTTCGCTCCCGCCAGAGTCTGCCATCTTCGTCTTCGCTGCAGAGTCTGGAGTCTGCAGTCTTCATCTTCGCTGCAGCCAGAGTGCTGCTCCTGTAGATCCCTTCACCCCCCGCCCTCCCTCTCATAGCAGGCATCCTGCCCCACCCTGCCACTCCATGCCTGGAGCAACTGGGTGGCTGCCATCTTTGTCCTTCTAATTTGCATATTCCCTCCTGATTGGCAGGTTTGTGTAGCGGAGTGATGGTCAATATGCATGTTTCTCTTTTATTAGTGTAGATAATTATATTATAATTATATATATGTTATATGTTATATTATAATTATATATATTATATATTATGTGACTATCTGAACAATATGTAATATTAGAGGCCCAGTGCATAAAATTTGTGCATAGGGGGTCAGGTGTGTGTCCCTCAGCCCAGCCTGCACCCTCTCCAATCTGGGATCCCTTGAGGGATATCCAACTGCCCGTTTAGGCCCGATCACAGTGTCCTCTCACAATCCTGGACTGCTGGCTCCCAACCGCTCGCCCGCCTGCCTGCCTAATTGCCCCTAACCACTTCTGCCTACTAGCCTGATCACCCCTTAACCACTCCCCTGCCAGCCTGATCGACGCCTAACTGCCCTCCCCTGCCGGCCTGCTCACCACAGACTGCCCTCCCTTGCCAGCCTGGTCATCCATAACTGCTCTCCCCTGCTGGCCTGGTCACCACCAACTGCCCTCCCCTGCAGGCCTGGTTCCCCTAACAGCCCTCCCCTGCTATCATGATCACCCCTAACATCCCTCCCCTGCAAGCCTGGTCACCCGCAACTGCCCTCTGGCCTGATCATCCCTAACAGCCCTCCCCTGCAGGCCTGTTTGCCCCTAACTGTCCTACCTTGAAGGCCTGGTAGCCCCAACTGCCCTCCCCTGCAGGCCTGATCACCCCCAACTGCCCTCCCTTGCCAGCCTGGTCATCCCTAACTGACCTCCCCTGCCAGCCTGGTCACCCCCAACTGTCCTCCCCTGCTGGCCTAGTCACCCCTAACTTCCCTCCTTTGCCAGCCTGGTTGCCTCTGACTGCTCTCCCCTGCTGGCCTGATTGCCCCTAACTTCTCTCCCCTGCAGGCCTGTGTCCCCCAACTGCCCTCCCCTGCTGGCCATCTTGTGGTGGCCATCTTGTGTCCACATCGGGGCGGCCATCTTTGACCATATGGGGGAGGCCATCTTGTGTGTTGGAGTAATGGTCAATTTGCATATTCCCTCTTTATTAGTTAGGATAATATGTGACTATATGAGCAATATGTAATATATAACAATAATACAAGGAAGAAATGATACATATAGAAAACATTATTTAAGGTCAAAGCAGAGATGATTTGATCCATTTGGAAGAATTTATCATAATAACCTTCTCAAAATAATAGAAAATTTAAAAGGGTGTTTATTGAAATATATTATTTTATTTGGCATGTATAAAACATTTACAAAAATACAACATTACTTGTTATTACTTAAGGTTGTGAAAAAAAGGAACTTTTGTAGGGTAACATTAAATAGAAATGTACTCATAGTCATGGAATCTGGACAGAATTATATCAATTATAGAATCCAAGTGCTTCTCTGTCTTCAAGAAGGGGAAGGGCTAGTTAGAAGTATTGAAATTCTATGGCAAGGAGCATCCACATAAAAAACAATTTCCATAGGTATCTCGCATTTCTGCATGACTTGCTAGCAGAGTCTTGATGGCCTTTCTTCTGGACGATTTTTTCAAGAATATCTGTAATTCCTACATTTGGAGCAAACACTAATATGTTTATTGTCCAGTGCAATAAAGATAATATCTTTTTCTTGGATATAGGCCAAGCAGACTTACAGTCCATTATAAAAAAATTTGTGTTTCCTAAGCTTGAGGCTATTCAGCACTGACACAAACATACTCTGTGTATAGCATTCACTTGGGTCCCTCCACAATGGATTCCAAGACTTGGGGTTGAAGGGAATAAACACGGCATGAAGCTTTTTGTGTCATGGGTAATAAGGTCCTTTGTCTTTGATCTAGGAGTTTGGTGTCTTCTTCAGCATTCACAAACTGTAGCACATTACTTGTATGCTGGGAGGTAGAGTAACATCTCAGACACTTTACAAGGCAAGAATTGGAAAAGAGACTGAATAAGTTGGAGGATGGCAAGAATACTGAATTGACTTAAGTAGGAGAGACTTTACTTGCATTGAATTAGTGTGGCTATGTAGGCTGTCTAAGGTTCCAAGATGCTGAGGAGTGGACAACTGGTAGAATTGAGTTTAAGCACTACCTCCAATCCCTTATCATGTGAGAGTTCTAAATGGGTTGAATACAAGGTTATGTAAAGGACTCTGCACATCCTCCAAAACCTGGTGTTGATGCTTTGTGGAGAAATTAGAAGCTTGCCTGTACCATTTTCTTACCTTCTACTAAGAATGGGCATATTTCTGTGTTAGTTTAAGGAGGAAAGTGGGCATTCTGATCTGGTCATATTAAACTACTAATCATACTGACTGTGCCTAAAACAAATGGGGCAATGGAACTAAGTCAAAGTTCCTCTACCATAGAATATAAATTATTTAACATTTAGAAATATGGATTTTAACCGAAGACCTGCCATTATGACACAAGTTCTACAGATGACTTACCACTGAAAATATCCTGATGAGATAGCTGATGGGTTTGATAGGTAGTTAAATAGCTGTAGAAATTGAAGGCAGGCAACTTAGCAAAAGAGGGAAGCTGGTAAGATGGCCTAAGCAGTCTTCAATCTGACAGCCACCTCTTCACCCAAATTTCAAGTAATATGACAAATGATACAATCCTTTCTGGGTAGCGGTAACTAGTATAATTGTGGAGAGTACATACCAGTGCCGAGAGAAGATGGATTTGAAATTTTATTAAGTGAAGTCGAATGTAACAAGAAAGGAATGTTTTGGACACTGAGAAACACAAGGGTGATCTAAAATTTAAAGAACTTGACTTTGAAGTGGTAATGGGTTGGAATTCAAGACTTCATTACCCCTTGGGTCAGACTGATTTATAATTTATTAGTTTTTCTATTGATATAAGTAATATTATCAAAAAATAAGGTAAACCTATCTAAACATCAAAAGATGTAGAAAAAACTAGGACAGGAAACCAACTAGAACCCTTTTAAGATGGAAGAAATAGTCTCAGAAAGCAGATCAGTCTGAAAAAGCCAGTAAGGATTTGAAATTTAAAGCTTTTTCATTGGGGTACACGGGGAAATTTTTATATCATTGGGGAAATTTTTCTCTAAGTGTTGGAAAAGAATAAAAGTCTAGGTATGGGAGTATAAGGGATAGGAAATGGTATTTCCTGCCCTCCCCCATCCCTGGTGAATATTGAGACCACACACAACTGCTCTTACTCAATGATTTTATGGAAAACATTTTTTGATTCAGATAACCTAGGTGGTGGTACACTTGTACTTGTACTAGAGGCCCAGTGCACAAAAATTCATGTACTCCGGGGGTCCCTAAGCCCGGCCTGCCCCTTCTCACAGTCTGAGAGCCCTCAGGGGATGGCCTACTGACGGCTTAGGCCTGCTCCGGCTTAGGCGCCGGCCAGCAAGGCCCCGCCCCCCCCATCGCCATCCCCTCCCTCTGCCTGCTGGCATGTGCCTTGGCTGGCCTGGCACCGCCTGCTCTCCAGCCCTTCCCCCACCGACTGGTTGTTCCACAGTTCGGTTGATTTCTTATTACACTGATATTATATAAGATACTTATGATAACCCTGAACTATACAGTAAAATTTATGATGCAGTCAAAAATAATGGTTACATATGTTACACTTTTACTGGTGTACTTATGATGACCCTGTGGTCAGCCTCAGGGAAACAACTGGAACTATTTTTCAGTTTTGATTTTGCTTCTTCACCTATGGCCTGAGGAGTATTGTTTAACCCTGCTTCCCTTGTATGTGTTTATGTTTGGAATAGAAGCTAGGAAGACAAGAGAGGTGGATCTGGTTTGTTGCAGCTGACACGCATCTGAGTTTAGATGGCATTCACTTCATTGATTCCTAGCAAGCAGGTTGAGGAAGGAAGGAAAAGCAAAAGGAAGCTCCCGAGTGGGAGTAACTGCCCCAACTCCTCCAATCGGAGGGGGCTTCAGTGTGTGTTGGAGCAGTGGTACACTATAGAGCGAAAGGCATGGTCGGAGGTCCTCATTGGCTGTACCCCCAGGAAGGTGACACAGTAACAACAACGACTAGAATTCCCAGGTGTGGTGTTATGAACAGCAGGTAGAGATAAATCTTCCTTCTGATTTTGAGAATCCCAGGAAGGCATGCACTAAATACTCATTAAAATGCTGAACAATTTGTTCAGTGTAGTCAGAGAACGTTTTGTGGAGTAATAAATGTGGCACATGGCAGCTGTCTTCTACCAAGAGTAGCTGCCCAACAGCATCAGAATGTCTATTCACTATATATTTTATATGGTTTGAACTGAAATTCAAGTGATAGTATGTTTCAATTTTTCCTGAAGTATTGATTGTCAACAAGAAAGGTACTATATCCTAAAGAGTTTTGGAAATTTGGAGGGACTATTTTTTTGTTTTGTTTTGTTACAATGACTGAAGGGAGAAGTGCCAGGTACTAAAGGCTTTCAATGGCCAAGTCCAAGTGTTTTGTACATTCTGAAATTTAATTCTTACCTGATACAGCACATGCTTTGTAGTTAAAGCATATTTTTCAGAGTTTTAAATATGTAATATAATTTTCAGTGTTGGATACTATGATATAAGTTTAAACAAATAATATATTTTGCTTATTATTTTTTAGCACTACTAAGAATTAGTATTCACTTAAAGAAATTGTAACTTTGATGTCAACAATAATCATGGTACTTGAGAACACAGTACAACATTCCTGTGCCTATGCATTTGTAACTGGCTGGGTTCATGCTGACTGTGAATGTCTGTGTGTGTGTGTGTGTGTGTGTGTGTGTGTGTGTGTGTGTGTATGCGTGCATGCATGCATGCGTGTGCTTGTGTGTGTAGACATCATTCATTAGATCTTCTAGTATACTAGTAGTCACACTTAAGCATTTATAATTAAAACTATTTTGTTATAAATTACATTATTTTTTCTCCTTTACATTTAAGTGGTTATATTTTTTAATATGTGTGCAATAAGTGGTTACAATATATTTGTTATTAAAAAGAGAGCTTTTGTTATGAGATACTTGAGAACTATTTCCCTAGACCCGTGGTCTGCAAACTGCAGCTCGCGAGCCACATGCGGCTCTTTGGCCCCTTGAGTGTGGCTCTTCCACAAAATACCACGGCCTGGGCGAGTCTATTTTGAAGAAGTGGCATTAGAAGAAGTTTAAGTTTAAAAAATTTGGCTCTTAAAAGAAATTTCAATCGTTGTACTGTTGATATTTGGCTCTGTTGACTAATGAGTTTGCCGACCACTGCCCTAGACTATGCATGTGTCTGGCAGAGCAATGCAATTCGATCCACTATGCTACCATCCTTAACGCTCTCCCCTGTCACTGTGCCACCCACAAAACAAAGCATGTTGCTAAGTGCCAGGCTTGCACTTTTAAGCCCCCTCTAGAAGCTGTGTCAAGGACACTGACTTAGTAGGATGCTATGTTAACTCAGGCCATGCTGGTAATGAGCAAGATGTCTCTGTTTTTCTGAAGCATGAATCATTTCCTCAATGATTTTTCTATATCCTTTTCTTTGAACTTTCCAGTTATGTTTCTAGGTATTTTTTTATGAATATTGATAACCAACTAAATTTGTTTGTCTTTCACTGACAATTCACAATTAATTAGAAATTGATAAAATTGATATAAAGGCTCACATAAGTTAGAAATTAAATGAAGCAGGCTCTAGAATGGGTATAGTAATTTCTGATCATCATGTCTATTATTACATGAATCATTTATTTCAGTGTTTCAGTAGAAAGCTGTTTTTATTCCTGACTGATTCAGTAATATATTATGTCATGCAATAGGTTCTGTAGGACCATAGTTATGTTGGTCACTTTTCATCATTTTTAATAGAAGGCCATATAAAAAATGCTTTTAGACACATATTCTAAAGATAGGCTAGATCCAATAGCTTCCTTTTCATCTTTCTTTTTCCCTTTATTTCTCTTGGTCTCTTCTTTTTTATTAATTGGAAAGTCAGCTTATTTAAAGCAGTTGTGTTAATGCAACAGTGGTTTTGAAACACTGTATTAAGAGACTATTTTAAAGGAGCCACTCAATAAATCATTAGCAGCTTATATAAAAAAGAAAATAGCATATAAGGAACAGTTTTATAGCTGAAATCTGACATTCACAACTGAGAAAAAAGGGGGGAGAAGTCTTTCTTCATTAGCAGCATGACCAAACCACTTAGGGATTTCACTCCCTCACATCCATTATTCCATCTATTGTCCTAATTTAATTTTCCATGATTTTCCTGACAGTGCAGGTTGGCAACTCTTAAGTACAGTACAAAAGGTTTGCAGCACTCATGTTAATAATTACACAAGCTGTTGAAGCTTTCTGCTGAAGGGCTATTGTCAAAAATATCAAATTTAGACAAAAGCAGAAGCTACAGATGTGAGTGGAACTGGAATCCCTGAGAGCTTTTGTTTTAAATCCACAGAAAGAAGCCACCTTGTGAGGCATAAATGTTAATAATGCATTCTTACCATTTGGAACCCTCTGAGAGCTCTGAACAGGAACAAGATCTTTGGAGAACTGCCATCCAATTGTTGCTACTATTGTCTCCGCTGTCACTTACCAGGGCCACTTTGACAATATAAAACTATGATTTCTACATTCTTTCTTACCCAAATAAATTAGTCTTCTAAAGTATATATTGGCCAGGTTTAGAACTCCCATTTTAAAAGTATAGTTTCCAAATAGTGGGGAAAAAGTAAACTTTAGTCCATTATCCTTCTACCTTTTCTTTAAGGATGCAATTATTTGCCCTCATTTAATCCTTTGTTTTCACAGGAAGCCAAATTCCCCACAGTGTGAAATTGCTTCGTACCACCCAGGCCCACATATTACCAGTGTCCCATACCTGAAAGCTAGATGCTCTGAGCAAAGGAGGTGGCCAAGGATAATTATAAGGAGTCTTCCAATATCTGTGTCCATCAGTATGAATCGTAGACTAAAAGAAGCATTAAGCTTCATTAAGTATCACACACTGTCAACAATGAGAAGATACTTTTGTAAAAAATAATATAGAAATACATTTAAAAGAGATGCCTCATATACAGTGAAGTTATAGAGATATTTGAGATATATAGCTAACACATTTTTTACTCTCATAACCCTACCTTTTCCCAACTGAATGGGGAGAATGTTATTGTCAAGAATTGCCTAGCACTATAAGCAGAGAATTGCTCAACTTTCAATTTTAATTCCTTTTTTTTTTTTTTAGTTAATTGAAAAATAACCAGTCCCCAAAATAGGCTATTTGTGGAGATATAAAATCTTCAACAAAAAAAGCCCGTGCCCAGAGTTTCCACTCCATATTTGCACAGCCCAGTCCCACCCACATCTGGCTAGGTTAGTTGGTGTTCCCTGTTGCACTTCATTGTGCATGGGGTCTGCACCGCTGTGGGGTCTGCATGGCCATGGGCCATCTGACTTCTAGGGTCACATGGCAGGCTAGCACACAGTCAAGTGCAAGGAAGTAGGACCAAACTAGAGGAAAAAAAGAGAAAGATTCCTTTGTCTGGGGATTATGTATTCCCAAATTTTCACGGGCTTGCATTGGGATCCAGCTTCCTATATAACTAATTTTGTTCCCCAGACTAGGCTGACAGGCCAGCATCTTCCGTAAGTCACCCCAGCTTCATTGCATATGAGCCTATCTTCCCTTTTTTGGGCCCCTTCCCCTAGTGGTTTGCAGGGAAAGGACGGGTGGTTCCCTGGGGAGTGTAAAGTTGCAGCTTCCTGGTGATGCTGCCCAGATGACCATGCTTACAATGTCTGGCCTCCCCTTTGCTCCTTTCCTGTTATTAATATCAGCTAGCTAGTTAATAAAGTAACAGCACCAGCCAACTGCCCCCTTTCCCCCCGGTGCCCTTCCACATATTGAACAGGAAACCTAAAGCAGATAGAGATCTTGTCCTAATGGCTCTTTGGTGCTCATAAATTGGCTGTATTAAAACAGAAGTAGTAAGGCATGTTGAGGCAGGAAGAAAATCTGAGACAAGGTTCCTATTTACAAATAGACTGAACATGGCATTGAATAAGCACTCAGATTCTTATGTCACCTCTAAGTAGTGAGGAATGAGTGGGTGGGTCTGCCTGGGGTTCAGGATGAAGAGAAGTGTCCCTGTAGCAGAGGCACCTATCTGGGCAGATCTAGGCCACAGAGGAGGAAGCAGTGAAGTCTCTGGTTTCAGCAGCACTAGAGGTTGTGAAAGGAGCCTAGAGGCATCATAGCAAAGTGTTAACTGCAGGGACTCAAGAGTGATTGCTTAAACCCAGCCCTGCCTCTTAGTGGATCTGTGATTTGGGGCAAGTTATTTAATCTCACTGGACCTCCATTCCATCATCTATATAAGATTATTCATAGTGCCTTTTTTTAGGGCTGTTATTAAACTAAATCAACTATAATTATAACATATTTAGAATAGCATCTGGTCCACAGTTAGCACTATACGTGTGCTCGTTAAATAAGCAGTCAGCAGTGGGTAATGGCCAACTCCTGTGAATAATTATGATGTGTTTCTCCTTCCAGGAGAACAGTCAACTACACTAGTCATAGGCACTTCCTAGTGGATGCTTATAGGACTGAGACCAATGCCTGAAGGGAGGTGAGATGTGGTTTCATCACCACTGACTATCCAGAGAGATAGCAGGTGAAAACATGTAACAGATACCCTTCTAACACCACTATGATTTTGCATAACCTTCTCACTTTACCAAGATGCCACACAAGGAAAAATTAAAAAGGTGCCTATTTGAAAGAAATCATGAAAATCTGAATATTTACCTAAAGAAAAATAGTAAGAACAAGTTTTCCCACATTTTTTACCCCAGCAGAGGCACTGTAGATAAACTGAAAGACGAGATTAACTATAGGTGAAAAACATAAAGTTTCTGTAATTATTTTATTCTTTCATCCCATTATATGTTACTAGAGGCCCAGTGCACGGATTCGTACAGATGCACTGGTGGGGTCCCTCAGCCTGACCTGCGTCCTCTCGCAATCCGAGACCCCTCGGGGGATGTTGGACTGCCGGTTTGAGCCTGAACCCCACAGGCCAGGTGGGGATCAGGCCAAAACCGGCAGTCTGACATCCCCTGAGGGATGTAGTAGTGTGGATGTAGTAGTGCATGAAGTTGCAGGTGGCCGGGGAGGAGCCCAATCCAGGGCTGGGTGCCAGGCCGCTCCCACTCGGTAGTGCTGCTGCAGAGGCGGGAGAGGCTTATGCCACCGCAGCTGCACTTGCCAGCCGTGACCCTGGGGTCTGGCGCCCATCAGTCAGCTGAATGGCACTCCTGCTGTGGAAGCGCACTGACCACCAGGGAGCAGCTCCTGTGTTGAGCGTCTGCCCCCTGGTGGTCAGTGCACATCATAGAGATCAGTTGACTGGTGGTTTGGTTGTTCGGTCACTTAGGCTTTTATATATAAGATATCTGAGTCATTGTGTTAAAGTCAAACCCTATAAACATATATGTGGGAACCATGCCAGAGATGCCTGGATGCCTGATAGTCCAGTCCAGTGAAGCACAGAAGCCTTGTTGTGAATACACCGGATGTCCAAGGCCACCCTGAACATGGGAATCCTAATCAGGCTGAGATACCATAAACAGCAGCAAGGCCACCACAATCTCAAGGTATGCTGTGCCTTGCTGTAGGCCCGTGGTCGGCAAACTGCGACTTGTGAGCCACACGCGGCTCTTTGGCCCCTTGAGTGTGGCTCTTCCACAAAATACCATGGCCTGGGCAAGTCTATTTTGAAGAAGTGGCCTTAGAAGAAGTTTAAGTTTAAAAAATTTGGCTCTCAAAAGAAATTTCAATCGTTGTACTGTTGATATTTGGCGCTGTTGACTAATGAGTTTGCCGACCACTGCTATAGGCAATATTATTGATGTCACTGTTGGCAACTAGCCTTCTTTGTCTCTGGAGTAACATACAGGTTACGGATCAGCTAGTTGAGAAGCAGAGGTGGCAGGCACAGAGAAGATAGATCCTATGTGTGCAGGGGAGGCTAGAAAGCTCAGACGGAGCTGAGAGCTGGTACTGCCATGATGTAAGGCTAAGAGCTCATAAAGAGCTCAGATATAGCTACCATGTTAACCAGCCAGTGTGCTGGGCAGGGGAGACAGGAGAAGCTGCTGTGCCAGAGAGTTCAGGTACTGCTACAGTGTAAGAAAGTGAGTTTAGAGGCAATGTGTGGCTGCTCACATAATAACTATGAGTGCAGAGATTGCTGCTATTGTGTGGGAAAGATATGTATTTATCAGCCAGTATCCAGCTGCCTGCCTGTATGGACTTTGCTGTGAAGGACTGTTTTGCCTGTATGGGGCTGTTGGGCCACTGGCTTCTGCAATAAAGACTCATTCTTATACACCCACAACCTCTCATGGCTCCTCCATCTAAGATCCGGCATCCTAGGAGGTCCAGCCCCAGGCAGAGGGTCTCAGACCCAACTCCTGTTGCTAGTGAGCAGAGGATAAAGGAGGAACTTGGACTAAGTTCCTAACAGTCAGTACAGTGGACAGGGCTTGAGAAAGAACCTGCTCTGGCGTAGTCAGGAAGAATTTAAAAGAATATATGGACTCAGAGCAACTCAGAGAAGCAGTGCTGAGCAATGCTCTTGCTGGCTCTGACAGTATATTTTTGCTTCTCTGTTTTTTTGCTTGTTGGTTTAGCTCTATTAGTCAATAGATAGTAAAAGTAAAAGTACTATCTATCCTGAATCAGAGAAGTGCAAGTGTTACTTTCTTGGAAAAGTGTGTTCTTGATTCTGGAACTTTTTCAGAAGTACATTGGACAACCCCTATATCAAACAAATTGACCTAAATCTATCACATGACTCTTCTCCTTAATTTCCAACTAAATGTGGAATCTCCAATAGCATGAATTTCAGAAACTTTCTGTAAATAAAATATTTTAGAAAAGAGGGGAGAGACTGAATAAGTTAAATTTAAATAACATCACAAATTTTATGTACCTAAAGTATTTTATATTTTTAGATGGATTTCATATTTTTAGAAAATTTGGAATACCTATAATTGTCCATACTTAGCTCTTTGATAATTTGAATCAATATTGATGACATAGTTGCTATGATCTGTATAAAATTAGCTATAATAAAACTAATATAAAGTACTAAACACCAATTTTGGTTTTATAATCTCTGAAAGTTTTAAAATACTTTTATTTTAGAACTAGAGGCCCGGTACACAAAATTCGTGCATGGGGGTGTGTATCCCTCAGCCCAGCCTGCACCCTTTCCAATCTGGGACCCCTTGAGGGATGTCCAACTGCCCTCTCACAATCCAGGACTGCTGGCTCCCAACCGCTGGCCTGCCTGCCTGCCTGCCTGATTGCCCCTAACCACCCCCCTGCCACTCTGATCGATGCCTAACTGCTCCCCTGCCGGCTCGATTGCTTCTAACTGCCCTCCCCTGCTGGCCTGATAACCCCTAACTGTTCTCCCCTGCAGGCTTGGTCACCCCTAACTTCCCTCCCCTGCCAGCCTGGTCGCCCCTAAATGTCTTCCACTGCTGGCATTGTTGCCCCCAACTGCCCTCCCCTGGAGGCCTGCTCCCCTGCAACTGCCCTCCCCTGAAGGACTGATCCCCCCAACTGCCCTCCCCTGCAGGCCTGGTCGCTCCCAACTGCCCTGCCCTGCTGGCCATCTTGTGGCAGCCATCTTGTGTCCACATGGGGGTGGCCATCTTGTGTGTTGGAGTGACGGTCAATTTGCATATTACCTCTATATTATATAAGATTTTTAATTAATTGAACATAATTTATTTATTTTTTAAAATAAATCTTTATTGTTCAGGTTATTACAATTGTTCCTCTTTTTTCCCCCCATAGCTCCCCTCCACCTGGTTCCCACCCCACCCTCTTCCCTTACCCTCTGCCACTGTCCTCATCCATATGTGTATGATTTTTGTCCAGTCTCTTCCCGCACCCCCCACACCCCCATCCCCCTGAGAATTGTCAGTCCACTCTCTTGCTATGCCCCTAATTCTATTACATTCAACAGTTTATTCTGTTCATCAGATTTTTTATTCACTTGATTTTTAGATTCACTTGTTGATAGATATGCATTTGTTGATCATAATTTTTAACTTTACCTTTTTCTTCTTCTTCCTCTTCTTAAAGAATACCCTTCAGCATTTCATATAATACTGGTTTGGTAGTGATGAACTCCTTTAGCTTTTTCTTGTCTGTGAAGCTCTTTATCTGACCTTCAATACTGAATGATAGCTTTGCTCGGTAGAGTAATCTTGGTTGTAGGTTCTTGCTACTCATCACTTTGAATATTTCTTGCCACTCTCTTTTGGCCTGCATGGTTTCTGTTGATAAATTAGCTGACAATCGTATGGGTGCTCCCTTGTAGGTAACTAACTGTTTTTCTCTTGCTGCTTTTAATATTCTCTCTTGGTCTTTTGCTCTTGGCATTTTAATTATGATGTGTCTTGGTGTGGTCCTCTTTGGATTCCTTTTGTTTGGGGTTCTCTGTGCTTCCTGGACTTGTAAGTCTCTTTCACCAGGTAGGGGAAGTTTTCTGTCATTATTTCTTCAAATAGGTTTTCAATATCTTGCTCTGTCTCTTCTTCTGGCACCCCCATAATTCAGATGTTGTTATGCTTGAAGTTGTCCCAGAGGCTCCTTACACTATCTTCATATTTTTGGATTCTTTTTTCTTTTTGCTTTTCTGGTTGGGTGTTTTTTGCTTCTTTGTATTTCAAATTTTTGACTTGATTCTTGCGATCCTCTAGTCTGCTGTTGGATCTCTGTATATTAGTCTTTATTTCAGTCAGTGTATGCTTAATTTCTAGTTGGTCCTTTTTCATATCCTCGAGGGTCTCACTAAATTTATTGGCGGTTTCTAGAAGATTCTTGAATAATCTTATAACCGTGGTTTCGAACTCTATATCCCGTAGTTTGCTTTCCTCTATTTCTGTCATTTGTGACTTGTTTCTTTGTCTCCACATTTTGGCTGCTTCCCTGTGTTGATAGAGTGGCTTTGTGTGCTAGGTATCTTATAGAGCCCAGTGACTCAGCCTCCCCAATCACCTGAGGTGGACACTCTTGGTGCACCCCTTTGTGGGTTGTGTGCACAGTCTTGTTGTAGTTAAGCCTTGATTGTTGTTGGTACCACTGGGAAGAATTGACCTCCAGGCCAACTGGCTGTGAGGATCAGTTGTGTCTATGATGGGAGAACTTCTGTGCTGGAGACACCCTTATGGGGCAAGACTTGCTTCAGTGGGGCTTTAGTGCTCACTGAGTCTGCCCCCTGAGTGTGTCCCTTATGGATCTGAGGAGTTATTTTGAATCATTTAAAATAATTTCAGTAAAATTTAGTCTTTGTATCTGCTTAAATAAAAGAGAAATTAATGTGAAACCTAAGTACTTTTAGATTGTTTTAATTTTAGTAAATTAACAAATTAAGTCATGTTTATATTATTGGTAATGATAATCATTATTTGGTTTGGAGTCATCTACTAATCTATTCCAGATGCCCAGGTTTTAATTTTATAGTGTGTATGAATCTCCACCCATTTCAATAAGTAAGGCAATAAGAACTTCCTAAAGACTAGCAAATAAACATTCTTCACAATAGAGAGAAATAACTTTCCTTTAAAACCTTTTTTTTTTGCAGTATGTATTATAATTACCACAACATTTGCACACCCCTCATAAGACTTATAAAATTAAGGTTTTTATACCTAAATTTCTCCTAGTATAGTACCTCTTTGAAATGGCTAAAGCAGATAATAAGAGAACAAAGTAGAAACAGAGTAATTAAGAAAATTATCCAAAATTATCCAGATAATTAATGATAGAAAACTGAATAGAAACAATTTTTGGACTAATGTAACATACATGTAATTGGCTGGACAGTACTTAAACAGGAAAAACACAATGAGAAAGCACAAGGCTTTTAACTTCAGTTTATGCAGCTGAGGCATTTAATAGTGAATCTCAGGAATGAGTTAAAAGGACAAAAGCAGACTGCAAGTTCATATTTACCTGCTTAAGACAAGCGAGTATTTCACCTCTTTTATTGTAGCAGTGGCAGGGATTCTCAGGAGATGCAATCTTTTTTTAAGGAATTTTGTAGAAAGCATTAGCAGAGAACACATTCAAAGAGAACAATTCACCTCACCTCCATCATGTAATAGGACAGAAAATAGGACACTAAACAGAAAGAAAGAGCAAAGTGCTCTCTGAAATCTATGCAGTACTATTAAAAACCTCTCTATGTGTGTACCAATTCTAAGACCACTCCATAGTACCAATGGTTTGCAGGGTCAGGACAACAGGTCTGTGGAATAAAGGGGTATGACCCCAAGGAGACTATAGCCCTCTTTTAATCCTGTGTTTAGTACCTGAAATCCTCAAATCCCCACCCATTTGGCCTTTGATCTCTTTTGAGGGCTATGTCACCCACTTTTTCATAGAACGGGCTTTTGAGGTCAAAGGAATGACCCCAAAGGGTCTTTTTATTGGAAAGGGGATTGGATAGAGCTTGTAGGTCCATATGTGAATGACAGACTTTTAACCATGTAAGATGGAGTTCAATCTTTTACCTAGCCTTCCAGGTCATTGTTAAGGTATATTTTCAAGGTAGAATACGTGATATATTGTATTTACTAGTTTTGTACCTTGAATTAAACTTTTTAAGTATTTGGACATGGGCCATCCAGACTTCCTTTTACACTCTTGACCCAGACTCTATGAATATCAGGGGTGAGTTAGTCTTCAGATTTATAGTTATTACACATCTAATTAAAGATTAATATAAATCATTCCATTTTAATATCTTGAAATCCAGTGCCACCATTTGATTCTATTTCAATAGCATTAATTCCCGATGCCACCATTTCCTACAAGACACTGATTATTTCTTACTTTGCATAAGACACCTGTGATTTCCCCATCTTCATCTCATCTTTCTTTCAACCTAGGCTTCTGCCTTGCTGACTAAATACATTTAATTAAAATTCATTAACATAACATCTGCTAACAGCATTCTGTAATTAAAATTAACATGAACTCTCTCCCCCAGTAAAGGGCTACATTCAAACTCTGAAATGTGGAACAAAAAGGTATACTTGAATATTTCATATTCACCTACTCTCTATGGTCTCTCAGCTTCCATGCCTTTGCAGGTATTACTTGTTCTACCTGGAAACTATTTTCTATTTTCTCAGATTGAATACCTTTTATTCATTTATTAAGATTCAGTTCATGTTTTCTCTCCTCTGGGAAGCTTCCCCTATGCCCCTCAGACTGGTAGGTGCCTGTTCTTCATGCTCCCACCTGTTCATAGTTCCATTAGCACTCATCACTGTTATTGGTTTTCTTGTCTATCAACTCTGGATACTAAGCAATTTGAGATTAGTGGTTGTGTTATTTTACTTTATTTGTGAATTCACCTACAAACATTTGTTTGATCAGCTTCAATCCATACACTTGTGAATCACTAGCCAGTAATGATAAAATACACAGGCCCTGTCATTGAGGATGCAACAACAAAACCTTGGTTATGATATCATTATAACAACTTGGTTATTATTTAATAGGAAAGAAGTAAAGGGGAGACTAGATAATGCAGGCATGACATTTATACAGCTTTTTCCAGGAAGCTGCAGTTAACATTCTCCAAGTCTATTTCCCACAAATCACTGGGAGAAGGGACAGGGCAATAGACACATGTCCAGTAAGGTCTGGGTGAAGCGGGAAGATGATTACCTGTCAGTCACACCTGGGAACAAGTCAGTGGCCAGAATAGGTGTAGCCTCTGCAAACATGGGAAGATTTAATATGTAAACTCCTGAACAAAGGAAGTTCTCTCTCTTGCTCTCTTGCACCCCAGGGTCCTGGCTCTCCCATTGCAGGGGGGGGGGGGGCACTCCCCTGCATTCACACATGTGGCTCACGGCCATGTGGGACCCACACAATGGACTAATGGACTAAATCTAGCCTGATGCTACATTGGACTCAGCTCCACCATGGAACAGAAACTCTGGACAATGGCCTTGCTTTTGGCCCTGCTTTTGACCCTGTGGGAGCCCCAACTATACCTTTTTTCAGGACTGGATTAAGGAACATGGGACTTTGGACCCAAGGAATGTAACCCCAACAAAAATAAAGCCTTTTACCATATCTCCTCCTCCTCCTGTGGGGGCCTCCAGAAATGCTTATTCTAGCGGAGCCCCATAAACCCTACTTCTCCTAGCAATGAAGAAATCCCACTCATATAATCCTCCAGTAACAGTTAACAGTCACTAGACATTGTAACCTGGCTTAGATGGGGTAAATATAGGTTCTCACAGCAACTCAGATGAAGGTCACCCAATTTTTTTATTCCTGGAGGAGAAGCATCCTGAACAAAGTGGGTTTGGGCTGAGACCTGTGAAGGTTGAATGTCTGGTAGGCCAAATGTCTTTTGCATCACATGCTTATATGATATGCTCTGAAATCACTACATTGACACTAATCCAAGAACATAAGAAATCTAGTGTGTCCTGATGTGGAAGGCAGAAGTTATAGAAACAAAACAGGGTAGAGTTACAAGGATTAATAAAAGAGGTTCTAATCAGAATTAGGACAAAATCACTGTCCAGCCATTATAAGCTGAAAACTCATAGTCAGCAGTATCAAAACAGGGATTTATAAATGTGTAGATTATTTATCTCAATATTCTAGCCATGAGGTAGTGTCTGTATAACCTGTTGCAGCATTTGTTTCTATTTCAAATGTTTGAATTATTAAATGAAAGTTACATATATAAATATATATTTTTTCTATAATTCACAACTTGTTTATTTAAAGAAAGTAAGTACTTCACTTAAATTTTTTTAATTCATGGATATGACAGTTTATTCTTTCCTTGCCTTTGCAATAGGATGAAAAATTGTACTAAAAATAATCTAAAAATATAGTAATTACTAGAGGCCCGGTGCATGAAATTCGTGCATGGTGTGTGTGTGGGGGGGTGTCCCTCAGTCCAGCCTGCACCCTCTCCAATCTGGGACCCCTCCAGGAATGTCCGACTGCCCATTTAGGCCTGATCCCACCAGGCAGTCAGACATCCCTCTCACAATCCAGGACTGCTGGCTCCCAACTGCTCACCTGCCTGCCTACCTGATTGCCCCTAACCGCTTCTGCCTGCAAGCCTGATTGACCACTACCACTCCCCTGCTAGCCTGATTGAGGCCTAACTGCTCCCCTGCCAGTCCAATTGCCCCTAACTGCCCTCCCCTGCCAGCATGGTCGTGCCCAACTGTCCTTCCCCTGCAGGCCTGGTCGCCCCCAACTGCCCTCCTCTGCTGGCCCAGTAACCCCTAATGGCCCTCCCTTGCTAGCCTGGTCGCCCCCAACTGCCTTCCTTTGCTGGCCCAGTCACCCCTAACTGCCCTCCCCTGCATGTCTGGTCACCCCTAATTGCCCTCCACTGATGGCCGGGTCCCTCCAAGCTGTCCTCCCCTGCAGGCCTGGTTCCCCCCCAACTGCCCTCCCCTACAGGCCTGGTCCCCCCAACTGCCCTCCCCTGCAAGCATGGTCCCCCAACAACTGCCCTCCCCTGCAGGCCTGGTCTCCCCCAACTGCCCTCCTCTGCAGGCCTGGTATACCCCAACTGCCCTCCTCTGCTGGCCTGGTAACCCCTAACGACCCTCCCTTGCTAGCCTGGTTGCCCCTAACTGCCCTCCCCTGTAGGCCTGGTCCCCCCCCAACTGCCCTTTCCTGATGGCCTGATCGCCCACAACTGCCCTCCCTTGCCGGCCATCTTGTGGCGGCCATCTTGTGTCCACATGGGACGGCCATCTTGTGTGTTGGGATGACGGTCAATTTGCATATTACTCTTTTATTAGTAAAAGGATGAGTAATTTTTAAATCAGTTACATATTGGAATTAGTTAGAAATTCCTAATGTCTATCTATACAACAGTTATGATTCTTGTGTAGAAATATTTAAAATTCATCTCATATTATGAGTTCATATTTTCTCAGCTATTTTTAAATATATTTATAACATAGTGTATCAATTTAAAAGAACATACATGCATAACTATGGACACAGTGCAGGCTGGAGGCGGTGGGACCAGATTGGAGAGGGTCAATGGGGGGGGGGGGGTGGAAGGAGGACATCTGTAATAATTTAAACAATAAAGATAATTAAAAAAAAATAAAATATCAGTTATCATTTAGAGATGTATATTTGCTAGTTAAAGATAACATTTAAAGTCTGCATTCTCTTTTTTTTAAAGAATGAATATATCAGTAAATAGAACATTTTACTAAATGAAGCAAAAAAAGGGGCTCATTCCTGTTTAAATGTGTGACAATTAACATGGCCTCTTCCTTTTAAGAGCACATCACAATTTGGTATTAGCTCCTTGTAAATCTTTGAACAAATATAATTGTATGTATAATAGATCATACCATGAGAATAAGGCTTTGTCTCTATGGCCACTTTTGATATGAGTAATGTCATTTCCCAAAGCAATCTTAATAACTTTGATGCTCATGGATCACATTGAATACACTAGATTTAATTAGTTCAGGCCACAGAATAAACCTAAGTCAAACATTTGGTCAATGTAATTTACTAAAGATACTGTATATGAAAAACATGTTTCTATGTAGTCAATAATCTTTTCTGAATATATATTGAAAGGTGAGAAAAAATCTTAAATTTGTTTGAAAGTATAATTTTAGGAATGAATGTCAAGGGCCAATCAACTCTATTAAGCACACACAATCTATTCAGGAAAGTGTTCCTTAGGCCCTACACAGTTCACTATTTTTGATAAAACAGATGTTCTTTTCTATTTTTTGAAGTTTAAGAAAATGCTAACAAAATACACCAATATTTAAGCTATCCTTAGTAATATGTTTCAAAACCTACACATTTTATTTCCACTTGAAAAAAAATTTGAGTGGACATCTATATAGTTTGAATTCTTGTTCCATTATTTTATGGAATAGAAAATTTGAACCTGGCTTTCTAGTTGTGATTTGCAAAGCGCTCTACTTTGTTCTCATAATCAAATTTTATAACCTACTCATTTTATGACCAACTGTATAACAGTCAAGTCCTAAATTCATGCATTTGCATAATAAGACTCAACAAAGAATTTAATATGAACTCTAAAATTTAGACATATATTAACATTTTAGTGGTATCTGAATGTCTGCATGTGAATAGTAGTTATTGAAACACAATATTAAATTCATGATAACATAAATTGTAAGAGTTTTCATTAGAAGTCATAAAAGATAAAAGTGTCTACAGCTTTTTTTAGTTGTGACATAGTTTACAATAAGTACATTACTGTTTCAATATTAATACAAACAATTTATGAAATATGTTCTTTCTCAAAATACACAAAGAAATGGACAAATGGAAATAAGCTGAAATATTTTAAATGTTAAAAACATAATCTTCTAGTGCAGCAACTGCTCTTACAGATTGTGATATATAAGAATTGTTATTTCCAGCATGATTTGAAATGAATTTCTGCTAAGCACTACAAACATTTTTAAACAAAAGCTTGAATGTTTCTTTATTAACAATTGTCTTTATTTTTCACGTAGGAAATAAGATAAAATTACAAGTCCATCATATTTCTAGATCTAAATTTAGATCTGACTAAAACCATTGTATCAATTAGTGAGAATTGTTCACATAATTCTCAGTGGATAAGCTGGAGGGTGAGTCACATAAAAGATTCAAACATGTGAAAATTTTCTGGTAAGCCTGAAGCTATTTCTCATATAGATTACTAAAATTATTATTTAAGATACATTTTGGGTTTGGTCAGTGTGGCTCAGTGGTTGAAATTCAACTTATGAACCAGGAGGTCATGGTTCGATTCCTGGTGAGGGCACATGCCTGGTTGTGGGCTCAGTTCCCAGTAGGGAGCATGCAAGAGGCATCCAGTAATGACCTTCTCAAAATTGATGTTTCTATCTCTGTCTCCCTCTCCCTTCTCTCTCTGAAATCAATAAAAACATTTAAAAATAAATAAATAAATTTTGGTTCTCCTTGCATGAATTGTGGTAGGTATTTTTCTACCTACTCTCTCATATTTTCTTCTAATATGTTTAATTTAAAATACCGAACTATAATAATAATTATTCAGTAATTAAAATATAGATCATATTAAATTAATTAAATAATAATGAATTTTTCATGAGGTACTAAATATTCAACAAGAATTATATATACGTAACATATAATACAGGCAGACAAACTTTATGAAATAAAGTTTTATTTGCATTTCCCAAGTTATCAGGCCTAGGTTTCTAGAGACAGTGAGCTCCTGATGAACTATTGCAGGCTCACTGCTGCCCACAACGTGGAGATTTGTGAGCATGGCACCACATCATTGGAGTCATGGTCACAGACTCCTGAATGATTCTTCCACCATCTTTCATTTTTTGCTGTATGATGTTGCTTCTATAATCTTCTACAATTTAAATCTGATAATATCAGCCCTAGCTGGTTTTGCTCAGTGGATAGAGCATTGGCTTGTGGACTGAAGGGTCCCGGGTTCGATTTCAGTCAAGGGCACATGCCCAGGTTGGGGCCTCCATCCCTAGTAGGGAGCATGCAGGAGGCAGCCAATCAATAATTCTCTCTCATCATTGATATCTCTTTCTCTCTCCTTTCCTCTCTGAAATCAATCCTATATAATAAAGATGTAATATGCAAATGGTCGTTACGCCATACAATGTAACAACAGACCGCATAACGACCGGATCACGGATCAGCAGGAGGGTGGGGCAGCGAGCTACAAGTGGGCGGGGGAGAGCTACAGGAGGGGGCAGGGCAGCAAGCTATGAGGGGGTCAGGGTGAGTGGGGCGGGGGGGAGCTACAGGAGGGCGGGGCAGTGGGTGGAGAGCTACTGCAGCCAGCTACTGGCAAGCTACTGGTGCACGGATTCGAGTGCAGGGCTACTAGAAAAAATATATTTTAAAAAAGAAAAAATAAATAAATCTGATAATGTCAGTCTCTAGCTTGAAGTATCATTACTTTGGGGTTGGTATCCTAAATTTGAGAAGCATGCAAAGACAAACTAGTTTTCCAGTCTTATATCCTACCTCTTGCACATGTTTGTTCTTATCTCTTATCTCTGACGTTTTGCCTATTTTTCTCCCTGCCTGAGAAAAGTGTCTCCATCCTACTTGGCTCTTGTGAATCCCTCAACACTCCACTCATATGTCATCTTGTCTGGGAAGTCATTCAGCCCTCTTCCAGACCCAGCTGCCCTTGCTCTGTGTGCACCGAAGCACCCAGTGGGCTTGCAGGTGGGAAATAGTGTACCAGAAGCAATCTTACTTTGAAAAAGAATATTCATAACATTCAATGCTGTCTTCAGACTTCTGGGCATCTCAGTTCCTCAGAATAACCCTAAAAGAACAATTTTCCCTCAGGGGTAAGATGCTTCTTCCCTGATTTCAGTGGCTGTACTTCAATTAACATTCCTTCTAGAAAACATGAGCCAGTCTCTATAGTCATTCTCAGTTTGGCTGGTAGAAGTGAAGTTGAATCTGAAATTATCTAAGTCAGTAAGTCCCTTTTCCATGAATAGGGAATGGGGATACAGTTTGCTTGTTTTGGTGGCTTGTACCTAGAACATTTCAATTGAGAAGATTTTAACTACTATGTTTTGGGGGAGCAGGGGGAGACAAGTATTTTTTTATAGTTTGCTATAATGACCTTTTTCTTTTCTTTCCCATATCTTGTTCTCTTAATTTTACTATGATTTGATGTGAATTACAACCTGGTGGAATTTCCTTATTTCAATACATTTTTTATTTCATTCAACTGTGCTATATTATTTTTATCAAATAGATTACATTTCTAAATGTTTTAGGCCTAACATTACATATTATTTTATAGAATTGCTTGAAAATCAGTTCAGAAAAAGAAAGAAGAAACATGCATTGTACTGCCTTTTATAATCACACACTTGTCTTTACTGTTGTTGTATTTGTGTGTGTGTGTAGGAGGGTGGAGGGTTCAACCTAAATAATTTTCTTTAGTATTTGTAAGATGGATCTTCTACTAACAAATTCTCTCAGCTTTTATTATTTAGCTGGGAATCTCTTTGCTGCCTTTTCTCTGTTGCTTCTATTAAGAAATAGTGGGTTCTTTTTTCTTAATTGGGATTCCTTTTCTATGACAAATCATTTTTCTCTTACTGTTTTCAAAAGTTTTTATCTTTAGATTTTAATATTTGTATATAATGTATATGAGTATGTATTTTTTGTGTTTATCATATTGAAGATTGTATTTTTGGTTGTATAGATTAATATTTCTTATCAAATTGGAAGTTTTCAGTCTTTTTTAAAAATACTTTTTATTCCTTTTTCTCCTCTTTCTGATATTCTTATTACATGTATGTTGATATGCTTAATGAAGTCTCACATTTCTCTCAGAGTCTGTTCATTTATCATTATTTTCCACCTCCCACTAGCAATCTATCTTCAAGTTCATTCTTTTTTTATTTCAATTACTGTACTTTTCTACTTTCTGCTCTAGAATAAACATTTAGTTCTTTTTAAATAAATTTTATATCTTCACTGGTATTCTTTTTCAAATATATTTTTTACTGATTTCAGAGCAGAAGAGAGGGAGAGAGAGAAACATCAACAATGAGAGGGAATTATTGACTGGCTCCTCCTGCATGCCCCCTACTGGGGATCGAGGCTTCAACCCAGGCATGTGCCCTTGACTGGAACTGAACCTGGGACTTTTCAGTCCACAGGCTGATGCTCTATCCACTAAGCCAAACCAGCTAGGGCTTCACTGGTATTCTTTATTTGATGAGACTTTGTAATCATGCTTCCTCTACTTCTTTAAGCATAGCATCCTTTAGTTCACCGAAATTTTATAATAGCTGCTTTGAAGATTTTTCTTAGATCCAACACATCTAATCTCTCCCACTAAATTTATGTTACCTGCTTATTTTTCAGTATTGGGTCACAATTTGCTGGGGTTTTTTCCCATGTCTCTCCCCCCACCCCCTTTTTCTTTCTTTTCTTTTCTTTTTTTCTTTTGGAAAACTTAATACTTTAGGTAATAATATATTATAGCAGTTCTGGGTAATGACTTGCTTCACCCTTCTCTGGAGCTTGATTTGTTGTTGCCAGCCTCTTTGCTTAGTGCCTTGACTGGACTGTTTAAGTGAAGCGTCTTTGTCCTGCCGTGCACAACCTCTGCTGTCCCTCCTCGGATGGTGCAGCCATGGGCATGCGCACAGTCACCCTAGGATGACAGTGTTTCTACCAGGGCTTTCTTTGACCGTCTGCCTGATATCTCCCCTATGTTTTCTGCCTCCTTTAGTATTGAAACAGGAATTTTTAGGGGTAAAAAAGACAGGTTTAGGAAATTTTAGAAATTAAGAGGACCATGGAAGAAGCACAGGGCTGCAGAGCAGCGGAAGGTATATTTCCATAGAATAGGGGAGCTGAAAAGCTGCAATAAGTACATTTCCATAGGATGAGAGAGCTGGGAACAGCAGAAGGTCTGTGTCTCATGCGAGGGTCTACCTTTGAGCTTGTAACCGGACAAACAATGGGTCCATGCTGCCTGTCACTACTCGAGCCAAAGAAGCAGAGACAGGGTTGAGTCATATATGAGAATTTATTCCAGTACTGCCAGCAGTATGGGAGAGCATCAGGTCAGCCCCAGAAATCTGCTCTGCACCCCACCATAAGCCAGTTGCTTATATAGTAAAAGTACAAAGGAAAAGTAGGCAAAAGGGCAGTTTACAGATATGCAGAAGAACTAGGGCTCTTCAAAGGGCTGGGTGATAAGCAAGGGCTGGGGTTACATGGGAAAATAGCCAAAGGGAGTGCCAGATGGGCAGTTAACAGGTAAGCAGGCTGGAGGTCTGCAAAGACCTGCAGGTGTGCAAAAGGGCTGGGGACCTTCAAAGGGCTGGCGATTCTGGTTTCTGTTACAAATCTTTATTAATCTTTCCATGATAATAGGCAGCTCCAAATGAGGAGGAAGAGCTGCTTCTCCAGGTCAGCTCCAGCCAGGGTAGAATGTGCCTTCCTTAATCAAAATAAAACAATCATGGTTAACAGCATGATTAATATTTCTTACAGTACTGACTGGTTCCCCAAATTCTATTGCTGCCCCCTTTCAAGCTTAGAAGTTACTATAGTAACCAGTCCAAGGAAATAGTGATCAATCAGAGAGGATATCAAGACATAAGGATCTGCAGCCTTTATAAGCCATAGAGAAAAAGGAACTCAGTGGGACTCTTTTCCCCTCCCCGCGTGGGAGTCTGTATTTGTTCTTCAATAAATTTCCACCTTTGCTATACCATCTTCCGACCGTGGATTCATTCTTCGACTCCTACGGACAAAGAGCCCGGGAACCATTCTGCCCAGGGGAAGACTGCGTGTTACAGTCCAAAAATCCTGCTTTCGTATCATATCCAGATGTTAGACTTCACCAATTGCTGAATGACTACTCAGTCACTTTCAACAGTTCTCAGGGGGATAAATTACTCCATAATCTGATCCAATAAAATTTGGGCAGGAGTAATTTTTGAGGCCAGTCTTGAGGTTTATTCTAATCCCAGAAGGACTTCTGTTAACATTCTCATTCTCTAGTTCTCTGATAAACCAGCTGGCTGGTGGTTTAGTTGGCTTCTCTCCTAGAGCTACCAGTCTGCTCTTAATTGCTTACCCCTCAAATCTCCGTTGTTTTCAAGAATAATTGAACTGCCCCTCACTGTTTTACATAAAGTTAGTTCCCTTGGGAAGAACCTTGGATCTCATTTTTTTCTTAGGAATTTCTCGCACCTTGAACATTGTCTCTGAGCCACTGAACCCAGCACTGATATTCTCAGCATGTCTCTCCCTCAAATCTCCACTTTAACAGTGAGCTAGTGTGAGCATGATTATGGCCCCAATATTCCAGGTCTGCCGTTCCTGTGGTAGAGCTTCTCTTTATGAGTGGAGCCTGCCTAGAGGAAGAGAGGCCCTGGCTTCTTGGCTGCACTCTTCAGAAACTTAGCTTCCTTAACTCATGATTGGACAAAATGATAATTACTGGAGGCCTTCCATTTCCAGCGAGATACCCAATTTCTTTATTGGGAGCTGGAGCTATGGGGAGAAGGAGACCCATAGAGGCAATGCAGACTCAGTGTGAAAATCCTATCGAGCTGAGCTAGAGTGGAGGAAGGGAAGGGATGTGTTGTGTCTCAAACATCACAGATTCTTGCTATTCTTACTGAGATTCAGTATATTTTTTTGAATAAGTGTTTCTTCGTTTGCTGTATGCCTTTATGACAATTTTCAGAGACTTTAAATGGCGGTTATTTTTATAATTTTCACCAGTTATGGTTGTTTCAGAGGGAATGGGTCCAAAGGACTCCTCATGTACACATTCCAGACATTGACATCTGGCCACTGTTTTTTTTGGTTTTGGTGACAAATATTTATTGCTTGCTGCCCCCCCTCCCCTCCCCTGGGGGACCACAGGGGTTATGAGGGCTGCAGTGTGTCACATCATCTTCTGAAATAGGGAGATGGACTAGGCCATCTCCCCGAGCTCTGCTTCTGTCTGCTGGAGCTTGGCCTCATCTGCCTCCTGGACTTTGAGGGGCACCTTGACCGGGTAGCCCACAGCGGTGCTGCACTCCTGCAGATGCTGGGCCTGCCGCTCTGCCTCACCATGCCTGGCCTGCAGCTTGCCCGGCTCCCAGGCCAGTACAGAGCAGCCAGGGCCCCGGCGCAGCCCTGGGGCACAGGAGCCCCCAGCCCCAGGACAGCTGCCACACCCACATTGGCCAGCGCCTGCACGTAGCCCGACACTGCCAATGCCAGGGCACCTGTGGCCTCATTGGCCACTTCCAGGAAACAGTCGGACCTAGTCCGGATGAAGTTGTAATCAGCACCCAAGAAGCCCAAGGCTTGGGAGATGCTCAGGGCCAGCTTCAAGGCCACTACTGCCTCAGGGTCCTTCTAGGAGCACTCTGAGGGCTCTGGGAAGGGGGTAACGCAGAGACTAGGGGTTGCTGTGGCAGCTGCCGGGGAAGCCTCTGGAACAAGCTCCTCAGTCATGAAGTGCATGAACAGTGAGAGCAGCCTTAGGCCAATGTCCAGGCAGGTGTAGAGGGTCTGGCGGGCACACTCAGCAGTCACCTGGTCCACCCCACTCAGCACAGGCTTCAGGTTCCAGGCAGACATCACAGAGCTCATAGAGCCAGAAGCTGTATGGGAGGTAGTGACAGCCGGGAAGTCGTAGGCCCGGAAACCTTGGCTGCTGAGACTCACGGCCTCAGTTAGCTGGCTGTGGATCCAGCGGTCCAACAGGCTCTCGTGGCCTCCAGGCTCCGAGGTGGCTGAGGGCACAAAACCCTTGCCAAGGCGACGAAGGGCAAACTTGGTGGCATTCCAGAGCTTGTCGCAGAAGTGACAGTATCCCAGTATCCGGTTTACATCCAGGTTGATGTCACGCCCCTGGGATGTGTAGGTGCACAGTCCAAACCAGAGGGCATCAGTGCCACACTCGGGAATCCCCGCCGGGAAGCCTGCCTTCTGCCCTTCTTTAGCCCTCTCCACCTCACTGGGACCCAGGTTGCTGTTCAGTAACTGGCCATGGAGGCCCTGCAGGGAGACTCCCTGGATGGACATCCAGGGGGTCAATGACATTGCCCAGAGACTTGCTCATCATCCGGACATAGGCATCCGCACAATGACATGGAGGTAGACCTCTCTGAAGGGCAGCCTGCCAGTGAGCTTCAGGCCCAACATGACCATCCTGGCCACCCAGAAGAAGAGCATGTCATGGCCTGTCTCCAGCAGGGTCCCCGGGTAGAACACACTCAGATCTGCTAACTGGTTGGGCCATCCCAGTGAAGCAGAATTTTTGGACTGGGCAGGATGTTCCAGGTTCTTTGTCCACTGGAGTCAAAGAATGAATCCACGGACAGAAAGTGGTATAGCAAAGGTGGAGACTTATTGAGGAACAAGTACAGACTCCCACATGGGGAGGGGGAAAGGGTCCCACTGAGTTCCTTTTCCCTATGGCTTATAAAGGCTGCAGATATTTGTGCCTAATATCCCCTCTGATTGGTCACTATTCCCTTAGACTGGTTACTATAGTAACTCCTGAGCTCAAAGGTAGAACCCCACATGAAACATGTGAGGATCTCCCCCCCCCCCTCCTTCCTTATTGTTTTCCTATTCCCTTTGGGCTTTCTTCTTTTCCTTCTGGATGAAGGGCTTCCTTCCCTTTATTTTGTAAATATAGACCTTTTGCTGTTCCCAGCTTTCTCATTCTATGGAAATGTACCTGTTGCAGCTTTTCAGCTCCCCTATTCTATAGAAATATACCTTCTGCTTCTCTGCAGCCCTGTCTTCCATGGTCCTCTTAATTTCTAAAATTTCCTAAAACCTGTCTTTTTCACCCCCAAAAATTCCTGTTTCACCAGGATGAGGCCCGAGAAAACCAGGTGTCCAATACCTCCGCCTCCTGCTGGAGACTGATCTTGTCAGGGGACACTCCAAACTCCTTGGCTGCCTTCTCACAGGCCTCAGCCTTGCTGTGCCCACTCACCCAGTACCGGCAGATGGGATCCTCCGGGGGGGAACGGCTGGGTCGCAGACAGTGACAAAGTAGGCTGGGATGCGATGGCCCCACCCCAGCTGCAGGGAGATGCACCAGTCCCGGATGTTGTCCAACCAGGCGTGCCGTCAGCTGATTGGCCTCGGCAGAATGTGGAGGTGGCCCCGAGCCACGCTGTGCTGGTCACCTGGGCCATCTCTTCACAGTGCAGGTACCACTGCAGCCGCAGCAGGGGCTCCACCACGTCCTTAGACCTGTTGCAAAGTTGCACCCCCATGGGGTTGTCCTTGATGCCACCTGATAGTCCCCCCTGCTCCTTCAGCACCACCAGCACCACCTTCCAGGCCCAGGAAAGCAGGGCACATTGACCAGGGCCCCTCGGGAGTCCATGATGCTGATGGCCTCCAGGCCATGCCTCTGCCCGACCTCGTGGCCTTTCTGGTCATGTGCAGGGGTGATCTAAAATCATCAAAGACTACAGGCAGGCTGCAAGACAGGAATGGGGGGACGCGGGGATCACGCTCCTCCCCTTCAGGTACTAGTATCTGGGATCTTTGGGGTGCACAGCTACGGCCACATCTCCCAGCATTGTCTCCATCCAAGTTGTCGCCACCACCGCCTCCTCGTGGCTCTCTGAGCCTTGGACCTTGTAAACAAAGAAGATGAGCCCAAACTCCACCTTTTCCTTGTAGCCAGGCATGGAGTGCAGGGTGCGACCCGTCAGCTCCTTCTTGTCCACCTTGATGTCGGAGATGGCAGAGTTGAGGGTGCAGAACCAGTTGACAAAGTGGGTACAGCGGGAGATGACTCCTTTCTAGTGGAGCCGGACAAAGGCCTCTGTCACAGCCGCGGACAGTTGGGGGTCCATGGTGAAACAGGCTCGATCCCAATCCCAGCAGCTGCCGAGCTTCCACAGCTGGTGGTCAATCCGGCCCCTTTCTCCTCCTTCCACTCCCAGACCTCTGGCAGAAAGGCCTCGCGCCCAGCTGGTGGGGGTCGGCCGCTGCTCGCGCCAGAGCTTCTTCTCCCGAACACCTGGGTGGCAATGCCCGCGTGGTCACAGCCAGGGTTCCACAGGGTGGTCTCTCCATGTATGCGGTGCCCTCGGGTCAGGGAGTCCTGGATGGCGTTGGTGAGCCACAGTGTGGCCCAGGTGCAGGGAGCCTGTCACATTTGGGGGTGGAATGCACATCATGAAGATGCCCCGTGGATTAGGTGCTGACAGCTGGCACCTCCATACTCTGGTTTGAAGAAGCCCTGCTGTTCCCACCACGGGCACCAGGCCGCCTCCACGTACCCAGGGCTGTAGGAGTCGGGCTTAGGGCCACTGATACCTTCCTTTTCCCCAGTGGGGGTGGGAGATCATAGGTAATAACTCCAGGATCCTGCTTCTCCCTTTCCTCTGGTTTTGGTTTCTTCTGCTCCCTGGACAGTGGTTGCTGCTGTTGGACCTTCTGCTTCTGTTGGAACTTCTCTAGATTCTTTCTCTCTTTGCCTCTTTCTTGAGTTGAGCAGGTGTCTTTGAAGGTGCAGTAAACTCAGGGACTGGCTGTTGGAAGAGAGGCCTGGCTCCTGAATACAGAACCACCTCTCCCAGCACGCCCGGAATTCGGGTTGCTGGACACAAGTGATGAACCAACGAGTGTCATTACCCCAGATCCTGCGCGCACAGGGGTCCAGGACATATAGGAAGGGCAGCAGCAAGGCTGTGACAACCGCCAGGTCAGCCAGAGCGGGAGCCTCCCCAGCCAGGTAGGTGTGTTGCCACAGCCACTCTTCCAAGGGGCTCGAGGCCCTTCCCAGAGCGCCCAGTGCAGCCTGGGGGTCCTGGACAGAGCTGCGGAGTCCCAAGGCTGGCAGCCGTGCCCCACAGGCAGCTGGTATTAGCTCCGTGTTGGTGTAACGGACCTACTGTTGGAGGAGGATGGCTGCCTGGCTGCCCCCAGGGTCCCCCAGGCCTGCGGGCCACAGCAGCTGGGCCATTGTACTGCGGGCCCCCTCCAGAGCCCACCGGGCCCTGCTCCAGGGCAGGCAGGGGGTGGGGAGGGGTTCCTGCTCGCTAAAGGCAGCTGAAGACAGATCAGGCAGGCAGATCAGGCAGCCGGGAGTGTGGGCGGTTCCCTGGGTGACCCTGGCTTCCTAGAACTGCTGCCCAAGCTGTTGACACCCACGTCCACTGTTTTTAATTGTGTGGCTGAGCCAAGTAAAGCGACTTGTTTAGAGATACAAAGAAGGCAGGCACACAGAAAGAGTAAGAAACAGCAATCAGAGAGAAACATCTCTCTGGGGTCCTTATGACTTTCCAATACCTGGTTTTAGTCTGTGAGATTGAGCTGTGTTCTTGCTACCGTGTTCTCTGAGGCAACAACACATCCTTAAGACACATCATCCTTTTTTTCTGGGATTAATGCTCTCTGTGGTTAACTAAAGGTGACTAACCAAGTAAATAATGTATGAGTTCAACCACTGAAGTTTTGAAAGCCAAGGAGTAAGGGGTGTGGATTCAAGGATGGCACTGCCAACAGAGATTTATTTATGAAATGCTTTTTATAACAGTCTACACTTCCTAGAGTTCTAACAGAATTATTTTGAGAATGGTTGCTCACTAACTGGATAACCTTAGAAATCTTAGTGCCTCAATTTTCCCATCTGTCCAATAGTTATGGTAATCGGACCCACCGAACAGAGCTGTCAGGTGAGTTAAATGAGTTAAGGCATGTTCAGGGCTTTTAACAATGCCAAGCATAGTAAGCATTCAACTTGTGTCTAAAATTTCTTAAGTAAAACATGGGAACAGTTTTCTTAGGACTTAGAATCCTATATAATAAAACCCTAATATGCAAATAGACCAAACAGTGGAATGACAGGTCGCTATGATGCACACTGACCATGAGGGGGCAGACGCTCAATGCAGGAGCTGCCCCCTCGTGGTCAGTGCATTCCCACAGGGGGAGCGCCACTCAGCCAGAAGCTGGGCTCATGGCTGGCAAGCGCAGTGGCGGTGGTGGGAGCCTCTCCCGCCTCTGTGGCAGTGCTAAGGACCCCTTGGGGGATATCCGACTGCCACCTTAAGAGAGGACCTAAGCCAGCAGTCGGACATCCCCCGAGGGGTCCCAAACTGCAAGAGGGTGCAGGCCAGGCTGAGGGACCCCCCTGTCCCCAACCCAGTGCATGAATGTCATGCACCAGGCCTCTAGTAGTTATAATAAAAAAATTAGTATAACTGCAATAATACACTGATAATATCCTTTTAAAGTTTTAATTTGTAGTTATTAAATTATTTAATAAATTCTAGATCAAGGCATGGGGCTAATCCCCCATACTGTTTGTTACTAAACACTGAGTCCAATGTAAAATTCTCAGGTCAGTTTTATTTATCTAAAAAGTAGCTAGTATTTCACTTCTAATTGTAATAAAATTAAATAACCTATTTTGTACCTATTTAACTGCATTGAACATCAATTCAATATTTACCAAAAGATAACTATTAAAAAGATACGGCTACGTGGTCAAGCCATAGTCTTTCCTATAAAATGAGACTGTGGTTAAGTGGACAAGAGAAAATATTGTTCTAGATGATGTCAGTGCACAGTTATACTCTGTGCACATTATTATTATTCTAAACACAGACAGTTTTAATATCTGACAAGTTATGCAGTTACATGAATGAAAGGCATGATGGATTTTATCACTTTCTCACTAAAATTTTTCAGTTACTCAGTCATATAAGGTAAGAATGTGTCATATAAGTAAAACATAAAAGTTGAAAATAATATTTGCTGTTTATAATATTCTATTAAATATGTAAAACATTTGTTTCATAGACAACTATGACATTGTTATCCGTATACCAAATTTAGAGTGAGGTTTTCCTTAAGATTTCTATTTATTAACAAGGTATGGAAATAGGGGAAGCTGGATATAACAACAGCAAAATGAAAATGGTTGATTTTAGTAAACTTTAATCTTTAATTTATGTTTGCCATTCTGATAATTTTCTCCATAATCTTGAAAGGAATAAAAAAAAACTATTGAAAATTTAAAAATAATGTCCTAAAAATTATATTTCTATTTTCAATATAAAAATTCATGGGAAAATATGTAATACCAACTCAGTGTTAATTTTAAGGGATGTAAAATACATTAAAATATATTTAGAATAGGAAGATCTTTTGTTTACCTTATCTAGATACTGTAAATATGGGCATGTATTAAGAGTAGATTAAAGACAAAGCAAAATATATACTCTATAATTTCACATATAAAAGTTATCCAAATGAATACAAAATCCCTACACTTTCATCCCTATACTGCAAATAAGTCATTTCCTTTATTATTTTTGTGTGTGTATATCATTTATTTTCCCCCTCTGTGAATGAAAGAAGCAGACTATATATCAAACAAATAACTTTTGCATGATAGATTATGAAAAACATTTGATCTTTTGATCTTGAAACCATACAGCAAAATGCTTTTACTTCCTGGCAGGAGTCCCGGAATCCAAGTGTCATTCAAAGGAAATATTTTCATGATATGGTGTTTGATCTTTTTATAAATCTCTCTCTTCTTTTTTACTATTGAATTTCTTTACAAGTTTTTCTACAAATAGCTGCAGAATGTTACCAAAAGGGGAAAAAAGGGAAACTAATTAAAACATGGTTTCTTCAGGACTCAGCTGTAAAATTAACTAAGACATTATAAAAAGAGAGAGAACTGAAATTAAACATGTATGGGAATTGCTCACCTTTACTGCTAGCATGCACAAAGGTTTATGTTCAGTCCCTGAACACAACCTGAGCCACCAAATCTGTGAACTTCATGAATACTTGATAAACCCACAGCAACAATACCAGAATAAAAATGCTGTTAATGTTTGCACAAGCAGAACTGCCCAAGAATTTAACTATTCCAGAGCTAAAACCAGAAAATGAGTCTCCTTTTTCTTTTGATTACTAAAACTTCCAGTCACTTTCACACTCAAAAAATGAAAAATTAAAGATTTGAAATATTTTTAAAATTTGTATCAGTTCATTTATTGCTATTTTAAATATCATTTGTTCATACTGCAATGTATAAAAACTATAAGGATATTAAAAGAATAGCCATGCAGGTAACTATATTTAATATGTCTTTTCTGGGTATCGGGCAAATATACTTCTTACATTACAACATTAAAACTTACAATATAGAATACTCAATAAATATAATGTGAGTAAGCCTGCTGGTTTTTAATGCATGATATTTGACATGTTACATTTCAAATATGTATATGAGACTTATTTTACACCTATAATACTGAGAAATTTCATGAATTTTGCTCCCATTAAGTTATAAAATATTCAGACAAAAACTTTGAGAAAGCTTCATTGAGAGATATTTCTATTATAAAAACCCTGTGGTGGTAATGCCATCATGGCGGAACAACCAAAGACTGGTCACCAGGAGGCTGTGTGCACAGTGAGGCACGCACGGGTGGGCAGGGACTTGACTCTGGGTCTCACAGCGCGACTGGAGTCAGTCTGGGTCCTGCACGCAGCGGGTCTGGGTCTCACGCAATATCGTGCGCTGCGTCTGTAGTAAATTCATAAGTCTTAAATGCTTATAGACATTAGTTAACTTATTCATAGTGAAAATATGTATTTTTTTTTAAATGGAGTTTTTTTAATAAGAACTTGTGAGAAATGAAACCTAGTCTCAACTTTCTGTCTACCCAAGCAGCAACCTGATTTGCTCTATGGGTCTTCATTTCTTGATTGATTAAAATACTGTAAGCCTCCTACTTAAATAAGAAAAAATATTTTTGGTATCAGGAATACTACTGTAGTCACTTCTCGCCTTTCAAGTTAAAGCTCAGGGACTACTTTCTCTGTAAAATTATCTCTACGTGAGGTGTCTGGTCATATGGTACAAAGAAATCTTGTATTGTCGAGGGTTATTTGCAAAGTATAGCAATGTTTGAGGCAGATAAACTTTATGATAAGGTATAATGAGGTTAGAGTTCTTATGATCTGGCTGAGAAAGCCAAAAGCTATAGAATAAGAAAACTCATCGCTTGGTACATAGTACTTTTGGACCTAACAGGGAGAGATGGGAAATGCTGCTGCTAGAGAAATTATACTTGTGTGGCAGGGCCAATCAATAGCTCTCAGAGTGAAGAAATTTTGAGTGCATTTGCCATTCATAGACATACTAGAGGCCCAGTGCATGATTGAATCATGCACGTGTAGGGTCCCCTACACGCTTTCGCTTTTGATCGCGGTGGAGCTGGGTGCCTGTCCGCTGGTGCACCAGGCCTTTCAGAAGCCTCCAGCTCGGCGGAGGCTTCTGAAAGGCCTGGTGCCGGAGCAGACAGGCACCCAGCACCCCGCTTTTGATGATCTGTGGCGGGACGTGAGCTTGCTGCCCCAGAGGCCCCTTCTGTTCCGCAGCACAGCCATGGCGCAGACGCTGAGCTCGCGCTGCCACTGGCGATGCGAGCTCAGCGTCCTGCCGGCCCAATCGGCTACCCCGGCCACCCCGAGTCCTGCCCCCTGCACCTCCCGCTGGCCCAATCGTGGGCGTAGCGGAGTGATAGTAATTTACATATTACCATTTTATTAGGTAGGATGGGAAATCAGAAGCAGGTAACAGAGCAGGAAAGGAACACACAGACACTAAAATAAAGAGCAGAAGAGAATTGAGGGGATTCTCAGAAATAGTTAATAGATCACACACATTGTGGAAAAAGTGATTTAGCCAGTCAGGAATCTCTGGGAGCTGATTTAATGTCATTGACAACCTGAGAATATGACCAAATTTTAAACCACTGACCAATTCTTTTCAATTCTTATTTCAGGTTCTTAAAATAATTATAGTCTGCATCAGTGAAAGTCCTGGAAGTAAAAAGACACATTTAGTTGGGATTTTGAAGAGAACTTAATAAAGTATAAATATACATATCTATACTAATAAAAGGGTAATATGCTAGTTAGAACGGACATTTTCCAGATGTCCTTCTGGACAAAGCCGCGGTGGCAGGGGCTGAGGCAGAGGCAGTTAGGGGCGGTCAGACCAGCAGGGGAGGGCAGTTAGGGGGCAATCAGGCTGGCAGGAGAGCAGTTAGGGGGCAATCAGGCCGACAGGGAGAAGTTATGGGAATCAGGCCAGCAGGCAGGCGAGCGGTTAGGAGCCAGCGGTCCTGGATCCCACAGGGATCAGGCCTAAACCGCCAGTCAGACATCCCGCAAGGGGTCCGGATTGGAGAGCCTGCAGGCCGGGCTGAGGGACCCCCTCCTGTGCACGAATTTTGTGCACCGGGCCTCTAGTATATATATTATATGTTTAAGATATTTATATTTAATATATATGTGCATATATTTAAAATATACATAATATCTTCTATATTTATAGTATACTAGAGGCCCGGTGCATGAATTCGTGTGTGGGTGGGTCTCTCAGGGTGGCCTGCGGGGATCGGGCCCCAGCTTGTGCCCCCAGCCTCGCAGCCCTGCAGCCCCGCCTGGCACCCCACCTTGGCCTGGCGCCGCCCCCTCACCTGCTCCACCATCCTGCCTGTGGGGCGATCGATCTGGGTCGGGCCCCCTGCCTGGCTCCCTCAGCACCTGAGAGCCAGGCAGCAGCCCTGCTCCCCGCCACCACCGCTGGTCACCGTCTGCAGGACAATCGGGCCCCCGCTCGCACCAGCCTTGGCCTGGCACCACCTGCTCACCTGCTCCACCATCCCGCCGTGGTCCTGCTCTCATTGGGGACCATCAGGGCCAGCAGTGCCTCCACTGCCGCCTGCTGCCAACACCACATCGCTAACCATGTTTCGTGCCATCCCCTGGTGGTCAGCGCATGTCATAGCAAGCAGTCGAACTCCCAGTCGAATGACTGCCTAAGGGGAAAATTTGCATTATTAGGCTTTTATTATATAGGCTATCTTAAACACACACATATATATATTTAAAATATATATCAAACATATGTATAATATGTGCATATATATGTATATATACATATATATATATGTATATGTATGTATATATATATATATATATATATATATATATATATATATATACTAGAAACCCGTTGCACGAAGTGCAATAGACTTTCACCTGGCTGCCGGCAGCAGTTTTCCGCCAGCACCAGTTTTCCTCTGGCCACCCGCCGATCAGAGCGCCTCCCGCCAGCGCGATCGGCTACCCCGAGAGGAACTCCGATCCGGGAGGCGCTCCGATCGGCGGGTGGCCAGAGGAAAACTGGTGCTGGCGGAAAACTGCTGCCAGCAGCCACGCAATCGGCCACCACCAGCGTCTTCCGCCGGCCCCATGGGTCCTTCCGCAGCATTGGCCTAACGGCCGGTGGGAAGAGTGGGAGTCGGGGACTCGTGAGTTCCCGCCCCCCGCTCCTACCGCCAGCCAATCGGCCACCCTGAGTCCCGCCCCCCGTGACTCCAGCCGGCCCAATCGTGGGCGTAGCGGAGTGATGCAATTTGCATATTGCCTTTTTATTATGTAGGATATCTTAAATATTTATATATAAAATGTATATATTAGGCATTTAGGGACTAGCAGCAGCAGAAAGCCACCCATAGGCCTGAAGCGACTAGGAGAAAAACGGTATCAATAGAGTTACTTGAGAGGTAGACCATGGAATTGGAGTAGCTTCACAGGAACTATAGCCCAGTTTACAACCCCTGCTAGAACAAACAGGGAGGAAATGGGAAGGGTTGAAGAAGGGAGAGAACAAAGATGAAATATCCTAACCTCTGTCCTCAAACCCTCATATCTTTTGTCTGAGCCTCCCTTTGGCCCAATCCAATCGGCAGCCAGAAAATAAGAGAGGCTAAGTGATGCAATTTGTAGGAGACAGTCTCTTAGAAGCAAAGACAGGGTAGAGGTGGTAGAGGATAGGAGTTGGGAGGATTGGGAGCTTGCAGGGGTGGGGGATGAGGGGATGGGGTTAGAGGTGGGGGATAAAGGTATTCAGTTCAACTAGAATAATCTTTTTGGATCCATTAGGTTGTTGAGTCACTAAACTTCTTGATTAATATATAAGACAGTGAGCTTTATACTGGCCTCCAATCTATTAATTTAGTAAGATTCCAAAAAGAATGGAATTAACTATATACTTTGCCCTAGGTATAAAATATAAAATGTAATTTAAAAAAATAATATATCAAGAATTAAATATATACTAGTATATGTAATATCACAATTCAATTCTTAGATATAATATATACATGCATATACTTATACATATATACATACATATGTACATATACAATATAATATTCCAGTAATAAAATTTCATTATATATATATTTGCCTATATGTATTGTATTTATATATGTATATGTACATGTATATTGAGTTTTGTAATATGTTTTTATTGATTTTAGAGAGCGAGGAAGGGAGATGGAAAGAGAGAAATATCAATGTGAGAGAGAAACATTGATGGGCTGCCTCCTGCACTCACCCAGACTGGGCTGAAACTCACAACCTGGGTATTTGCCCTGACTGAGAATCAAGTGAGCAACCTTTTTGGTTCATGGGGTAAGGCTCAATCAACTGAGTTACACTGGCCAGGGTTATAATGAGTTTTTTAAAACTACTTCCTTCGACAAATTATATTTTTAATGGAAATCTCCTTTTAAAAAAAGCAGATTTTGTTGAAATTGACTTCTAGGGTCAAATGCCTTTGGATGTTGTAAAAGATCAAGCTCTTTATCTAATGTGAGCATTAATACAGGACCAAAAATGCCTCAAAGGTAGAGGAAATAGTTTCAAAAGGTCTAAAAGATAGGGGCAAGGACTAGTAATTTATTCTGGTAAAGACTAATGATGTTTGTAAAGCAAAAAAGATTTATTGACATATTTATTGATTTGATTTATTGGTTTGAAATTATATTTTTACCCAAGAAGAATTCATGAACGTGCCACAAATACAATCAGAAAAAAACGCAGCGTCTGCAGCTGGGATGGAGAGTGAGGCTTGCAGGCAGCTGTGAGTGAAGAGGATTTAACAAAGAAGAATGATTTCTGTGGTGGAAACATATTACACAGCACATCACTGTTCTGAGCTCTCAGTCAATAATGATGACTAACCCAGATGGGATGAGAGTAGCAAATGATGCTTGTGGAGTGAATACAGTTAGGAAGAAGGAAATGATACCATGTAATTATAGCTGTTTTATTTTTCCCCCAACTTAGGAGTGTAACAGAATAAACAGTGGTGAATGGAGAGGAAGTCACACAAAATAAGCAAAATCAATAATGCATTTCAGTTTCAATAGATATCCAGATAGCACACAGTTATGTTATATATGAATAAATCAATTTAATTTACAAATCATATAACATATATATATTACTAATGACTCAAGTAGAGGTGACTGCAAAAAGTTCATAGTAGCAAAAAAGAGGAACTGATTCTGGAAAAGCAATTCAGTAGAAAGATACTGAATAGCTCATAGGATTGATGGAGATCTGAGAACCAGATGTGGAGGCTCCACAACTAAAAATAATGCCCAAATCATTCTGCAGCTCTGGTCAGTCAAAGACACAACTGCATTGCCTCGGGAACCAGAGGATGCCTGTTTCCCTCAGGAAACTGCTGAGGCAGAGTCCGAGAAGCTGCCTCTCAGAGTGCAGCCTCTCATGAGACTGGCCTCTGGAGTCAGCTGCAGTCGCTCCAGCTCCCTGTCACCAGACAGCATTTTGTAATGTCTCTTCTTTAGGTCGCTTTTGTTTAGAGTCAGTGTGTGCTTGGCACACCTTTAGTCACTAGGAAAGTAAGGATACGGTGCATTTGGCTTTCAAAGGAGATTGGGTGTGCCCCCTTAGGAGATTCCTCAAACATAGTATGGAGATTCAGATATTGATTGGCTGGACAAAAAGAATAGCAAATGGCCTTTGAAGAAAATAAGCAATAGAACTAAAGTACCCCAGAACATGACCATTCTTTATGCGAAAAACCTCATAAATGAAGAAGCCTAACCTAGGGAGATCACCATCGTGCTATGGTTCTTACTATCAAGTGTATATAACTGAAAAAATTACTACTGCAATGTGGATTTTCTAAGCAGATGGTTTAGCTAAGTGGCCTGATCAACCACTAACATTTAAAACATGTATTAATTAAAACTTAATAACAATGATTGCATTGTTTATCATTATCTGAATATTATTATTGGGTATTTTGGCCAAATCATATTTTACTCAATGTAAATGCCACATAAGCTTTTATTTTTTTGCTGTTTCCTTTTTAATTCTCACTCTCTAGCATCTACTTCTTTTTTGACAGCAAGCAAACTCAGATCTGTCCTATAGTACCATAATTCTCGCTGCATCCTTGATCTACCATTGTACCACTCTCTAATCAATAACATTTTTAAATGTGTGTAAGATGCCCTGGCCGGTGTGGCTCAGTTGGAGTGTCCTCCTGTCCCATACACTGAAAGGTGGTGGGTTTGACTCCCGGTCAGGACACATGCCAGGTTGTGGGTCTCTCACTCTCTCTCTCTCTTTCTTTTTCTCACACACACACACACACACACACACACACACACACACACACACACAGATCTCTATCTTTCAAAAATCAATAAAAAAAAAATAAAATAGAATGTGTGTAAGATGTTTGTCTCCACTTCTTGTCCTTCAATGAGATACTTCTGAACACCTTGGAACTTGACTATTTCTCTTATAATTGCACTGAATATACTTTTAAGGTCATACTGCTGAATCCAGTGGGCTTTTCAGTCTTCATCCTTCACAGTCTTCACTATTTTTCTTTATAATCTCCAATTCATCCTACATACTTTCTTCCTTTGACTTCTATGTTACCTCATATTTATGTTTGCCTTCCTACCTTTGCAGTCACTAATTTTTGGCTCTTTTCCCTTTGCTTTCCTTTTAAATGCAAATATCTTCCCAAATTTTAATCTTCATCCTCTTCTACATGTTTTACAACCACCTTAGGTCATTCATTCATTCCATGGAGGAGTATGTAGAGTCATTAACAGTCTAATCTAAATGTGTGATTCTCCAATGTATATCTTTAGTCT
Organism: Cnephaeus nilssonii; assembly: GCF_951640355.1. Lineage (NCBI taxonomy): Eukaryota > Metazoa > Chordata > Mammalia > Chiroptera > Vespertilionidae > Cnephaeus > Cnephaeus nilssonii. The sequence goes on along the minus strand of NC_137074.1, from coordinate 94,930,719 downwards.
CAAACTCACTTCTGACCTTCCGTTACATTTTCATAAGGGTTGTAAATTAAGTATTTATAAGGTCAAATTCATTGTATTTTTTCCAGCCTGCTATTTCTGAGCACTTATATCATATATACTTTAAGCCTTAAGAGAAGGCAATTGCAGGACATCAGGCCCAAATACCTATTGAAACTTAAATTTTATCCCATCAGTACCACAAATGTGTATTTGTGTGGTTATGTAGGTTAAATTTTCCATAGATACTGAACCGTTAAATGTTTGGAAGAGAACATGGAATGATAACAATTTGAGAAATGAGAAGCAGATTAGGCTTATCTATCAGCAAGAACACAGAATTTCATAATTTTTATTTATTAAACATATATTTTACATTTTATAACTATACTCTCCATTGTCCTTTTCTTCATCTTATCCATGAGCTAAATGATGAAATTGGTACTCTGTATTTAAAGAATTTGCAGTTACAGAGTTGCAAAGTTTCCAAATATGAATGTCACAACTGAGACTATTATTGTAGCTGGTCAGCATTTTATGATATTCAATTTATTCTGATTCTAGTAAATACCCTAGTGTTCTCCTAGTGACAATACTTCTTTGTCATTTGTTTATTTCTTCAAAATAACACACACACACACACAAACACACACACACACACACCATGCACAAACGCACTGCTACCATGGACATTTTTGTTGAGCATCATACTTTTGTTTGCCTTCTGACTGAAGAACGTAACACAATACTCCATATGCATTCAATCTACTTGAATGATTTGCAATCCTAGACATTTGCCATATTTTCAGGATTTTTATGGGTTGGATCAGCCAAAGCATAACATTTCAGCCAGAACATAAATTTTGTATAGCTAGATCCATCTAAAACGAGTAAAAGATAGGGATCAGGTATAAGTTCAATTAAGATATTTGCACAAACAAATTTAAAAAATTCAAATATTCTATTTCTCAAAGCTTCTGGGATTAGCCACTGAACTGCCCTCTCAAATCCCAGCTGCTGAGATGAAACATTAAAAATGGTCACTTGTGAGAATGAATAATGTGCCATTTCATTCCACTTGTATGATAAATTTTAGAGAGGCAAAGATTTTAAGTGTATTTTCTTTATAATGAATATGTGAACAATGTCATTGCTACTAATATTTCAGAGCTGAAATTCTCACTCATTGATTTATAGTCATGTATAACATATCAGATAAAATGTGATGACACATATGCACAGAGAAAGATGTTATGAATTTGATCAATTCTGTTAGGTTTTTACGTTGAGTAGCTAACACTCCTCTGAGAACTAAAAGCACAGGATTCTCCAGTGGGATTTGAATACTAGTTGTAGGTAAAGAAAGAGCAGAAACATGATGTAGTGAATATGTTTTTCATTTCTATTTTATTTAATTTCTCTGGGATAAGAAGAGAAAAATATGGTTCTAAATATATATATATATATATATATATATATATATATATATATATATATATATTTTACTTCTGCAAGAGAAACATAGTTTTGTATATTTAAACTTATGAGCAGAGGCTGATGGCCAGTTAAACAGTGGCATGGGAGAAAAATGTGAAGGAGTTATTTCTGTCTCTCTCCCCTCCCTCTTTTCTATTAAGAATAAAATTCCTTTGAACATTAATGTAAAAGTCTGAACTAACCATATGTATACATTAATATCTCTTTTAGAATGTTGATAATATAAAGAAGAAAAAGTACAAAATAAATATTCTTGTCCCATGCAGCCAAATTTCCACTCTACTCCCATTAATATCCACCAAAGTAACTTTGCACTATTTTTATTTTTATTTTTATTTTTATATCTTTTGTACTTACCATATTTTCCGGCGTATAAGACGACTTTTTAACCCAGGAAAATCTTCTATACGCCCAGTCGTCTTATACGCCAGAAAATACGGTATTTATTAATTCAAACAATGGGTATTTTACTCTTTATCAAGATATATTATCAAACCTATTGCCTTTCCTTTATAAAATCCTAGAGGCCTGGTGCATGAAATTCGTGCACTGAGGGGGGGCGTCCCTCAGCCCAGCCTGTGCCCTCTCACAGTCCAGGACCCCTCACTCCTTACCACCCACTTGCTTGCTGCTCCTTAGTGCTGCTGTGGAGGTAGGAGTGGCTCCCACCACCGCCACTGCTGCACTCGCCAGCCATGTGCCCAGCTTCTGGCTGAGTGGCGCTCCCCCTGTGGGAATGCACTGACTATCAGGGGGCAGCTCCTGCGTTGAACGTCTGCCCTGATGGTCAGTGCGCATCATAGCGACTGGTCATTCTGCCGTTCAGTTGATTTGCATATTAGGCTTTTATTATATAGGATTGGGAATTTAGCCTCTTATATTATTCTCATCTACTTATCATGTCCTTCCTTCAAATTTTGTTAATTATATTTTCCTTTAAGTTATTTTAGTACTGAATTTTATGACTTTAAATACAATTAAATCTCCATTTCCTGCCCCAGAAACACTAAATAGAACACAGAATCTTCTAAGTCATTCACTATTGATCCACCATTTTTTGTAAATATAATAGGCAGGAAAAAAATGTCCTCCCCCCAAAATATATTAACTTTCTAATTCCTAAAACCTGTGGGAATACAGTATTGATTACCTTGTATATCAAACTATGTGATTAAGATAAGGATCTTGAAAAAAAGAACTTATGATTGGTTGTCCAGATGGGTTTAAATATGATAATATGCATTCTTATAAAAGGGAAATTGGGCACACAGCGGAGAAGACTACTTGAAGACAGAAGCAGAGATTGGAGTGATGCAGCTATAAGCCAAGGAATGCCAATAAGCACCAAAAACTAGAGGAAACAAAAAAGTGTTCTCACCTAGAACCTTTGAAAGGAGTGTGGCCCTGTCAACATTTTTTCTTCTGGTCTCCATAATTGTCACCGAATATATGTCTGTTGTTTTTAAACTACAACATGGGTTTGTTGTTTTAAACTACATGTCTTTTGTTTTAAACGTGTTGCTTAAGTCACAGGAAACTATAACTCCCCTGTGATTACTTGTAACAAATTATAAGTAATTTGTTATTTGTTATAAGCAACCAGAGGATATTTGTTCTGTGAGCAATAACTTTGATCCTGTGTTATCAAGGCTTATGATATTTTCCTCTTAAGTATAATATAATGTCTGGTTTTATTTTGCTATTTCCCTTGTTAATTTTATAAATATAAATTATAGAATGTTTCAAATATGTAATATAAGTATTTTCCACAAGGGAACAAGCATTGTAAGCAGAACCATCGAAAGAAAAATGTCAGGGATAAATGATGATAGAAGAAAATTTGACTTGGGGTTGTGAATACACAATACAATGTACAGATAATATATTATATAATTATACACTTGAAACCTAAATAATTGTATCAAAAAATTTAGGGTATTCGAAATGTTTAAAAATCCTTTTTTTTTTCATTTATTTACTCCACTTATTACTCAAAATCACTTCATATTTCAATTTATTTTGTATTTGGACCACAAATTTATGTATAGCTTTTTTCCGCTTTCTGGGTCATTTTCCCCTCTCTTCATTTAATAAATAAGCACTGCCTTTACCACACTAATCATGCTATTTTTTTGGGGTAATAACATCTGATTTATTGTTGAAGACACTCTTGTTCTGGATTAGATTGGTTGTTTCTCAGATTGCTACACAGTTGTCATCCTGGGCATTTTTATTTTCCATTCTTAGATTACTTACACCATTTCATACCTCATATCTTTCTTTTTATTTTAGTCCATTTTATGTTTTCTGATATTTCTTATCAAATGATTTTTTTTAGAAATACTTTAATTTTTGTTTATCTATATTCAGCTTCAGTAGAATATTCATTTGGCTTGCTATTAAATTCTGGATTTAAAATTGTTCTTATTAACTATTTAAAGACTTTTTCTATTAACCCTGATGAAAGTTTTGACATATATGGTGGCCTTCACCCTTTTCCTTATTCATGGCCAACTAATAAATATCCTTTATTTTCCTATCTGAGGAAGATTTTAAGGGTTTGTTTGGGGGAAGGGAAGCTTATTTTACCCCATTATTTCATATTTTAAATATTATAAGACTATGTCTAGAAATGTATCTTTATTTAATTATTTCCTCAGCCTTTCTTCATCTTTAAGAAATTCCCTTTCATTATTTTTAACTCCTTATTTTCTCTTTCCTTGAAATTCCTACTAGATAGATGTTAACATTCTGGATTAACTCTAAAAGTTTTTTAAACTTTTGTCTCATTTTTTATGACTTTCTCAATTTTATGTTCCTGCTCTTCCATTGACTGAATTAATTCAAGTGGTGAAGCCAATCAAATGAATGTTGGGCTAAGACATAAATGGCTACTTTCTATGCCTATCAAGTGGGTGCTCAACTAGACCTCAGACTAGTCATAGACTTATCCAGTGCTGTACAACACGTGAGATTGGGGGTCTCAATAGTGAGGACATGAGAGCTTAATCAGGAAATCCATGGAAATCCACAAAATTAAGAAAAGCCAATAAGGTTATTTAAAGCTTGAAAATGTAAAGCAATTCATTTCAAAGTGTGACCTGTAGTCCTTTTAGGGCCTTATTCAAAATATTCAGGTCCTTTCTATGGTGCATAAAGAGAAATTATGTGAATCCTATAATTTCATGTTTTTTATAGTAAGATATTTGCTGATGCATTACTAAATATCTTAGAAAATTTTGGTATGTATTATCTAAGATTAGCAGTTTGTTAGAATTTAATAATTTTGTAATTCCTGAGAAACAGTACACCTCCTTTCCTATAAAGTGACTCCTCTTTGCTGAGGAGATTGCATGTGGAATCCCATGCTGATGAATCAGACACTCCATAAGCCCTTCAATACTACTTTTCCTGAGGCCTTGTGAGAAGAAAAGGCATGGCCATACCTGAAATATGTGTTTATTCTGTCAGAATCAATGCTGGCCTCTTTAAACAGGGTGCTATCATGATACCTCTAGATGTCTGGATTTCAGTGTCAGCTGAGATAAATAATCCTCAAAATGTTTGGAAAGTCCTTTTCTCAGTTTATAATTACTTTAATTACTTTAGTAAATGGTATGCATTCTCTTTAGAGAATAATCAAAATAATTGTTCTCATGAACACTTACCGTCTATTTTAGGTCTTTCCTCAGAGATCGGGCCTCTGCTTCACTCTTTGGGTTCCACGTCAAAAACCAGCTCAGGTCCATATACTGGGGAAGAGGGCTTTTTACTAGGATGAACACTTTCAGTTTTTTGGTCATTCACTTTTGCTAGATGCCCATCTATTTTGTTCCTCTGGACATGTTTTCAGTTAACATTTTCATAACACTCTGATGATCAGGCCTCTGAACTCATTAGGATAATTATATTCAGCTGGCTTCTAATTGCTGCTATTTAGTCTCATTGTTCTGGGGTCTTATCATCTGTCTGCTCAGTGAGATATATAACCACCTCTCCTACCATCATCCTTTGTGTGCAGAGGAGAGCAATCACTAGGAAGTAATACTGGTGCCCTTCTCCCTGGTGTAATTCTTATAGCCTTCATATATGGCCTATCCTCCAGACCATCTGTGGGACATGATTATCTGATGGTTTCCCAGCCTTACATAGTACATCTACTCTAGCCTTCCTGATTATCCAATCTTTCTATCATGACAATTCTTACCTTTCAATTTAGCATGGACCATCACTTTTCCACGGTTCCAAGAAACATCCTAGAAGCAAGCTAATATTATCTCCTGGGGCATCAACACAAATGTCTTCAATCCATGCCAGTGTCACTTTTTTTTTTTCCAACCAGGGTCCTGAACTTGACACAGAAAACCTGTTAGTTGAGAGTTTTGTCTCATTTGGAGCTTGGCTATACTGATCAGCCTAGTCTCCTGTTTCACAGCAGGATGTGTGACTACAGAGTCCATCCTGCTTTTATCCTTGCTTTCAATCAGTGATAAATTTTTCTTGACATTTTGTTATTTTTTTTAAAGTGCCAAGTGAATTCAATACATTAATAAAGCCACCTAATTCCTTTGTACTTTATAATTTCTATTAACCCTATGTTTCTCAAATACCTCCTACATTGTGCCAGATAATTCATTCTTTATTCCCAATTTACCACAGGTAAAATTTAACAGTTTAACTATTGGTCTACCATTTATGTCAGGAACTGACATATTGCTGGCCAGACTACAAGAGAATCCATGAGTGCCTGATTTCCCAGATCACTCCTTGTACAAACTGCCTCAGGTTACATTCCCTAGGAAGCTGATTTGGAGGTGGAGTTTAGGTTGCAGGATGTTTATTGGAGTTTCCTTAGGATTAACACTTGTAAAAGAGAGGAAGCTAACACAATTGGGCAAAAATAGAAATTAAATTGCACTGAAGGCCCAATGACAAACTAATATAATCACTGAAACTCTGAAGCAAGAATGGCCTTTCACGGTTATTTCCCTTTGGGATCAGATGACCAAGTTTTAAAAATATATTTAAATAGTAAAACCTGCATTAATCAGGCTTTGGTTGTGACTGCCCTTGGAAGGGGCATGGTCTTGGACAAGGTAGCTCTTGTCTCTGAGGCAGTCTCTGAAGAGGCTAACAGCACTTCCAACAGCTGAGACAGCAAAGCCATGCATGAGGGTGACCTGCACAACATATCACAGTATCTACCACTATCTACTGACTATGCCTCACTCATATCTACCCAACACTAATTTAAAACCCTATCCCATTTAAATATTCCTGGGCATACAGTAGGAATTCTTATCATTGTAAAAGTTTATCTGAGTCAGTTCAGAAAGTTCAGGTGTTGAGCTTCTTATCAAGATGGCGGGGAGGTATATGTGGTACTTGCCTCCTCCCACAACCACATCAAAATTACAACCAAACTACAGAACAACCATTATTAAGAACTGCCTGAAATCTAGCTAAACAGAAGTCCTACAACTGAGGATATGAAGAAGAAGCCACATCAAGACTAACAGGAGAGATGGAGATGCAGAACAGCAGGTCCTAGACCCATATGCGGCAAATAATTGGAAGAGGTATCTCAGCTGCAGAGATCTCCCTGAAAATCAACCATACACTAGGGCCCTCAGACCATGGGTCCAGAGCTGGGAAGAGAAGTCCCCATAATTTCTGGCTGAAAAAACCAGCAGGGATTGTGGCTTAGCGAGATGGAGGGCTTCTTGAGTCCTAGGCAGTTCCTCTTAAAGGTACTGCACACAGACTTACTCTGATTCATTCATTCTGAGCTCCTGTGCTTTGAGTAGCAGCCTGAAAGATACTAGGGACATACAAGGAGGAAATTATTTGTCTGGCATCAGGGTGACAGCTGGAGGGGCAGCTTTCTCCCAGACAGAAGTGCTAACAGAGCCCATTGTTCCTTTATGGGCCCTCCCACCACAGAGCTGGCAGGGGGCTCTATATATTAGTCTCCATTACACTGGTTATTACTGTTCACCCTGCTCTGGTGATTCCCTGAGACCTTGCTCTACCTAACTGGAAGGCCCACCCAAGCTGTTTCCAGTGGCTTTTCCATAAGAATGGCCTATCTTGACTCATGCTGCAGACTTTCCTAAAATCTCTCAAACAAGCATCACCTGGCCTCTACAGGCCTCATACCTCTTCCTAACTGGCCCCAGGCCTGGCACTAGTGACAGCCAGCCTCAGTTTGTAGCCTGACCTCTCCTGGCCCTCTAAAGCCAGCAAAGTAGCAGCCATCTGCAGATCACTTTGTAGCTCATGCCAGGTGGCCTAGGACAGGGCACAAGTGACAGTTGACCTTGGCCTGCACCACCTTGGAGGCTCAATAGCCAATGTACCTGGTGGATGTTTTCAGACCACACAGAAGCACCGCCCACCCACTTTCAAAAGCAATGTACTGAAGGAACACTCAAGCCCCACTGAAGTAAGTCCTGTTCTGTGGGGTTATCCCATGCATAGCTGATCATCCACAATGGTTGTAGGCAATCCTCACAGCTGATTGGTCTAGGGATAAATCATTCCCATTATGGTGGCAACAGCAACCAAGGCTCAACTACAACAGGAGAGTGTACACAGCCCATAAGAGGGATACATCTGGAGTGCCCAGCTCTGGGCATTAGGGAGGCTGTGCCACTGGACCCTATAGGACACCTAGTACATAATAAGGCCACTACACCAAACCCAGGAGATTTAGCAGCTATACCTAATAAATAGAAATGAGCACAAGCCAAAATGAGGAAACAAAGAAGTATATTCTAAATGAAAGAATAGAACTGAACTTCAGAAAAATAACTAAACAAAATTGAGACAAGCAATCTACCAGACACAGAGTTTGAAACACTGGTTATATGGATGCTCAGTGAACTTAGGGGAAGAGTAGATGAGCTTATTGAGAACTTCAACAAAGAGATAGGAAACATACAAAAGAACCAGTCAGAAAGGAAGAACACATTGACTGAAATGAAGGATACATTACAGGGAATAAACAGTGAAGTAAGATGCATCAAAAGATCAAATTAAAGATTTAGAAAATAAGAAAACAGAACAGTAAAAAGGAAAAAAAATCCAAATAATTGAGGATAGCATAAGAATCCTCTGTACCAACAACACTGGCATCATGGGGATGTTGGAAGATGAAGAGAGAGGGCAAGGAATTGAAAACCTCTTTAAAAAAATAATGAAGGAAAACTTCCCTAACCTGGTGAAGAAAAGACATGGAAGTCCAAACACAAAGAGTCCCAAACAAGATGAACCCAGAAAAATTCATACCAAGACACATCACGATTAAAATGCTAACAGTGAAAGACAAAAAGAGAATCTTAAAAGCAGCAATAGAAAAGTAGTTAGTTACCTACAAGGGAGCTCCCTTAACACTGTCAGCTTATTTATCAACAGAAACTTTGCAGGGCAGAAGGGATTCACAAGAAATATTCAAAGAGTTAGAAAGACCTACAACCAAGCTTTCATTTAGAATTGAAGGACAGATTAAGAGATTATCAGATGAGAAAAAGCTAAAGAAATTCATCACCTCAAACCAATATTACATGAAATGTTAAAGGGTCTTCATTAAAAAGAAGAAGAAAAAAATAAAAATATGAACAATAAAATGGCAATCCTATATAATAAAGAGGTAATATGCAAATTGACCCTCATGCCCTCACAAGATGGCTGCCTAAGACCAGGGTGGCAGGGGTATTAGTGAGGGACGACCAAACTACTGAACAGCAGGCTGCATGGGATGACCAGGCCGGCAGGGGGGTTAGTGAGGGACGACCAAATGACTGAACAGCAGGCTGTGTGGGGTGACCAGGCCGGCAGAGGGGGGAAGTTGGAGGTAACCAGGCCAGCAGGGGGGCAGTTGGGGTCAAGCAGGCTGGCAGGAGGGGCAGTTAGGGGTGACCAAACTGGCAGAGGGGTCCAGTTGACGGTGACGAGGCCAGCAGGGGGCAGTAAGAGGGGACCAGGCCATCGGGGGGGGAGTTAGGAGTGACCAGGCTGGCAGGGGGGGGTGCAGGTGGGGGTGACCAGGCCAGCAGGGGCAGCAGTTGGGGGGCATAAGGCTGGCAGGGGGGCAGTGAGGGGCAACTACTAGGCCGATGGGGGGGCAGTTGGGGGTGACCAGGCTGGCAGAGGGGGCAGTAAGGGGTGACCAGGCCTGTGAGGGGGCAGTTAGGAGCCACCACGACAGCAGGGAGGAGGCAGTTGGGGGCAACCTGGCCGGCAGAGGGAGGCAGTTAGGGGCAACCAGGCCGGCATGCAGAGGCAATGAGGGGCAATCAGGCTGGTGCGGGGGGGGGGGGGCAGTTTGGGGCGATCAGGCAGGCAGGCAATTGAGCGATTAGGAGCCAGCAGTCTAGGATTGTGAAAGGGATGTCTGATTGCCAGACATCCCCCAAGGGGTCCAGCAGTTGGACATCCCCCAAGGGGTCCTGGATTGGAGAGGGTGTAGGCTGGGCTGAGGTGACCCCTCCATGCATGAATTGTATGCACGGTGCCTCTAGTTTATATATATATAAGCCTAAGCGACCAAACGACTGAATGACTGAACGATCGGATGACTAGTTGCTATGATATGCACTGGCCACCAGGAGTAGATGCTCAACACAGGAGCTGCCCCCTGGTGGTCAGTGTGCTCCCACAGCCAACCTTCCACAGCTGGCCAACCTCCTGCAGCTGGCCAGACAACCTCTCGCAGTCCCTCCCACTGGCTGGACCACCAGATTGGCCCTGGGGCCAGCCAGCCAATCTCTTCTGGTTCCCCCCACCGAAGTGCAAATTGTTAGTTACAAAATAGTTATTGGAAAGTAAAATACAGCATAGGAAATATAGTCAATAATATTCTAATAACTATGTAAGGTGTGAGATGAGTACAAGATTTATCAGGTTGAGAACCAAGATGGCAGCATAGATGAACATCTATACTTGCTGCCTCTCACATCCACATCAAAATTACAACTAAAAGGCAGAACAACTATCATCCAGAACTGAGGGAAAGCTGGCTGAGATGAAGTTCCACAACTAGAAGTAAAGAAGAAAGCACACTGAGATTGGTAGGATAGGTATGAGGTGTGGAGGCGCACATGGAACCGGCTGGCACCCGGATGTGCTGCTTTTTTAATTGGGAGGGATATACAAGCTTCTGCTTGCTCTGAACTCCAGTTCTGGGTGAGAGTGTCGGGGACCCAGACACATATGGAGAGAAACTGGACTGTCTGGCATCGGGATAGGAACGCAAGGGCAGCTTTCTTTTAGAGGTCTTGCAGTGATCATTGTTCCTGTGTGGGGACACGGGTACCTCACCAGTGTAGGGCTGACTAGCAGCCATTGCTGTTTTCTCTGCCCTGGTGATTCCCTGAGACTCCGCCCCACCCAATTTACAACTCCATCCAAGCTGTGCACAGCGGCTTTTGCATATGAATGGCCTGTCCTTTCTCAGCCTAAAACCTGTCAAACAGGCAACAGCAGCAGCAGCCTGCCTTGCTACACAACTGGGGCTCATCTGGGCACTTCCAAACATGATACAAAGAAGAGGAATCTACAGATCTCTCTGTAGCTCCTGCTGGGTGGCCTTAGGCAGTGGCTGACTTTGAGCTTCCTTGGAGAACCAAGAGCCAGTGTACCCACTGGTCAGTGTGAGACCATACCAAATTACAACTATTCCCATACATAAGAGACACACTCAAGGGGCAGACTCAGTGAGCACCAAAGCCCTGCTGAAGCAATTTCTGCCCTGTAAGGGTGTTGCCTGCACAGCAGCTCTTCCATTGTAGACACAGCTGGTCCTCACAGCCAATTGGCCTGGAGATCAAGTCCTCCCAGTGATACCAACAGCAATTAAGGCTTAACTACAACAAGAATGTGCATACAGCCCACAAAGGGGTGCACCAAGAGCGTCCACCTCAGGTAACTGGGAAGGCTGAGCCATTGGGGCCTATAGGACCCCTACCACACAGGCCACTCTATCAACTCAAGGAGACTTAGCAGCTACCCAGTACATAGAAACAAACACAGTGAAGCAGTCAAAATACAGAGACAAAGACACATGTCACAAATGAAAGAAATGGATGAAAGCAAAATATTGCATAGAGAGTTTAAAACCACGGTTATAAGGTTACTCAAGTATCTTCTAGAAACCTCTGAGGAACTTAGTGAGACCTTCAAAGATCCTAGTGAGAATTCCCAAAAGATGGAAAAGGACCAGTCAGAAATTAAGCTCCAAGGGGAGGGGCCACAGGCGGTTGGCCGGCAAGGGGGGGCTGATCTGGGGTGGGACTGTGTGGGGGGAGGGGCTGCAGAAGGTTGGCCTGCCAGTCCCGCCCCTTATTGGGGTGAGGGGGTGATCAGGGGTGGGGCCGGCCTGGGGAAGGGCCACAGGGGGGTTGGTGGGCCAGCCCCACCCTCTGATTGGGCCAGTTGCCTGGCCACAGTGGGTGTCATAGCAACTGGTCATTCCGGTCGTTACAGTGTTCTGGTCTCTGGCTTTTTATATATATATAGATAATGTCTAATCACTGGGTTGTATACCTGAAACTAATATAATATTGTATGTCAACTGTAATTTTAAAAAATGATTTAAAAAAAAAATAAAGTGATACAAGTGTTAGTTTTTCCTTTATCAGTTAGTTTTTGTCATTGTTTTACTTGGGCAGCTTGATAATCTTCACAATTCATTGTAATGCTTTGACTGTTTTTTTGTTTTGCCCATAAAGTTGAATGTTTAACAATGTGTGTATAGGTCCACTAACATGTGGATTATTTTCTTGTAAATAAGGTAAATGTATTTTTTTCTTCCTTATAATTTTTAAATAACATTTTTTCTTTAGCTTACTATATTGTAAGAATACTCTATATAATACTAGAGGCTCTGTGTATGAGATTCGTGAACTCAGGGGGGTCCTTCAGCCTGGCCTGTTTCCTTTCGCAGTCTGGGAGCCCTTGGGGGACGTCCAACTGATGGCTTAGGCCAACGGGGTGCAGAAGAGGCTCCTGCTGCTGCTGCTGCTGCTGAGTGCTGCTGCTGAGGTGGGAAAGGCTCCTGCCACTGCCACTGCACTTGCCAGCCATGATTGTGAGCCTGGCTTCTGGCTGAGCAGCGCTCCCCCTGTGAGAGTGCACTGACCACCAGGGGGCAGCTCCTGTGTTAAGCATATGCCCCCTGGTGGTCAGTGTGTGTCATAGTGACCAGTCATTCTGCTGTTCAGTCTATTTGCATATTACCCTTGTATTATATAGGATATGTAACTTTTAAATATGTATTAATAGTTATGTTATCAGTCAGGCTTCCAAGCAACAGTAGCATTTGGATAGCTATGCCAAGTTTGCAAATTCAATTCGCAGAGCAAATACAAGAAACAACCAATGAATGCATAATAAGTGAAACAGCAAATCTCTCTCTTCCTCTCTCTCTCTCTCTCTTTCTCTCTCAAATAAATACATTGAACAAAAAATAATAAACTAAAACACAAATTTGCTGAAATATTGTCAACAGCTTTTTATTGCTCATCATTTAAAAACAGGCTCCATAATATGACAGACAGAGGTATCCATGGTCACAATCTAAGCTAATGTTAAACAAAATTTAGAAAATTTTTCAGTTTTTCACTTACCTTTTGGTGTTTCTCTCTCCCCATTCTGAACCACTGGAAGTGCATTTGCTCCAACCACTTTCATTATTCCCCAAATTACTGATCCTCTACCCAATGTTCTCAATGCTTCCTTGATCTCTTTTGTCAAGCTTAATAAATAAATACATAGATAGATGATAAATAGATAGATAGATAGATAGATAGATAGATAGATAGATAGATAATAGATAGATAGATGATAGATAGATAGATAGATAGATAGATAGATAGATAGATAGATAGATAAAATAATAATAATAGTAGTATTTTGAATCTCACATATTGGTGCATTTTCAAACATATCCATGGTCACTGGCATTACATAAGTTAAAATGACAAGTTATTATTGTAGAATTCCATAATTTGGAGTATTCCAGTGATTGAAATTTGTTTAGTTCTTGGCATTTTCTTTGCATACATGAATATTTACCATGTATGCAATCACTACTGCATTGAAATAAGTGCAGAAATTTTGGGCAAATATTTTTTACATGATGACATATTGAATAGTATTAAAAGATCATAGACCAACATTTTAGTACAAGATTCAAATTCTCATAATGTCAAAAAATTATCTAAAGTAAATATTGAAAACTAGAAGCCTGGTGCATGAAATTTGTGCACAGCGGGGGGTTGTCCCTCAGCCCAGCCTGTACCCTCTCCAATCTGGGACTCCTGGAGGGATGTCCGACTGCCCGTTTAGGCCCGATCCTGGTGGGATCGGGCCTAAACGGGCAGTCGGACATCCCTCTCACAATCCAGGACTGCTGGCTCCCAACTGCTTGCCTGCCTGCCTTCCTGATTGCCCCTAACCACTTCTGCCTGCCAGCCTGATCACCCCCTAACCACTCCGCTGCCAGCCTGGTTGATGCTTAACTGCTCCCCTGCCAGCCTGTTTGCCCCTAACTTCCCTCCTCTGCCAGCCTGGTCACCCCTAACTGCCCTCTCCTGCAGGGTTGATCACCTCCAACTGCCCTCCCTTGCAGGCCTGGTCCCTCACATCTGCCCACCCTTGCAGGCCAGGTGCCTCCCAACTGCCCTCTCCTGCTGGCCATCTTGTGGTGGCCTTCTTGTGTCCACATGGGGGCAGGATCTTTGACCACATGGGGGCAGCTATATTGTGTGTTGCAGTGATGACCAATCTGTATATTACTCTTTTATTAGATAGGATAGAGGCCTGGTGCACGGGTGGGGGCCAGCTGGTTTGCCCTGAAGGGTGTCCCGGATCAGGGTGGGGTTCCCTTGGGGCGTGGGGCGGCCTGAGCGAGGGGCCTGTGGTGGTTTGCAGGCCGGCCACGCCTCTTGGCAACCCAAGTGGAGGCCCTGGTATCTGGAATTTATTTTCCTTCTACAATTGAAACTTTGTAGCCTGGAGCGGAGCCAAGCCTGGGGCTCCCTCTGAGGCCAGCAGCCATTTGTGTTGGGGTTATAATTGAAACTTTGTTGCCTTAAGCTGGTGGGCCAGGCCAGGGTGTGCGGAAAGCTTTGCTTCCCCTGTTGCCGCCGGCAACCCTGGCCTGCTCTCTCAAGCTCCATTCTGCCTCCATTTGTTTGAATTTGTTTACCTTCTATAATTGAAACTTTGTAGCTTGAGTGGAGGCTTAGGCCTGCAACAGCTATGGAAAGCTTGGCTTGCTCTGTTACCTGGGAAACCTTGCTCTCTGTGGCTGTAGCCATCTTGGATGGGGTTAGTTTGCATACTCGCCCTGATTGGCTGGCGGGCGTGGCTTGGCTGGTGGGTGTGGCTTATGTAGCAGAGTGTTGGTTAATTTGCATATTACCATTTTATTAGAGAGGTTAATTCCATCAAAATTAAGCATATTTTATTTTCCTGTTCATATCATTAATTAATAGCACCTTACTTTTATTTATTGTTATAATTTTAACTTTTAAAAATTTTATTGAGTCAGTTCAACCAAATATACTCAAATGTATTTGACAATTAGATGATTTATTGCAGTTAATGACTATAGATTGACTTAAAACTATAAAATCAAAATGAAGATTTATAAACAAATGCAAGGTTGTGGTATCGTACTCTGAACCAGCATGTCCAAAGTAAATTTGACATTTAGTTTTAATAGTATTTTTTTAATATATTTTATTGATTTTTTTACAGAGAGGAAGAGAGAGGGATAGAGAGTCAGAAACATCGATGATAGAGAAACATCGATCAACTGCCTCTTGCACAACCCCTACTGGGTATGTGCCCGCAACCAAGGTACATGCCCTTGACCGGAACCGAACCTGGGACCCTTCAGTCTGCAGGCCGACGCTCTATCCACTGAGCCAAACCGGTTTTGGCTTAATAGTATTTTTAAAAAATTTTCCTGAAAGATCTATAATAATAAAGTGTAATATGCTAATTAGACCGGATGGCTGAATGACCTTTCCAGATGACATTCCAGATGACCTTCCAGATGAAGCCACTGGGGACTGCGAGGGCCGAGGCAAGCCAGGGCTACGAGGGCCAAGCCCCTTGCATGAATTTCCTACACTGATCCTCTACTTATAAATAAAATGGTGTTCAGTTTGAAATCAGGTAAAACCCAAAATTTCTCAGAAGCATAAAAAGAGGTCAGGGCACATACAATTCCCTCCAATACTGTGCACATCATTTACCTTCATTTTTATTTTATATTTTTAATATATTGAGTGGTAGATATACTTCAAAGCATGTAATTAGATGACAGATATTCTGGTCCTCCTTTACCATTAATAATGTGTTCTAGGTGGATGGAGGAAGATGGAGGCTGGCAGGATGGAGGTGAGGGAGAGGGTGTGAGTGAGCGAGGGTATGAAAGGAGAGTGTGTGGATGTGTAGATGTGTGGTGTGTGTGTGTGAGTGAGTGAGGGGCAGTTAAATCCCCGTAGGAGCAGCAGGGGCTGGCAGACCAGGCTCTCTTGGACCGGGAGAGACTACCACTGCTGCAGGCACTCCCCGAACTGCAGGACTCCGGCATGGAGGCCACGCCATCTTGAAGGGGAGAATGGCCTTTCTTAGGAACTCATCAGCACCACTAGCCAGACAGGCCTTGGAACTCCCCCATGACCCAGCAGCCACTCTAGCCAAAATCCTGCTGCCCCACCCACAGACCCGCGGACCCTGGGACCTCCACCTCCAAAGGTAGACAGCTCGGCAACAGTAAGTGCAACTGCCCCATCCCCAGTGGAGAACTCCAGACATCACATTCTCGTGTTTCCAGCTCGCGCAGGCAATCAGGGCACGCCACTCCGTAGGCTGCACCTGGGAACTACTGGGAGCCCCTGTGGGTGTGATTTTGTACAGACAAGGGCAAGCGGTCCTGCAGTAGAAATTCTGAACTCCTTCTTCCTGAATTACTGCCCATGGACACCCCAGCTGTGCAACTTCAGTGCCAGGGCCCCTCAGAGTGCGTCAGAGCTCTGCGCAGTCAAAGGTACCTCCACAGATGCGCATTTCTAAGGAGCAGGCCCCCTGAACCCATCTATCCACAGCATGCTCAGGGGAGCAGCTGTGAGACTCTGCTGGATGTGATTTTGCACAGACAAGGGCGCACTGCCTCGCAGTAGAAATTCTGAATTCCCTCTTCCTGAATAACTGCCCACAGCCACCCCAGCTGCTCAACCTCAGTGTCAGGGCCCCTCAGAGTGCATCAGAGTTCTGCGACAGCAAACGCACCTCCATAGATGTGCATTTCCAACAGGCAGGCACCCTGAACCCATCTATCCACAGGGTGCTTGTGGGAGCCACTGTGAGCTCTCCCTGGGTGTGATCTTGGACAAACAGGGGTGCACTACCCCCTGGCAGTAGAAATTCTGAATTCACTCATTCTGGATACCTGTCCACAGACACCTCAATTATGCAGCCACACTGCCAGGGCCCTTCAGAGTGCTTCAGTGTGTCTCACTGGAAAACGTACTGAGGGTGCCCCTGTGAGCCACCACTGGGAGCGAGCTCCTATCCACCACAGGTGCAGCAGCAAAAGCTGAGTCTGCCCACCCCACAACTACAGAACTCTGGACACCACAGTCACGCCTTTCCAGAGTGCAGGCCCCCTGAGCTCCATCACCCCAACAGACGGTTCCTGGGTGCCACTGTGAGTCCCCACTGGGCACGTGTGATTTCAATCAAGGGTGCAAGACAGCAAAAATTGGGACACACCCCCTCCATGGCTGCTGACTTCTAGACACCACAGTTGTGCCTCTCCAGCTTGCAGGCCTACATCAAGACAACCCAAATAGCTCAAGTAGGGAGCTACACTAGATTACCAAGCCCAGGAGAACTGAGAGATTACACCAGTAACACCATCCCCAAAAGAACGTGGGTAGCAAAGCAATTGGATCTACAATTAAAACACTGTAGGAAAACATGGAAAGACAAAAAAGCAATCCCCAAAGGAAAGAAAAAGAGGAATAACCAGAAATGGAGTTAAATGAAACTGAGGTTAGCAGCTTAACAGAGAAAGAATTCAAAGTAATGGTTCTAAGAATGCTCAAACGGCTGGATGACAAATACACACAACTCAATGAAAATTATAAGGAGCTGAATGAGAATGTCGCCAACATGAAAAGAAACCAAGAGGAGCTTAAGAATGACATAGCTGCAATAAAGAACACAATGGAAGGCTTAAACAGTAGACTAGAAGAGGCTGAGAACCGCATCAGAGAATTAGAAGACAAGGTAGGAAAAAACACACAAACACAACAGCAACTGGACAGAAGACTTTAAAAGCAAGAGGAGATTCTAAGGGAGCTTGGGACAATACAAAACGAAACAATATTCGCATATTAGGGGTATCAGAAGGAGAGGAAGAGAAGCAAGGAATACAAAACCTGTTTGAAGAAATAATGACAGAAAACTTCCCTGATATTGGCAAGAAAAAAACCATGCAAGTCCAAAAAGCACATAGAGTTCCAATCAAGATGAACCCTAAAAGACCGACACCAAGACACATCATAATTTAATTGGCAAACACACACGACAAAGTAAGAATTTTAAAGGCTGCCAGAGAAAGAGACAGAAAGTTACCTACTAGGGTTCTCCTATTAGAATATCAATGGATTTCTTAACAGAAACACTCCAGGCCAGAAGGGAATGGAATGAAATTTACAAAGTGATGCAAAGCAAGGGACTGAACCCAAGAATACTATACCCAGCAAGGCTATCATTCAAAATTGAAGGTGGAATCAGGAGCTTCACAGACAAAAAAGGACTAATAGAGTTTATCACTACCAAGCCAGCAATGCAAGAAATGCTAAAGGGAATGCTGTAAAAAGAAGAAACAAAAAGGTAAGAAGAAACACAAACATTAAGGAAAAATATGACAACAAACATATACTTACCAATAATAACATTAAATGTAAATGGATTAAATTCTCCAATCAAAAGACATAGGGTAGCTGATTGGATAAGAAAACATGACCCATATATTTGCTGTCTGCAAGAGACCCACCTCAGAAAAAAGGATTCACACAGACTAAGAGTGAAGGGATGGAAAAACATTTTTCAGGCAAATGGAAATGAAAAAAAAGCTGGGGTTGCGATACTTATATCTGATAAAATAGATCTCAAAGTAAAGGCCATAATAAGAGATAAGGAAGGCCACTACATAATACTAAAGGGAGCAATTCAACAAGAAGATATAACTCTGGTAAACATATATGCACTGAATACAGGAGCACCCAAATACATAACAACTTCTGGAAGATATCAAGGGAGAGATTGATAGCAATACAGTCATCGTAGGGGACTTTAACATCCCACTGACACCACTGGATAAATCAACTAAACAAAAAATCAGCAAAGAAACAGCAATCCTAAATGACACACTAGCTCAGATGGACTTAATTGACATCTTTAGAACATTTCACCCCAAAGCCACAGAATATACATTATTCTCCAGTACACAAGGATCATTTTCAAGGATAGACCACATATTAAGACACAGGCAAAGTCTCTTCAAATTCAAGAAGATAGAAATCATATCAATCATCTTCTCAGATCACAATGGCATAAAACTAGAAATCAACAACAATAAAAACAATCCAAAAATCAAACAACTGGAGACTAAATAGCATGCTATTAAACAACAACTGGGTTACCAGAGAGATCAAAGAAGAAATAAAAAACATCATGGCAACAAATGACAGTGAAAACACAACAATCCAAAATCTATGGGACACAGCGAAAGCAGCCTTGAGAGGGAAGTTCATAGCTCTACGGGCCTACCTCAAAAAACAAGAAACAATGGTAACGCATTATCTCACCCTACAACTCAAAGAGTTAGAAAGAGAGCAACAAGAAAAGCCCATTGTAAGCAGAAGGTAGAAAACAATAAAGATCAGAGTGGAGATAAACGACATAGAGACCAAAAATACAATACAAAAGATGAACAAAATCAAGAGTTGGTTCTTTGAAAGGATAAACAAGATTGATGAACCTCTAGCCAGGCTCACCAAGAAGCAAAGAGAGAGGACCCAAATAAACAAAATCAGAAATGAAAGAGGAGAAATAACAACAGACCCCACAGAAATACAAAGGATTGTTAAAAAATACTATGAACAACTCTATTCCAACAAACTAGACAACATGGAGGAAATGGACATATTTCTAGAAAAATACAACCTTCCAAAACTCAATCAAGAAGTATCTAAAAATCTCAATAGGCCAATAACTATGGAAGAAATTGAAGCAGTCATTAAAAAGCTTCCAGCAAACAAAAGCCGGGGCCAGACGGCTTCACAGGGGAGTTTTACCAAACATTCAAGGAAGAACTAAAACCTATCTTCCTTAGACTATTTCAAAAAATTCAAGAGGAAGGAACACTTCCAAGTTCCTTCTATGAAGCCAGCATCACCCTAATACCAAAACCAGATAAAGACAATACAATGAAAGAGAATACAGGCCAATATCCCTCATGAACATAGATGCCAAAATCCTCAACAAAATCCTAGCAAATCGGATCCAGCAGTACATCAGAAAGATCATACACCATGACCAAGTAGGATTTATCCCAGGGATGCAAGGATGGTACAATATCTGGAAATCAGTAAACGTGATATATCACATAAACAAATTGAGAGATAAAAACCACATTGTCATATCAATTGATGCAGAAAAAGCATTTGACAAAATCCAACACCCATTTTTGATTAAAAAAATAAAAAAAAAAACTCTCATCAAGGTGGGAATAGAAGGATCATACCTCAACATAATAAAAGCCATATATGACAAACCCACAGTCAACATCATACTCAATGGGCAAAAACTAAAACCATTTCCCCTAAGAACAGCAACAAGACAGAGATGCCCTCTCTAACCACTCCTGTTCAACATAGTATTGGAAGTACTAGCCATTGCGATTAGACAAGACGAAGAAATAAAAGGCATCCAAATTGGAAAAGAACAAGTAAAACTGTCATTATTTGCAGATGACATGATACTCTACATAGAAAACCTTAAAGACTCCATCAAAAAACTAATAGACTTAATAAATGAATTCGGCAATGTAGCAGGATACAAAATTAATGCCAAGAAATCTATGGCATTTCTGTACACCAACAGTGAACTTACAGAAAGAGAGACTAAGAAAACAATCCCATTTACCATCGCACCAAAAAAATTAAGATACCTAGGAATAAACTTAACTAAGGAGGTAAAAGACCTCTACTCAGAAAACTACAGGACATTGAAAAAAGAGATAGAGGAAGACATAAATAGATGGAAGAGCATACCGTGTTCATGGATTGGTAGAATCAACATCATTAAAATATCCATACTACCCAAAGCAATCTATAGATTCAATGAACTCCTCAATAAATACCAATGGCATATTTCACAGACCTAGAATCAACTTTCCAAAAATTCATCTGGAATAATATAAAAAAGACCCCGAATAGCCACAGCAATCCTGAGAAAGAAGAGCAAAGTAGGTGGGATCTCAATACCAGATTTCAAGCTGTATTACAAAGCCACTGTTCTCAAAACAGCCTGGTACTGGCACAAGAACAGGCATATAGACCAATGGAATAAAATAGAGAACCCAGAAATCGACCCAAACCACTATGCTCAATTAATATTTGACAAAGGAGGCATCAACATACAATGGAGTCAAGACAGTCTCTTCAATAAATGGTGTTGGGAAATTGGACAGGTACATGCAAAAAAATGAAACTAGATTACCAACTTACACCATACACAAAAATAAACTCAAAATGGATAAAGGACTTAAATATAAGATGGGAAACCATAAAAATACTAGAAAAATCCACAGGCAGAGAAATCTCAGACATATGCCGAAGCAATTTCTTCACTGATACCACTCCTAGGGCAATGGAAGCTAAAGAGAAAATAAACAAATGGGACTACATCAAAATAAAAAGCTTTTGCACAGCAAAAGAAACCATCAACAAAACAACAAGAAAGCTCACTGTATGGGAAAGCATATTTGCAAATGTTATCACTGATAAAGGTTTCATCTCCAACATTTACATTTGATGAACAAAAAGATAGATACAGAGGCAGTAAAGCATCAAACAGACTGTCAAATTACAGCGGGAAGGTTGGGGAGAGGGAGGAGTTATGAGATCAACCGAAGGACTTGTATGCATGCATATAAGCATAACCAGTGGACACAAGACACTGGGGGTGAGGGCATGTATGTGAGTGGGGTGGGGGGAGGATGAGAAGATATGTACACATGCAATACCTTAATCAATTAAAAACTAAAAATTAAAAAAATTAAAAAAACTTTTAAAAAGAATGTGTTCTAATCACTTACCTTTCCAAAGAAACAAATGAGAGCTTTAGATAGAACATGAACATCTGTTGAAAGTTAAGAATTAAGGAATGCTACAGCTTGGGTATGGTTGGGTAGTTGGTACATGAGGATATGGGACTGATTTACTGAAAAGCTAAGCTGGAGGCTGAATAAAAGAATATGTATACTACTAACCCACCAAGGACGTTATTTTATCTTAAAGTCTAGTGGTACTCAAACCTTGTTCTATTTAACAATAAAGAAGTTACTACAAAATGTAAATTCTCAGATCCTGATTTTACCATTAGCAATTCTTATTTAGTAAGTCTAGAATAAGATAAGGAATCCATTATTTTTGTTAAGTTCTCTAGGTGCTTTCTGATAATAATCACTACTCCAGGCATGAGCAACTAATAGGTGTCTTAAAAATTAGGAATGACCCTGGCCGGTTTGGCTCAGTGGATAGAGCGTCGGCCTGCGGACTGAAAGGTTCAATTCCGGTCAAGGGCATGTACCTTGGTTTCGGGCACATCCCCAGTAGGAGGTGTGCAGGAGGCAGCTGATCGATGTTTCTAACTCTCTATTCCTTTTCCTTTCTCTCTGTAAAAAATCAATAAAATATATTTTTAAAAAATTAGGAATGAACACAGATTAATTTATTTCTATTAAATGCTGAGGCAATATATGTAATGTCTTAACATGCGTATGTGTAAAAGTTGATACATTAATATTTACTAAAATATCATGTGATTTCAAATAGCAAAATAATTCTGTAATTACTGAGAAAATATATAGAATCTATGATCATGTATACAAATAAATGATATTCTCTAAATGGTAGATGACATATTGGTGACACTGATTATTATAAACAATTCATGTTATTGATATTGCATGTCAAGTCCTCCTAAGGAAATATGAATTTTTAATAGGGTGGCATTTTACATAATACCCTCTTTCTAAAGTATTTACATTTATAATTGGTATATAAATGTTCATGAAAAAAGAAATATTCATGAGACAAGGAAAATGTTTTATGAAGAATAAGAAATTTGATGGATGTTTCTGTAAAAATGAACTGTTGTATTAAAAAGTGACAAGCTTTATAGCTGTTCATAATGGTGATTTCTCACTTGCTATAAAGCAGTTAGTAATATATAAAATTTTGATAATAAAAATATTCATCACATTTTATTGCATTATAGAAAACCATAATGCCCATTATATTTTAGTCTTATATTTCCTTACCTTGTATTTTTATTCTAATATAAAAGTAATTGTATATATTTAAAATTGCATTACAATTATTAACCTTGAATTTTCCTGTAACAAAAAGTAAATTTCAAAACATAAATTCCTATTAGCTTCACTGAATATTTAATGTAAACATTATATTTTCTGAACAAAAATTTCTGAGATTTAAAACATCTTCTCAGAGTATAAAAAATTTCTATATTTTATTTAGATGAGAAGTTTCTAATTTGGTAAAAATTCACATTACATTCCCTATTTTTCTTTATTGCATTTCCAAATTATTTTCAAATATTAATAGACTAGAGGCCCAGTGCACAAATTCGTGCACTAGCGGGGTCCCTTGGGCTGGCCTGTGGGATTGGGCCGAAACCGGCTCTCTGACATCCTCTGAGGGGTCCCGGATTGCGAGAGGATGCAGGCCAGGCCGAGGGACCCCACTGGTGCACGATCGGGGCTGCAGAGTGACACGGGAGGTTGGCCAGCTGGGAAGGGACCTTGGGAGGGCTTCAGGGTGTGTCTAGCTCATTATGCTCAGTCCTGATCATCCAGACCCCAGCAGCAAGCTAATCTACTGGTCAGAGCATCTACCCCCTGGTGGTCAGTGCACGTTATAGTGACAGATCAACCAGTCGACTGTCTGTCCCCTGATGGTCAGTGCATGCCAGAGGGAGCAATTGAGCAGCCTTAGCATATCATTAGCATATTATGCTTTTCGTTGAACAGATGACCAGATGGCTGGACACTTAGCATATTAGGCTTTATTATATAGGATGTTCTCTGAAATATTAGCATATTTTAAGACATTTTTCCTCTTTTTAAAAAGATTTTTAATTGATTTTTAGAGAGAAAGAAAGAGAGAAATTCTTCAATGTGAGAGGGAGATATCTATCAGCTGAATTAATTAGCTGCCTCCTGCACACCCAGCACTGGGGATTAAGCCAGCAACTCAGGCATGTACCCAGAGTGGAAATCAAACTGCAACCTTTCAGTGCATAGGAGGATTGCTGAACTAACAGCCATACTGACCAGGGCTAGACATTTTATTTCAAATTCTAGATTTAAATTTCCCCCTTGTTAATGCATGCTTTGATATTCATACATTGATGAATATATTTTATTGTCAGTAACTCTTGATTATTTCTAGTTGCTTGACACTACCTATTGAAAACTGGCTTTTACTCTTACCAAGAAAATGGACCAACAACATAATTTTTAAAATTAAGTTTCACAATTAAAGGTTTTTCATGTGTGTTTTTAAGTTGGTAGGCAAGACACTGTTTTTAAATAAAAATGTTAGATCCAGATGGTTGAGAGACAAAGTATTTGAATTAGAGTCTAAAATTTGGATGTAATACAAAAAAAATTACATCTTTGCCTAATCAAAGAATATAGAGTTTTTACAATCAATGAACCAAAGAGATGGACATATAAAGAGTTTAAGTATTTTCCCTCCTTAAGTACTGTAAAAGACACCACCAAAAGAAACAGTGTAGTTTCTAATGAGAACATTTCCATAACCAAAACAAAATAAATATCTAAAACATTCTCCTGAAAAAGGTGGGGAATTGAGAGAGAAAGCCCACTAGTAGAGACCCCAGCGCTAATGTGTCCACAGTCTGATGTCACAGGGTAGAATTGCCTGCCTCCTGGAAAACCTTCACTTTATGATGGTGCTTGAACAGTGATGAAAGCAACTAAGAGTTCTTGAATGAAGTCCAAAGTGTGTGAGGTTGGAAGTGACAGCAAAGGGGACCTTGGGGCTCTGATATGGGAGTATGTGCTCCCTTACCACATGTGTTCCTCTTGATAATTGAAAGATGCTTTGGTCCAAGGATAAAATGCTGAACGTTAATGAGAGGTGAAATGAAAAAGTATGCCTCAGTGATGGCTCTTCATATATGACAGCACACATAACATGTTTCTCATTTAAATCACTATGATTTTTGGAAATGAAATTTTATTAGAATCCTCAAGTACAACTTTTGTATATCTGAGACTACAAAAATTATTTTAAAAACTGCCTTTATATGCACCTTAAAAGTATGTATGGTATATATCACAGAAAAGATACATATCACTGAAAACTTACCTAAATTGTTTTTCCTATAAGCAACTTTATTCACACTTTTTCATATATCTATGCTAATTAGACCAGGAGACCTTCCGGACAAAGTCATGGTGGTGGGGCCAAGGCAGAGGCAATTAGGGGCAATCAGGCCAGGAGGGGAGGGCAGTTGGGGGTGATAAGGCCAGTGGGGGGGGGCAGTTGGGGGTGATCAGGCTGGTGGAGGAGGCAGTTGGGGACAAGTCGGCTGTCAGGAGGGGCAGTTGGGGGTGATCAGGCTGGCAAGGGGGGGGTGCTTGGGGGCAAGAAGGACAGTGGGGGGGGGGGGAAGATGGGGGTGAGCAGGCCAGCAGGCAGAGTGGTTAGGGGTGATCAGGCAGGCAGGCAGGTGATCAGTTATGAGCCAGCGGTCCCGATTGCGAGAGGGATGTTCGACTGTCGGTTTAAGCCTGATCCCACAGGCATTGGGCCTAAACTGACACTTCTATTGCAGTCAGGCATCCCCCGAGGGGTCCCAGATTGGAGAGGGTGCAGGCCGGGCTGAGGGACACCCCCCCCCCCCGTGCATAAATTTCATGCACTGGGCCACCAGTATAAATATAAAATATTTTCAGACATGTAAGATATATGTATATGTATACAAATTATACATATTAGAATTAATAGTGTTTATTTATACTTGGTTGGATATTTTCAGAAGTTTAGGAAACTTATTTATGAATCTCTGTTCTTGTAAATGAATATTATTCACATCAAACATCTTAAATCTGTAGTTTCAAAATATACACTTTATTATACTTTAACACACAAAAGAGAAATGAACAATTCATTTGGAGATATCCTCTCTGCCATTAAGTAGAGTAACAGTTAACACATTTTTGTAACCCAAATTCTTCAGCTTTTTAATATGTCAATAATAACATGTCTTTCCCCTGTGTAAACATTCCTGGTTGTTCCCAATTGTTTAGAATATAAGTAAAGCATTTTCCTGAGATATGCATGCAACTTTACTGCCTTGTCCTGGCCTGGTTTTTGATGGGAATGAATGCCTTACTCCTCACTGGCTCCAGGAATCTGAACTTACTCTGTTGAGATGTCCCAAGTCTTTTCCAAAGTCAGTGACTTTGCACTTGCTGTTTATTTCCCCATAGATCTTCAAGGGTTTGATTCTTTTTTGTAATTCAGGTCTCAACTGACATATTGGGAAAAGGACCTCAGAGAAAAAGAGCTTTCCTGAATAAACTACATGATGTAGCCTTCTCCCCCAAGATCACACAAACATACCTATGCCCATAGCACAATGCTTTCTTGTTTTCATAGTACTTTTCACTATCTAATTGGACCTATTATTTGACTGCTTGAGCTGAGATTTAAAATAATAATATCCTATCTAATAAAGAGGGAATATGCAACTTTACCATCACAACATAACAAGATAGCTGCATCCACAGCAAAGGCCGGGATACCGTAACACAAGATGGCTGCACCCACAGCGGAGGCTGAGATCCCATAATGAGCCTTAATGAGCAATTATCAGGGATCTGAGGCTGCGTGGCGCTGGGTGGCGGCAAGGGACCTGAGGCTGCGCCCCCACCTGGTGAGGCTTGACAGGGAACCTCAGGCCGTGCCCCCCACCCAGCAGGGCTTGACGGGGAACCTCAGGCCACTCCCCCCTCACCGGTGCTAGGATGGGGGACCTCAGACCATGCCTCCCATCCCAATTCAGGGCCGGGGGACCTGAGACCACACCCCCCGCCCCGTGGGGTTTGACGGGGACCTCAAGGCATGCCCCCTGCCCTAGCCCAGGCCGGGGTACCTCAGGCCATGTACCCTGGCATGGCACTGGGCCAGGCAATGTGAGGCCACACCCACCATCTGGCAGGGCTTTACAGGGGTGGGGCCGGCTGGGTCTGGATCTAGACCAATGGTGGTGGGGCAAGCTGGATCTAGGTCTTGCACAATTTCGAGGTGCACGTGGGTGGCTGGGGACTTGACTCTGGTTCCCGGGGCATGCCCCAGACTCTGACAGGAGGAAGATTTTCATTTACTAATTTTCTTTCATCTCTGACACTTCTATTATAGAGAAAGGGCAAATAGTAATATTAAAATATTTCCTCTAATTAATTCCCTTTTAATGTGCACAAATTTCATGCACCAGGTCACTAGTTGATTATAATAATGAGTGAAGTGTTCATTTGTGTATCTATTTTATTCATTTTTGGTTTGGAGATCATTAAAGGAGCTATATAAACATTAGAAATTGTAACCAGTAATCATATGAGATGATTACTGCATAGTTCCAAGTTACTAGAGCATACATTATAAAGAAATTGATATGAAAATTGATTTCTTATGGACCATGGAGGACTTAGATTGCCTTACTAAAAAGTTTGATTTTCACAAGAAAACAATGAAAGTTTTAAGATACAATGTAGATATCTAGTGACAGTAGATGTAGTACAGTTAAGATAAACATGTATGAAAGCCTCACATGCTTGCCAATTTATTTTGGGAAAATCCTAAAAAGGTTCCTGATATAATCCTAATGCATTTGAGCATGTACCACAAATTGAAAATCTACAGTATATTGTTTGTATAAATTCTCTATAAAACAATATCTGGAAAATTTCCTATAGCTAAAATGAAATGCCATCTGTAGTTTCTAGCAAATGACTCTACTGTTATGTGACTATTAATAGCCTCATATTATTTCCATTTCAATTCCGAAGCTTCAGACAGAAAACTAAATTGAAAAGTTATGCGTGTATCCACAGAACTTCTCTGAATGAATCAACTCTGTTCTTAATGGTCATTTTCTCTTCTCGATAGCTCCATGTTTAGCTGAAAGAGAGCTTGAGACACACTTTGCAGCCACAAAGTCCTGTCATGAGTTTGCTACATCAATTTAACATCATCTACCATTGTCTACATATATTTTTAGTTAATTACAGTCTGAACATAGTTTACTAGCACTAGGTTCAGTGTGGAAACTTGAAATGTAGCTAAAATAGAAGTTAAATTTCTATGGTCACCCCAATAAATTCAATTTTTTTTTAAAAAGTTAAATTTA
Organism: Cnephaeus nilssonii; assembly: GCF_951640355.1. NCBI lineage: Eukaryota > Metazoa > Chordata > Mammalia > Chiroptera > Vespertilionidae > Cnephaeus > Cnephaeus nilssonii. The sequence continues at coordinate 94,902,450 of NC_137074.1, read as the reverse complement.
GTCAAACTATGTAGTTCAAATTCATAAAAAGGCCTTAGTGATGTTAAAAATTTCTGTTCCTGCTTTCTCCATGACGATAATAAATGTATCTACTTAATAAAGTTGTTTTTTAGATTAAGTATATTAAATAAGGACAGAAAACAGTGCCTGTCCCATAGTAGTAACTGCTTAAAAATATTACTTTGTTATTATTATTATTATTCTAGATAGTTTATATGCTTAATGTTCTCTTAGTGTATTTGGCAAATATAATTGTATCATGACTACATTTATACTTTAATTTTGGTTGTTATTTCACAATTAATATTAACTATCTATCTATGATATACTAGTATTGGGATTATTTTCTTCTAAATTTAGCTTATAGATTTTTGGTTCTGGCTGAAAAGCCTGTGGCAAAAATTGCTCTACTGCAGTTCGAAGAATTTATGCAACAAAACTGAAAACATTCTTCTCAAAGAATTGTAGAGGGGGAAAATAAAAAAAGCCCAGCCAAAAATTGTAAATGTCCTTCCAACACCAAGACTATCATTGGCTGGAGAGATTGCTTTTGGCAAATAATTAACTCAAGCTTTGGAAGTGTATTGTTTAATCTATTTTACAAAAGAATACAAGACAAAGCCAAACCAAATTAAACATTGCAACCATTCTTTGGGTATATCAAATTTGGGCTAAGTATCACATGAAATAAAAAAAAAAGGATAATTGTTGAGCAGTACATATATAGTTTCATTATTTAAAAATATGCAATTATAATTGAATAAGGCTGAAATAAAATTGTAATAAAACACTGGTAATTTTTGGATTTTAAAAATAAAGGTTATCATCTCCCTCGTGTGTTAGACAGACATGTGTTTTTGGCAACTACCTTGAAATGTTGCCCAGGCCCCATTACAGCCACCCTTATCTATGTTTCATACTGAGAAATAGGAAAAAAAGGCAAATCCCAGCCTGCTGAGGCAGGAATAAATGCATTGTGTACCTTTATAGTCCATTCATTTGTTGAAAAGAATTCTGGCAGTTCACCAGTTTGTAGTGAAAAAGATTTATTTTCAGTAGTGAAATTACTTCTTTTAAAATTGTAAGACTCTTTCCACTAGCAGGCTCTCTTTTAAGACAAATAGCAAAATTAAACAAAACAAAGCAAAAAAAAAGTGCTTTGAAAAAAGGAAAGGAATTGATTTTACAAAATAATACATATTTTGCAGCAACTTGTTTTCATAAAGTGACTGTTATTTATGAGTGAGATAATTTAGATTAATTTGAAAGGCTTGGAAAGGGAAAACTGGAATATTGAAAACATTTCAAAAAGTTTTATTTAAAAGTGAAAAAGTAATAATAAACCCAGACAGAATTGCTCAGTTGGTTGAGCTTTGTCCTGTGCACCAAAGGGTTGCTCCTTTGATTCTCCGTCATAGCACATACCTGGGTTTCAGGTTTGGTCCCAGGTTAGGGCAAGGATAGAAGGCAACCAATTGATGTTTCTCTCTCATATTGGTGTTTCTCTCTCTCTCCCTCTTTCTTTCTCTCTAAAATCAATAAAAATATTTTTTATTTTAAATATATTTTTATTGACTTCAGAGAGGAAGGGAGAAGGAAAGATAGAAACATCAATGATGAGAGAGAATCATTGATCCTGTTTCCTACATGCCCCATACTGGGAATTGAGCCTGCAAACCGGGCATGTGCCCTGACTGGGAATTGAACCGTGATGTTCTGATTTATAGGTCAACAATCAACCACTGAGCGATGTTGGCCAGGCCAATAAAAAATATTTTTAGAAAGCTAATAATAAGTTAAATATTGAGAATGTATTTAAAGTATACACAGGCTCTGGCCAGGCAGCTCGGTTGGTTAGAGGGTTGTCCTGATGCACCAGATTGTGGTTCAATCTCTGTTCAGGGCATACATGGGAGGTGATCAATGAATGCATGGATGGGAGGAGCAACAGATCAATCTCCCTCTATTTCTCTCTTCTCTCTCTCTCTCCCAAATCAATCAATGAATAAAAAATAAAGTCTATATAATAACATATATACACAGACACACGCATATATACTATGCGTGTAATGTATACATAGTCTTATATATTTGGACTGAATACTGATCATTTCAACATACTATTATTACAGATTCTGGAAAAAATCACTTGTGTTTATTTATGTATTTTAATGTTCACCTGAGGACAGGTTTTTATTGATTTTTACAGAGGGGTGAGGGAGAGAGAGAAACATCAATGTGAGAGAGAAACATACATTAATCACCTCTCAAAGGTGCCTGACTAGGGATGAACTGTAACTTAGGTATGTGCCCTGATCAGGAATCAAACTCTACACCAAGCATGTCAAACTCACGGTCCATGGGCTGCATGCAGCCAACAATGAATATTTTTGCACCCAAGTCAATATAATGGTAGGTAAGAAACATTTTTAATAAAATTTTAAACTTAATTTTTACAATATCCTGTTATACATAATTTTTATTTTTTATTTTTTTATGAGAGGCCCACTGCACAAAATCGCATGGTCCCGAACACACATGGGCCACAGCGGGAGCCCAGACCCCACCACACACCCGGCCACGCCTCATAGTGACCGGTCATTTGGTCGTTATGGTATAAGGGCCACTGGGTTTTTATAATATAGATTTTTTTTTTTTATTGTCTAAGGTTTTACATAAGTCTAAGTCTCCTTTTTCCCCAATTGACATCCCCTCCCACAACCATTCCCATCCCAGGGAATCTCCCACTGTCCTAGTGTCTGTGTCCATTGGTTATGCTAATATGAATGCTTACAAGTCCTTTGGTTGCGCTCTAACACCCCTCTCCCCTGCCATTTGTCTCTGGATCTATTCTTGTTCATCAAATTATGTTGATCATTATATCCCACATATGAATGAGATCATGTGATATTTATCTTTCTCCGACTGGCTTATTTCGCTTAGCATAATGCTCTCCAGATCCATCCATGCTGTTGGAAATGGTAAAAGTTCCTTCTTTTTTTATAGCAGCATAGTATTCCACTGTGTAGATGTACCAACCTTTATTAAACCACTCATCTGATGATGGGCATTTAGGCTGTTTCCAAATCTTAGCTATTGTAAATTGTGCTGCTATGAACATAGGGGTGCATATATCCTTTCTGATTGGTGTTTCAAGATTCTTGGGATATAGTCCTAGAAGTAGGATTCCTGGGTCAAATGGGAGTTCCATTTTTAACTTTTTGAGGAAACTCCATACTGTTCTCCACAGTGGCTGCACCAGTCTGCATTCCCACCAGCAGTGCACAAGGTTCCTTTTTCTCCTCATCTCTGCCAGCACTTGTCCTTTGTTGATTTGTTGATGATAGCCATTCTGACAGGTGTGAGATTGTATCTCATTGTTGTTTTGATTTGCATCTCTCAGATGATTAGTGACTTTGAGCATGTTTTCATATGTCTCTTGGCCTTCTGTATGTTCCCTTTAGAAAAGTGTCTATTTAGATCCTTTGCCCATTTTTTGATTGGATCGTTTATCTTCATTTTGTTAAGTTGTATGAGTTTTCTGTAAATTTTGCAGATTACACCCTTATCGGAGATAACATTGGCATATATACTGAGTGGCCAGATTATTATGACCACCCCATCAGTACTTGATTGGGCCACCTTTTGCCTTCAATACTGCAGTGATTCTTCTTGGCATTGACTCCACATGATGTCGAAAGGTGATGAGAGGAATCTGACACCATGCCTGATGAATAGCACTGTCCAGTTCTGTGAGATTTGATGGTTGTGGAACCAGCTGCCTGATGGCTCTTTTAACTTCGTCCCACAAATGCTCAATTAGATTGAGATCTGGTGATTGTGGGGGCCACCTAAGCAAGGTAAAGTCTCCCTCATGTTCTTGAAACCACTCCTGCACAATACAAGCACTGTGCCATGGTGCATTGTCTTGTTGGAAGAAGCCATCTCCATTGGGATACGCCATCAACATGATAGGATGAACTTGATCAGCAACGATACTTAGTATGTTGTGCTATTCAGATGTTGTTCCACATGAATTAAAGGGTCCAAATCATGCCAGGAATACATGCCCCAAACTATAACATGGCCCCCACCAGCTTGAAGTGTTGTATTCATGCATGTGGGGTGCATGCTTTCATGCTGTTTCCATGAAATTCTCACTCTGCCATCTGCATGATGCATCTGGAAACGTAATTCATCGGACCATATAACTTTTTTCCAATGCTCAACTGCCTAATCCTTGTGTTCCTGTGTGAATTGGAGATGTTTTTATCTTGGTAACTGCAGACAGCAAAGGTGTTAGAACAGGCCTTTGGCTTCCATATCCCATACAATGCAGTGTACAGCTAATTTGCCTACAAACATCAGTTGGTCATAATAATCTTGCCACTCAGTGTATATTGTTCTAGGTGGGTCCTGAAAATATCAGGGGGAACACTTTGTAAAGTATAGGATTGTCTAAGCACTCTGCTGTACACCTGAAACTAATCCTATCTAATAAAAGAGTAATATGCAAATTAACCATCACTCCACGACAAAAATGGCGGCACCCATAGCCATAAGATGGCGGCGCCCAGTCCTCTCAGCCCCATCGGAGTCCCCCAGTCTCAGAGGGCTGCTGCTGAGAGCCTACAGAGTAAGCGGCCTGGTGGAATGCTGCCCAGAGGCCCTCCTGACCCTTTATAAAAAACAAAAACAAATTCACTCTCCACGGCCTGATACCCTCCCAGTGGTGGCAGCCTGGGCTGGGGTCTCAGCCTGGCAGGGGCGCGCACCCCCATGGCGAGATCCCCTCCCAGAGGCAGCAGCCTGGGGTCTCAACCACTGAGTCACAACAGCCAGGCAGATATGGAGGAATCTTAAATGTTTCTTTTTTAAAAAATATATTTTATTAATTTTTTACAGATAGGAAGGGAAAGGGATAGAGAGCTAGAATCATCTATGAGAGAGAAACATCAATCAGCTGCCCTCCTGCACACTCCCCACTGGGTATGTGCCCCCAACCAAGGTACATGCCCTTGACTGGAATCGAACCTAGGACCCTGAAGTCTGCAGGCCAATGCTCCATCGACTTAGCCAAACCAGTTAGGGCTGTCCAATATGTTAAAGAAAAAAACCCTATCTAATAAAGATGGAATATGCAGGGGAGGGCATTTGGGAGTGACCACGTTGACAGAGGAGGGCAGTTGGGGACAATTGGGCTGGCAGGGGAGCATTTAGGCATCGATCAGGCTGGCAAGGGAGTGGTTAGGGGGTGATCAGGCTGGCAGGCAGAAGTGGTTAGGGCAATTAGGCAGGCAGGTGAGCAGTTGAGAGCCAGCAGTCCTGTATTGTGAAAGGGATGTCTGACTGCCTGTTTAGACCCAATCTGACAGGAATCAGGCTGAAACAGGCTGGTGGACATCCCCTGAGGGGTCCCAGATTGGAGAGGGTGCAGATTAGGCTGAGGGATACCCCCCCCCCAGTGCACAAATTTTGTGCACCAAGCCTCTAGTCTATATATATAAAAGCCTAAGTGACAGGCTGACCCTCCAGTAGCTATGATGTGCACTCACCACCATGGAGAAGATGCTCAATGCAGGAGCTGAAACCACAGGCACAGAAACATGGAACAGACTGATGAATCTCAGAGGAAAGAGGGGAGGGCAGAGGGCGGGAAGAGATTAACCAAAGATCTTATATACATACTAGAGGCCCGGTACACGGATTTGTGCACTGGTGGGGTCCCTCAGCCTGGCCTGCGGGGATCACGCCGAATCAGCTCTACAGCATCCTCTGAGGGGTCCTGTATTGTGAGAGGGTGCAGGCCAGGCCAAGGGACCCAAAATAATACTAGTACAAAATAATATTAAATGTAAACAGTAATCAAGAAAAAATTAAAAACTTAATACACACACATATATGCACACACATGTGTCAGGACCAGCCTGACAGGCTGAACCAGGCTGAGGTAGGGAGGTGGGATTGGAGAAAAGAAAGAAAGACAGGACAGCGGGTTCGGGAGGTCAATGAGTCTTCGAGAGGCTGTAGCACCGTTTATTAACTGTGTAATGCCTTTTATACACAACACACTGAATAGGAGGTCTGTGAAGAGGAATGTACTCTTTGTTCCTCTTAATCTCTGAGAGTTAGAGCAGAAGGACAAATTCTTGGTACAGCAAATGTTAGTAAAGTAGTTACAGACTTCTTGGTAAGCCATGAAAGGCTGTTCTCATTCTACAAACATTGCTCTCATTCTACTGATAACCGCCATCCAAACAAGTCTGGGAAAGCTGTGTGGGTAAGGGTCCCAGCCTTGCTAGTCCCTTCAGGTGCAAGGACCGTGTCAGCTTACACCCTGGCACCAACAGATCCCCCTTTTTTGTTTTTTAGGCTACTAATAATAAAAATAAAATTTAAACATTAATAATAAAGCTCTAATATTAAAACAATTGTAAACAATGCCAATGCAAAACCAAACTACATACATGTTATCATTTTCAAAATTTGAATGTTAAGAGCAAAACTCTGGCTATTAAATAATAACAAAACAATAAGAGAGAAATCAAAACTATGTACACATTAACATTTTTAGCTACTAAATAAAAGAAAGTCTCTTAGTCTCTTGTGCTGCTGGTGTATATTTACTTAGAGTCCTTGGAGTTGGCTGCGCAAGACTTTGCAGAAGACTGGTAGCTAACAGATGCTAGCATGAGCAGGTACATGGTTGAAGAAGTAGCTTCAACTTCTTGCTTTTCTATAATCTGCTGCACTTGAGTCGTTAACTTCTTTAGATGACTCTATGTTGGCACCTCAGTCCCTTGCATAGCTTTTAGTTTTCTTCTTCCTCCGCTTTGCTGTCATTAGGGCAGTACTTAGTCCTTTTGAGTGAAGGGACACAGGAGCTTGTCTGAGTCCATTGTGGTGATACACGTAATGCTCCGGCACCCAAATTGGCTGTATTGTTCCTTCTGGAAAGATATAAAACACAACCTCTTCTCCACATTATTACTGAATCTGATAAAACTCTTTTCTGGTTTATGCTTCCTTCCACCTAGCTGTCTCGGTGGAGGCTATTGTACAGGAGGCCTGATGCCTTTCACCTGCTGTACGATCCTCTGTATCACAATTTAAAATTTTTTAAAGTCTAAAAAGTATGACTGAGCTTCTCTTGAGGTGACACATAACATGTCTCCCCCTTTTTGTTTTTTAAATGATTTTAAGAGTATGATTGGCTTTTTCTACAATAGAGTGACATTTATCTTGCTAGATTTGATTAGGTTTAAGTCCTCAGGGATATATCCCTAAAGTTGGTACAGGAAGGTGGATAATATACTGAGAATATTGCTTCTAATAAAATATGGAAATTTGTCGTTCTTAAATAATATTTTAAAGACTAAAATTAAATGAAAAGTTTTTCTGAATTAGTGTGCCTTATAGTAGCTGTTCTAACAATTTTGTTATACTTACTATATAAGTACTATTACTATAGGTTGATGGGCCCTGTAGTAAAATCTGTTAAGGTATAAATAAGAGCTTGTGTTTCTACTGAAATAAAGGGGGTTGAAGGATCTTTGCTCCTCTGCTGTAGTAGATCTAGCCTTTCTAGAACTGAATCTATCTGTAAAAATGGTTAATGCCTGAGGTATGGTATTTCATTTAATGTGGCAGTTAATATTATTCCCTGTGTTAGAAATAAAGTAATCCCTTAAGCCAGGGGTCCCAGTAGAACACAAAACATTAAATATTTTGACTTTTATGTAGAAGGGTGTGTACACATGATCTGGAAGTACGTATACCGACCTTCCTTGCTCTTGGTCCTGGGAAACCTGTAGTAATGTATAGTTGCTGACTGCTAGCATGGCAAGGCATCTTTACTATATTTATTTCTGGACTATTTTACCTTTGTTCTTGTGGGCCACTGCCCACTCTGTGGCTGGAACAGTTCTATGAGGTCTTCTCTGGGATCCGTTGTTGTAGGAATCTATATGAGCTTTTCTGAAAATATATAAACATATTCTTGACCAAAGGTTAATAAAGAAATCTTTTCTATAAATTAGATTTGGGATCCTTTTGATTTTTGTCTAAATGATTTTTCTTTGGCTTATTTTCCTTTGAGTTATTTTAAGATTTTATGGGTGTCTTGTTATTAGTATTATAAATAAAATATTAATTTTTGAGTAAAAATTTTAAAGTAATTAAGGCTTGATGTAATTTACTTTTAGGATATTTCCTTTAAGATATTCTATTAATCTCCTTTTTTGTATTATTATGAGGCTTTTGTAAAATTTTTTAATGTAGTCTTGATAACCTTTTATTTTTAATTTTTGTACAGAAATATGACTGCTTTGGATTTATTGTATGTTAAGTAATTTTACTATGAGATGAACTGTTAATAAAGTTTTGTTAATACTTTAGGAATATTTTTTTGTTTAATATAATTAAGTTTTTATGAATACTTACTTATTTTAATTAGCTAATTTAAATTAATCTGAAATAAAGCTTAATTTATTTGTTAACTTTACTTGTCCTAGATTATGGAAAATAAATTATATTAAGTTTCTGCTATTAATCTTTAATTTTATATAAAACTTATTAGAGAGGAAAAATATAAATTATTTACCTTAGTTTAAAAGGCTAAACATATAGACTTTTAATTTAATTCCTATAACATTTGAAGGAAACCTCTTTATTTACTTCTAGAAATAATTTTTAGGCTATAGAGAGTTTTATTTAAGAATCTTTGTCTTTCTTTTTACAATAGGTAACCTGTAGGGCTGTAGTTTGAAGGTTAAGCCTATAGGCAACAAGCTAGCTATATTATAAATACTTTTATAGTAATGCTGACTACTAATTTACTTTTAAATTTAGTATTTTAACAACAATCTTAGTTTACCCTGTAAATATTAAAGGAAAGGATTATTTGTATCCCTGAGAAAGCCCTGAGTATTCCTGGTGTTAGGCTGGATTTAGATATAGGGCAGCTGCTGTTAGCCACGTCTCTGTTATCTGGGTCCCGATCTGAGCTGGGCCAAGTCTCTGTCTGTTACCTGGGTCCCAATCTGAGCTGGGCATGGGAAACGCAAAGCAACCATGGGGCAGGAGACCTCCCTCAGAAGGGGCGAGGGTTTAAGCCCCTGTAATGTTGGGGGGGGTGAGGATCTGTGCCCCACCTCTGTTGACCCACAAGTTCTCTCCTGATGGCCCCTCTGCAACTGTGCCTGTCTTAGGTTGTTCCTTCCTTGAGAAATCTTACCCGTCTCTGGCTAACCAGCCATCCTTCGGGGCCAAGCAGGGTGATGTGAGGTTTAGTTCTGTCTCCTTGGTAGCCTATTCCCCCATGGCCTCCACGCCCAGCACCTGCCTTGGGATCCCCTCGCCAGCTGGCGGGGCCCTGTCATTGATCATATATCTTGGGGAACCCAGGTTTCTTCCCTAGAGAGGGCCCAGCTCATGCTATTGGGCGAGAGACAGATCTATGGTACCAGCCACTATGAGGCTTCAATCTCAGTATGAATAGAGAGCTCAGGTAACAGTTGTGGGCAATTGGATTGAGAAGAGGGTCCCTCTTGGCAAAAAGAGTAAGAAGGGCCAATATAGAATGCTCAAGTGCTCTCCCAGGGTCCCTCCACACAGTGGAAGGGATTAAATCCTTTTATGTCATTTTAAATTGCTGCTAAATATTCAAAGAATTAGTTTGTAAGTTTGTTTGGGATAATTGTATAATATGTTGTTATAAAATATCAAAAATTATAATGACATTGTAGAATAATATTATGTAAAGATATTCTTTGCTGTAGGTATGGCAATTTAATTTCAAACTGGCTGTTAATTTATTTTTGTATAGACAAGGTCTTAGTAACTTTCTTAGAATACTTAAATTGCTTACAAAGACATTGGCTTTTTTTAAGCTGAAAACCTTGATTATAATTTAATAAGCTAATTTATTTAAGTAATTAAAGTAGGTATCTTTATTTAAAATAAAGTAAATTTATGTCTGATTTTATAAGCTGTAAATGTTGCCCCACCTCTAGCTTAATTAGGCGGCTATAAAAGTTAGGTAGTAAATGATGGCTTCTAATCTGTTCCTAGATTTTACTTGGATTTCATTATTTAAACATTAGTTTCTTATGTAACTTAATTTATATGATGTCTTGATTATATTTTAAAAGACTAATTTATAAAGTAACTTAAGTAGGTATCTTTAATTAAAATAAAGTAAAGAAACTTATTTAGTAAAACTTATAGGTTTGATACTTTATTGGTCTGATCTAAAAGTATGGCTTTTGTCTTTTTAGAAATTCTACTGCTATTGAAAAATTTGGCTATATTTAAGAAATATATTGTTTTTGCCCTTCTTACAGGCGAAATCCATTATAATATTTAATATATATGTATAAGTAAAATATATTAACTTTTATTTGATAAAGCTTTCTATGCGATTTCAAGTATTACTCGGTTTAATTAAAAAAATTTTTCTTTTAAGAGAGAACAGACTTTTGAACATTTCGGGGCCCAATGAAATGGTCAAAAGTCACTCTCAGTCTTGAAATAACTTGGAAAGATCAAATATGTAATATATATATATATATATATATATATATATATATATATATATATATTATATATATATGATTTAAAGATTATATACTTAAATTATCTTAAAGAATATCAATTATATTTAAACTGGATTATAGAATTAATCCTCTTTTTAAAATCAGACCAATAACTAATATATTTGAATTCCTAGTTATTAGAGAAAATATAACTTTTTATTTTCTTAAAAATAAGTTCTCATACTTTAGGTATATGATTACTATAACTATATAATTTCTCCTAATTCAATATGTACTTTGAAATTTTAAAGCTGGCAAGTCAAATATATTTAGTAGTTTTTAGATTAATAACATTTTATATTTCTAAGAAAAATACAAGACATAATCAATTAATAGATTTAATTCTGTCCTCTAGATTTTTCTCATGAGGCAAATTTAGATTAATATTTTAGTATATATATATTTTTTATTTTAAAATATCTAGATATTCAATAAACTTTTATTATGATATAATTAACGCAGACTTTTAAAATTTTAAGCTGCCAAACCTTCTTTTCTTTTTTTTTTTTTTTCAAACCTTCTTTTCTTAAAGATGGTAAAACAGGTTTGGTTTATTTAAATGTAAATTACTATATTCCTTAAGATGGCTACTGGCAGGAAACTATATTACCTGTCTGCTGCGGGGGGAGGGTATCTACCCCTTCCTCTATTAATAAAGGGTGTAGCCAGTTACTTGGGCTACTTAGATCTTTATAATTAATATATTATTATCTATATTGTAACAATTTCTTTGAGATTCTAGAGTCAATTATAATTATTTTAAAGTATTTACTTTGGATAAATTCTATGACAGAGACAAATTTACTTATATTCTTGAAGGCTTTAAAAGTTAACTTTTTAACAAGGTTTATTAGCATTTTAAAAACTACTCTTTATTATGGAAATGCAAATCTTGTTGCTGGAACCAGCTTGAATTTCCTTCCTTTAGATTAAATTCGCTATTTTTTTTCTTTCCTTTTTTCTTAGGAAAAAACTAGTCTTGGGTTTTTCATTTCTGTAGCCCTTGTAAAGAGTTAAGTCTAGTTCAAGACCTATGTAATATCCGAAATCGGACTATGTGCGCATCCTGTCTTACACTAGCTTTCTCTTTACACGTGTACAGATATCCCAGATGCATTTCTAAATTTTTAAAACTTTTTCATGGCGAGAAAGAAAACTTTTAATTTGTATACTGGGAGAGTGGGCGTCCATATTGGATTGTCACCTGTCTCTTCCTTCCCCCACATCCTGCTTACTTTAGGGGAAGCATTAGCAACAGATGCGGCCGAATTTCTTTTCATGCTTAAAAGATAGACAGATCTTAAATTTTTTCTTTCTTTTTCACTTTCTGAAGCAATAACTAATACCCAATTTTGCCAAGATTTGCATTTCCCTTCGAGTTCTCTTATAATTTTTAAACAAGGTATTAAGTAATCTTATTGCAAGTAATCTTATTTAGCCCTGCCCTCTTCTGCCACTCCTGAATCTCTCTGCACGAGAGGTGGCTTCAGCAGTGGAGTTTCACTTACTACAGATTTTAAATTCTATACACACACTAAGATTCTAATTTGAACAAGTAACAACATTATTCTGTGATTATATAGACTTCAACATTTGCCTCTAAAGGGCATATTCTCTAAACTCTACTTGTCCCATGCTTTACTCCCGAGTATCAATAAATTGCTCCTATCTCACCTTAACGAGTGCACTCTTTATCTGGAGGAAATCCTCACCATCTGCTTCGCAAGTCCTCAGATCCCTGTTGTTCGGGCGCCAATTTGCCAGGGCCAGCCTGACAGGTTGAACTGGGCTGAGGTAGGGAGGTGGGATTGGAGAAAAGAAAGAAAGACAGGACAGCGGGTTCGGGAGGTCTACGAGTCTTTGAGAGGCTGTAGCGCCGATTATTAACTGTGTAATGCCTTTTGTACACAACACACTGAATAGGAGGTCTGTGAAGAGGAATGTACTCTTTGTTCCTCTTAATCTCTAAGGGAGAGATAGAGCAGAAGGACAAATTCTTGGTACAGCAAATCTTAGTAAAATAGTTACAGATTTCTTGGTAAGCCATGAAAGGCTATTCTCATTCTACAAAGGTTGCTTTCATTCTACTGATAACCACCATCCAAACAAGTCTGGGAAAGCTGTGTGGGTAAGGGTCCCAGCCTTGCTAGTCCCTTCAGGTGCAAGGACCGTGTCAGCTTACACCCTGGCACCAATACACATGCACACAAAAAAGGACTTGCTAAAGAAGCTCATCAACTGTCAGTCACTAACCTGATTCTTAAGCATCCTGTATAACATCCTTCCTCTTTACCTCCCCACCCCTCTTATTTTTTGAACTTCAATTCACTTTTGTTTATATTAATACTAGAGGCCTGGTGCACAAAATTAGTTCATGGGTGGGGGTGTCCCTCAGCCCAGCCTTCACCCTCTCCAATCTGGGATCCCTTGAGGGATGTCTGACTTCCTGTTTAGGCCCGATCCTGGTGGGCCTAAACGGGCAATCAGACATCCCTCTCACAATTCAGGACTGCTGGCTCCCAACCACTCGCCTGCCTGCCTGCCTGTCTGATTACCCCTAACCGCTTCTGCCTGTCATCCTGATCACCCCCTTACCATTCCCCTGCCAGCCTGATTGATGCCTAACTGCTCCCCTGCTGGCCCAATTGCCCCCAACTGCCCTCCTCTGCAAGCCTGATTGCTCCCAACTGCCCTCCCCTGCAGGCCTGGTTGCCCCTAACTGCCCTCCCCTGCAGATCCGGTCACCCCCAACTGTCTTCCCCTGCAAGCCTGGTCGTCCCCAACTGCCCTCCTTTGCAGGCCTGGTCCTTCCCAACTGCCCTCTCCTGCTGGCCATGTTGTGGTGGCCATCTTCTGTCCACAAGGGGGTGGCCATCTTTGACCACATGGGGGCAGCCATCTTGTGTATTGGAGTGATGATCAATTTGCATATTACCTCTTTATTATATAGGATGCCATAATTGCAACTTTATTCTATGTTGTTATGTTTTTATTTACCAATGTATTCACTTTTCTGTATTTTTTGTAACTTCATGTGGAGTTTCTGATGACAATTCTAAAGAGGTATATTTTTAAATATATTTTGTAGACTGATTATTGACTTTAAAGTTTACCTTTGTTAAAATAGTCATTGTTGTCTCACATTAGAAAAAAATACATATAAATATATTGGAACCTAAAATATACAATATAATATATATTTGTTATATATATTACATTTGTTGTAATATATAAATTTGATGCTAACAAATTTGTTTTTCAGCTAAATTTAATTTGTATTGAAATCTATATATTTTTTTTATTGCCAGTGTATAATAGTGATTGAATATAATTAACTATTCAAGTGCTTTTTGACTCTTCATAATAACATTCATTATAGAATGTTGCATTCAAAGCAGGCACTGTCTTCATAACATCAAAACAATATTAAAATTTCGTGAAGAAAAAGGGGATGCACCATATAGCTACATTTTGTATAGTGGCAACAAGTTTCTGGATTAGAGTTGGACAAAGTTGGGTTTGAATTCCAAAATTCCTACTTCTATACCTTCGGTAAGTTTACTCAATTGAAAACTGAGAATAACCACACCAATCTTTTTGGCTTGTTATATAGATTTCATGAGATATATTAGTTTAAATGATAATCACTAATATCAGCCTATCTAATAAAATAGTAATATGCAAATTGACCATCACTCCAACACACAAGATGGCTGCCCCCATGTGGTCAAAGATGGCTGCCCCATTGTGGACACAAGATGGCCACCACCAGATGGCCAGCAGGGGAGGGCAGTTGGGAGGGACCAGGCCTGCAAGGGAGGGCAGTTGGGGGCAATCAAGCCTGCAGGGGAGGGCAGTTAGGGGTGACCATGCTGGCAGAGGAGGGAAGTTGGGTGCGACCGGGCCTGCAGGGAAGGGAAGTTGGGGGGGGTGACCAGGCCTGCAGGGGAGGGCAGTTAGGGGTGACCAGGCTGGCAGGGGAGCAGTTAGGCATCAATCAGGCTGGCAGGGCATTGGTTAGGGGGTAATCAGGCTGGCAGGCAGAAGCAGTTAGGGGCAATTAGGAAGGCAGGCAGGTGAAGAGTTGGGAGCCAGCAGTCCTGGATTGTGAGAGGTATGTCCCAGATTGGAGAGGGTGCAGGCTGGGCTGAGGGACACACACCCACTTCCGTGCATGAATTTCATGCACCGGGCCTCTAGTCTATCTATATAAAACCCTAATATGCAAATAGACTGAACTGTGGAATGACCTGCGGAACGACTAGTTGGCGGGCAGCAGGGCTGGCAAGCAGGCGGCGCCAGGCTGCCAGCCAAGGAGGGTGCCAGTTGGGGGCCTGATTGCCCAGCCGGTCGCCCTGATTGCTGGCCAGGCCTAGGGATCCTACCCTATATATTGGGAACAGTCTCTCAGATTTAAAAATTAAAACCTGGCAAGGCTACTCTAACACTGAAAAAACAGAATGATGCAGCGATGACATGGATGGACTCTGGCTTGCACATTTTGTGGTCAGCCCTGATTCTGATACTTATAATTGTGACAAAGCCAATCACTTAACTTCTCTCTGCTTCAGTTTTTCCACCCATAAGATAGGAAAAAAGGCTGTCCTCAGAAGGATCATGTTATATACTACTTTTTATAATCAGGGCAAAAAAATGTAGCTGCCCATACAACAGCAAGATGCCTTTCACCTGTATGAAAAGTATGGTCACTGGTGCATGCAGCATCCCGGATTGTGAGAGGGATGTCTGACTGCCAGTTTAGCAGTTGGATATTCCCCAATGGGTCCTGGATTGCAAGAGGGTGCAGGTCAGGCTGAAGGACCCCCATCCTCTTCCCATACACAAATTTCATGCACCGTGCCTCTAGTACATATATAAACACCTAAGGAATGCACCGTGCTCAGTTTAGCATTTTGGTTTGTTTTTGATCAACTGCTTCAATTGGCACATTGGCAGTAGGGCTGTTTTCTTTTTCCCATTAGGACAGAGCCTCTTTCTTTTATATCAGAAAATCCCACTGTGACTAGGTCATTATTTAACCATGACAAAAGTTTGAAAATTATTAGCATGTGGGACTTGGGCCACCACATTTTGCTTTAGCCATTATGAGTGGTTTGTTGATGCTAATGTATGACACCCTGTGGTGCTTTTTCCCCTTTACTCTTTGCCTTTCTCTTTTGTAACATTTCACATGTGGAGCTAGAGTGATTAATATTTTATGCAGTTGTTCTTATGTGCAGCACAATACTGCGGGTTCCATTCAACTCTCCAGTATCTCTACTGCCACTGAAAGGTAACTAATAGCTGGAGCTGGGCCCCTCATGGCTCTGGGAGGTCTCCTGCAAAAAAGAAACAGACAATTTCTTGTCACATCATAAATTTATAAGGAGCTAATTAAAGGCTTTCCCTTGCATCTTAAACACATTCAGAGTCCCATATCACAAGGAATGATTCCTGTTTAATTACCACTGGCTTGTAAAAATTTGCTGCTCAAAGTGTATTTTAATGTCAGGCAGATTATTAGCACAAATGGAAAACTGTGCCTGGAAAATTTCCAAAGAATATAAACTTGCACCAAACTATATGCATATATTTTTCTCTTAATTATTTGTGTAGAGAGAGACATATAATTTAATTTTAAAACTTTTGAAACTGTCATAAAAATTTATGGCTTGATCGCATTGAACTATAAAACTGAACATTCATCATGCTATTTGCATTTTCCTCACCAGTAAGCTCTATTAATTTCTTTTTCTTGCTGTTTTAGACAACTTTGAAACATAAATACATGTTCTAAATTATGCTGCTGGAGGATTTTTGGTGGATTTCTGGAGATTTAAAACACATGATTTAGAAGCATAGGTTTTAATTCTGATTTGGGGCATTGTCAGTTGTTACGGATTTTATTGGAAATGGAGCATGATAAAAATCAGATTCTAATATGATTCAGGAAAAAAAAAATGTTTAAAGCATCTGTTTAGATTAATCCGGAAGCAATTTACCCTGAAGAACTCTTTGATTATTCCTGTTAGATAACTTACTTGAGCTAATGTGTAATGGATAATCCATTTAAGTGCTCTTATCAGAAGCCCTGAAGCTGTTTATAGTGATCACAATAGATTACAGCTCTTCCACTGAAAGTAAGTAATCAAAGTTATTAGTAACTATGAGATATGTAAAGTCATTAGATGATATAAACAAGATTTTTTTCAGCACCTGACCATTGACTATTAAGATATAACTGTTTATTTGAGCAGCTACTATTGGCAGATTATAATTTACACAATAGCATAAGGTTAAAATACATTTTTATGTGCATTTTAACTTTATTACTCT
Source organism: Cnephaeus nilssonii (assembly GCF_951640355.1). Classification (NCBI taxonomy): domain Eukaryota; kingdom Metazoa; phylum Chordata; class Mammalia; order Chiroptera; family Vespertilionidae; genus Cnephaeus; species Cnephaeus nilssonii. The sequence continues at coordinate 94,885,519 of NC_137074.1, read as the reverse complement.
AATACATACATTTTTACTAAGGGAAAAATACAGAACCCATAAAATTCCATTTTTTTATAAAAGGATGCTAAAAGAAAGATATGATTTTTAGACGTAGTAAAGGATTTTTTGTTTTGTTTTTCTTTTTTTAAAACCTATTAATCATAATGTAAAATATTTTCCATTTTAGTTAATACAAATGATAGGAAAGTAAATTTTTCAACAATTCAGGCCTTCTTTAAGCTTTACTGAGAAAAATATCTGCTATATTTGGAGATGAAAAACTCCCATTTTAAAGTACATTCACTTATATTTAGGAATATTTTTTCTGTCAACCTTTGTGGCTCAGGTGTAGGTACATGAGTTAGGCCTTCATGCATCCACACTAGACTGGTTTTCAGAACACTGTAAGAAGCAGATGATGTATGCAATCTTTCTTCTAAACATTTAGAGACAACAGTGTTAGTGGTCCAGGCGTCCACAGAGGCACATGGTGCTCCTGCTAAGTAACCTGATTAGTGGTGGCTCAGTTATGCTCCTTCTGGGTGAGGTTTGGACATCGATCCTGGCTATGTAAGTGCTATGCTTGACTCTGTATCCCCCACCAAACATTTTAAAACATTTTGTCTTAAACTGGCAAGATTAGGTCTTCTTGGTGACCAAAAAGTTTGTATGTAAATTAACACTGCATCTAAAGGTGAGTAGTTAACCACATGGTGTAACCTATTATAGCTTATGTAGAATGTCACCATCTTTGAAAATATTATACCCACAAACCCTTCATTAATATTGACTTAAGAACATCCACACCTGCAGAGAATGTTTATGAGAATGCATTTTTGCTACACTGAAGACAATTGCCTGGAAGCAAGCTCTCAAGTGCTTTCCAGAGTGACAGTTTTACAGTTTATTTTATGCATTTGGAATTAAAGAACAAAAGAAAGATTACATGAAGGTGGGACAAACAGGACTGGGGCTGGGTTACAAGATGGTTAATAAGATAATGTGCTCTCTTGAGGGTGGTTATTCTTATTTCAAAGGTGTGTTAACCTACATATTCAAAAGCAAAAAAGAGGGCTTGCTTAAGATAAAAATAAACCTTATAGTAAAGAAGCTACATGACTGGGGCATGGTCACCTACCATGACCTGCCCCTTTAGGGATTTATGATCAGCTAAATCTGTGAGGTGACTTTCCATAGAACCCCTTTCCATCCACATTAGACACTGAAGTTCTTTCATCATATCTGCATTCTCGGTTTCATCATTCTCCTTTCAGAGCATCTTTGGCAAGGCTTTCACAAATGGTACCACCATATCTTAGCATGGATTTCTTATGACTGGTCGTGATTTGGATTGATAGACCAGCCTAGGAGGCCCTGAGGGCAGGGGGAATGTAATGGGAAGTAAAGTTACTAAATTAGGGCCGTGAAGACCCATTTCACTTCCTTCACAATTTTGCTAAAGACTTTTTGTAATCACATCATTTACCATATACTTTTCTAGGATACACATATCTTTTACTAATTGTGTTTGTGTCTAAGTTATGTAGCCATTAGAACCCACTCATTTCAAACAATAGATATAAGATGTAATAATTTTTGCTAACATATCCTAATCATGCAAACTTTATAACAATCTAGTGAGAGATGGGTATTACAATTTGAAAAGAGGGGAACTCAGTATTTAGTAACTTGTCAAGGTGTAAGAATTGATAAACACTGGAGCCTAATTCAAACCCAGGCCTGTTTGCCTCAAAACAATATGTGTTTCCACTACTAGTATGTCATCTTCTGCAATACTATATATCATGATTTTACTATTCAGTATTACCTGGGGCTGTTTAGACCAACAAACTCCTTAAGTTACAATGAAGTCAGTAGAAGATACATTGAATAACTTGAATTCTGGATTGTGAGGACATTTTATAGACTCTAAATGCAAAGATGACCAAACTATTAGCCTAGGACGGTTCTGTTTAATTAGCATTGCTTCTGTGTAATGGTAATTGTTCTCCCTTTTACTCTCAAAAGCATCTTGATTTGTACAAAAATGTGTATGTTCCTTAGGGCTAAATTGTGTCCCCACAAAATTCATAGGTTGAATTTCCAACCACCAGCAACTTAGAATGTGCCTGTATTTGCAGTTATAGTCTTTAAAGAGGTACGTTAAAACAAAGCTATTGGAATGGGCCATAATCCAAGATGGCTGGTCTCCTCAAAAGAGGAAATTTGGAGACATAAAGATCCCAAGGATGTGTGTGCACGGAAGAAAGGCCATGTGAGGACACAGCAAGAAGACAACCATCTACAAGGCAAAGAGAGCAGCCTCAGAAGAAAGCAACCCTGCTTACATCTTGGTCTTGGATTTCTAGCCTACAGATCTTTGAGAATCTAAATATTTTTGTGTCCTTCACCCAATCTCTACCATTTCGTTATGGCAGCCCTACCATAATAACACACATATGTACTCTTATATTATCAATATAGAGATAGAGAAATAGAAATGGAGATACACAGGTATGGAAATAATGGTGTAGTTTTTTTTAGTTAATGTTTTATTGTTGACAATATTATAGATGTCCCCTCTTTTTCCCCACTTCCCCCCTTCAACCAGCTCCCATCCCATCCCAGGCCTTTACCACACTATTGTCTGTGCCCATGGGCTATGCATATATGCATATAAGTTCTTTATTTATCCAGAAGAAACATGCTAATGTGTAAAAGTTTCGGCCCTTAAAACTAGTGTTTGTACATGACAATTATTTATATGTTGAAGACTTAACTCCCAAATGTGACTATATTTGGAGTGGGAATTTGGGGAGATTATTAGATTATGAGGGTGGGGCTCTCATAAATAGAATTACTGCTCTTACAAGAAGAGACTCCAGAGAGATGACCTCTATCTCAGCCATGGGTGGATACAGCAAGAAGGCAGCCATCCACAAACCAGGAAGAAGTCTCTGTTCTTGGATTTCCCAGACTCTCTAAAGGTGAGAAATAAATGATTGTTATTTAAGCCACCTGGTTTATGGTATTTTTGTTATAACAAAGCAACTGACTAAGATGACTATAATAGTTACAAATCACTTACACATTTTTTATTCCGTTTTGTAAACTTCACACACAAAATAAGGTCAGCACAGTGAACATTGGATTTAAAAATAACCATCTAATACATTAAGTTAAGGGGGAGTATTGCATATTGTTCATTAAAACAATTTGTTCTTTAGAAATATAGAGTGCACAGGCTTACTCACATTTATGAAAAGTGCTAATTTTTAATCTGCCACTTATATTTTGTTTATAAGTTCTAGAAAATGCAACCCAAACTAGTTCAAGCAAAAACAAACTAACAAATGCATTGGTCATATAGTTGGACAATCAAGGACTAATTTCCCCTCAGGCTTATTTAATTCAGAGACATATACTTTAAAATGGATTTGGTTCCTTTTGTACTTCAACTCTATTTTTCATAATATTGGCTCCATTAATAGACTATAATTGTTTACATGAAGGCTACTGACTTAGTCTGCTCAGACTGCAATAACTGAGTAGATTAACAAAATACCATAGACTGAGTAGTTTAAAAACAGACAGTTAGCCTTAACTGGTTTGGCTCAGTGGATAGAGTGTCAGCCTGTGGACTGAAAGGTCCCAGGTTCGATTCTGGTCAAGGGCATGTACCTTGGTTGCAGGCACATCCCCAATAGGAGGTGTGCAGGAGGCAGCTGATCAATGTTTATCTCTCATTGATGTTTCTAACTCTCTATCCCTCTCTCTTCCTCTCTTTAAAAAAATCAATAAAATATATATTTTAAAAAAAATAAAAAATAAAAACAGACATTTACTTTCTCACAGTTGCAGAGACTGGAAGATCAAGATCAAGGTGCCTTGGTCAGTTTTGGGTGAGAGGGTGAGAGCTCTTTTCCTGGCTTGCAGACTGCTGCCTTCTGTCTATGTCCTTACATAGTTTGAAGAAAGAGAACCTTGGTGTCTCTTTCTCTTCTTAAAGAGCACCAGCCCTATCAGATTAGGGTGTCAAATTTATGATCTCAATTAACCCTTACCACCTCTTCACAAACCCTATCTCCAAATTCAGTCACATTGGGGGTCACAGCTTTAACATATAAATTGGGGGGAACGCAAACATTCAGTTTATAACCTTATGGCCCTGGTCTTCATAAATTCATGTCTTTCTCACAAGCAAATATAACATTCCATTTTAACAATCCAAAGTCTTAATAACCCCCTGGGCCAGTGCTGGGAGTATCAGCACTTATAATCCCTGAATTATTTTAGGGGTCATTCTTCCCCTTTTCTTGAAGGATAACACAGGTTAGCTGCTTTTTCCATTCCATCTTGTTTTCTCTTTTCCCTCTAGTTCCATTAGGCAGTGTTTCTGCTGGTATGATCCCATTTTTATCCCTGGCTGAATAGTGGCTGATTAAAGTAATCCTTTAGACCCATACTAATTTTCTTCTCAAAAGCTTGTTCAGCCAACTTTTAGTGTTCTCTTCAGAATGGCTTCCTAGCATTTTTGCAATATGGATTGAGCATTTTCCAAATATTCAAGTTCTCATTCTATTTTGCTTAAAAATTACTTATTTAATTCATATTTCTTCTTTCACATTTTACTATATACATTCAGGAAGATCCAGACTACACTTTCAATGATTTTCTTAGAAATCTCCTTAGCTAAATATCCAATTTCACGGTCCACAAGTTTTACCTTATGCAAAAGACTAGAACACAATTAAGTCAGGTTATTTGCTACTTTATTACTAGGATTGCCAGTTTCCACAAAACTGTTTCTCATTTCCATCTGAGACCTCCTCCGAAAATCCTTTAATGTCCACATTTCTACCAATCATCCCCTTCATGGAAATCTTGGGCTTTTTAAAGCATATACCTCAAGGCTTTTCCAGCCTCTACCCATTACCCATTTTCAAATCCACTTTCAAATTTTTAAGGTATTTATTACAGCATTTCTCAGTACCAAAATCTGTCTTGGTCAGGGTACTCCAGAAAAACAAAACCAATAGTAGAGACCAACAAAAGTTACAGTGGTGAAGGCAATTTTTATTCAGGACAATTTCAATAAGGGAAAATAAACCACAGTACAAAACTGAGCTTCATTCCAAATTCAACAGTGATAATAAGGATGTAAAGCAGCATGGGATTAGTAAATGGAGATTGACTAACAGGAGAGACATTAAGTCTGGGAAACTTCTGCCTGAACATATAAAAGTATAATATGCTAATTAGACCGGAGGTCCTTCTGGATGATCTTCCGGATGAAGCCAGGGCTGCGAGGGAAGCCGGTGCCAGCAGCCAGGGGAAGGAAGGCCTACACTTGCACGAATTTCATGCATCAGGCCTCTAGTATGCATACATATACAGGAGAGGGCAAAACTTGGTTTACAGTTGATGTATGAAAAAATAGTACAATAATTAACAAATAATAGTTCAAGAATACACGGTGTTTTTCATGCTTACAAGTGTAAACTTACTTGTGTGTGTGTGTGTGTGTGTGTGTGTGTGTTTATATAGAGAGGAAGACACACATGTAGATGTACACTAATAAAAGAGAAATAAGCAAATTGACTATACCTCCATGACGCCTACCAGCCAATCAGGAGTGAGCATGCAAATTAACCCAACAAAGATGGCTGGTTAATTTGCATACACAGATGTGGAGCGAAGACTGAAGGCTCCGGCCCGAGCAAAGACTGAAGACTGAAGACTGAAGAAGCTTGGCTTCTCTGCTGCGGTAGAAGCAGAGAAGCCAAGCCTCACTGTGGCCAGAGCGGAGAAGCCTAGCCTCGAGGCTTGGCTTCTCCGCTGCAGCCAGAGCGAAGGCCTGGGTCCCGAGTGCCGGAGGAAAACTGGTGCTGGTAGCCAGGGGAAGGAAGGCCTATTGCACGAATCTTCGTGCAATGGGACTCTAGTATAACCACAATTATAGCTATATATACAGATGTAAGGAGTTGGTGATAGAGTCACATGGTCCCAAGATCTATCTGCAGATAGTAAGCTGGAGACCTAGGAGAGCTTCTGGCACAGTTCCACCCCAAATGCAGGCCAGCTGTGGGCCCAGGAAAGGCTGATGTTTTCAATTTGGGTCTGAAGGCAGAAAAGAAACAATCTCCCAGCTCAAGGCAAATAGATGAGTTCCCTTTTACCCTGGAGACAGTCATCCTTCTATGTTATTCAGGCCCTCAACTGACTGGATGCAGCCCACTCACTTAGGGAGGGCAACTGCTGTACTCAGTCTATGAAGTCAATGTTAATGTCACCCAGAAACACCCTCATGTACATCCAGAATGATGTTTTAGCAAATATCTAGGCACACAATGGCTTAGTCAAGTTGATATATAAAATTAACCATCACAACTGCCAAGAGGGTATTTACTGATCACTTAAAACATGTCCTGTGACTCACTCCATTTAGATCATCTTACATTATGTCACCATCCCTCCACTAAGCACTACATACAAGGAGATGGATGTACATAAACCTATTGGCAAATCTGGGTTATGTTTCTTTCCTTCAGTCAGTCACACTTGTTCATATGACTCATTTTGATTCTTGACAAGGTCCTCTGCTTCATGACTAGGAATTCAGAGCAGTTGGTAGGAAAGCCACTCCAAATTGATGATATTTCCCAAAGAAAATTCAGACACTTTTTCCAGAAGAAGAAGAAATGGCACACAAAGAACACAAGTTGTTTTTCCAAATTGAAAGCTGATTATTAGAAGTTTGTAATTGGTTACCATGTATATGTAAATAAATAAGATGTATCAATTCATAAGAAACCTGAATGTTGTGCTATAGTATACATTATAAAGAAATTTAAATCAGCACTAAACAACATCTACCTTAAACCATCTATGAGCAAAGAGTCTCTCTAGTTATAATAACACAGGACTCCAAAAATATGCTTCTCTCCCTTTTCATAGTGTTCCTTCTTAGGGATCATAAGGTATTTTTCTGTTATAAAAAGATCAATTCTAATAACTACTTCAATGTCTGGATTTGCATATAAGAAAATATCACTGTAGGTTAGGAGTTCTATATCTTTTCTCTGCCTCAACACTCTTGCTAGGTATGGCCTACTCTCCTCAGTAAAAATGGCTTAGTTAGATCTTAATTCTTATGTGTGCATGAAGGAATACAGTACAGAGGCATTTCCAATCAAGTATGGCCAGCAGGACCTGCCTCCTCCCAGTCCCCAGCAAACCCCTTTCCCCTCACCCATGGAAGCCTCAACCAATTATTGACAGGAGTTGGTATCAATTCTCTCCCATTTGGGGAGTGGAATGTAACTCTGAGGCTCCAGTTCTCCACTGGTTTTCAGAATTTGCCATTGGGTTTGAGTTCCAGTTACCTACTAGGATATCTTGAATAATAGCACACACTTAAGTGGCTGCCTTTTTAATAGTGTCCTCCCAAAGTCATGATCACCTGGAAAGTCAGAATGAGACCTTATTTGGAAATTGGTCTTTGAAGAGATATTTAGTTACGTATCTTGAGATGAGATTATAATGGATTAGTGTAGACCCTAAATGTGCTGAGAGTATTCTTATCAGAGGCCCTAAAAAGCAGAGACACAGGGAAGAAAGTCATGTGAAGAAGGAGGTGTGGATTGAAGGTATGCTGCCACAAAGCAAGGAATGCCAGGAGCCAAGAGAACCTGGAAAAGGCAAGGAAGGATTCATCATGGAACCTGGATCAGGTGTGGCCCTACCAAAATCTTAATTTTGGAATCTGAACCCCTGAACTGTGAGAGAATACATTTCTATTGTTGTAAGCCACTAAGTTTATGACTATTTGCAATAATACTCCATAAGAAAACTAGTACATTTCCCATCCCTGCCTTGCCTCACTTCTATACTCCCTATGGAAGTTTCCTGGAATCTTGTTCAAAATAAACGGCTTGCATGCAAATAATTAAGTTAGGGTCTGGTTACCCAAATTAAGACATTGACCAAACTTTTGTGAAAAGTATTGATTTTCTGAATTTCAATCTGTTGTCCTCCAATTTACTAAGACTGATACAGAATAACAGATAGACCTTTTGCATATCTGCACTCATTTTCTGGCATCGATGTGCTGGCTGGATGATTTACAGAGTTGTAGCCCACAGGGACATATTCGAGAGCTTGTAAATAGCTCTTCCACACTTTTCCTCGTATTTCTGAAAGCCAGCAGAATGACAGTGATGGCAGTTATGCCTCTGTTTTTGGCTGGAGCATATTCTGCCTGAGCCAGGCTTGCTGCTCTCAGAGTTTGTTTTAGAATAATAATCAATGTTGACTTGACATAGATCCAGGAGAGAGATCCATAGACTGCCATCCATGCATGGACACAAAGGAGTCATTTCCTTTTAGTCTGTACTGTAAAAGGCACTCTTCTAAATGAGAGATAATCTTATTTTTAATGTTTTTATATCTATAATTTATTATAAATTAAATTAAAGTTTTCAAATACAAATTTTTAACAACTCATTTTCTTCCTTTCAAGTTTTTTATGTGCATTAAAGTAAATGCTCATTCACATTTTTTAGTTTTATTTCATATTTTAGCTCTAACTGTCACAATTTATATATAGCATTGTGCCAATTTTAATGTTTTGCTAGTATGTTTTAGTAATAGGGATTAATAAAAAAGTATACTGAAATTTTAAGTTGCAGCAAAAACATACCATCTAATTCAGGGCTTTTAAAAAACATATGTTAAAATATAGGTGAGCAAGTTTAAATTGTGGTCAGTTTTCAGATTTTCTTATCTCATAAAACTTGCATCACAGAATCTCAAGTGTTTTCATTTAGTACTGAATGCTGCTGGGAAATATCAAGTATTTCAGTTGCTACCAAAAGGTCAGCTACTAAAGAGAAAAGTCAGTAAAAAGGGTTAACTGGCTCACAGATACCTTTCCATGTGACTCAAATTTTGGATAAAGTACACTGGCTTCCTACAAGGAGAATTGATTTCTAAGCCTAGTAATCACAGTACTTCATGACTCAGGTCCAGTTTTCTAGAAAAACTCTCATATTCTCTTTGTTCCCTTGAAAATCATCAGCTGTCTAAACCACCCAGTGAAGTTTCCAATGGCCTATGGAGTAATGCCTCTTTCCTGTTCTCATCCCTTGACTATGGAGTATTCTATTCTTTAATTTAAGACCAGTTGCTTTGTCGGTTTTAGAAAAAGCTATGGTTCTATGGAAAATTTTATAGATATAGATATAGATATAGATATAGATATAGATATAGATATAGAGATATATGTATATCTATAGATGCATATCTATATATGTGTATATATGTATATATATATATATATATATATATATAGAGAGAGAGAGAGAGAGAGAGAGTATACTATCTATATATATATAAATCTATATATAAAAACAGGCAATATGCTAATTAGCCGGGCGTCACGACTGCTCAGTAAGAGGCTGCATCACGACCGCTCAGGAAGTGCTGCGTGCGCAGATGGGCAGGAGGGGACTGCATGCTGCCCCCAGCCCCAGCGGCCATAGGGAGGCTGGGGCTGGGGGCGGGCCAGAGTGGAGACACAACACACAGGAGTACCTGCCCCCACCCCAGCGGACACAACTCGGTGGCTGGGGGCGTGCTCCGAGCAGCCGCTGCACGGCTTGGAGCATGCCTCCACTGCAGCAGACACAACACAGCAGCTGGTGCTACGCGGGTCAGGCGTGGGTCCCGGCCCCCCATGGGGTGCCTCCTCACATGGTTGGAGGCGGGGTGCCTCATCGCGTGATTTCAATCACATGCTGGCCCTCTAGTGATTCTATAAATATATATATATATATATGTAAACTATAGTTCTATAAACAAATACATGTATGATATTTTAACCAATTGTAAGATAAAATACTTCTCTATTTATGTTTAATATAGAGCTCTTAAATATTTATGTGAGAATGGCAAGAAAGGAATAAAAATATGTCAGGAGCCAAGAGTTGGTCAAAGGATTATCTCTGACCTTACTTCAGTAAGTTACTGAAACAGAAACTAGGCCCACTTCCTCTTGCCTGAGGACAAAGCATTCCTTCTGTAGCCGCCCTTCAACCGCCACACCCTTTATCTATAGTCAGCACCCTTTACGACTTTAGCCGATTATCTAAGTCCACATGACCTGTTCAGCCCCCACCCCTCCTAGGCATCTCCCCTTCTAGAAACCACATATAAGGAACACTGTAAGAATAAAATTTCGAGGCTTTATCAGAAACCCGTTTGTCTTGCCTCCATTCTTTGCGTCCCTTGTCTGTCTCTCATTCTCTTAGGTGTGCCGCCTCGGTACCCCCGTTAGAAGACCCCGCTGGCCGGGGCAAAAATACACAATTTTTTATTGTGAGGTAACTTTAAATATACTAAATTTATGATAATTTTATGGCACTTATAAAACAACTAGAGGCCCAGTGCATGAAAATTCATGCACTAAAGGGGGCGTCCCTCAGCCTAGCCTGCCCCCTCTCACAGTCCGGGAGCCCTCAGGGGCGAGAGGTGACCTGGGGATCAGGGGAAGGTGACACCCCATCATACCTCTGCTGCTGCCACTGCCGGCAGCACAAGCCTTGGCTGGGCCTGGTTACCTGAGCCTTGGGTGGCCCTGGGCAGCTGGGCAGCCAACATCTGAGGCTTGCCTGCACCTTGGGCCGGCCCTGGGAAGCTGGGGGGCTGAGGGGACTGGGGGACTCCGGAGGCAGGTGCACAGAGTGGCCCAGCCTGCCTGGGGGCGGGCCCCCACATGCCTGCCACCCCGACGGGGCTGAGGGGACTTGGCACCGCCATCTTGTGGCTGTGGGCACCACCATCTTCGAGGGCATGGCAATCAATTAGCATATTCCCTCCTTATTGGCTGTGGGCGCTGCCATCTTTGAGAGTGGGCAGTCAATTAGCATATTCCCTCCTTATTGGCTGTGGGCGTCGCCATCTTTGCGATGGCATGAGGGTCAATTAGAATATTCCCTCTTTATTAGATAGGATTAAGTCCCTGTGTTCCTACTTAATGTAATTTATTACATTTTAAATGAGTATATGGCATGTTTTTTAATTAACTATATTTCTTTTTATCTTCTCTTTACCAAGTATTATTTTTTCAATAATAAAATATAACTATATACAAACAGAAATGTTTATGATATAGATAGGTTAATTAGCTGAAAATCTCAACTAGGGATTGAGTCATAAGTAAAATGTTAGAATATCTCTCTCTTTTTAGCCCTTCAAAATATTGACAGCCCCAGCTGGTTTGGCTCATTGGGTAGAGTATCAAATCTAACCTGAAGGGTCCCAGGTTCAATTCAGTTAAGGCAGTGATTCTCAACCTTCCTAATGCCATGACCCTTTAATATAGTTCCTCATGTTGTGGTGACCCCCAACCATAAAATTATTTTCATTGCTACTTCATAAGTGTAATTTTGCTACTGTTATGAATCATAATGTAAATATCTGTGTTTTCTGATGTTCTTAGGCTCTACAGCAGCGGTTCTCAACCTGTGGGTTGCTACCCACAGGTTGAGAACCGCTAGCAGGGTCACCTAAGACCATCGCGACCCACAGGTTGAGAACCACTAGCAGGGTCACCTGAGACCATCGGAAAACACAGATATTTACATTACGATTCATAACAGTAGCAAAATTACAGTTATGAAGTAGCAACGGAAATAATTTTAAGGTTTGGGGTCACCACAACATGAGGAACTGTATTAAAGGGTAGCCGCATTAGGAGGGTTGAGAACCATGAGTTAAGGGCATGTACCTTGGTTGCAGGCTCCGTCCCCCACATGCTAGAGGCAACCAAATGATGTGTTTCTTATATATATATGTTTCTTTCTGTGTGTCTCTCCCCCTCCCTTCCACACTTTCTTTCTTTTTTTTTTTTTTAATATATTTTATTGATTTTTTACAGAGAGGAAGAGAGAGGGATAGAGAGTTAGAAACATCGATGAGAGAGAAACATCGATCAGCTGCCTCTTGCACACCCCCTACTGGGGATGTGCCCGCAACCAAGTTACATGCCCTTGACCGGAATCGAACCTGGGACCCTTGAGTCCGCAGGCCGACGCTCTATCCACTGAGCCAAACCGGTTTCGGCCCCTTCCACACTTTCTAAAAATCAATGGGAAAATATCCTCGGGTGATGATTAACAACAATAAAAAAATTTACAAATTTTAGGTATTAATACTTAAATACCATTTTTGGTCATTAGAATTAAATTATTCCTTGACTTGTTTGTTAGATTAACACTGTAAAAATCTCTAGGTATAAGTTCAACCTGGGTTTTTAATGGGAGTTAAATTGAGGAGGAATATAAGTTATCAAATTTGTTTTTGTTTTTGTATGATCAGAAAGGTATCTTCATTCATCCCATTCAGAGCAGTTGAACATTTTGCCCATAATCATAACCTCAAGCTGATTGTGGTGATAATGAACCATAAGGATGGACTGCTGTAAGAATTGGATAAATAAATGCAGGGACATTAATGTTGAAGTTTTATAAAGGATAAGTTTAAGTATAGAAGGGAATTCAAGGGAATAAATTAAAATCTTACCTATAATTCTTCAAGCAATTTACTTTAGGGTCCTAGAATTCCCAGAAGTACATTGCTATTTTGGCAAATGATATAAAATGTATACCTTAATTGTTTCTAATATTGAAAGTGTTTTTACATCTAGATTTTTACTCATTAAGCCTGGCCACTCCTGCAATAAACTTACTGTGATAGAAGCATAGTCTGTGTCCCAATGCAGCACATCAACCATTTCTGCACACCATGAACAACAGTGCCCATTTTCACCTAGAATGAGGAATGTTTGTTTTTTGTTTTAAAATCTGGCATCGATGTAGACTCTATATGTGACTGCACACATAGTGCTATTGATCTAAATTTGCAATGTATAACACACAAATATTTTCTTTCTTTTCATTTTTTATTCAATTCAGTTTTGTCATCTTCACTCATCAATAGTCTAAATCCACACATCTTTACCTCAAAAATACCCATTAAAATTTATAAAATATATGATAGTTTCTCTTGCATGCTTCTTTCTTATTGTTTTGCACCAGATATTCTGGTTTTGAGTTCTGCTCATGATGAAAAATGTAGATTTAGTCCATTCCTTTTTACTGCTTTATTATTTTTCCACAATTCCACATTTTATTTATTGATTTTTTAATGTAAAGTACATTTAAGCTTTTTTCAAGTTTGTGCTCTTTTAATCAGTGCTGCAATGAATATCCTTGTGTCTATCTCTTTGTAGCTTTGCAAACTTTTCTCTAAGGCACATACACTGAGTGGCCAGATTATTATGATCTCTGAATGCATAATAATCTGGCCGCTCAGTGTATATCCTATATAATAAAAGGCTAATATGCAAATTGTCCCCTTGACCAGGAGTTTGACCAGCAGGCAGACTGGCCAACCGCCCATGTCCCCTCCCCCTGCCCAGGCTGGCTGGACCCTACCTATGCACAAATTCATGCACCGGGCCTCTAATATATATACTGAGTGGCCAGATTATTATGCGTTCAGAGATCATAATAATCTGGCCACTCATTGTATATCAAAAGTGGAATTATTGGGTCATTGAAAACGTTTCCTAAATGTTGTCCAGCAAATGGCTGTGCAAATTTATGTTCCTATCACCAGTGCATGAGGACTCCAGTTTCTTCATACTCTCACTACAAACTTGGATTTTTGCCTTTCTGGTGGATTAAAAATTAGTTCTCATTATTTTAGTAATATGTACACTCCTATTTACTGATGAACTTGGGCATTTCTTATATGTGTATAAGTAATTTTAATTATTTCTATTGTGAATTACCTCTCAAATTATGATATTTGCATAGATTTAAAATATTAGATCTAATACCATATTATTATGCTATGTTGGAACTATCTTTGACAAATCTTTTGGTCATTTATCTGTTTATTAAGGTGTGCTTTATAGAAAATAAATCATTAATATTTATGTGATTAAAACCACATATTTCCTTTGCTCTTGCATGTTTTGCCTTTTTAAATAAAAACAACTTTACCCACCTTAGTCTTATAAAAGTATTTGTTTTACTTTAAAAATAATTATTTTTATTTTTCAATTACAGTTGACATACAACAACCCAGTGATTAGACATATGTAACTTATTAAGTGTTCACCCCGATAAATCTAGTACCCATTTTATAGCATACATACTTATTACAATATTATTGACTATATTCCCTCTGCTGTAATTTACATTCTAATGACTATTTTGTAATTACCAATTTGTACTTCTTATTCTCTTTACTTGTTTCACTCATCACCCCCAACACTCCTTCCATCTAGAAATCATCAAAATGTTCTCTGTATCTATGAGTCTGTTTATGTTCTGCTTGTTCATTAATTTTGTTTGTTAGATTCCATATATAAGTGAAACCATATGGCATTTGTTGCCTGACTTATTTTACTTGGCACAATACTCTCTCAACCCATCCATGTTGTTGCAGTTGGCAGTATTTCATTCATTTTTATGGCTGAGTAATATTCCATTGTATATATGCACCACTTCTTTATTCATTCATCTACAGATGGAACACCTACGTTGCTTACATATTTTGGTTAATGACACAATGAATAAATGAATGTATGTCTTTTTGATGTAGTGTTTTGAGTTTCTTTGGATAAATACCCAAAAGTGGAATTGCTGGGTTCTTTGACTCTTGTTATATAGCCTTTGTTATACAAAAGGTTAAAGACAAAGAGATAATTAAAATATCCTATCTTTTTGCTACCTCAGCTTTTTGTTTGTTTGTTTATATTTTCTTGAAATATCTTTACATTTAGTCTGTCTGTGTCTTTTGATCTTAAGTGATTCTTTTACAGACAGCATATATAAAGGTTTGTTTTGTTATCCATTCAGGCTCCATATGTCTTCTGATAGGAGCATTTAATCCATTTGCATTTAAAGTAATTGGTGATAGATATGTATTTATTGCCATTTCATTGTTCATATTTTTAATCATTTTTTCTTCTTCTTAAAGAAGACCCTTTTACATTTCATGTACCAGTAATACTGGTTTAGCAGTGATGACCACCTTTAGGCTTTTCTTATCTATAAAGCTCTTTATTTGTCCTTTGATTCTAAATAACTTTGCTGGGTAGAGTAATATTGGTTGTAGGTCTTTGCTTTTCATCACTTTGAATATTTCTTGCCAATCCCTTCTGGCCTGCCAAGTTTCTGTTGAGAAATCAGCTGACAGTCTTATGGGAGCTCCCTTGTAAGTAACTAATTGCTTTTAAAATTCCCTCTTTGTATTGCCCTAGCTGGTTTGGCTCAGTGGGTAGAATATTGGCCTGTGGACTGAAGAGTCCCAGGTTCAATTCTGGTCAAGAGCATATGCCCAGGTTGCGGGTTCGATCCCCAGTGTGGGGTGTGCAGAAGGCAGCCAATCATGATTCTTTCTCATCATTGATATTTCTATCTCTCTCTTTCTCTCCCTCACTGAAATCAATAATATATATATATATATATATATATATATATATATATATATATATACTAGCACATTAAAAAAGGAATTAATGAGAGGAAATATTTTAATATAGCTATTTTCCCTTTCTCTATAATAGAAGTGTCAGAGATGAAAGAAAATTAGTAAAATGTATATGAAAATATTCCTCCTGTCAGAGTCTGGGGCACACCACAGGAACCAGAGTCAAGTCCCTGCCCACCCACATGCACCTCAATATCGTGTAAGACCAAGACCTAGCCTACCGCACCCACATTGGGCAAGATTCAGACCTGCCCGGCCCCACCTCCGTCAAGCCCCACCTGGCCTCAAGTTGTTGGCCCGGCACTAGGGTGGGGGGCATGGCCTGAGGTCCCTTGTCAAGCCCCGCCAGGCAGGGGGAACAGCCTCAGGTCCCCCACCCTGACCCGGTGCCAGTGTGGGGTTCACAGCCTGAGGTCCCTCGGACCAGGCCAGGGCAGGGGGTGCAGCCTGAGGTCCCTTGTCAAGCACCACTAGGTGGGGGGCGCAGCCTCAGGTCCCCTGCCCCGGCCCAGCACCACACAGCCTCAAGTCCCTGCTGATTGCTCATTAAGACTTGTTACATCTTATTTTACAGGATCCCCACCTCTGTTGTGGGTGCAGCCATTTTGTTACTGAATGACAGTCAATTTACATATTCCCTCTTTATTAGATAGGATATTTTAATTCTCTCTTTGTCTTTAACCTTTCTCATTTTAATTATGATGTGTCTTGATGTGGGCCTCTTCGGTGTCATCTAGTTTGGGACTCTCTGTAGTTCTGGATTTGATTGTCTATTTTCTTCACATAAAGTTAGGGAAATTTTCCATCATTATTATTTCACACTAGTGGCCCAGTGCACAAAATTCATGCACAGGGGTGTCCCTCAGCCCTGCCTGCACCCTCTCCAATCTGGGACCCCTCAGGGGGTGTCTGACTGCCGGCAGTGGGACATCCCTCTCACAATCGGGGACCGCTGGCTCCTAACCGCTCACCTGCCTGCCTGCCTGATCACCCCTAACCACTCTGCCTGCTGGCCTGATCACCTCCAACAGTCCCCCCCACTGGCCTGATCACCCTCAACTGCCCTTCCCTCCTGGTCTGATCGCCCCTAACTGCCTCAGCCCCACCACTTGGCTTTGTCCGGAAGGACATCTGGAAGGTCTCCCGGTCTAATTAGCATATTACCCTTTTATTAGTATAGATAGTTTTTCAATTCCTTGCTTTCTCTCTTCTCCTTCCAGCATTTCCATGATGTGAATATTGTTGTGCTTGAAGTTGTCCCAAAGGATCCTTATTCTATCCTCAATTTTTAAAAATTCTTTTTTTTTTTTCTGTTCTATTTCCTTATCTTCTAATTCTCTCACTTGGTTTTCTGCTTCATCTATTCCACTGTTGATTCCTTATAATGTTTTTTTCATTTCAGTTAATGTGTTCTTTCTGACATTTTAAAAATTTTTTTCTATCTCCATTGTTATGTTTCCTGTCTCTTTGATGATGTTCTCACTAAGTTCATCCACTTTTCCCCTAAGTTCACTAAGCATCCTTATAACCAGTGTTTTGAACTCTGGATCTGGTAGATTGCTTGTCTCCATTTCCTTTAGTTCTTTTTCTGGAGTTTTGTTCTGTTCTTTCATTTAGGAGGTATTTCTTTGTCTACTCATTTTGGTTGCCTCCTTGTGTTTGTTTCTGTATATTAGGTAGAGCTGCTACATCTCCCGGGCTTACTAGATGGGCCTCATAAAATAGGTGTCCTGTAGCATCTAGTGGCACAACCTCCGTGTTCACCTGAGCTGGGCATTTCAGGTACAACCCAGTGTGTCTATGTATACCCTCTTATAGTTGAGCCTTGATTGCTGTTGCCACCTTATGGTAGAAATTATTCCAGAAAATTGGCTGTGAAGATTGGTTGCAATCATCGTGGGAGATCAACTATGCTGGGACCAACCCCATGGAGCAGGACTTACTTCAGTGGGGCTTGGGTGCCCTCTGAGTGCTCCCATTCAATGTTTCACTTGTGCAGGTGGTTGGGTGTTGTATCAATGTGGTCTGAAGTTGTTCACTAGGTGGGCTGTTATTGGGGCCTCCCAGGAGTTCTAGGCCAAGGTTAACCATCACCTGTCCCCTGTCTATGATCACCTGGCATGAGCTACAGAGCAATTTGCAAATGGCTTCTACTTGTTCTGGGCTTGGACATGCCCAGGAGAGGCCAAGCTGTGAACCAAGGTTGGATCCAGCTGCTAGTGCCAGTCACAGAGCCATTTAGCTAGAGGTATGGGGCATGTTGAGGCCAGATGCTGCTTGTTTAAGAGATTTTAGAATGCCTGCAGCATGAGCCAGGGCAGGCCATTTGTATGGAAAGGCCACTAGAAACAGCTTGGGTGAGCCAGCCAGTTGGGTGGGATGGAGTCTCAGGAATCACCAGGGCAAGGGGGAGTGTAGATAGGTTGATGGAAACTCAGATATGGTGCCTGCTTTCCAGCTCTGTGGGGAAAGGGGACTTCAGAAAAGGAAAAGTGGCCTCTGCTTTCACTCTCCAGCTTTCACCCTGATTTCAGATAATTCATTTCCTCTCTGTATGTCCCTGGTGCCTTTTGAGCTGCTGCCCCAGCAGAGGAGTTCAGGGCCAGTAAGTCAGTGTACAGAACCTTTAAGAGAAAATGGTCTGGTATCTAGCAGCCCTCTCTTTCACACAGCTATAATCTCTGCTGGTTTTTACAGCCAGAAGTTATGGGGACTTCTCTTCCTGGAACTGGACACCTGGGATGGGGGTCCTGGTGTGGGACTGAGACCCCTTGCTTTTCAGGAGTGACCTCTACAGCCGAGATATCCCTCTGGATTCTTACCTGTCACACGTGGCTGTGGGACCACACTGTTCTGTGTCTCCACTGCTCCTGCCACTTTTGATGTGGCTTCTTCTTTATTTTCTTATTTGTAAGACTTCTGTTCAGTTAGATTTTAGGCAGTTCTGAATGATGGTTGTTCTATAATTTTGATGTGGTTATGGGTGAATGTGAGAACGACATTTACCTATGCCAGAATCTTGACTGGAACACTAAGTATTTTTCTTTTTATAATTCTCTTTTTATAATTCTATAAGTTTGTTTTCTCACTTATAGTTCACTAGAGGCCCAGTGCATGAAATTCGTGCACGGGGGTCCCTCAGCTCCACCTGCACCCTCTACAATCCAGGAGCTCTCAGGGGATGTCCTACTGATGGCTCAGGCCCACTCCTGTGGTTCTCTGCTCTCTGCGGGGCCTGGGGGTTTCACTGCAGCCATGGAGATGAAGCCCCCATGCCCTGCTGTCTGCTCTCTGCCTGCTGCCGCCATGCGAAGGAAGCCCCAATGCCCTGCAGTGTGCTCTGTCTGCCAGGCCTGGAGGCTTCGCCGACACTGACACACTAAGGAAGCCCCTATGCCCTGTTGCCCTGGCTCTGTCTGCGGGGCCTGGGGCTGTTCCCGCCACCACCTTACTAAGGAATCCCCAAGCCCTGCTGTCTGGGCTCTGTCTGCCAGGCCTGGGGCTTCACAGCCACCCCCCTGCGAAAGAAGCCCCCAAGCCCTGCTGTCTGGGCTCTGTCTGCTGGGCCTGGAGGTGTTCCCGCAGCCTCTGCGCTAAGGAAGCCCCCAAGCCCTGCTGTCTGGGCTCTGTCTGCCGTGTCTAGGGGCAGATCCAGCTTCGCCTATTGGTCGTGAGAACCCTTGATGGGCTGACGGGCCCAACCGCTGCAGCACTGGCTGAGCTGCAGCACCGGCGGAGCGGGAAGGCTGTATCTGCCCCCTCCGGAGGCAGATCCAGCCTGCCGCTTGGGTCCCGCAAGCCTGTCCTGGCTCTGTCTGCCCGCCGCTTGGTCCGCGCGAACCCCCGCGGTGCTGAGGGGCCCAACCACTGCAGCACCGGCAGGGTGGGAAGGCTGGATCTGCCCCTTCCGGCAGACAGGCCCAGACACTCCAGCAGCAGGGCTGAGGGGACTGGGTGCTGCCATCTTGTGGCTATGGGGGCCGCCATTTGTCATGGAGTGATGGTTAATTTGCATATTACTCTTTTATTAGATAGGATTCTTTTGAAATAATTTTGATTTAATGTCTAATTCTCTAAATAATGATGTAATTTTCCCAACCCCAATAAACAATTCTTACCTAATTGATTGGTCCTTGCTGGGATTATTATTGAATTTCTATTAAATTTACAATCTAAATCAATGATAATTGATGACATTTTAATGATGTTTATAAAGATTCTGTTCATTTTTTATTTTACTATTTAGTCATACTTTTTGCAGCTGTGGTAAATGTTGTATATTTTCTATTAAATACCAAAAAGGAACATTGATGCTAATTTATTCTGTTTGTTAGATATCTAACTACCTTTCTGAACTTGGTATTTCTAATAATTTGCATATGGTATTAGGTTTTCTAGGTAAAATGATGATAGTGTCTACATTTTTGTCTTATTGCATTGTTGAGATTCTCAATACTTTCTGGTAAACATGGTGGGTAATCAGCTGACATACTCCAGTTAGACTTAACTATATCAGATCTGAATGTTTGATATTAATTCTGGACTACATTTTAAATATTTTAAAGATTATCACTGAATGTTGTCAATCTTTATTTTTCCCAATTATAAGTAGAATGCTTTAAAGCTATTTTCATTATGTATAACATATATATATATATATATATATATATATATATATATATATATATATATATAAATCTTTACATAAATAACCTTAATCATATGCAGAAATAAGCCTTTATTCCTTTTCTTTTTCTAAGACCTTTCATAATAAGTAGTTATTAAATGCTACCAAATGCTTTGTAACAATATGGTTTTCTGTTTTATTTTGTTTGTGGGGCATCTTACAGGGATTGACTTTTCTGATCCATTTATTCTTGGGATAAATCTTTTTTTAGTTATTATTTCAATAAAGCATTGGAAACATTTAGTTAATAGTTTAATTAAAAACATGGCTCAGTCCTGGCCAGTGTTTGCTCAGTGTTTAGAACATCAGGCCATGCACCAAAGTATCACGGTTTGATTCCTGGTCAAGGGTACTTATGTGGGTTGCAGGTTTGATCCCCGGCCCCAGTTGGGGTGTGTGTGGGAGGCAATCAATTGATGTGTTTCTCTCAATTGATGCTTCTCTCTTTCCCTTTCCCCTCCCTCCCTCCCGCCCTCCCTCCCTCCCTCTCACACTCTCTAAAAATCAATGGAAAATATATCCTAGGGTGAAGATTAACAACAACAAAATGACTCAGTTTTATAGGCAAGTTGATCTATACATTTTATTTCTATACTGTCCTTATGAGTTTTGAATCATGATTATATTAGTCTCATAAAATCAGTTCTTACTATCACTTATAATGGAAATAATTATTATGTATATTGAGCACTTACCACATAGTAGGCATTTTTTATGCACTTCACCAATATAAATTCTGAAATTACATTATAACTCAATGAATTTTAAAATATGACAATCAAATTTCTGTTTCTTTTCCATTTTCTTTTACCAATAACCCAGTGATTTGTCACAATTACTATTATTGCCTTTTAATACAGAGATATGCTATCAATTAACATTTACTGAGCACTTGAAGTCTTCCAAATCTTATACATTTATTAATTCATTTATTCCCCACAACAACACTATGAGGTAGGAATCATTATTCTAAATTTATGTGAAAAAATGTATGGGTTTGGGCAGGGTTATATGAGTGGAACCAGGGTTCTACTTACTGGCAAGGTAAGAAGGTGGCAAGAATTAGTAGAAAAAATAAAGTGACAGATTGTTTTCTTAACTTGCGATGGCAATTGGAAAAAAACAAAACAAAACAGTAAGATGATTTCTATGCTACTCACATAATTTTTAGTATTAAGTTAAACTGATTAAAATTTATGATCTGTATAGTTTTAATTAAAATGCTATTAAACCTCCTGATATCATAAACACAAATTAAATGCTAAGGAATAGTCCTCTCTCATATGTACAATTCCCAAGAGTATGTAATGTTTTCTTTGTATTAAACCACTATCAATTCATCTAATTCTTTTAAAAATATATTTTACATGTACATTTGTAAAATAGTTAGAAAAATACAATTGTGTAGCTTAAAATAATTTACATATAACCCTTATTTCATGGACATTTAATAGATGTTTAATGAATAAATAAAAGTTTTAACATTTATAGTCTATAAATATTTTTTAAAATCATGTATATAAACATTTTTAGAAAATAAATGTGTAAGTCAATAGTTGTATGTGGTAAGCTGAATAACAGCCCCCAAAGATGTTCATGTCCTAATCCTGAGCACACACAGGTGTTAGTTTAAAGATGCTTGTTGGAAATGTGCTCTCCCTCCAAGGAGCACAGCTGTGCCTTTCCTTGTCCCCTCTTCTTCCTCCACAGGCATGCATATCCTAGCCTCTAAGGGACTCCAGGAGTCTTGCAATCAGCGGAGCAATGGGCAACAGTGGCCGCTCGTCCAGGCTAACCCCCTGAATCTGTCTTCAAGACCCCCCTTTTCTCTGACTTCCCAATGAGCCAAAGCAGCCCACCTAGGCTCTCCTGTTGTTTCTTCTATTCTAAGCCCTTCCTTGTTTCCCAGCTTTAATAAATAACCTCTCAAAATAAAAAACAGAAGAGAAAATAAAAATGCTTGTTGGACAAAACATGTTGGAATATCAACATATCCTTGGTTTATTTGGATTTGGAGGGATAAATATTTGACATCCGGGAATATTGCTAATTCCTATCAATAAAACTACTTGAAAAAGTCCTGGAGTCTTTATGGAGACAGCGGCTTATGGAAAAAGCCCTGAGTACTAACCAGCAATAACTGCTGGAATTTGGTTCAGAGAATTTCCATTTGAGGGCAATTGTTTTGTTTCTGTTTCTCTGTGGTAGTCTCATATTGAGATGAATGAATGCTTCTAGAAAAAGAGTATTTCATTTGCATTTTTAAGGGATGAGAATTGAACCAGTTGAAATTATTTTTTAACTTATCACTCACAGTCAATTATTTTTCAGACAGGTGAGATAAATTTGGACTCTGCATATGCACAATGCAGACTTTTGCCATGTAATATCATGAAAATTCCCTTGGTCTATCTTGGGGTTGAATTATGTTCTCCTCTTCCCTTCATGTATAATATATTTACCCTGGTACCTGTGAATATAAATTTTATTTGGAAATAGAGTCTTGATGATGTAAAAAGTTAAGATGAGGTTATATTGGATTATAGAGGGACCTCATTTCAATGGTTGATGTCCTCATAAACAGAAATATTTGGACATATATAGGTATTCATAGGAAAGAAAGCCATGTAATGAAGGATACAGAAATTGGAACAATATAGTTACAAACAAAAATTCCAAAGGAAGTTTTTTCAAACTCATCTCTCTCTCTCTCTCTCATTTTCATTTATTTTTGTTTTTAATTTTAGGCCACACAAGGGGTCTACATTGGCTCAACCTGATATTGTAAGAAGTGAAAAGCTCTTATCTCTAACCCCACCTCTACAAATAATGTATGCATACCATAAGAAACCATCGTTTGCCAAAGTGCCATGATGCTATTTTTCCCTTATGTTTATACATGTTGTCATCTCTATTGGGATTCTTTTTTTTAATTTTTACTAGTATTCTATCTCTTCTACTTTCCAGCTAAACCCACTCGGAATATCTGAGGATAAAACAAGCATTTTATTTGCTTGTATTTTTGCATATATCATTATATAATAGTGCAAGGACACTGGATATAATATTTTTACATCCCAGGTCTTGGAATAAAACATACATTCTTTGTAAAATGGGGGGCAGGTAATAGTTTGATGTGTCATCATTTTTATTAATATTCATCAGAAATTACTAAAGAGAAGTTCATGACCTTCATTTTATATATATCTACACTAGTAAAAGAGAAAGATGTAAATTGACCGTACCTCCTCGACACCCACCAGCCAATCAGGAGTGAGTATGCAAATCAACCCAACAAAGATGGTGGGTTAATTTGCATATGCAGCCGGGGGATGGGCGCCAAGCCCGCAGCCTCCTGTGACCATCGCCGGCCTGGGGAGGTGAGGGCAGAGGCTCCAAGCCCAGCCCGCAGCCTCCTGTGACCATCGCCGGCCTGGGGAGGTGAGGGCAGAGGCTCCAAGCCCAGCCCGCAGCCTCCCGGGACCATCGCCGGCCTGGGGAGGCGAGGGCAGAGGCTCCAAGCCCAGCCCGCAGCCTCCCGGGACCATCGCCGGCCTGGGGAGGCGAGGGCAGAGGCTCCAAGCCCAGCCCGCAGCCTCCCGGGACCATTGCCGGCCCGGGGAGGTGAAGGCAGAGGCACCAAGCCCCGCCGGCAGGGCCCCGGGACCATCGCAGGCATGGGGTTGCTGAGACCCAGGCCGGCCCTCTGACCACAGATCCACAGCTTCGCAGAGACCAACTCTACCAGGCCGCTTGGAGGCCATGTGGCTTGGCCACAGGGTGCCTGTTTAAGATGTGACACAGAGAGGACGTGTGGGAGGAAACCCAAAGAATGGGATGTGGGGTTGCAAGACTCACTTCCTTTGGGCTTTGTCCTACTTGGTCTTGGTCCTTTTTTTTCAGGCCTGGAGCCCAAGCACTGCAGGAAAGAGGGATGGATGAAGGCCGAATGTGGAAGAAAGGAGGTAACCCAGGTGAGGGTGGAGACCTAGCAGAGGCGCGAGTCTGACTGCGGGGCTGCCTGAGGGGTGGCTCCAGGGCGAGCGCCGTGGCTTTGGCGAAACGGCCAACCAGGAGGCAGGTGTTCCAAGGGGCTCAGAGCAGTGCCTCACCATCCCTATATGAGGACACCCCACACAGGCGCTGCCTTTGCCAACAGGCTCTGGGCGACATCTGCAAATGCTACTGCAACCTCTAACATTCTGAGCAAAGAACTGACCCTGTGCCCCTCTGGGTGCCAGGCTTGCTAGGAGTGTGCTGTCACCAATGCCATAAATCAAAGGCAAAAACCTGGCGAGGCAGGGAGCACGGGAGGGGTCTCAGGCAGGGGCAGGGATCTGCCTCACCTGCAGAGAGAGAGGTCCTGCAGTGGCCCCAAGATGCACGTGGGACTGGTCAGGGACCAAGGGGCATGGAAGGACGTCTGGGGGAGGGTCAAGGACCCGCAGCTCTGAGGTGGGGATTGAGGGGCGGCGCCACCTCAGTGCAGAGTACCTGACTGACTGACACGATTCAGAGAACCTCCCGGCGTTAACCAGCTAACCGGGCCTCGCCCAGGTGGCCTTCACACTTCAAAGGCGACAAGTCCTGCTCCCGCCTTGGCCCAAAAGCAAGCCCTTGCCTGCCCTGCCCCACTGCAATGCATGCCTGCACAGTGAGTGCAAAGCCTTCCGCCTGCTCCGGAGAAGGGGAGTCAGTAAAGAATGGGGGCAGGGGACAGGGGAGAGGAAATAATGTGGAGTGTCTGTGATGAAGAGGTGCTTGAGAAAGAGGCTCAGAAGCCTGATGGGAAGGTTTGTTCTGTTTGCCCGGTGGCTGCCTCTTAGGAAGGGCAGAGAGCATGGCTCTGAGGAATCCCTGAGCACTGAGTCAAGTTCCATAGCCAACTGGAATTGGCCTCAGTTTCCTGGTCTGTAAAATGGATTAAGCGTGTCCCAGTGCCTTCACTGAGCTTTGGTGGCCACTTGAGATACTATATAAGGAAAGTGATGAAGAAGTGAGAAAGAAAAGGAAAGGCAAACAACACAAAAGAAAGACTGAAAGGAACCTGTAAACCCATTGTCACTTAAATAGGGAATAGTCAATAGTGTTGTAATGATGGCATGATGCCAGGTGGGTACTGGAAATATTGGGGAACACTTTGTAATGTATATGATTGTCTAACCACTATTCTGTAACTAATATAAAACCTGAAACCAATACAAAATAATGTTGAATGTAAAGAAATGAAAATTGGAGTGAAATTTTTTATAAATTTCAAAGTTTAAATAGAGGCTGTAAAGGAAAGAAGGGGGAGAATAAAAATAGTGTTTTTCATTTTACCACTTTATTGTCTTTTCAGTACATGAAAAAGACAGTTGTCTTTATATGGTGCTTTTATACTTTTCTAAGTCATTATCTCATTTGAATTTTAGGGCAACTTAAAGACAAGATAATTATTCCCTCCATTATTCAAAGAAAGAAAATCTTGGTGTCTGGCCCCAGTGATTCAATCATCAAGCCCATATTGTAAAGTAGGGTTAGTGAAATTTTCTGTGAAGGGTCATATCTATACTAATAAAAGCCTTGGGGGTGATCAGGCCAGCAGGGGAGGGTAGTTGGGGGCAATCAGGCTGGCAGAGGAACAGTTAGGTGTCAATCAGGCCGGCAAGGGAGCAATTAGGGGGCAATCAGGCAGGCAGGCAAGCAGTTAGGAGCCAGCGGTCCTGGATTGTGAGAGGAATGTCCAACTGCCAGTTTAGGCCCCATCCCTGTGGGATCGGGCCTAAACCGGCAGTTGGACATCCACCAAGGGGTCCCAGATTAGAGAGGGTGTAGACCAGGCTGAGGGACACCCCCCTCTCTGTGCACGAATTTCATGAACCGGGCCTCTAGTGTGTGTGTCACACACACACTAGAGGCCCAGTGCATGAAATTCGTGCATGGCAGGTTGTGTCCCTCAGCCCAGCCTGCACCCTCTCCAATCTGGACCCCTCAAGGGATGTGCGACTGCCCACCTAAATTGGCATTCGGACATCCCTCTCACAATCCAGGACTGCTGGCTCCCATCTCCTCACCTGCCTGCTTTCCTGATTGCCCCTAACTGCTTCTGCCTGCCAGCCTGATCACCCCTTAACCACTCCACTGCCAGCCTGATTGCCCCTAACTGCCCTCCCCTGCAGGCCTGGGTCCCCCCCAACTGCCCTTACCTGCAAGCCCAGTTGCCCCCAACTTCCCTCCTCTGCTGTCCTGGTCACCCCTAACTGCCCTCCCCTGCAGGCTTGATCACCCCCAACTGCCCTCCCTTGCAGACCTGGTCCCTTCAACTGCCCTTCCCTGCTGGTCATCTTGTGGTGGCCATCTTGTGTCCACATGTGGGCATTCATCTTTGACCACATGGGGGAAGCCATCTTGGATGTTGGAGTGACAGTCAATTTGCATATTACTCTTTTATTAGATAGGCTAGATGCCTGGTGCACGGGTGGGAGCCTTGCCCTGAAGGGTGTCCCGGATCAGGGTGGGAGTTCCCTTGGGGCATGGGGCCTGTGGTGGTTTGCAGGCCAGCCATGCCCCCTGGTGACCCAAGCAGAGGCCCTGATATCTGGGATTTATTTATTTTCTATAATTGAAATTTTGTAGCCATGAGCGGAGGCCAGGGCAGGCCAGGGCTGCGGGAAGTTTGGCTTCCTCCATTGCTGGAGAAACCCAAGCCTTCTGCTCGCTCCGTGGCTGCAGCCATCTTGGTTGGGTTAATTTGCATACTTGCTCCTGATTGGCTGGTGGGCATGGCTTGTGGGAATAGCAGAGGTACGGTCAATTTGCATATTACTCTTTTATTAGATAGGATATTTATTTATTTATTTATTTATTTATTTATTTATTTATTTATTTTAATAGCAGAACTAAGTGTTTGCTCATGAGAATAGTTAGCTGTATTTTCAGTAAGAGAAGTATTTTGCTACCCAGCTTTTAAACAGTATATATTCAGTTATGCCAGCTTATTTTATTGTTTGAAATTGAGTTTAAATTTGGATATTGTAAACTCATACTTACTACATTATCCATAACAACCTAAAAAATGAACTAAATGGCTTCCATGGAAAATTTTCTGTTTTTTTTTGTTTTTTGTTTTTTGATTTTTTTAATCCTCAGTGTTATGAAGAGTTAATGGCTCAATGCTTTAGGTGTCACTGGAGCCTGGTGTTTGTGACCTGTTGGATCTTTGCCTTTTGTCTGCTATCTCTCTGTCTCCAGGAAGAAAATGGAAATAAGCCAGTCAGAAAAAGATAAATATCACATGATCTCACTAATTTGTGTAATATAATGAACACCATAAACTGATGAGCAAAAACAGATTCAGAGACAGAGAAGCATAGATCAGACTGTCAAACCTCAGAGGGAAGGTAGGAGAGGGTGGGGGTAAGGGGCATAGATCAACCAAAGAACTTGTATTCATGCATATAAGCCTAACCAATGGAAACAGACACCAGGGGGTACGGGCATGAGTGGGAGGGTGGGGGGGTTGGCAATGGCGGGATAAGGACACATATCAATAAAGAAAAAAAAGAAAAAAATTTTTTAAATGGTATCTGTTGCAGTTGATCCACAACCAAGTGTGGTGATGAGGGTGGCCAACCTACCTTGGTGAGCTCCACATATGACCTCATCTCCTCGGCTTATGTCAGCACAAAAACTCAGTATCCTTACTTGAAGTCTGTGTGTGAGATGGCGGAGAAGGGCATGAAGACCATCATATTGGTCACTGTGATTGAGTGCTCAACCCATCATCCAGAAGCTGGAGCCACAAATTGCTGTTTCCAATAACTATGCCTGTATGGGGCTAGACAGGATTGAGGAGAAACTGCCTAATCTGAATCAGCCAACAAAGAAGGTTGTTGCCAATGCCAGAGGTGTAGTGACTGAGGCAAAAATGCTATGACAATGACCGACCTTGACTAAGGCCAAGAATTCTATCACCAGCACGGTCACTGGGGTGGTGGACAAGGCCAAAGAAGCCGTGACTGATAGTGTGGAGAAGACCAAGTCTGTGGTCAATGACAGCATTAACACAGTCATGGGCAGTCGGATGATGCAGCTGGTGAGCAGTGGAGTGGAAAATGTGCTCAGCACATCAGAGTTTCTGGTAGACCAGTACCTCCCTCTCACTGAGGAAGAACAAGAAAAAGAAGCAAAAAAGTTGGGAGGATTTGAACCTGTTCAGAAGGCAAGTTATTATACTAGGCTGGGATCTCTGTCTACCAAGCTCCGCTCACGTGCCTACCAGCAGGCTCTCGGCAAGGTGAAAGAAGCTAAGCAAAAAAGCCAGACCATTTCTCAGCTCCATTCCACTGTTAATCTGATTGGATTTGCTAGGGAAAATGTACAGAGTGCCAACCATCTAATTCAGGATGCTCAGGATAAGTTCTACCTCTCCTGGGTGGAGTGGGAGAGAAACATCAGCTATGATGACACCGATGAATCCCACTGTGCTGAATACATCGAGTCACTCCTCTTGCTATTGCAGGAAGCTTGGCCCCGCAGCTGCAGACCACGTGCTCCACCCTCCTGTCCAACAGCCAAGGGTTACCACAGAACATTCCAGATCAGGCCAGTCATTTGGGGGTGATGGCGGGTGACATCTACTCAGTGTTCTGCAATGCTTCCTCACTTCTAGCAAGGGACAGCTGCAGAAAATGAGTCTTTAGATAATGTGATGGATTAGCTTGTTAACAACAAACCCCTCAGCTGGCTGGTAGGTCCCTTTTATCCTCAGATGATCAGTCTCAGAATACTCAGCACCGTGTTGCAGAGAAGGACACAACCAGCCAGGAGGCCCAGCGACCTGAGCCCAAAATACATTAATCCCGTCCCTGTCACCAGTGCATGGTGCGGCCAGACATCTTCTGTTATGTTGCAGTTAACCTGCTAGACAACTCTGAATTGAGGAAACAGCTAGCTAGAAAAAAGGACCTCTTCATTATAGTCATTTCCAACTGGATTAAGATCTTTAAAGTTTCTGGCCTTAGCTGATGAGGCATTTTGTTTACCTGGCTGGTAAGAAAATAAAGATACACTGGCCAGAGCCTCGTCAAAGGTCAGAAAAGTTACACTGCATTTATGGTCTCATTCTGTTGCCACTGTTGCTGTCTGTCTGTACTGAATAAAAACATCTTCACGTGGGCTATGGTGTGAACTGGTATCTACTCCAGTTTGGTCTGAGTAGGCCTCATCATTGTTTTGTCTCACAGTGCATGCTTGTACAACTTTATTTATTTTTTCAAAAGAAATGCCTCCTGTGAATTTACTGCAAAATAAAAAAAAAAGGAGTTAATGGCAAATAAAGAAAGCACATAATATGCTGTATAAATAAATGAGCAGGTGGATATACATACTTTCTTTTATATAGATATATACTGTCATATACTTTTATATTCAAAGGCAGCCAATATACTGTACTTGGCACATTTTATGTTAACGAGGTATTTTTGAAATTTGAAAAATGTATTGATTTCAGGATTCTGTGACATTTTTCATTTTATGTGGCATTACAAGGCTCTTTTCCAATAATGTCTAGTACTGAACAGCTATCTTAATTAATAATTATTTTGTAGAAGCTCATGGTTGCATTCTTCTCTTAGTCATATATATCTCTGCCATCCTCTCAAATTTGGCTGCATTCAGGGGAAATCAAGCTGAATTCATTCAGGAATCACAAAACACTCTTTCCAACCATGTGATAAGGTTAAATGAAAGAGCTGCCTTTGGCAAAGGAGAGATATTTCCTGATGAGTTAAATTATACAGTTCATTAAAATAGGAAATATATATCATGCCAACTTGATTTAACACATGGGTTATGCATTTAGCCTTAAGACTGAATTATATATTCAATTGTTGCTTTTGGGTTGTTTTCACAAAGAAAATATGAATGTCTAAAGCTCAGAATAACACTACCTATTGATTCATTTATTCATGAGATGAACATTTATTGAACATGTACTATTAGAAATAATGCATGGATAAGATCATACTCTACTAGAGAAGAATGACTTTTAAGGTAATAAAATTTGTGATAATTTCTATACAATGAATCTACAATATATATAAAATCCTATAAGTGTGCAAAAGATAGGAAAAATAATATTTTTTAGTATCTAGCCATAAATAACCTAGTTGTTTTCCTTATTTGACCCTTCAAGTCTAACTTTTCCTTTGTAGTGAGTAGAGAAATGGACAAAGACCATCATATATGTCTTGCCCTTTTCTTTTTTGTTAATCCTCAACCAAGGATATTTTAAATATCCTCAACCAAGGATATTTTTCTCATTGATTTGTAGAGAGAGTGGAAGGGAGGGGGAGAGACAGAAAGAGAGAAACATTGATGTGAGAGAGAGGCATTGTTAGGTTGCCTCCTGTACACAGGAATCGAGCTGGCAACCGAGGTATGTGCCCTTGACTGGAATTGAACTTGCGAACCATCAGTCTGCAGGCTGGTGCTCTAACCATTGAACAAAAATGGCTAGGGCTTATCTTGCCCTTTCTTAATTATCTTTCTTGATAAATGTATGTTCAATATCAATATCCTTTTCAACATAAAAATCCAAGCACACACTGGCCCTCAAGACAATTTACTTTTGCCATCTTTGCTGATGTATATTAACATTTTGCACTCAGATGTCGAGTGTGACTCGACACGGTTAGCATCGGTAGCAGGAATCGAGAAAAAAGCAAGCGAGTGCAAAGGGTTAAATTCTAATATATATATATATATATATATATATATATATATATACACATATATATATATATATATATATATATATATATATATATACACACACTAGAGGCCCAATGCATGAAGATTCGTGTAAGAATGGCTTTCCTTCCCCTGGCTGCCAGCACCACCTTCGCTCTGGCTGGAGCTGCCTTTTCACTCCGCCTAGAGCCGCCTTTCTGCCTTCCCACGCTGCCCAGAGGCCTGGAGAGGTTGGGGTGGTGTGGAACACCTGCATCATCGCCATGGAAGTGACTCAAGCGTCCCACCCCCAGCTGCTTGGCACCTGTGTATGCAAATTAACCCACCATTTTTGTTGGGTTAATTTGCATACTCACTCCTGATTGTCTGGTGGATGTCACAAAGGTATGGTCAATTAGCATGTTACTCTTTTATTAGTTGAGATGTGTGTGTGAAACAGAATTTTAATACACACACACACACACATATAAATTATATGTGTATGATTAATATATATGTGTGTGTGTGAAATGTTCCTTCCATCCTGAGAGGAACTCCAATCGGGAGGCACTCCGATCGGCGGGTGGTCAGAGGAAAACTGCTGCTGGCGGAAAACTGGTGCTGGCAGCCACGCAATTGGCCACCCCGAGTTCTGCCACCGGCGCCTTCCGCCAGCTCCATTGGTCCTCCCGCAGTGCAGGTCGTTGGGGTCTGCAGGAGGAACAGGGGGCGGGGACTCATCCTGTCAGCCCAATTGGCCACCCCAAGTCCCGCCCCCAGCCTGCCGCCGGCCCAATCGTGGGCGTAGCGGAGTGATGGTTATTTGCATACTTCCCTTTTATTAGGTAGGATATATATATATATATGTTTCATCAGAATTTAAATACACATACACACATATATATTAATCATACACATACAATTTATATATTTTTGTGAATATGTATATGTGTGGTGTGTATGAATGTATGTTTATGCTAATTTAGAATTCAAGCCTTTGTTTATAAGTATACTACAGGCCTGGTGCATGAAATTGGTGCACTCAGGGGGGTCCCTCAGCCTGGCATGCACCCTCTTGTAGTCCGGGAGTCCTCAGAGGATGTCCGACTGACAAGGGGAGCAGGCCTAAGCCATCAGTCGGACATCCTCAGCACTGTTGCAGAGGTGGGAGAGGCTTCTGCCACTGCAGCTGTGCTCACCAGCCATGGGCCCAGCTTCTGGCTGAGCGGTGCTCCCCCTGTGGGAGCACACTGACCACCAGGGGAAAGTTCCTGCATTGAGCGTCTGCCCCCTGGTGGTCAGTGCGCATCTTAGCAACTGGTCATTTGGCCATTGAGCCGAAACCAGCTCTCCAACATCCCCTGAGGGGTCCCGGATTGTGAGAGGGCGCAGGCCAGGCTGAGGGACCCCACTGGTGCATGACCAGGCCTGGGGAGGGATGTTGGAGGTTGGCTAGCTAAGGAGGGATCAAGGGAGGGCTCCAGGGCATGTCCAGCCCATTTTGCTCAGTCCCGATCAGCCAGAATGCAGCAGCAAGCTAACCTACCGGTCGAAGTGTCTGCCCCCTCGTGGTCAGTGTACATCATAGTGACTGGTCGAATGGTTGACTTTCTGGCCCCTAGTGGTCAGTGAACGTCATAGTGAGCAGTTGAGCGCCCTTAGCATATCATTAACATATTACACTTTGATTGGTTGAACGGACAACCGGACGACTGGATACTTAGCATATTAGGCTTTTATTAAAGAGGATGTCTTAAGATAACAGCAGTACCTGTTTGTTTAAATAACTTCTTTGGGACCTGTTACTTGTTTTTGATATTATATTTTATTTTATGTATTTAGAACACTTTTTTTCTTATAGTGAATTATGAGAAATTTTACTGGCATACCTGTTACATCATTTTTTACTAGTCATTAGTGGTTTAACTCACCATGTAGACTATGAAACTGTTGTTCATAGAATAAATATTAACATCATTTATTTTCTGTGACATTTTTATGTGAGAAATAGTGCTGCTAACATAATTACAAGATAGTGTGGAGCTGTTAATTCCACAAAGTTCATTGTGATTTCATTGGAATTCTGTGGATTATGATGATTATCAACTAATTTATGCAATGCAATGAGTTCTTCACTTTGTTTATCAGGAATTTTTTAAAAAATGTCCACATTATAGTTTTGTGTTTTTACAGAGATCCAGTCATCCTATATTTTTCTATACATAGTGGCAGTGAAAGTGGTTTCTAGACATGATGCCTTCACATTTTCATTAAGAATCACAGAACTAGAAAGAAGTTGCTGGCAAAAATTATCTAATGCAAAATATGACGATATTCCTATTATTTTCATTATTTGTGTTACCTGTGAATGAGTATACATAGTTTGGCTACCATTATTAATTACATTGGGCTAAATCTGAAAAGAAAGGTACATCAATTGAGCTATCAGCTCAAGTGTGTATACATTAAAATGTGTGTACATTTTTTGGGATACCCTGTATGTGTGTGTGTGTGTATATAGTGTGTTGTGTGTGTGTGTGTAATGCCACACACACACTAGAGGCCCGGTGCATGAAATTTGTGCACGGGTAGGGTCCCTAGGCCTGCCCGGGGATCAGGACTGATTGGGGCCTTCCTTCCCCTGGCTGCCAGCTGCCGGCCAAAGCCTCTGCCTTTGTTCCACGCCGCCCCCTGGTGGTC
The DNA here is from genome assembly GCF_951640355.1 of Cnephaeus nilssonii. Classification (NCBI taxonomy): domain Eukaryota; kingdom Metazoa; phylum Chordata; class Mammalia; order Chiroptera; family Vespertilionidae; genus Cnephaeus; species Cnephaeus nilssonii. Next base: position 94,851,873 of record NC_137074.1, on the reverse strand, counting down.
AGCATACGTCATAATGAGCGGTCAAACTCCCAGTCGGTCAAACTCCTGAGAAGACAATTTGTATATTAGCCTTTTATTATATAGGATCATGATTTGTTTGTAATTTTTGACATCTCCGCTGATAAATAGGAACAAGTATTTTGGTATGTTTTCTTCACTAACACAATATCTGTTTTCATTTTTCTAAACAAAAGTTATCATAAACCATTACTTTAAACTAACAATAAAATAAAATAATGTTGATTTTAGTTCCATGCATTTTTTAGAATGTTTCACAAAGCACACAATGTTCAAATTGTTATGATATTTCAATCCTAAAATATTTTATTTTGGTTACAGGTTGTATATACCTTTAAAATTATTAGTCATTTTTATGAACGCAAAATATATTACATTTAACATTCTTTTACTATTTTTTTCATAGAGACCAATTACATACTTTTTGATAAGTGTGTGAATATTATATATTTCCAAATGACAGATGTATAAATCGTCTTTTGTTTTTCTTGCCCCATTTTCCCTCTTCCAGCATTTCTTTCTAATGCTTGCATATTGATTTATTTTATTATCAAGGACTATTAAATAGCCTCCTATAATTTGACTCCCATTGGAAGTTAAAATAAATAGGGTCATTTGCAAGTAAGTTTCATATATTCTTTGATTCTTCCTACCATACACCTATTGGCAGAGACTCTCGACAAAATTTTATTTAGCTTCTCCTGAGCCCATTTTTGTGTTTTTCTTTTCTTTTTCACTTGGCTTTGGCTTTGGGTCCTGTCTTTAACCTGCTTAATATAGTTGTAGCAAGAATCCTAAGTCAGTTTAACAAAAATTCCCCCACTCTTGATATTGGATCACTCTGGTTTGCCTTCAGCAAGAATCTTGTTAAGTCAACTTATTAAGAGTCCCTCTACCAATAGTCTCTCCTGATAGTTGTTTTCCACCACTAAATTTCTCACCCTGTTCATTGTCTATAAATTCCCACTTGTCCTTGTGTCAGAGTTGAGCTTAATCTCTCTTCCAATATAATAGTCCTAATAAAATCCTCCCTACCATTTTAATAGGTGTCAGAATAATTTTTCCTTTGACATTACTTATTCTAGTAGATATGGATTAGTGTTTATATTTATTTCCTTATTAGAAAAAAACAACCTCTTACCCTTGTGACCTTAAAATAATGACCACCATGAAAGTTAAATCATAGAGTCTAAAAACATACTGAACCACAAACTAAATCAAAATGAAAATGAAAAACTAAAACATTATATATACTGAGTGGCCAGATTATTATGATCTCTGAACACATAATAACCTGGCCACTTAGTGTGTATATATATATATATATATATATATATATATATATATATATATATATATATTAGAGGCCCGGTGCATGAATTCGTGCATGGGTGGGGTCCGGCCAGCCTGGCCAGAGAGAGGGGACATGGGCAGTTGGCTGGCCTGCCTGCTGGTTGAACTCCTGGTAGAGGGGACAATTTGCATATTAGCCTTTTATTATATAGGATATACACTGATTATTATGCATTCAGAGATCATAATAATCTGGCCACTCAGATATAGATACATAAGAGTTAGTTAGGACTCAAATATTTGACAAAGCTTTTAATAATTAAATATAGAAAGGGACCTGAAAACCAATATAATAGAAACATAAATTTTGTCATTAATATGAATATGAATTACCTAGAATAAAAGATGTAGTATTTAAATACATGAAAAGATGTTCATACTAAGAGACTTACAGTTGTCTCTCAATAACCATTCACCCATTTTTCTTAGTAAAAAATAAGCTTATTTCATTGTTTCCTCTTTTTCAGCTTTCACAAGAGGTCTCAAAATATGTGTTCAAGATTTGGAAAGACATCTGGAAAGTCTTCTTAAAAAAAAAAGAGTCATCTTTCATCATCTGACTATCTGTTTTTCCATTTCTCTTTTGAACACAGTTATGATAATTGAGGCTCAAGTTGCTGTTTGGAACATAAGCATGAAGTTAGAGACATGAGTCTGGCCCACAGTCCACTTTTTAATGCTGCCATATTAGCCCTGGGTATCCTATTTCTCAACTTCTGTTTTATTTTTAACTAGAGTGCCGATGCACAAAATTCGTGCAAGGGGTTCGGCCCTCACAGCCCTGTGCAGCCTCGGCCAGCCCTTGCAACCTTGGCTTCATCCATAAGGTCATCCAGACGGTCGTTCTGCTGTTCAGTCTAATTAGCATATTAGCTCTTTATTATATGGGATAAGATTGAAAATTATGTGCTTATTTTAAATCACATTATGTGATTTAAGCTTCCATTACTTTGTATTTTCTCCTTTTACTAGTATACACACAAACTTTATTCTACTATATGGTACACATTTATTCACAAATAAATAAAAAAACAAATTAAAATATTACTTTCAGTTACTAACTTAACAAAGATAAAAACAATTGTAACTATTTCTTTCAGGGTGTGAAAAAAATAGGCACTCATATGTTGTCAATGGTGTAGTGAATGTAAATTGATAAAAATTGTTTGAAAATCATTGTGTGACAGTTATCAAAATTTTAAAGTTATGTATCCCTTGTCCCAGCAGTTAGACATCTATGAATTTAAATGTTTTATTTATTTATTTTTTCATGTAGACTTTCTGAATGTCTTCCCAACTCCTTGGTTTATGTATCATTTTCCAGACCTTTAGTCCAAAGGCACACATAGCTGTAAGAAATCCTATCTAATAAAAGAGTAATATGCAAATTGACCATCACTCCAATACACAAGATGGCCGCCCCAATGTGATTAAAGATGGCCGCCACAAGATGGCCGACAGGGGAGGGCAGTTGCGGGGGACCAGGCCAGCAGGGTAGGGCAGTTGTGGGGAACCAGACCTGCAGGGGAGAGCAGTTAGAGGTGACTGGGCCAGCAGGGGAGGGCAGATGGGGGGCCCAGGCCTGTAGGGGAGGGCAGTTGGGGGTGATCAGGCTGGCAGGGGAGAGCAGTTAGGGGCAATTGGGCTGGCAGGGGAGCAGTTAAGCATAGATCAGTCTGTCACAAGAATGGTTAGGGGGTGACCAGGCTGGCAGGCAGAAGCGGTTAGGGGCAATCAGGCAGGCAGGCAGACAAGCGGTTGGGAGCCAGCAGTCCTGGATTGTGAGAGGGATGTCCCAGATTGGAGAGGGTGCAGGCTGGGCTGAAGGACAGCCCCCCCTTCATGCACGAATTTCATGCACCGGGCCTCTACTATAGCTATAAAAATATTGACTTTCAATTGCAGCATTATTTATTTTAGAGGAGAATTTGAGTTCAACAATAAAGGCTGTGGGAAAAATAAAAAGAAATAGAAGCCTGTATAATACTAGGCAACATTGCATTAATAAAGGCTGATATGTGGATATTGCTGTGGAAGGATATCTGGGAAAGATTCAGTTGAAGCAAGTGTGTAAGCTTCTTCCTACCCCAGACAGTTTTGACTTCACCTGCCTCCTCCTCTGTATATACTGAGAGGATTTTCCAAATGGGAGGTAACTTTGAGGCTGTGAGAACCCTCTGCTTTTAGTCAGTGAGTTCTTTTAGTAAGATACACATATATATCCTGAAAATAGGTCGCTTACCATTAGACTAACCTGTACTGAACACAATGCTTGATTGGCATTTCTGAACCCAATGTCTTCCAGTGTGAAAAGGAGACTTAGAGGACACTAAGCCTGATGGATTCCCAGATACTGATGCTGTATTAGTAGCCATCACATTGGATAAGATATATAAATAATGTGAGTGTGTTTAACAATTCAGCATTTAGTTGTAATTCAGTATCCAAGGTATGTTCTTGCACATAAAGAAAATTAGAGAATATACTGCCTGTATAAAAGAAAATATATCTAACTCCTCCTGTATAAAGTAGAAATATTACATTTCTGGATGGATACATAAGAAATTTATATATATAAAAGCCCAGTGACCATTAGGGCAGAATAACCAGAATGACCAGAACGACCGGTCGACCAGTTGCTATGATGCACACTGACCACCAGGGGGAAGATGCTCAATGCAGGAAGCATCCCCCTAGAGGGGGAGCACTGCTCAGCCAGAAGCTGAGCTCATGGCTGGTGATTCGCAGCAATACTACCAAGCGGCGGCAGCAGGCACAATGGCTGGAATGAACATGAGGCGCCCAGCCCTGGTTCAGGCTACTCTCTGGCTGCCTGCAACTTGGTGCACTGCTACACCCTCAGGAGATGTCCGACTGCAGGTTTAGGCCTGATGTTTCCATTCTGTTCTCATTCCCAGAATGAGACCTAAACCTGCAGTCGGACATCCCACGAGGGGTCCCGAATTGCGAGGGAGCACAGGCCGGGCTGACGCTCATGGCAGCAGGAGGGGGAGAGGGCGTATTGAGGCCTGGAGGCACACACTATGCCCAGGGATCTCAGAAACCACAAGCCCAGAGCTTGCTTTCCAATTAAAAAAAAAGAAAAAAAGCAGCCAGATGCCGCCACCCTGGGAAGAGTGGCTGCAGGAAGGAAAAGCCTCCCCAGGCCCCGGCTGGCCCAGCAGGTGCACCACAAAGGACCATGCACCAACCATGGTGGTGCCTTGCACTCCACTGCCCCTTGGTCTCACAGCTTGCAGTGACTCACCGGTGACGTGCAGGAAGTGCAGCCCCTCTGACTCCAAAGCCAACCACTCCAACAATTGCTTCCTGTCCCACTTCATGGCGGACTCAGTGCTGCCAGGCCACTCTATGTCAGCTCCAGCTTCTGGCTTCCTGCCAGCCCCTTCCTATACTATGTGTGCTTGGGGGCATGGCTTTGGCCTCCCTGGCCAATAGCACCACAGCACAGCCAAAGAGTGGCAGGACACAGCCACCAGGGCTGACTGGGCATTGATTTGGCCTCTGACTGACGTCCATGTGCAGTTACACTGTGTGTTTATATTTGTAGGGAAGCAGGGCAGCCCGCTCCTGCCACCCGCATCATCTTCTAGGCTAAGAGAGGCCCGCTGATCTCCGTGTTTCTCCTCCTGTCTGGAATCAAAACCTCTTGGGGATGAATGATCCCAGCGATGGCCCCAACACATGCTCGATGTCACTGTCACAGACATTCCCAGTCATTACAGCCCGTTCCTCAGCCCGCAGTGCCCTGCTCCACCCACTGCCACTTCTCACCTGTCACCCCCTGAGGACCACCTTATGCTATCCTATTTGAAATGTGAGCAAGGTCTCAAATGCCCCCCTGTCCATTTTTTTTTTTTTTCAATAGCTCCCTTGCCCTACCTTTCTTCCTCTAAAAATCTTGCATTTTAAAAATATATATTTGATTGATTTCAGAGAGGGAATTAGAAATAGAAACATCAATGATGATAAAGAATCATTGATCGGCAGCCTCCTAAATGTTCCAAACTGGGGATCGAAACCTCCTGACTCCTGAACATCCCCACACCCTCCCTCAGCTGGCAGTGTGGGAAGGAGTGGGGGAGAGGTGGGATGGTGGGGAACCTGATCAGCCCTGATTGCTGGCCAAGCTTAGGGAACCTACCAATGCACTAATTTCATGCACCGGGCCTCTAGTTGTTAATAGGAATAAAGCTAAAACTGGTTATGCACTAAATTATTTTCCCATATGCAATATTAATTTTGATTTGCACTCAGAAGTGAAACAAGGAAGTAAACATCTTTTTTTCTAACTCCATATAAATATGTGCTGTCCCTACCATTATTATTTGCATCAAGATCGGTTAAAGCTTTGTCATTGGATTAAATATCACAAGGTTGGTGAGGAAATTCAAATTCAATTTAATAGTCCAAGTTGACTCAATAAAACAAATATTATTGTATCAAGACTAAGAATTACATTAAGATAAACCTATTAAAGTAGAAACTCATAGAAAAGTTTCCTTAAAAAAAATCAGAATTTGATCATCATTACTATGAGAAACTAAGATTAAGTCAAAATAAGGTATGACAAAACATTTGAACAAATATAGTTATTGTTTATATTTTTAGTGTATTTAAGGCATCTGACTTATAAATATTCTGTTCCTTCTTTCTTTGTTTTAGAAGTTGTCTAATATTTGGTACCTGAGACCTTTGTAGTCTCAAAGATATTTTGTTGTTGTTTTTTTCCTACAACTAAAAGTCTGCCATTTCTCTTGTTTCATGAATTTAACATCTGTGACCTATGCTCTCAATTTACTATCCATAAAAGCTTATTTAAACATTTTGACCTTATATATTTTAAATTTTCATGGTGTTATATGAAGTTATGTTATTTGGAAGGGATTAGAGGAAGGGGGGTTCAGATTATATCTTTCTGTATGCTTTTACTATTTCCAAAATATTTATTTTATTTTTTCCATCACCATTTATCCCCTCCATGCCCTTTTCCACCTCCACTCATCCTCCTCCCTCAACACGATCACCATACTATTGTCCATTACTATTTTTATAAAAGAAGTTAGAAATACATCTCATGGCATTATATTATCATACACATAAATGTAAATAAAACCTAGTTCAAATGAAGAGCATGTTTTCCTTCGTTTTTTCTTTGTCATTTCTGCCTTTTAAGAATGTAAGGTAAGTAGTATTTGGGGAAAAGATTGTAATCAATTTCTGAAAATCACTCAGAGATGAATGGATTAATTTACATGATAAATCTCATTTTGTGTAGAGGTATTGAAATTAAGTATCAAAAAGTATATTTGTATAATTCAGAAAAGACCTGGAATAAAATAATGCATTTAGTAAAATATTCATATTCTAATCCTTGCTTTACCTATGTATTTTCAGTGTGACCTTGGGAGGAAAACACCCAATGCTTTAAATTCTCATTTTTCAACCATACATAAGAACAACGCTGCTGAAAAACTAAGAAAGAAGTTTGGAAGAAATACAATTCTTTATACGTTAAGTTTATAAATCTGATGACGAGGATGAAAAATAATGGAAGATTAAAAGAATGTTTAAGGAGAATTAATTAAAAGCCTAACAATTGTGATAATAATTTTATTAAAAATAACCTAATTTATAGTAGATAATCCTTTTCTTAAAATAAAATTTGATTACATCATAAGAGAAAAAATTATTTGTATACTTTTTCTATTACATAAATGATGCATCATCTAGAACTGAAGGAATTTCATTCTAGTCTGTGGAAAAGTGTAATGGTTCCACAAAAATATATCTTATATTTTCTTCTCAGATTTGAATTGACTTTTTAAGCATAACATGATTTAAAATACCCAGTGGTGAGAATTATGATTTTCTATCCTAAATAATATTCCATCTAATCACATCTGCCTTATCAGCCAATACTTACTGAGTGTGTACCCAGTAATAAACAACAGAATGTTGTTACTACATGCAAAGCCCTATAGTTACTTTTTTAGATTCTGAAATTTAGTTCTTATGTCAGCCGTATGATGTAGGTACCATATTTTCCCTCATGAATTTTCCAAAAATAGAAGCTTAGTCAGATTTCACAATTGGTAGGCTTAGCCTTTTATAAGTATAGTTTAATGTCTCCACATAAAGCTAGCTATTCAACATTAAGAAAATAGATATCTACAAGGCATCATTAATTGTACTTAGAATACAATGAAGAAGTTTGGAAATATGTTCACTAAACTAAATAAGACACCACAGTACTGAAATCATATGAGAAATATATAAGGTATAATTAATATTTTGAATATTTTGACAATGCCTGTATACATATTTACATAAAACTTTAGAAGAACCTATTCTTTTGAAAATAGTCGTGAGAATATGTTATTTTATTTGATGATTCCAAAATAGTGGTGGTGTAAGTGGAAGATACACTGACACTCTTCTAAATTAGAATTACTATTAAAATACAGAAGAACCATCTGGAATAATAATCAATTGAAGACTACCTTGAGGACAGAAGTAGAGACCTCATAGAGACTAGTAGAAAGTGTGGAGGTGAGAAAGGGCTAGCTTGGCTACAACAGACAGCAGGTCAAGTTCTGGAGGGATATCTAAGCTGTGGAGGGATTCCGCTGAGAACTCTAGGGACTAAACCCCAAGGTAGACCCCCTAGCCCAGGGCACTAGAACTGAGAAAGGTACCCACATAACATCTGGCTGTAAAAAACAGCAGGGTTGCTGTCTGGCAGGTGGAGATGGCTGGAAATGCAGGCACCCTTTGAAAGGGTTAATGCACAAATTTTTGTGTGCAGCCACTCACCTTGGGACCTAGCAAAGGGATGGCAGAGTGGACTAGAGCTGTGTGAACAGAATCTAGGGTTGGGGGCTCTGGAGTTAGAGCTCAGAAGGCAGACATCCAGGTTTCCTGAGCTGAATTATTCCCTCATACTGCAGAGGATATTTTTCTTCAGCAGACTTTACTAGACAGGCAGCTTTTGGCTGGAAGGGAAGCAATTGTCCCAATTGGTGGGAAAACCTCTCACTCCACCCGATGGTCCATAGCCTGAGACAAATAAAAACTGAATATCTATCAGATTGCAGGCAGAGGCAGGTCTCTGAAAGCTTTGACTCTTTGCCTGATATCCTTATGGGCCTGGAGCTAGGAAAAGCAGACCTTGGTGCACATCTTGGTCCTTTACAAAGGCACCCAGACCCAGCAGAGGGAGCCACAAGCTGTGGATTGCTGATAGCTCCAAATCAGGTACTCAAGGCCAATCACAGTGTCTGTGCAGCATCCTACACTAGAGATTGGGAATCATAACAGATCTACCTAATGCATAGACACAAACCCAAAGAGGTAGCCAAAATGGGGAGACAAAAAAACAAGCCCCAAATGAAAGAATAGGAGAATTCTCCAGAAGAAGATTGAAATGGAGATAAGAAATTTATTAGACAAAGAGTTGAAAATAATGATGGCAAAGATGCTCAACAGCATGAGGAAAGATATAGTATCTATGAAAAAAGACCAATCAGAAATGAATAATGACATAGCACTAATATAGAACACATTAGAAGGAATATACAGCAGATTAGGGAAAGCTGAGGATCACATCAGTAAATTAAAAGACAAGTTAGAAAAAATCACTCATTAAGCACCAAAAAGAAAAAAAAAAAAAAAAGAGGACAGTTTAAGGGAGCTGTGGGACAACATGAAACATAACAATATTCTTGTTATAGGAGTACCAGAAGGGGAAGAAAGTGAGCAAGTGATAGAGAACTATAGGGAGTGGCTCTAGGGTCAAGCCTCAGGCTGACCTGTGGCAGGGCCACAAACAAGTCCCAGCCTGGAGGCCAGAGCTCTCTTAGCAAAATTAAGCCTGACCTTGTAGCCCTCCCTTATTCCTTCCTAAGTAGCTAATGGGCTGTGGGAGGTGCAGAAAGTGTTGCCAAAATAAGAACATTTGTATACATGTTAATCTACCCTTGTTTTAATCAGATTATAAAATAAAGCATTGGTTTGCAGGCTGGGTCTTTTGTGTCCTCATCCAGGCATGGGAGATCTGCAGAGCCCCAGCTGTATTCTCTTGTCTGTCTTTTCTTCAATCCTTCACCGCCCCTCTTCAGGTTCACCCTTGGCCATGCTGTTTGAAGAAATAAAGGCAGAAAACTTCCCTAAGCTGGTGAAGGAAAAAGTCACACAACTTCAGGAGGCACAGAGAGTCCCAAGCAAAAAGAACCTAAACAGGCCCACCCAGACAAATCATATTTAACATGTCAAAAATTTAAGACAAAGAGAGAATCTTTAAGGCAGCAAGAGAAAATTAATTTACCTACAAAAGAACTCCCATAAGGCTGTCAGCTGATTTCTCATAAGAACCTCTACAGGCCAGAAGGGAATAGCATGAAGTATTCAAGGTAATGAAAAGCATGGATCATAAACCAAAATTACTATATCTAGCAAGGCTTTCATTCAAAATAGGTGGAAAAATAAAGATCTTCAGAGACAAAAAAAGGCTAAAGGAGTTTATCACCACCAAACCAGCACTGAAAGTAATGCTAAAGGGACTGCTATAAAGAGAAGAAATATATAGAGAAACATTGGCATAAATAATTAAAATGGCAATAAATAAGTACCTACCAATAATAACTACAAATGCAAATGTATTAAATACTCAAATCAAAAGATATAGGGTAGCCGAATGGATACAAAAACATGACCCAAATATATGCTGTCTACAAGAGACCCACCACAGGATAAAAGACTCATACATGAAGAGAATAAAAGTATGGAAAAAAATTTTCCATGCTAATGGAAACAAACAACAACAAAAAGTTGGAGTAGCAATACTCATATCTGACAAAATAGACTTCAAAATGAAGGCCATCACAAGAGACAGTAAAGGTCACTACATACTACTACAAACAATCCAATTGTAAAGAACCTAAATAGATTTTCAAAGTGGGCATACAGATGTCAAACAGACATTAAAAAAAATGCTCAAAGTGACTAATCATCAGATAGATGCAAATTAAGATGATAATGAGGTATCATCTCACACCTGTCAGAATGGTTACCATCAACAAATCAACAAATGACAAATGTTGGCAAGTTTGTGGAGAAAAGGGAACCCTAGTACAATGCTGGTGGGAATGCAAGCTGGTGCAGCCATTATGGAAAATAATATTGAGTTTTCTCAAAAAATTAAATATAGAACTGCCATTTGACCCAGTGATTCCCACCACTAGGAATATATCCTAAGAAACTTGAAACACCAATCAGAAAGAATGTATGCACCCCTATGTTCATAGTAGCACAATTTACAATAGCTAAGATCTGGAAAGAGCTCAAGTGCCCATCAGTAGATGAATGGATAAAAAAGATGTGGTGTATTTACACCATGGAACACTATGCAGCTGGGAAAAGGAGGACCCCTTACTCTTTGAGACAGCATGGAGAGAAATAGTGAGCATTATGTTAAGCAAAATATCAGTCAGAGAAATACAAGTATCACATGATCTCACTTGAATATGGACTCTAATGAATAACATAAACTGATGAACAAAATAGATCCAAAGACAAAGAAACATGGAACAGACTGTGGTACCTCAGAGGAAAGGTGGGGGAAACGTGTATGCATATATGCATAATCCATGGATGCAGACATCAGGCTGGTGGAGGCCTAGGTGGGGGGCAGTGGTGGGCTAGAAGGGGTCAATTGGGAAAAAAGGGGACATATGTAATACTTTCAACAATAAAAATTTTGAAAGTATATTTTTATTATTTGTAATTAAATTCTTAGCAAATGCCAAATATCAATTTTTAGCACAAATTATATTATGCATTTGCTGATAAAATTTTGTGAATAAAATTGTAAAGAGTTATCAAAATTATATTAAACAAGCATGAAGATATTTAATATTAAATATCAATAACTACATAAACAGCACAATGATATTACTACTAAGACTATTTTCTTATTTATATTTGTTTTCACTTTAATTATAAATATTATTTTAAAAATTTAATATTAAATTTATCACTTTTTATTAATTCATTTAATTTCACTTTAGTATTTTATGAGATTGATTCTCAACTATAATGTTCTTTACTATAGTTAATCTAAACAGTTTTGTTTATAATAGTCATTATATTATTTTTGAATTCTGGCATCATACATTGTCATGCCTATGGATGTTATAGGTTTTTATTTCCATGCAAATTAACATAATGCATAGGCACAGCTAAATTATTAGTAAATATATCTCAATATATTATAAGTTTTAACTGAATAGATAATCCACTTTAATCATAAATAAATTAGGATTTGATTAATGACCCTGAAGTTTTTAAATGAAAAACATAGTAGAATTAATAAATATGTTTCTCAGCTGTGTGGAGAAAATGGGCTTTATTCAAGATGTAGCTGCTGGGATACAGCAATTTAAAACTCCAGAAAAATATAGTTTTTTTGAGACTCAACTATAAATTATCAAAGCAAAACCCATAATATTTTAATTAGCTGTTATTGTGTTCAATACAGTAATAAAAATCAGAAGGAACTTTAATATAAGCTCTTTGTCATTTCCCCCAGCATGCTAATAGAACCAATTACTTGAATTATTTATAAAATTTATTGTGCAGGGCATGGCACTTATGTGTAGACATTATTTTATGTAAATTTAATATACTATAACAAACAGAGAGATATAAAAATGTTTTCCATTATTTTTCATAAAAAGAGAAAAAGTGTTTGGAGTTATGATTTCTTTTCTCCAGTTGTCTTCTGAAGATTTCATATCTGTAATTGGGTAAGCCAACTTTTTATATTGTAATAATTTTATTATTTTTCTTAATAATTTTCAGTTTTCAATTTTATCTTCTGATTTTCTGCTGGGGTTCTTTTCCCAGCCTTACAAAGGGTTCAGCATTCTGGAGAAAGGGGCTGCGCGTAGATTCAAGAAGGAGTCCAAGGACAAAAGATAGTTTTGAAAGGCATTGGGGGTCAGAGGAGCTTCAGCTAAAGGGAGCTAAAGACTCTCTCCTTGACCAAGGACCCGTGCTTTTATTAGACACAATTTGTCCCAAGGCAAGGTGGAGATATACACTTCAAAGGGTAAGGTATCAAAGGGTAGAATACAGAAGCATTATCAATTTGGGGAATAGCCTACAGCTGTTCAGGTGTTTGGCCAACAGGAGCCAATAAAATGCCCTGAGCTGTCTGGCAGTTAACAATCCTATTCAGGTTTGGGGGAAGTACGGTTTAGCCGTTTGTTTCCAACAGGTAAACTACGTATGTGTGGCTCACCCTTGTTGAGCCGCCCAAGCTTCACCAACCTCTTGGTAAAACTCTTATAATTATCACATGCTGGAATTGGTTCTCTGCAATTTTCTTTATCTTGTGGTCATTCTATATACTTTAGTCACCCCATTTCTTGTATTGGTGTCAATTCTTTAGTCTCATTTTATTTTACTTATTTTAATTTTTAAAAGTATATATTTCCATTGATTTCAGAGAGGAAGGGAGAGATAGAAACATTAATGATGAGAGAGAATCATTGATCAGCTGCTTCCTGCATGCCCCATACTAGGGTCTGAGCCCACAACATGGACATGTGCTCTGACCAGGAATCAAACCATGACCTTCTAGTTCATAGGTCGATGCTCAACCACTTAGCCATTCAGGCTGGGCTCTTTAGTCTCATTTTAGTTTCACATACTTATTTCATATTAGAGGCCTGGTACACAAATTTGTGCACTGGTGGGGGCAGGGCTGGCTGGGGGAAGGGGCCACGGGCAGTTGTTGGGCCAGCCTCACCCGCTAGGTGAACTCCTGGTCGAGGGAACAATTTGCATATTAGCCTTTTATTATATAGGATGTTTTCATTCGCTGTTGCTGACATTTTTGCCAGTATTGTTCCTTTCCTATATTCTTAAGTCTCTCGGTAACATATGTTTACTTATGTTCTGCTAAACCAGTTGTCGGCAAACTGCGGCTCGCGAGCCACATGCGGCTCGCGAGCCATGGTTTGCCGCTCTGTTGACTAATGAGTTTGCCAATCACTTGTAGGGAAAAACACTTAAAAAACATTTTAATAATGTACTAATGGCTTTAACCTGAAGTCAAAACTTCTGGGTAAGGGTAATGCCTTATGCAGTGGTTGGCAAACTCATTAGTCAACAGAGCGGCAAACCGCGGCTCACGAGCCGCATGTGGCTCGCGAGCCGCAGTTTGCCGACCACTGTGCTAAACAATAATAAGAATGAACCCAGAAGATATCATGAAAAGTAATTTTTGTTGTTGTTGTTAATCATCACCCTAGGATATTTTTCCATTGATTTTTAGAGAGAGTGAAAGGGAGTGGAGAGACAGAGAGAGAGAAACATCAATGTGAGATAAACACATCAATTGGTTCTCTCCCACAGGCACCCCAACCAGGACCAGTCAAGGTACATGCCCTTGACCAGAATCAAACCCAGGACCCTTCATTCAGTCTGAGGTTTGACACTCTATCCACTGAGCCAGACAGGCTAGGGTGAAAAGTAATTTTAAAATAAATTTTTCAAGGTTAATTTCTCATGCATATTTATATATAGCACTAGTAGCCCGGTGCACAAAATTCGTGCACATTGAAAGGGAATTAATTAGATGAAATATTTTAATATTGCTATTTGCCCTTTCTCTATAATAAAAGTGTGAGAGATAAAAGGAAATGAGTACAATGTATATGAAAATAATACATAAATTTATTAATAAGTAAACAATAACAAAATGATATAACAATAACAAACTGATATAACAATAACAAACTCGTAATATAAAAACAACATTGATGCAAATAATGATTGATAAAGTGATTAAACTTATTCTAATACTCCCTGTATACCACATTAAGAGTAAAAACACTTTCAGAGTGCTTGACTAATTTCCCTTGAGATAAAGTATTTACAACTTTAACTTTAACGTAACATGCTCTTTGAACTCAAGAGAAAGCAACAGCCGTAACTGGTTTGGCTCAGTGGATAGAGCATCGCCCTGTGCACTGAAAGATTCCAGATTCGATTCCGGTCAAGGGCATGTACCTTGATTGCAGGCACATCCCCCGTAGGAGGTGTGCAGGAGGCAGCTGATCGATATTTCTCTCTCATTGATGTTCCTAACTATCTATCCCTCTCCCTTCTTCTCTGTAAAAAAAAATCAATAAAATATTTTTTTAAAATACTTTAAAAAAAAGAGAGAGAGAAAGCAACATATAACTGACCAATGCCAAAAATGGGTTCAGGTAGGAATATTCCTACTCTGTCTAGAGTTTGTCCTTGTGATTTATTAATAGTCATCACAAATGCTGGCATAACAGGAAAATATCTTCGAATTAATTTAAATGGGTGGCCAGTGTCAGATGGGGACAAATCAATTCTTGGAATCAGAACAATCTCTCCCTCTGCAGATCCTGTTAATATTTCAGCTTTGATAATGTTAGGTCGCAATCTTTTGATAATAAATCTGGTACCATTACAAAGACCCCATTTACTATTAAGATTTCTCAATAGCATGATGATTGCACCCACTTTCAATTTTAATTTATGACATGGCATTCCAGAAGGAGTAATACTATTAAGAAATTTGATGGGAAAATTTTCCTTTTCAGCATCATCTGTTGAGTCAATGGAATCATCACTCAAATAGGCGTGAAAATCTTCATCAAGTATATCCAAAATTTCTTCATTTAATTTTTGAGCGTGCTCATTTTTTGAACAAAGAATTGCATGTTTATATATATTTTAATATTATCTATAGATATACTATTTCCAAAGGTGGCTTTAATAATAGATCCATTAAAAATCATTTCATGGGGAATTTCAATAATATCCATTCCTAAATGAAAACTGCTATCAAGTTTGCCATCTCCAAGTTTTACTAACCATTCACTATAAGCAGAATCCTCTGATCTCATATTTGTTTTAAGAGACAACTGTCTGAAACATCCCCAAACACTACAGTATTTTAAAACTTATTTGTACTATGGCCAATCGTATAGCATGGCAACACAAAAATCCCCTCTGAAAAGAACTTTCCCACCAAATGCAACATTCAAATTAGCGCCAGCGAGAGCTTTATATGTATGGCACGTGTGCGAGTCAAAGTTTATTTTTATATTTCCAGTGCGTCATATGTACCGGTTGGTCGGACGGATGGACAAATGTCGGTCACTTAGCCTTTTATCTATACAGATTATAAGTCATGATTTTAACTTTTTAAAAAATTATCCTTTAATACCTCCAAAGCACAATGAGTAAGAATCTGAAGGTTTATGTGGCTTCTATTTGGTTTCTAGGACAAAGTTCTTTCCTTTACCCACCACTCACTTCTCTCCTTTTACTCTTGAATGTTAATTTCAACATAATTTTTGTAACACCTCTTGAAAAGGATCCCACCAAGTTTTTGATAGTCCACATGATAAAACTTACAGAATAATACAGCATGAGACTTTCATTCTCTCACTAAGTTCTTCATATAACTGTAATTCCTCAGCCTCTAAAGAATGAAAAAGGAAAATAAAAGTGCCTTCTCTCATTCCAAGGCCTTTCTCAGTCAGGCAACCACAAAAAGAAAGAATGAGCCTACAATTCATGTCATCTAATCTCTATCAGGCATAATTCAAATCAAATCCCATCATGCAAAGTCTGGGATAATTAAAATGTATAAGAGAACAGTGGTGACCTGGGGGAGAACTTATGAAACCTTGTCTCCTGCTTTTGCTGACTATTCTTTTCGTTATGCTAGACTCCAAGTCCCTATCGGGGACCTGGTCAGGTGGCTGCGGGTGCTAACCCACGCCACCTGGATCCGTGATCCAGGACCTGGGCAGGCAGCTGCGGGTGCTAACCCATGCCGCCTGCCATGGTCCGTGATCCATGATCGTGGACCTGGGCAGCCTGCTGCAGGCATTAACCCACGCTGCCTGCCCTGGTCCATGATCCCTGATAGGGGATTTGAGTCAGCTGCCACTGGCGATGGCTGACTCGAAGCCCTTATCCGGGACCTGGTCAGGCGGCTGCGGGCCTTAACCCACGCCGCCTGCCCTCGTCCGAGATCGGTGATGGCGGACCTGGGCAGGAAGTTACGGGCGCTAACCCATGCCGCCTTCCCTGGTCCGTGATCCCTGATCGTGGACCTGGGCAGGCGGCTGCAGGCCTTAATCCACACCGCCTGCCCTGGTCCATGATCGGTGATGGCGGACCTGGGCAGGTGGCTGCGGGTGTTAACCCACGCTGCGTGCCCTGCTCTGAGATCGGTGATCGCGGACCTTGGCAGGCGGCTGCGGGCTTTAACCCACGCTGCCTGCCCTGGTCCATGATCCCTGATAGGGGCTTTGAGTCAGCTGCCACTGGCGATGGCTGACTCGAAGCCCTTATCCGGGACCTGGTCAGGCGGCTGCGGGCCTTAACCCACGCCGCCTGCCTCGTCCGAGATCGGTGATGGCGGACCCGAGCAGGCGGCTCCGGGCCTTAACCCACGCCGCCTGTCCTGCTCCGATTGGTGATGGCGGACCCCGGCAGGCGGCTGCAGGCGCTAACCCATGTCAACTGCCCTGGTCCATGATCGGTGATGGCGGACCTGGTCAGCCGGCTGCCGGCAGTAACCGTCTGCCCCAGTCCACCATCATGGCTTGGATCTCACTGGCATGGGTGCTGCCCTTTCCCCCGCCTTCTTTGCTGATTTAACGTGTATATTTGCTCCTGATTGGATGGTGGGCGTGGCTTATGGGTGTAGCGAAGGTGCGGTAATTTGCATATTACTGTTTTATTAGATAGGATTATTCAAGGCTTCACTTGCTTATAGGACTCTGTCAAAATCTTCCAAATTTCATGGCAAGAGTGGCTTGATACCATTATATCCTGATAAAGGACAATCCTTAGTAAATTCAAGACATTCAAACATAAAATTTTCTTGAAGGCTCTCCACCAATATGCATTAATGAGAGGTAGTTTATTTAATCCAAGCTATTTCTACAAAAAGGTTTTGGTTTTTCATTTGTTTTTTATTATATGTTTTTATTTATTGTTTTTTAGAGAGAGAGGAATAGAGATATAGAAACATAATAAGAAAAACATTATCGATCGCCTGCCTCCTAAACACCCCCAACAGGGGATAGAGCCCAAAACCTGGGCATGTGCCCTGACCACAAATGGAACTGGTGGCTTCTTGTTTCTTGGGTTGAAGCTCAACCGCTGAGCTACACCAGCTGGGCCAGTGTGACATTTGTTGAACTGAAAGGCATAGGACTAATGAAATAATTTATGTAAAATGTAAAATAGATTGGCATAGTTCATGCTCAATAAATGTTTCTTCCTCCAAATCAATTGTCTTAATTAATAAAGAAAAACAGCCAGTCACTCAGTCTTACCAAGTATTAATAGCTATTTACTTTAGAGGAAACTACCTAGGACAAAATTAATTCTCAAAGATCATTTATATGAATGTGTTTCATGCTCTTTTTTTTTTTTTTCCCCCGGAGAGTCAAATATTTCATATGCTCTTGAATAAGTAGAACGCAAAGAGTTGTAGAAATGTAAATTCCACTAATTGTGGCAGCCATGGAGGTGTGCCACTCAGACATTCTGTCAAGAGAGAACTTGGCAGGGGAGGGGAGGTGGTGCTCAGTTGGTTGAAGTGCCATCTGGCCATCTGTACACAAAAAGGTGGCGGGTTTGATTCCCGTCAGGGCACATACCCAGGTTGCAGGTTCGGTCCCAGGTCAGGGTGCTTTTGAAGGTGGGGATTTTTCTCTCTTCCTCTTTCTAAAGTCAATAAAAAATATATACTCGGGTGAGAATTAAAAATAAGAGAGAGAGAACTTGCTGTGAGAAGCAGAATTGTGTCTTCTGGTTTCACTGACGTATTCATGCCAATGTCACACTTTCTCCTGGCTGCTCCTAGTGAACTAGTGAGCAGAGCTGGGGCAGGATTCTGGACAATTTCTGTCTCTTGAGAACAGGTAATCCTTGCTCTTCCTTGGCCAAGACTTTCTCAGAGCTGCACTGGAGGTTCCTCCTACCCATTGTTCCCCCTTACGTCACTCCTTTCAGAGTCAGCTATGCAAAGGAGTCTGAAGGTTCTTCCTACCTACCCCCACTTCTTTTTTTAGCATTAACAGCCATTTCCCTCAACTCATTTTTTGTTCTTCTAATTCCATATTGGCATCTGCTTCCCAGATGACTCAAACTGACAGGCACACTACTGATTTGAGATTTTTACTTCATCCTTATTCCTTATTAAAAAATGTTCCCTCCCTAATAATGCCAAAGCTGGTTCACCAGAAATAAAATTATCTACATAAAGCCCAGCCAGCATGGCTCAATGATTGAGCATTGACCTATGAACCAGGAGGTCACAGTTTGATCCCAGGCAGGGCACATGCCTAGGTTCTGGGCTTGATTCCCAGTGTGGGGCATGCAGAAGGGAGGCAGCTGATCAATGATTCTCTCTCATCATTGATGTTTCTCTCCCTCTCCCTTCCTCTCTGAAATCAATAAAAATATATTTTAAAAATATATCTACATAAAGAATATTGTATTATTATATTATATTATTTAAATTCCCATGTCATTAAGTAAGGATGTAATAAATTGCCATATTTACCATGGAATGAGACCTCCACTGTTGTATTTTTCCAAATGAAAATAATATATCCACATTCTCTAATATAATGATGACTAATTTGAAATATTTGGTTAGAATCATCAAAGAGATGACTTCAGAAGTAAATTTTATAAAATCATAGATTTTAAAATCTATCCCTTTTTATCTGGAATTCTTTTTGATAATACAGTATATATCACAATATAATTTTATGTAACATAGAAAGATTAATGTCTTGGAAGAACTCTATGTCACCTTCAAAATTATTCTCTATAGGTCCCTCATTTTATATAAGAACAAATTAAGATTCTGAAAAATTAAAGTAACCATTATTGTCAGAGACAGAATTAAAATCCCCAGCTCTTGAAAGCATCTTTTCATCAAAAATGTAGTACTTTTAATATTGCTTTGATCAGAACACCAGTTGAAAGGGTTATACGTGAAGTTACCTCTTCAATCATTTCTCAATTAGACCTACAAATACTATACTTTCTAAGATCAAAAAAAGGCTGAAAAGTTACATACAAGTAAATCTACATGTATTAGAATTTCAGATAAAGGAAACTGTGATTAAAGATTTGCTGGTTATTGCAAAACTCGGAGTTTCCATGCCTAATGCTATGAAGAATTATTAATGGATGCAAAATGCCCTGCTTCATATCAAAAAGGATTTCTTCATATGTTCTAAGAGTATGCCAGTGCCAAGTATTAGATCTGATTTAAGTACCAAAGTACAATTTCCTTTCATCCCTATTTAAAATCACAGTGTCATTACTCTAATTCAGTTGTTAAAAATATCATTTAAATGTTATTTTCTTGAAGGCATAATACAGTGTTTTTTTTTTTTTTTAAACAAATTGCTGGTAAAATCATGAGATTAACGTTTTATTTGATTAATATCCACTCATACCACAATACCTTGTTTTCTCCGAGTTTATGCTAATGCACACTAATCTTTTAATCCTATAGAAAGCTACAAGTGTGAATTGGGTGGGGGAAGAAAATCCTGTGTACTAAATATATGCTAATGCCAGAAGATAGAAAATAAGCACACTGTTCTGTATGTAAATTTTATGAGGGCATGAAGAAAAACTTGTTGCTAAAATCTGCTTCAAAAGAGGATTTTGATTAATGATCAGAAAACATGGATTGTGGTCTCTGGGGATGTACAGAAGCATCTACAATGGTAATCTCAAATGCAAAGCCTATTAAGTAGATGCTGTCGAGGGGAATAAAAATGGGGGAAGGGTGATAAGAGAAAAGAAAGGCCATATCCTCTTAGAATAATAAAGAGAATGCAAAGTGCCCTTATAGAAATAAGAACATAGGAAAATACATATTCATTACTAGGAAATTCATAGAATATTTGAATCATGGCAAAAAATAAAAAATAAAAAGAGAGAATAAAAGTTAAAAGCTGTAAGAAGCAAGCATAGTAGACAATTTTATGCACTTGAACACAATTTAATATAGCTCCATAAAAATATTAACTAGAAATACTGATCAACATATTTATTCTTAGAACTCATTCTAATCTATGAATCTCCAGATTACAACTTTCAAAACATTTATTATGAGTTCTCCAAAATTTAAATTACTTTATATTTTTTTGTTCAAAAACAACCTCATTTTAAAATTATCAAATGTCCTATATAATAAGAGAGGAATATGCTAACTGTGAGGTGTAACGACTGACCACGTAACGACCAGATCACGAATCTGCAGGAGGGTGGGGTAGTGAACTACAAGCTGGCGGCAGAGAGCTGCAGGAGTGGGCAGGGCAGCAAGCTATGAGGAGGGGGCGGGGAGAGCTATAGGAGGGCTGCAGCGACCTACTGGCGCACGGATTCGTGCGCAGGGTTACTAGTTGAAACATATCTACACTAATAAAAGAGAAACATGCAAATTGACCGTACCTTCGCTACGCCCACAGCCAATCAGAGCAAATATGCAAATTAACCCAAACAAAGATGGTGGTTAATTTGCATATGCAGGCGCTGAGCGGCCTGGGTCCTGGAAACATCCTCTGGAGCCAGGCCGCTCCTAGGCTGTAGGCCCGCGCTTAGGTCCTGAGCGGCAGGGGTCCCAGAATGCCCCCTGGCCACTCCCAGCCTATGGGTGCAGGCGCCAAGTGGCCTGGTGGGGCGGGGATGTTCCCACCCCGCCCCCAGCCACTTGCAAATGCTCCAGCACCAAGCGGCGGCCTGGGTCCCAGAAACATCCGCCGGACCCAGGCCGCTCCAAGCCTGTAGGCCCGCGCTTAGGCCCTGAGTGGCAGGGGTCCCAGAACGCCCCTTGGCCACTTCCAGCCTAAGGGTGCAGTCGCTTGGGAATGCTCCAGCACCAAGCGGCGGTTTGGGTCCATGCACCCAGCCCGGCGCCCACGATGGGCGGATGGCTGCTGGCCTCGGGGGTGTGTGCAGACCCCGGCGGTCACTGCTGCATGCGGCCCAGGGGTCCCTGCATGCCACCCAGCCTGGCGCCCATGGTGGGGTTGGCTGCTGGCCTCGGGGGCGTTGGGCAACTGGGATGTTCCCGCCCCGCCCCCAGCGGCTTGCCAGAGCTCCGGCACCAAGCGGTGGTTCGCATCCATGCCCCCAGTCCAGCGCCCTCGACGGGGGGATGGCTGCCGGCCTCTGGGGTGTGTGGAGACCCCGGCGGCCATGGGGTCCCTGCATGCCCCCCAACCTGGTTCCCATGGTCAGGGCTCATGCAGGAGGCAACCAATCAGTGTCCTCTCACATTGATGTTTCTCTCTGTCTCTCCCTCTCTCTTCCACATTCTCTAAAATTCAATGGAAACATATCCTCAGGTGAGGATAAAAAAAAAAAAAGAAATGTCATATCCTATGAAAGACACATCTTGAAAATGCCTAAAGAAAGTTGTCAGTTTTTCACAGTGAAGGGACTAGAGTTTGTGTTGATGAAAACACCTTGGTGGCTGCAGTGGCTGGCAGTGGCTGCAGCAGCGGGGTGATGGGGCTGGTGCCTTCCCTTGATCAGCCCGGTGGCCTGAAATCCCTTGAGGGGTCCCAGATTGGAGAGGGTGCAGGCGGGGCTGAGGGACACCCCACCCCCTGTGCACGAATTTCATGTACCGGACCTCTAGTAAAACAATAAAGTAAAAGTAATTTTAAGACCCACTATTTATCTATAAATATTGTTAACATGTTAGAGGAAACCTTTCAGACATCACTCTATGTTACACAGACATAGAATCAGATGATTTTACACAATGGAACAGGATGTGTGCTACTTTGTAAATCTTTATGGCTAAAATATACTCCATGGGATCCTTCTTGTCTGTACATATTTGTCTCTTTTATACAAAGTGTTACACTTTAGTAAGCACTTACCATGTTCCAGGCATATAGCAATGTAAATGACATAACAGATGCTAATGATGCCGTTGTAATAACCTGGTTATTATTTAGCAGGAAAGGAGGAAAGGGAAGGTAGATAATATACACATGCCATTATACAGCTTTGCCAATAGCACTACATTTAACACTCTCCAAGTCTGTTCCTGCTGATCCCTGGGGGAAGAGACTAGACAAAGGCAGTTTAGACATTTCCAGTAAGGTCAGAGAGATGTGGGAGGTTCTGCCCATCAATCACACTTGGAAGTGAGTCAGTGGCCAGAATAGGCATGGCCAGTGCAAGCCCAGAAACCTGAACATTTAAACTTCCAAAGGAAGGAGCCAGGATCTCTTGGTTTTTACGCTCTCTCTGGCACACAGGGTGCCTGGCCCTTCTGGGGCAGCGAGATGCACTCCCCTATGCCCACATGGTTCACAGCCGTGTGGGACACCCCCAATAACCTAATGGACTTCAATTGGCTTGGATACTGAACTACACCCTGCTGCAACATGGAACAGAAGCTCTGGACACTGGCCTTGCTTTTAGCTCTGCTGGAACCTCAGTTGAGCCGCTTTCATGACTGGCTCAAGTGGTAGGGACTTTGGAACCTGAGGAATGTAACTCCATGCAAATAAAGCCCTTTTCCACATCTCGTTCTCCAGTGGGGGCTGCTAAAAATTCTTATTTCAGCATTTTAAACTTTAGTATGGGGATATTGAAAGGTGTTTTTAGGGGTGAAATAGGCAGGTTTAGGAAATTTTATAAAATTAAGGGGTCCATGCAAAAAGCACAGGGCTACAGAGCTGAAAAAGGTTACATTTCCGGGTACCCCAAGAACCTCCACCAGTTCTTACGAGCAACAGGGAAGTTTGATTTTCCAGTAACACTAATAACAGTTGGTTGTTATTATTATTATACCACTTAATTGTTAACAATATTCTGGAATTATTATCTCCATTTTGGAAACAGAAACTTATCTTAGTTTATAAAATTTTTTTCAAGGTTACACAGTTGTAATTTTTCGTTGTCTAATGTCATCAAATGTTCTTAACATCAAATTAATGAATGCAGAGTATTTATCCCAAACTTATTTAGTGAATTCTCTACTTAAGAAGTTTTTATCTATACTAATGAAAGGTTAATATGCTAATTAGACCGGAAGACCTTCCGGAAGTCCTTCCGGACAAATTCATGGTGGCAGAGCCTAGGCAGAGGCAATTAGGGGCGATCAGACCAGAAGGGGAGGGCAGTTGGGGGCGAGCAGAATGGCAGTGGGGGGTAGTTGAAATTTATTCATGGGGGGGTGTCCCTTAGCCAGGCCTGCACCCTCTCCAATATGGTACCCCATGGGGGATATCCTGCAGCGGCCGCTTGCAGGATTCTTCCTGCAAATGGGCTACTAGTAACTTCTATAAAGTCTTAGTTCTATTGCCATAATTAGCTAGTTATTCATATTTTTTTAAAATATATTTTATTGATTTTTCACAGAGAGGAAGGGAGAGGGATAGAGAGCTAGAAACATCGATGAGAGAGAAACATCGACCAGCTGCCTCCTGCACGCCCCCTACCCGGTATGTGCCCGCAACCAATGTACATGCCCTTGACCGGAATCGAACCTGGGACCTTCCAGTCCGCAGACCGATGCTCTATCCACTGAGCCAAACCGGTTTCGGCTAGTTATTCATATTAATAATGGGAAGAAGAGAAAATGGAAGGCCAGACATTATAAGCATGGTCATCTGGGCAGCTTCATCAGGAAGCCACAGCTTCACACCCCAAGAAATCCAAGCATTGTCCCTCCAAGGGAATTAATACTCCTCTCTTCCCGCCTCCTGGATTATTGGGGAGGGGAGTGGCATGGTGGAGATAGGCACATGTTCAGTGAGTTCAGGGTGACATAGGGAAGGTGTCTGCCTGTCAGTCTAACTTGGGAAAATTGGCTGGGGGAGGGGGCAGTGAGCCACTGCAAGTCCTCCCAGTTATAATCCCCAGACAAAAAATGTATCTCTCTCTTGCTTGTCTCTTGCATGCTTTTGCTCTGTGACCTGCACTTGCCATGCACCTCTACAGTTGTGTGTCCTTATGCATCCGCATCGCTCAGGGCCTTTCAGATCCCACATACAATGGAGTACAGCTGGGACCACAAGCTAAGCTAGCCAGATGCTAGACTGGACTGGACTTTAATATAAAGTGGAAACTCTGGAGAGTGGTGTTAATTCTAGCCTTGCGGAAGACAACATTGGACTTTCTCCATAGCTTGCTTCAGGCAATTCTTTCTCCAGAAACACTCCAAGAATTCACTTCCACCATTAACAGAGAGCATTCTGCTGACAACAGTTCTAAATTAGACTGAATTAAGAGTATCAGAGATGAATTTATTATGATTGTCCTTTTATTTCCTAGTGATCATTATTACTATTACGTAATCTAAATGAGCTTTCTATAATAACATAGAATACGTTCCCCTCAACCTTCAAACAAATACATCAGAGAGCAATTTTAAAAAATGTTTTCCTTAATAATTAGTTACTGATTATTTGGACATCATTTGTTTCTGATGAAATTATATTCTTAAATTACTTCCACAGAATAATATCCAAGGTCAGAAATGACCTATTAGCAGAAAACAATGCAACAATAACAAGAAAAACAAACAAAACAAAGCCCTTAGCCATGTGATCATTTACAGAGCCCTTAACCATGTTGCATGTAAGAGCATTCTATCAGTATTGTGCTCACAGCACATTTTTCCAGCCATGTAAGTTCTTGTGTCTATATCATTTATTTGGGGTACTTTAACTTATGAAATAACTGTAAATAAATAGGTAGTAAGATTTTTCCCATAAAAGTGAGACCACAGGTGACAATTTATTCCAGGAAACTACACAGAACATATGCAAGGTCACTCATTAAAAACACCGTTCTTTCACGAATGTTGTGTACTTATACCTTGTTCTAACATACTGTTTTTATTTGAAATTCAAAATATTTTAATTTAAACAGTTATCACCTTGTATTTTGAAGCAGAGGATACAGCCAGTTTTATAATCACAAAGGCCGTTAGTAAGGACCATACTATTTTGGAAGTATTGTAAAGAATCCTTCCACACACACAAACCTTCCCAACTCTGTGCTATATGCTATTAGCAAAATTATTTTTTAAAGTTCATCCCATGTGATTGAGGATTTCTTTTCTGTTAACCTGTGTCATTTAAAATTTTATTTTGCATGGACAGTGCAGTGTGTCATTAATTTCTTAGCACCAAAGAGTCACGTGTAAGTTTTGCCATCTGTAAAATGGGATAACAATTAAATTTGTTCCCATATGATTGTTGTTAAAGAATAAATGAGTTAATTTACTTCTAGAAAGGTGCCTGGTATAAAATGTGTTCAGTATATGTTAGTTATTATCTTACCATATATTATATTTGTTGAAACCTCAATATTTCACAAGACATACACGGGGAAATATATATGACTGTCTCATTTATAGTATATTCTAATGGTTCATTATACATTCCATTTATTTTCACATGCAACAAAGTAAGTCTGGATATGAATAAGTGGCTATGTTCTATTTTGCTTTAGAGAACAGGCATATGAAAGCTTTAATTTTTTTATTTTTTATTTTTATTTTGAGAATACTTTTATTAAAGCTGGGGATAGAGAAACAAGGAAGGGCTTAAGACAGAGGAAGCAACAAGAGAGAGCCTGGGGGGGCTGCTTTGGCCCACTGGGGGGTCCAGAGAAGAGGGGGCCTCGGACACAGGTTCAGGGGGTTAGCCAAGGACCAGCTGCCACTGCCTATTGCCCAGCTGGTGGCAAGTTTCATGGGGATCCTCAGAGAGTAGGAAATGGATGCCTGAGAGGGAAGAAAGGTCTGGGTTTGTTCCTGGGAGAGAGAATGCCCAAAAGCTTTGATTTCAGTATCAATAATTTAAAATACCCAAACTACTGAGAAATAACTTAAAACTTCTAAGTTTTTAATTCTGCATATCAAATATATGTTTATAGATTGGGAATTCCTTTAAAATACTGTATATATATTTATATTTACTTTTTGAATTTATATTTACTTGTTATTGATTTTAAGAGTTTGACTTTATAAGAGCTTAATAAAAATTACTTATTGTGAATATTTTGCATACATTACTCTGAGTACATGCAGTAAATGTTCAACTATGTAATTAAATATGCTAACATAGTAATTACATGTTCTAATTATGATATACAATTAGTATAAATGCACATAATTTTGTAGTTACATGAAACATCCATGTGATAATAAAAATCTCTTACATTATTATTGAAGCTGAAAATGGAGAATTTAATAGTGAAGAGAATCAAATTTAGAAGACATATACATTGCTCTCACAGTATGCCCTGTAATTCTCTATAAATTAGCAGCTGTTTGTTTAACTAACTTAATTCTTACTGTTGTTTTTAAGAGTTACAAATGAAAGAATGACGAATATTAGGTCAAAATATTGGATTAAGTAATTTAAGTGACTGTCTGAATCACCCAGAATAATTAGTTCTCTAATGGAAAGGTAAATTTCCTAATGTCAACAGTGCCTAATAGGAGCTGTGATGTAATTGATTTTAGAAACACTAAGATGAATCATTTCAAAATTAAAATAATTATCTTTGATAGATGTTTCCACATATCTAAATGATTTCTCCACAGCTAAGAGTAAGTCAATGCATTTATTTATTTAGAAGTCTCTTATAATAGAATATGACCCTGCTTACTGTCATTTTTTTGTGGGTAATGTGTTGTAATTTGTTTTTGAATACCCACTATAGGAAATTGGTAAAAGCAGCTTTAAATTTTCACTGAGGTAAAATTATGAAGGCTATTTCACATAGTTCTAATCACATAATTATAAACAGTTATTATAAATATACACATATATAAATATATATGTTGCATAATTGATTAATTTAATTTACTCATGAATAAATGAAACCATATAGAAATAACTCTTGGGACCTAGCTGGTTTGGCTCAGTGGATAGAGCGGTGGCCTGTGGACTGAAGGGTGCCAGGTTTGATTCCAGTCAAGAGCACATGCCAGAGTTGCAGGACATGCAGCAGGCAGCCGATCAATGATTCTCTCTCATCATTGATGTTTCTATCTCTCTCTTCCTCTCTGAAATAATAATAAAAAAAAATTTAAAGAAATAACTCTTGGTCATATTCATGTGCTCACTCCTGTGTTAGTGCAGACTTACAATTGTTTCCTAAGGAAAAAGTACAGGGCAAAATAAAACGACCTTAAATTAAGTCATCCTGAATGGCCTATTCAATGTTTTCAAGAAGATATCAATCCCAGTTCTTGGAAGTTATACAACAATGATACAGTTGTTATTAACCTAGTTATTAATAAGAGGAAAGGAGCAAGGGGAAGGCCAAATAGTATAGGCATGTCATTTGGGCAGCTATGCCAGGGAGCTAAAGCTTTACAATCCAGGGAGCCATAGTTCTATACCCACAACAGTTTGCTGGGGGAAGGGACTGGACGGGGGCAGGGCGTGGGGAATTAAATGCATGCCCAGTCAAGTTGGGGTAACATAGGAAAGTTATTTGTCTGTCAGTCACACTTGGGAACAGGTCATTGGCCAGAATAGGTGTGGCTAGATTTGAGTTATTTTATCCCTTAAACAAAGGGGTTTGTTCTCTTGCTTCCTCTTGCTTCTGGTGGTTGACTCTTGCTTGCAGGGCTCTGGGTCCTGCTTCCTGCATTCTTCCACATGGCTGACTGCCATGTTGATCCCACACAGAATGGACTAAGGACTAGCCTAATGCTGAACTGGCCCCAGCTGCAACATGGAACAGAAATTTTGGACACTGGCTTTGCTTTTAGCTCTACTAAAGCCCCAATTACACTTCTTCCAGGACTAGACTAAGGGAAATGGGACTTAGGAAACCCAGGGACGTAATTCCACACAGACAGAAATCACTCATCCTTCCATATGAGTCTCAAACAATTATTTTTCTTGAGATATTGCAAGGACTCCACCCCAGCACTCAGTGGGAAAGATGATACCACACTTCCACTGATAACAATATGACTCTGTCCGTAATTGACAATACAGAATGTTGATACAACAAATGTTTGTCAGAAAAGTATAAACCTTTGATAAATTACATCGAACATATCTGAATATTTATTGAGAATTATCCAAAGGAAATTAACCCTTTGCACTCGCTTGCTTTTTTCTCGAGCTGCTACCGATGCTAACCGTGTTGAGTCACACTCGACATCCGGGTGCAAAAGGTTAAGACCATAGCATTCTGTAGGTAGTCTACATATAATCAAATCCTCAGAAGACAACATATTTAAATAATACCAAGTTAACTTGTCATAGAATCGCCTGGATTAAATGGTATGCTTGTTTTCTGCTTGTGACATTGACCTTTACTTTGAGGTTATAAAAACTGTTTATCTCAACCTGGAAATGCCAAAGAAGCATCCTTAGGAAAAATTTCCTGTCAGTTTGCATAAATTGTCATTGTACAAACAATCCTAAGTGAGTATTGAGTTCAGGAGTCTAAAGAAAGTAGAACTGACAGTTATTGATATTAAAATATTTTCTAGATTTAAAAAAAAACCTCACTCTAAATATAAAGTCCTCTAAACACTATAGAAGGGATCTGAGTAGAATCCAAATATAAACAAAATGGGATCATTGTTTAATAAAAAAATTGTAATATAAGCAAGGAGATATAACACATTAAATATTAATCTATATTTAAATATAGGGAGTTCAATCTTCCTACTGTCTTTCTCTTTGAAGTCCCTTGGAAATTTAGGTTTTTTTCTTTCTTTTTTTTTTTTTTTTTCATTTTAAGTTGAATATGCCACACTGAATTTACCTGCATTGCTTGCTCATTTTAATATCAATGAATTTGTTTTCATTTAATATTGAGATTTGTAAACTATCCAGAGAAGACTGCTATATGTGGTATCTATTAATGATTTAGTCTTAAATACAAACAGAAAGCTATTTTCTCTCATTTAAAAGAAATTCAATGTGCCATGAAATTTGAAATATTTTGCTTTATATTTTGTTTTTCAGTATTTCAAAGTGCAGGTCACACTCTTGAAATATTGTTTGTCATGTTGTTGTATTTCAGCTCCAGAAAAGCAGCAAAACCAGACAAGTGATGCTGTGGCAGCCTCAGAACCAGCTTTTACCTCCCAAGTGACTCAACAGGATCACTCTCAAGACTTCACCAACCAGTCTCTTGGGGAAATTATGCTGCTGCACCCCTCGTCCAGCACGGAAAACACTACCTGTTTTTGGCTCACTTACTCCATGGCTCCTCCCACTATTAGGCCCACTGGTATTTATACTCTTAATTTTGCTCTTTGGCCCCTGTCTCATGCGTTGTTTCACTAGTTTCTTGCAGAACAGAATGCAGGCGTTCGCCAACCAGAAGGTGGGAGAGATCTATCTGGCATTGAATTCAGAACCTAACACCAGAATCCTTGAGACCTCGGGTAGACGCTCCTAACGACGCCCCCTCTCAGCTGGAAGTAGCTACGGAAGAAGGACCTTCACCCCCTGACCTTGCCCGGACTCTCAATTTTTTTTTTTTAATATTACCAGAAGCCTGGAATGATAGATTCTCCCTTCCCCCAACTGATGGACAGAGTATGACGTAAACTCCACCTGCAGCACGGACATTCCTGAACACCTAACCCGGCACCTTATATGGACTGTGCATTGAACCACCAATCAGCACCTGCCAAATACCCTAAGCCCCCAATTCCTAAGTCCTTAATTATGTGCCTTATATGAAGCCACCAATCAGCGTGTGCTGAGTACCCTAAGCCCCGTCCCTTCCCTTTCCTCCCCTCAAAAGGCGCCTTTACCCCTGCACATGGGCTCTTTCTCCCTTTGGAAGGTAGCCCAGCAGGGGTTTTCTCCTCTAATAAAGCCTGTGTCCTGGTTCTCCGGCCCCTCTGTCTCATCTTTCACAAATATGTTGCATAGGTTGTAGGATTCAGCAAGTCTTCAGATATGCAAAACAGCAGTAATACTGTGCAATTGTTAGGACTTCTCAATTTGTAGAGTTAATGTTATGAGTGTTCTTCTGATATATTGTCAGTTCACAGCATCAAGATAGTTCCCCCAAAGTAGTTCAGAATCTGTGTGTTTTATGAAAATAGTAATCAACAGTAACCATTCTATTGTTTATAATCATAAAAAAGTACTTTTACTAATTTTGTAGGTTTAAAAATAAGATCAGGCAGCAGCTTGTGTAATTAATATTATATCACAAATATTTTTATCATTTATTTCATCTTCAAGCATGGCACAATACAATGAAATATGTTGAACTTAGAATAGTGAACACTACCAATAAATTTGCTTGTTTTCATTGAAGAAGCTTGGATTTACCTAATGTAAAATTCATAATCATGCTATTTAAAAATAATAAATATCCAATAATCTTTTTTTAAAAATGAATAATGTACAATAATGTACACTTAGAACAGTTCAGGCAGTTCTAATCACTTTGTATATTAACTCATCTGAAATTGACAATATCACTATAGATTTCTATTCTTATCATCTGCATTTTACAGATGAAGAAACTGAGGAAAAGGAGGTGAAGTAATTTAATCAAAGTCATACATCAGTAAGTGGAAGGAAGAGGTACTAGATATGAAACCGATACTATCTGAATGTACAGTGCCTGTGCTTAACCAAACACCACTTGGCTATTTGACATCATTACTGTAAGTTTATTCTGTATATGTAAGTATTTTAAGCACAGCAAATTCTTTTCCTTTATTTTCAGATGATACCAATTTCTATTTCACATACTTTAGTTCTATTCCACCTTCAGAGGCATTGTGACTTTTATTTCTGTGCATAGACTTAATTTTTACCCTTTTGTAATTAATCATATAATAACAAGATGTAAACAGACTTGTTCAATGTCCTCTGTCAACTCGTTTATCTTTAACCAGTAATTCATAATTTGTTTGGGCTTCTGTGATACAGACTCATGATAATTTTGCATTTGTCATTATAAAATAGCTACTGCCTATAAAATAGCTACCCATTACTTCTCCAGAGGCTGAATTCCAGTTTTTCACAGAAGATAAATTCTATGCCTTTTAATGAATTGTCATTGCTTATTTTTGAATAATATTTTAGTCAATGTTTTTACCTTTATTCTTTATTAATGCTTTTAAATTTTTCCTTAAAGCAAGTTTATGTAGAATGTCTTATCTTCAAATAGATTTAAGTAATTCAATGAGATTCTTGCCATCCAAAAGGTATGCTTTTTTAAATGGGGGAAATGCTGAATACAATGCAGAGAGGAGATTCTTACCCCTTTTTTTAAAATATATTTTATTGATTTTTTACAGAGAGGAAGAGAGAGGGATAGAGAGTTAGAAACATCGATCAGCTCCCTCTTGCACACCCCCTACTGGGAATGTGCCCGCAACCAAGGTACATGCCCTTGACCGGAATCGAACCCGGGACCCTTGAGTCCGAAGGCCGACGCTCTATCCACTGAGCCAAACTGGTTTCGGCGATTCTTACCCCTTTTGATGATACCATTCAATTTTGAGTTTATCACTAACTTTTCTTTAAGGGCCATGATGGAAGGAGTGGATTCATATAGAAATACTTTATTACAGAAAATGAACACATATTCAAAAGTTTGCAAAGAATAAACATCAATACAAGACAAAAGCATGAGGTCCCTGTATATACCAAGTATGAATGAGAATTTTTTTAAATAAAATTTTATTATGAAATCTTTTTGACCTTTCAGGTAAATTAACACAATATTTTGTAGGCATTTATAAATGTTTTGCATTATCTTATTAGCATTGATTAGGGCTGTAACAGTGACTATAATGATTAAGCACTCATCAGTTCATTCTTTACAAATAAGATAATTTTTGAAGAGCAACCCAGGGCTGGTTTGGTGGGTTACAAAATTTCAGGGCCCAGGCTGAGTCTATTTTTCTGCTCTGCTGTACATAAATCCCATTCTTGAGATGGTTCCTTTCTTAAGAAAACCAGAGTTTTATTCATTTGCACTCTTGTGCACAGCCATGACAATGCGGTATCATCTCACACCTGTCAGAATGGCTATCATCAACAAATCAACAAATGACAAGTGCTGGCGAGGATGCTGAGAAAAAGGAACCCTTGTGCACTGCTGGTTGGAATGAAGACTGGTGCAGCCACTATGGAGAACAGTATGGCGTTTCCTGAAAAAACTAAAAATGGAACTCCCATTTGACCCAGTGATCCCACTTCTAGGAATATATCCCAAGAAACCAGAAACACCAATCAGAAAGGATATATGCACCCCTATGTTCATAGCAGCACAATTTACTATAACTAAGATTTGGAAACAGCCTAAGTGCCCATCAGCAGATGAATGGATTAAAAAACTGTGGTACAGCTACACAATAGAATACTATGCTGAGGTGAAAAAAAGAAGGAATTCTTACCATTTGCAACAGCATGGATGGAACTGGAGACCATTATGCTAAGTGAAATAAGGCAGTCGGAGAAAGATAAATATCACATGATCTCACTCATTTATGGAATATAATGAACAACATAAAGTGATGAACAAAAACAGATCCAGAGACAGATAAGCATCGATCAGACCATCAAACCTCAGAGGGAATGTAGAGGAGGGTGGAGGTAAGGGGGAGAGATCAACCAAAGGACTTGTATGCATGCATATAAGCCTAACCAATGGACACAGACACCAGGGGGGTGAGGGCATGAGTGGGGGGTGGGGGGCAATGGGGGATAAGGACACATATGTAATACCTTAATCAATAAAGAAAAAAATGCATATATATATATATATATATATATATATATGTAAAAATTCAGTACTTAGCAACCTTAAATCATTACCATAATGGAAATGTTTGAAAATGTAGACTACCTTGAATGCTCAATTCATAAGAAATTTTCACTGAGTTATAGAATTGGAGATTTTCAATTTTAATAACCACTAAAATGGATATGAATTAAGATATCCTGAAATAATATTTTTTTAAAATACACTGAAACATTTAAACATACATATATATGGCTCATTTAGATAAAATTACATTTTTTATTTCTCCATCATCTGATGATTTATATTTCAGATAATTTTACCAAGTCATCTTTCAATATGAAAAACTATATAAAACCTCATACCCAAATATATATTGTATATACCAATAGTATTCCCTGTACTTTTCTTCAATGCAACATGCTTTTATACACTAATGACTACCAAAAAAAATCCTTCACATATCTAATACTGCAAACAGCAGCTTTTCCTCCCTTTTTTATTGACTGTATCGGGTAACACTGGTTAACAAACTTATATAGGTTTCAGGTACACAATTCTACAACACATTTTCTGTATTGTGTGTGCACTACTCCGAGTCAAGTCTCCTTTCCCCCTATATCTTCCTCTGCATTACTCCCCCTTCTTCCAGCAATCACCACACTATTGCCCATGTCCACGAGTTCTATTTCTCTTTTTAAAACTCTTTTGCTCAATCACTCCTTTTTACCATTTTAATTTAATTCTTTTTCTTATTTTTTATGAAAAAGAAATTAGTTAATGAACTGGGTCAAATAAAATTTAAATTTTGTTAATTTACTCCTTCCAAAATAAGTTCTATATTCAGAGAGTAATGTTGAACTTACCATTTTAAAAATCATGATCAATGTCTTTTGTAGTAACATTTTTAGTGAGTATATTATTATTTATTATCAATGTTTTCTTTGCTTAAAGGCACCATTTTTCTACCAAAAAAGCCATACGTGTATAAAGAATAGTGTGCCACTGGATATCCTGATTTGTAAGAGTGATAAAATGTATTTTACTAATATTAGTAAAATATTACTAATATTACTACACTTTGAAAAAGTGTAGATATAATTAATAATTCATATTGCCCTGTTACCTGTAATGAATTAATTAGAAGTAGAAGCTTTATATACCTCTCAAGTCTTATAAGGGCTAAGTCATCTTGGTTCATATTCTCTAAGGTCTAAAATTCATGATACTTGCAAATAGCATTAACTTTTTAATAGATAAAGAGTAAAATACGAGCTTCAAAATAAAAACTTAAAAATGCTTCTGTGAAAAATATATTAATCCAATACAAATACACTTCTCATTACCTTTACCAAATATATTTTTTAGACATTCTCCTTTTATAAAATATTAAAAATGGAGTAACATAGTATGATGTACTAAATTCCATGAATAACTCTTCTGATAAATGTATCTTTAAAAGCTGGGTAATATTTTAGTGCTTACAAATGCATTCTTGAGTTGCAACAAATCAAAGATTCTAGAGGACAATAACAAAATAAAAGTGCAAAGCCTTGTGTGATGAGATAGTTCCACATCAGGTTTCACCTTGAAAATATATTGCAAAACTTAATGAATTGACCTTAATTTTAATGGTTACATGGAATTAAAGGTAAAGGAAATAAAGTCCACAGACCACCCAATATAGAAAGTATAATATAACCCAAATAAAGTTCAGATCTTTCGATCTAGTGCAAGCTTATACAAGAAAAAAACCTCGAGAAGCAGAAATAAGCAGTAAATAAACTTTTTTGTTATCAACTACACATTGGGTAAATGAAGAAAAGAAAAAAAAAAAAGAGATATCAATTAAAAGTACAGATTTTGCCTGGCCAGTGTTGCTCAGTGGTTGAGCATCAACCTATGAATCAGGAGGTCATGGTTTGATGCCCAGGTTTCTGGCTCCATCCCTGGTGGGGGATGTGCAGGAAGTGGCCAATTGATACTTCTCTGTCGTCATTGATGTTTCTATCTCTCTCTCCCTCTCCCTTCCTTTATGAAATCAATATATATTAACCTTTTGCACTCGTATGTCGAGTGTGACTCGACACGGTTAGCATCGGTAGCAGCTCGTATGTTGAGCCACACTCGACACGTAGTTTCACCGCGGGGGGGGGGGGGCGGGGAGGGGGATTTTTGTCTATTTTTCCAATATCTTTTCTTGTTTTCATTAACATGAAAGGACAAGTAAAATGTAAATGCCCTCTCAACTGATGCCACCACCTAAGCTTATCTTTTGCATAGGCAGCAATCTTGAGTAGGAGGGTCCAAGTCAAGAGTCCTTGCATCATGCCTTTTTGAGCTTGCATCATCTTCCCTTGGCAAAGAACCTTCCTTATCTTTTCGTCTCCTAGGTTTGTTTAGGTTTCTATTAGCATATCACAGATGTTGTCATGACACAGGGTTTAGTTGGATGATTGGTTTGCCCCCTAGCAGTCGCAAGTTCTGAGTGAATTTCCCCTCCTCAGGATGGAAAAGTTTTCCAAAGACATCGAAAGCAGCGATGATGAATTTTACTTTGAAAATGAAGAAAAAAGTGAAAAATGTAATAGTGACGAAAGTGAGTTCTCCGAGGATGCGAGTGGAGATGATGAACAAATCGCTGGTCCAGAGTGGAACTACAGAAAGGAAAAAGTCCCTTGCTTTGCCCAAAGATCTGGCTGAAAGTACTGACAGTGACAGTGACATTGAATTCCTAAAGGCAAAACGAAGACGCACAATTGTTTATTCGAGTGAGAGTGATGGAGATATAGGTGATATCATTGAGAAATCGGGTATAAGACCCAGTGAAAGTTATGTTTCTAGGGGAAAACAGGAAAAAGAAAAGTGGACATCTACATCTGTGAATGACAAAGAGCCTAGCAGAATCCCTTTCTCCACTGGTCATGTTGGACCTCAAGTTCCTTCTGGATGTGCCACACCAATAGCCTTTTTTCAGTTGTTTTTTACTGAGACGTTGATAAAAAATATAACAGATGAGACAAATGAGTATGCTAGGCATAAAATTAGCCAGAAAGAACTATCCCAGCGATCCACTTGGAATAATTGGAAAGATGTGAAGATAGAGGAAATGAAGGCTTTTCTTGGTGTAATACTAAATATGGGTGTATTGAATCACCCCAACTTGCAGAGTTATTGGTCCATGGATTTTGAGTCTCATATACCATTTTTTTTTATCTGTTTTCAAAAGAGAAAGGTTCTTGCAAATATTTTGGATGTTACACTTGAAAAACGACCAGAAGTCAAGTAAAGATTTGAGAACAAGAACCGAGAAGGTAAACTGCTTCTTGTCATACCTTGAAATGAAATTTAGGGAGAGATTCTGTCCTGGAAGAGAGATTGCTGTTGATGAGGCTGTTGTTGGTTTCAAGGGAAAGATACACTTCATCATATATAATACTAAAAAGCCAACAAAATGGGGTATTCGTTTATATGTCCTCTCAGATTCAAAATGTGGTTACGTACATTCATTTGTCCCTTATTATGGAGGAATAACATCTGAAACGTTGGTGAGACCTGATCTCCCTTTTACTAGCAGAATAGTTTTAGAGCTTCATGAAAGATTGAAGAACTCAGTACCTGGTTCTCAAGGTTATCATTTCTTCACTGACAGGTATTACACTAGTGTCACTCTTGCAAAGGAATTGTTCAAGGAAAAAACACACTTGACAGGGACAATAATGCCCAATAGGAAAGATAATCCACCTGTTATCAAACATCCAAAGCTAATGAAAGGAGAGATAGTGGCTTTCAGGGATGAAAATGTAATGCTTCTTGCATGGAAAGACAAGAGGATAGTCACAATGCTCAGTACATGGGACACTTCAGAGACTGAGTCTGTGGAAAGGAGAGTGTGTGGTGGTGGGAAGGAATGATAATAAAGAATAGGTTTACTGTCTTCAATGAATCTAAAGAGCATGAAGTATTCCTCTAGTATTTTGATTATGGGACTCTAGTAACCCATAGGGAAATGATCCTATATAATAAAAGGCGAACATGCAAATTGACCAAACGGCGGAACAATGGGTTGTTATGATGAGCACTGACCATCAGGGAGCAGTCGCTCAATGCAGGAGCTTCCCCCTGGTGGTCAGTGTGCTTCCAAAGGAGGAGCACCGCTCAGTCAGAAGCCCGGATCACAGCTGGTGAGTGCAGTCGCAGTGATGGGAGCCTCCCCCACCTCTGCAGCAGCACTAAGCCGTCAGTTGGACATCCCCCGAGGGCTCCTGGACTGTGACATGGCACAGGCCAGGCTGAGGGACCCCTCCAAGTGCATGAATTTCATGCACTGGCCTCTAGTTAATAGATAATTTATTTAGATCATCTGTAATGAATTGTAAATTGAGAACAAGTTCTTGGGAGATCTAATTGGCTCTTGTCAAAAAAATATCATAAAGTTCAAGATGAATAAAAAAATTAGCTAATTGGCTCTTCAAAATATATTGAAGAACTTGTAGAATGAGCCTTTCATCAGTCTTAATTTCAACAGAAAAAAATGTTATGAGAAATAGGTACTTTCTCTGATCTGCTAAAAAAAACAGAACAAACCTTAAACCCTATCATTTATTTTAGTCATGGCCTAAAATCGCTGCAAATCACAAATAATATCCAACTAAAAATAAATTTAATCCCTAGCTTCATTGTATTTCTGATATAACAGGACACTGTCATAAAAAGATTGGGAACTTGAGAATTGGAAAAGAAACTTGTGCAAAAATTTATAAGATTGAATTGGTAAGTATATAAATCCCACTGAGGTTCATTTCCATAATAATCAGCCTTTCTTTTCCTCCCCTGTCCCAGGAGTTCCCTTTTTCTCCTGCTACACTAAAAAACTTTGAGACAATCGTGTCAAGAAGAAATCAATTTTCCTCATGCTTCACAACCAATGCCACTGTTTCTAAATATAATTAGGGTTAGATTCTAGAATTTTCTCCATGTCAAATATAGGTTTCAATCCTGAAAAGAGAAAGCTCAAGTTCCAAAGAACTGCTATTTTTATTGTTGGAGAAGGTCATCAATACGACAAGACCCACCAGTTGACCCACAAGCTGGATTGGGGCAATTTGAGGCTCTCCATTCCCTCCACTGTGCTTGGAACCTGCACTACACTTGCCTTTCCTATGCAGGAAGATGCCCAAGGGTAAGGGCTTGAGAGAGTAGTGTGGTGATGAGACCATCTTGAGTGAGTATGTTACTACACCAGTGAAGACCTCCTTTGAACCTGACTGAACCCAGTTAAGGACCCTATTAAACTTCTAAGTTTGGTGGATGGGTGCGGAAAACTACTTGTCTTGCAACCAACCCTCCCAAGGCAAGCCCCATCAGTAAGTTTCCTGGGTCCCATTAAACCTGTTCATTAAACCTGCTACTTATCAAACTGAAGTGACCTGCCTTTTTCTGTGGTGTTTCCAGGTCTTCCAAATAGGATATTGACACACAGGAAGCCCCCAGCCAGTTTTGCCAAACAAGATTTATATAAAACAAAATTCAGAAAATGTGTATTTATACTGGTAGTACTAGAACAAGGAGAGGAGAAAGTATTTTATTTATTTATTTACTTATTTATTTATTTAAATGTTGTAATTGATTTTAGAGAGAGAGGAAGGGAGAGGAAGAGATAGAAACATTGATAAGAGAGAAATATCCATCAGCTGCCTCCTGCGTGCTCCCTACTGAGGATGGAGCCCGCAACTGGGGCATGTGCCCTGACCAGGAATTGAACTCTTGAACTCTTGGTGGCCTCTTGATGCATGGGTCCACGTTCAACCCACTGAGCCACACTGGTGGGCAGAACATATTTTAGATGAGATTGAATTTATTAGGCTAGATAAAATTATCAGAAATTTTGGGTATAATACGTTAAATTACATAATTCTAATTATTTCCTGGTAGGTTGACTAGAAGCTGAATTTAATGGCAGCTTACAATAAATAAAATTGAGGTGCCAAAAAGTCTTGATCTAATGTGGAGCCAGTAATCCAAGGATTTAGAGTATAAGGAACATTGTAGTGGAATAATCATAAATCATCAACTCATCCACCTCTCAAAAATGCCCCTCTAGGAGGCACAGAAATCACTCCCTTCATCATGACTTAAAACATGCATTACTGAGGGGATTGCCAGCAACACTGAAAAGCATTGCTACCAGTTCTTTTCTACGATCTAAAATGCTGGTAATGATGCCGTTGGAACAGATTACCAGATTTCGAATGGGATGGTGTTATGGCCTGAATTGTGCCCCCTCAAATCCATTTGTTACATTCCTAACCCCCAGGATGTCAGAATGTGATTGCACTTGAAGATGGGGCCTTTAGAGAGGTAATTAAGGTAAAGTTAGTTATATAGGTCGGCCTTATTCAATGTGACCGGTGTCCTCATAAAAAGAGGAGACTAGAATACAGGCACATATAGACCAAGGAAGGCCTCACAAGTACAGGGTGAGAAGATGGCCGTCTGCAATGCAAGGAGTGAAGCATCAGAGGAAACCAAACATGCTGAAACCTTGATCTTATACTTCTAGCGTCCAGATTGTGAGCAAATAAATTTCTGCTGTTTAAGGCATCTAATCTGTGGTATTTTGTTATACCAGCCATAGAAAACTAATACAGTTGGGTAGATGGATACTAGCTGGCAGAAACCAGTTAACTTCACTTAACAGAGACAAGGTGAATGCTTATTGTCATGCTATCAGGAACAGAGTACAATCTGAGTCCTCAGATCTGACCAGACTTGGATAAGAGCAAAAAACATACCAGAGTTCTTAGGAGAAAAATATATCAGATTCCACTAGTCTTACTTGATGTGTATAATTTTTAAAAATCTGCAGAAGAAAGACTTGACTCAATCTGAAAATATACATTAAGGATGATCTTATAATACTTAAACCTTAATTAAAGGTTAGAATAAGACATTTCTAGGAAAGACTTGATAAAAACCTTGTGTGGTAATGTTTTCTCTTATTTTTTTCCAAAGGAATGTGTAATTTTTACCATAGACACTATGTTGGGGAAAGGGTAATAAACATACATTTAACTAATCATATTGATAAGTTTAGCTTTTTACTCCCAGTCATCACAATGCACATTCAAAAATATGTAATAAAGAAGTGTGTCCATGTTCAATGGTTTCAGATTTTCGAATTACACCTAAGATTAATAATACAGACTTCCCTTTACCAAGATTGACCTTGCTCATGCCAATGCTAAGTACCCATCTGTCAGAAAGCCCTGCACCTTGCAATACCATTGTATCATTCAGGGGCAGCAATTTTATGTCATTTAAATTCAGGGTTTTATTGGACTTTCTTGAATAGATGTCTTGGCTAATAAAACTATCTGTGGGATTACTAAGTACCCTAATCACCATTACTCCTATACAACATCGCTTCTGTTCATGTACAGCTAAGGATAAGGCAATTAATTAATTAAGCCAAATGAACCTAATTAAACCTTTGGTAGTACTGTCTAACTCATCCATCAGGTAGCAGGACCATTTATAGTCATCACTTAGTTACAATTCTAGATGCCAGTGTGAAATGTTAGTTTGCTATTTTACTGGATGTGTTATATCCTTTAAGCCAGAAATTGATGCACTGTCATGTCTTACTTATAGACAAAATACAGATTTAGAAATTAAGAACATGGAATTGGAAGTGGCATTTTTCACTATAAAGTTTAATATCTCATTTAACATTTACTTGTTCCTTGTTTCTATGACTTCAGGTTTTGGGGGTTTGGAGAAAGGGGTCTGCAATCTATGGTCAGTGAGACCAACCTAGCCTACCATCTGTTTTTGTAAATTTTATTGAAACATAGCCACACGTGTTTGTTTATGTGTTACCTATGCTTTCCTACAGTAACACCACTGAGTAGTTATAAAAAGAGACCATATAGCCCAGCAAGTACACAGTATTTCCTATCTGATCTTTGACAGAAATAGTTTGCCTACCCCGGCTTAGATTTCATGGTATCTATGGTGGGAAGGCACTGAAAGTGCCCTCCAGGGAACACTACAATGGCTTCATTGAAGTCATCTTCCCGTTTGGAGTTCTTTATGCCATTGTTTGAGGGGTTTCAGTGTTGAAGCAGATAATTATACTTATAAAGGAAACATAATGAAGGAATAGAAAGTATACTTGGAAGGGAATAATATAGGTATTTGGAAGACTAAGTAATCACTTAGGAGAAAGACTCGCATGAATTCATAGCCTTCATGAATGAAGGTTTGGATCAGCCCATCAGGTAACAATTAACTGAAGTGCTGGCTGTGAACAAGGGAACGTGGGCAGGATAGTGGATAAAGAAGGCATAATTAGCAATTGTCATTCAAACAGTTTCCTGTGGCCTCATATTGATGTATAAATCTTAAGTGATTTTCTTTCCCCTCAGTTTACTTCTATTTTAGATACTTATTTTAGTAGTGATAAGTTTTAAAATTTGTATATTGAAGAATATGAAAATAGAATTTAGAGTGGAATGAGAGAAAAATAGGTAACACTCAGAAATTTTGAGAAATCAAAACTAAAACGTGGTTTTGAATCAGTAAATGATGAAACTTGGTGTTGTCCCACTTTTGAGAAGTAAGTAATCAAGATGACTGCATTCCATAAATCTGGATAGTATCCTTCACATTTTATTAAATGTAACTGTTCCGTATAGAATAAAATGTGACTAGAGCACCTATTTAAGTCATATTCAACATGGTGGCCTGGAAAGTCAGCACATATGTTATTTTTATTTTCATAAGTGTTATTTACAATATGTAAGGTAGAAATATCTTTTGTTGCTTTTTCTCTGGTTATTATTGTTTGGAAATTAAGTATTTATAAAGTGTGTAAAGAGATGTTGGACTCTAAAGGACTTTTGACATGACAGGAGTCCCCTCACCATTCTTCATTATGAAAGATCTCCCTACCCTGATTACAAGATAATGTTCTTCTTTTCCAACATTCTTTGAAGATAGCACACAGGTAGGTTATTTTGGCACTCAATTAGGTACTCCCAAACAAAGTTTAGATTCAGAGCAGAGCAATGTTAGAAAGCAGGGACCACATGGAATCTGTGATTTGGTGAAGAGACCGGGGCAGCAGTGACTGAAATGTTGTGCTGAGCTCTGGCTGCGGCGGGTGACAGGGCTGGGCAATGTTCTCAGGTGCAGATCATTTAAGTATGACTTTCTGTCCTCAGGGAAAGTCTTGAATTGTCTAATATTTTCATTAAAATCCTTCTTCCTGAACTATATTGGAGTTTGTTTTGTAAGAATCCTGAATCAAACAACACCTTTACTTTGTAGTATTTGTGATGTGAGTAATAATGAGCTGAATTGCCCAGTTTTAGAGTAACAAATTATTTTATGCATAATTTATGTTTTACATGTGTCTCCATCCTGCCTACTGGTCCAACGTGTGGGAGCACAGGTCCTGATCCTGCCCTAGACGCTTTGCTAACTGTTGGGAACTCAGTTCATTCCTCCTGCTCCACTTTGCCAACTGTGGGGTCCGAGCCCCTCTGCCTGGGACTGGACTTTCTTGGACGCCAGGTAGTAGATGGAGAAGCCATAAGAAGCCATGGGTGTATAGGGAATTCTTTATTATAGAAGCCAGGGGCCATGTAGCCATTGCTAACAGGAGCCACTAGACAAAACAGTTCTTCAAAGCAAAGTCCCATACAGTAGATAGCCACACACCATCTGGTTCACAATACATCTTTCCTACATAGTAGCAGAAGCAGCCTCTGTACCCACAGCCATTATCTGAGCAGTCACCCTGCCTCTAGACCCACAGCTTCAAATAATAGCCACATCTGAGCTCACTCTCATCCAGCAGCCTCAGCAACATACTTTAATACTACTTAGACAAAAGAAGCTTTTTGCCAAATAGTGACATCAATCA
The DNA here is from genome assembly GCF_951640355.1 of Cnephaeus nilssonii. Taxonomy (NCBI): domain Eukaryota; kingdom Metazoa; phylum Chordata; class Mammalia; order Chiroptera; family Vespertilionidae; genus Cnephaeus; species Cnephaeus nilssonii. Next base: position 94,808,711 of record NC_137074.1, on the reverse strand, counting down.
TTTGGGTTATAGAAGGGCACACGTGCCCAGTGTGCCATGAGATTTGTTGCATCCTTGCACCTGCATATAGTCCTTGGACACCCTGATTAAGATTCCCACATTCAGAATGGCCTTGAACATCCGGTGTATTCTGAACAAGGCTTCAATATTCCAATTGGCCTTGAGCATCCAGCGTACTCTGGCTCCCACAACATGTACATGGTTCCCACAACATGTAATTATACTGACACTGCTTATAATTTCTATACATCTGAAAAAACAAAAAATACAGATTTTAATTCATCTCAGTAAAAATATTATGTTTTATTAATCAATAAACACCTTATCTACCTGTTTATTATTATTATTTTTTAATCCTCACCTGAGGATATTTTTCCATTAATTTTTAGACAGAGTGGAAGGGAGGGGGAAAGAGGGAGAGTGCAACTGAGGTACATGCTCTTGACTAGAAACAAACCAGGGACCCTTCAGTTTGTGGGCCGACACTCTAACCACTGAGCAACCATTCAAGACTACCTGTTTATCATCTTATATAATAAAAGCCTAATATGCTAAGTGTCCAACCATTTGTTTGACCGTCTGACCAGTCGCTATAATGCACACGACCACCAGGGGACAGATCCTCTGACCAGTAGGGTAGATTGCTGCTGGGGTCTCGCCAATCGGAACTGGGTGAATCGGGCCAGATGTGACCTAGAACCCTCCCATAGTAACCTCCCTAACCCTGATTGTGCACCGGTGGGGTCCCTTGGCCTGACCTGCACTCACTCGCAATCCGGGACTCCTCAGGGAATGTTAGAGAGCCAGTTTTGGCCCGAGGGACCCCACCAGTGCACAAACGCATGCACCAGGCCTCTAGTTTAATATAAACACTATCACTACTGAAATATTAACTTACTCACATTAGAAATATGGCTTGAATAATTGAAGCAGAAAATTGAGAAAAAGAGATAAACTTTCAAATTTATACTACTGGCACAATTCACTTCAAAACACATAATTATTTTATTTTACTTTTTGATTATTTTTCTTATTTTAGTTAAATTCTATTTATACTGTTTAGTGGCAGATATCTGGTAAAAAATTAACAGCCATCTTGTATATCTTGTATATATTTTACTCCATGTACATAAATCTAGCATTCCAATTTTCTGTACTTATCACCAGTGAATTGTTATTTTAAAATCTGGTTTATAAACTACATTTAAAATAGTAAATATGTATAAATAATGTTTGTGGCAGCTTTCCAAATTAATTAACTAATTAACCCACCATATGTGACAGTCTACAAATACATGTATCAATGAAATGGCATCTGTGTGTTTGTGTGTGTGTGTGTGTGTGTGTGTGTGTGTGTGTGTGTTTTGAAATAGGAATGATTAGGATGATGAATACCAATTCCTTCCTTTGTATGTAAAATTTTACGATATCTGTAAGAATGCATAATGAAGGGATAACATGCATTAAAAGCTACATTATGCTTTTTGAATCTTTAATTTAATACCTCTCTAGATCCTTATTAATGAGAGAAAATATAGCTAATGTAAATTAGCATATACTTCATATTTTATACAACTGTAATACTATTAATGGGCTTTTATAATTGAATGCGTTATAATAATAATATATTAAACCAACAATATAATTAAATTAAACTTTAGTAGAAAAAGTTTTAGTTTAGAAAAATATTTCATTATTTTCTTTTTCAGAGTTAGGAAAATTTAATTTTGGTCAATATTTTAAAGTGCATCAGTGCCCTAGCTGGTGTGGCTCAGTTGGTTGGGTGTTGTCCCGTGCAGGGTACATGCCCAGTTATAGTATGTATATATATAAGATACATCTATATCTATCTATATATATGATATACATGTATATATATATGATATATCTATATCGATCTGTATATATGACATATATAAATATATATCGATATAGATATATCTTACATATATAAGATATATATGGTACTGTTTACTGTAAAATAAATAAACAAAATGCATCAGCTTAATTTTGTCTAAATTCCAATAAAATTATTTTCTTTTTAAAACACCAGGATTTGCTACTGTCAGCCTCAAACTCTTCTGATCAAAGTAGTTTTCAAATATATTAAATAAAAGTGGTTGTAGTTTCATTTTATTAGATACTAGAAGCCCGGTGCATGAAATTTGTGCACGGCGGAGGGTTGTCCCTCAGCCCAGCCTGTACCCTCTCCAATCTGGGACTCCTGGAGGGTTGTCCCTCAGCCCAGCCTGTACCCTCTCCAATCTGGGACTCCCACCAGGATCGGGCCTAAACGGGCAGTCGGACATCCATCCCACAATCCAGGACTGCTGGCTCCCAACTGCTTGCCTGCCTGCCTTCCTGATTGCCCCTAACTGCTTCTGCCTGCCAGCCTGATCACCCCCTAACCACTCCGCTGCCAGCCAGGTTGATGCTTAACTGCTCCCCTGCCAGCCTGTTTGCCCCCAACTTCCCTCCTCTGCCAGCCTGGTCACCCCTAACTGCCCTCTCCTGCAGGGTTGATCACCTCCAACTGCCCTCCCTTGCAAGTCTGATCCCTCTCAACTGCCCTCCCTTGCAGTCTGGGTGCCTCCCAACTGCCCTCTCCTGCTGGCCATCTTGTGGTGGCCATCTTGTGTCCACATGGGGGAAGGATCTTTGACCACATGGGGGCAGCTATAATGTGTGTTGCAGTGATGGTCAATCTGCATAGTACTCTTTTATTAGATAAGATAGAGGCCTGGTGCATGGGTGGGGGCCAGCTGGTTTGCCCTGAAGGGTGTCCCGGACCAGGTGGGGGTTCCCTTGGGGCATGGGGCGGCCTGAGCGAGGGGCCTGTGGTGGTTTTCAGGCCGGCCAAGCCCCTTGGCAACCCAAGCAAAGGCCCTGGTATCTGGGATTTATTTTCCTTCTACAATTGAAACTTTGTAGCCTGGAGCGGAGCCAAGCCTGGGGCTCCGGCAGCCATTTCTGTGGCAGTTAATTCACCTTCTACAATTGAAACTTTGTAGCCTTAAGCGGGTGAGCCCGGCCAGGGTGTGCGGAAAGCTTTGCTTCCCCTGTTGCCGCCGGCAACCCTGGCTTGCTCTCTCAAGCTCCATTCTGCCGCCATTTGTTTGAATTTGTTTACCTTCTATAATTGAAACTTTGTAGCTTGAGTGGAGGCTTAGGCCTGCAACGGCTATGGAAAGCTTAGCTTGCTCTGTTACCCGGGAAACCTTGCTCTCTGTGGCTGTAGCCATCTTGGATTGGGGTTAATTTGCATACTCGCCCTGATTGGCTGGTGGGCGTGGCTTGGCTGGTGGGCGTGGCTTATGTAGCGGAGTGATGGTTAATTTGCATATTACCATTTTATTAGAGAGGATAGGCATTCTAATGAATTTAATAAAATATATTTATTCTACCATCTATTATGTATATTACTGTAGTTATACAATAGCCAGTATATTTTTTAAAAAAAGACATTCATGGTAAGAATAAGAAGCATAAAAATGTAATGAAAAAATAAATAACTGTCCACTGCTTTGCTAATGGAAACATAAAATAAACAAACTTGAAATGCTAAAAGATGGTATAACCTTAAATTCTACTGCCCAGTCAGCCAATAAAACAAGATTCAATAAAGTAAGATAGGCAAAGTGCTGTCTATTCCAACATATGTCTCCCCAATTCATATCTTATATTGAATGGCTGCAATTTCAAAACAAACAAACTAAAAGCAGTAAAGAAACCCAATAATAATAATAATAATGTACTTTCTAAAGTGGGTTGCAAACTCAATATTTCACACATATAATTTTCAAGAAAAATTTCAAGAGTTATTGACATTTAACTTATCTTTTGTTCAGGGAAGAAAAATTAAAGTTTCTTGTTTTGTTTCATTTCTACTGTAACACAGACATATTTTATTTTTCAGATTTTATTATACTACTAGAGGCCCGGTGCATGAATTCATGTACCAGTGGGGTCCTACAGCCTGGCCTGCAGGGATTGGGCCAAAACTGGTTCTCCAACATCCCCTGAGGAGTACCAGATTGTGAGAGGGACCCCACCGGTGCACAACTGTGCCAGGGAGGAGCTGCGGAAGGGCACTGGGGCATGTTGGGCCCATCTCACCCAGTTCTGATTGGCCGGACCCCAGCAGCAAGCCAACCTACTGATCAGAGCGTCTGTCCCCTGGTGGCCAGTGCGCGTTATAGCAAACGGTCGAACGGTCAAACAGTCGGACACTTAGCATATTAGGCTTTTATTATATAGGATTCATATAAAATTAGAAAAGATAAACAATTAGAATATAATGTATTCAGAGTTTAAAATTGCATTTTAGAAGAAAACAAAAGTTAATGAAGTTCAAAATGTTTCAAGTTAATAAAAGGACACTTACTTAGACATAATTTCATAAGGACAAGGGTTATAACAGAATATATGAATACTCTGTCAATTATGTAATATAATCCATCTGTATAATTTTGATGTTTCTTTCCTGCACCTGTATAAAAATAATCTTCCCATATTTCTAGAATTCCTGTGGTTACAAAACTGCTTTTTCCCCAGACTTAATGGGCAACATTAAATCTTTGACTAAGTGTAACGTTATCACATTTTTTTTTCTAGCTTCTCTTTAGGAATTTAAAGTATCCTTTTTATTCCTAATATGATGATAATTTTTTTCTAATGAATGTATACTGAATTTTGTTAAATGCCTTTACCGTATAAATTAATATGATCATGTTGTTTTCTTTCTTGACTATTAATATGGAAATTATATTGATTCATTTTTAAATTCTTGCATTTTCAGGATAAATGCCACTTAGTTGTTAAGTATTACCATTTTATGTACTGATAAAATATAATATGTTATATATTATAAATTATATGTATTTATATATTGCTTAATTCTATTTGCTAATACATTGTAGGGGAATTTGCACATAGATTTATGGTAGATAATGGTCTTTTTTCTTTCTGGTAATGTCTTTGGTTGTCATATTAGAGTAGCACTCGCCTGATAATGTGCTGTAAGTATTCCTTTTAAATTTCAGAGTTTGTGAAATATTTGTGTTATTTCTTCCCTAGTTATAGGGTAACATTGAAACATTTGAAGGTTATCAAATATCTATATATATGAAAGCCTAAGTGACTGTTATGACTGAACGACCAGAACAACCAGTCAGCCAGTTGCTATGACATGCACTGACCACCAGGGGGCAGACACTCAACACAGGAGCTGCCCCGTGGTGATTAGTGAGCTCCCACAGCCAACCTGCTGCAGCTCCTCACCCCCTGGGCCAGCCTCTCATGGTCCCTCTTTCCCACTGGCCGACCCTCCTGATTGGCCCTGATGGGGGGACTAGCTGGCCAACCTCCCATGGCCCCTCCCTCTGCCAGACGGCCAACCTCCTGGGGTTCCCCCCAGCCGGCCTCCTGATAAGCCTCAATTACCAGCCAAGCCGAGAAATGCCACCCATGCACTAATTCATGCACCGGGCCTCTAGTTTTTGAATAAAATACAAAATTTAGGAAACACAGTTACCAAAATATCGAAATTATTATTAGATAGCTAGTTTAAATTATGTTAATTTTTTAAAATTTTAAACATTCTTAAAATTTGATTGATGGTGGGCATCCAAGAAAGAGTTTAGTGAGATGTTTACTTTTTAACTCACTATAAGTGTTTCCACCAATGATTTGTAGTTTAATTACTTTGAATGCATATATATACATACATGTATATAAAGATATGTCTTACTTTTTATAAATCTGTCAGTTGCTTATTTTGGATTAGTAGAATATCTCAGCCTGTTCAGATATAATTATGAATAATGCATGCACCACAACCAAGTCTAAATATAGTTCTGCTTCATAGTTTTCCAAATTTAGTAAGGATGTTGTGCTTTGCAACAATACTGTTCCCCATCAAAATTTTAGTCGTATTTTTACTACAAAAACAAATAATTTTCTTCTTCCTTAACATTGAATTTTCAACTTAGTTTATAAAAAAAGTTCATATGAATATCTGAAGTTTCACTTTCAACAGAATAAGCTTCCAAAATGTAAATACTGATTTCATGAGTTGAATAAAATAAAAAAAGGTCTACTAATGGAATTTATCTAACTGATTTTTTTTTAAGCACATAATAGAAAATTTGCACAATATAATTATTGGCTAAGTTCTTGTGAACCTAAAAATGTCACAATCTTCATTTTATGTATATGCCAAATTAATTTAGAGAAAGTGTAAAATGAGCCAAATTAATTTAAAAAATAGTTATTTGTTCAATATAAAAAGTCATGTTTCAGAGGAATATGTAAATGTAATTCCACAGATATATTCATCAAATTTTGGTCTTCAGGCAAATTTTATTCCTAAATAGTTATAAACTTTTGACTAAGTCTGTGGTTTCTTTAGCAGATTTGCGTCATATAGTTTGCATGTGATTTTATTTATCAATAGAGACCTGATAGTGAATGGTCAACAAACATTTTGTGCAAGGTACAGCATTATTTTTTTTTTAAATATATTTCTATTGACTTCAGAGAGGAAGGGAGAGGGAGAAAGATAGAAATATCAATGATGAGAAAGAATCATTGATTGACTGCCTTCTGCATGCCTCCCACTCAGTATCGAACCCGCAACCTCATCATGTGCCCTTGACCAGAATCAAACCCAGGACCCTTCAGTCCACAGGCCGAAGCTCTATCCACTGGGCCAAACCAGATAGGACTAAAGTTACAGGTTTATTTTGAATATTTTGGAAAAAGAAAATGTAGTTCTTGATTTTTTTATGTATGAACGTTATTAGTGGACTAGAGGCCCAGTGCATGATTGAATCATGCATGTGTAGGGTCCCCTACACGCTTTCGCTTTTCGCGGTGGAGCTGGGTGCCTGTCTGCTGGTGCACCAGGCCTTTCAGAAGCCTCCGGCTCGGCGGAGGCTTCTGAAAGGCGTGGTGCCGGAGCAGACAGGCACCCAGCTCCCCCACTTTTGATGGTCCACAGCCGCTGAGGGGGGCTACCCTGCTGTTGAGAGGCGCAGGAGGTGGGACTCCTGCCCCCTGCGCCTCTCAACGGCCGCTGAGGGGGGCTGCCGCGGATACCTGGCTACCCTGCCGTTGAAAGGCGCAGATGGGTGTCTGCGGCAGGCCCCCTCAGCAGCCGCGGATCTGGCCATTGAGAGGCACAGGGGGCGGGAGTCCCGCCCCCTGTGCTTCTCAACGGCAGGGTAGCCCCCCTCAGTGGCAGCGGATCCGTGCCTCTCAATGGCCGGATAGGCCACCCCGAGTCCCACCCCCCAGCCTCCCGCCGCCCAATTGTGGGCGTATCGGAGTGATGGTAATTTACATGTTACTCTATTATTAGATAGGATTGTGATCATTTCTTCTAAAAGCTTTACCAAAAAGTTAAAAAGTATTACCAAAGAATAGAATTAACCCTTTTCACTCGCTTGCTTTTTTCTTGTGCTGCTACCAATGCTAACCGTGTCGAGTCACACTCGACATCCGAGTGCAAAAGGTTAATAAATAGTCATTGAATCAACCCATAAAACAAATGACAAAACTATTATATTAAAACTAGAGGCCTGGTGCATGAATTTGTGCATGGGTGGGGTCTGGCCACCTGCCCTGATGGGGTCTGGTGGGAGGGAGGGAATGAGGGAGGTTGGCCCCCAGCCCTGACTCCAATTGGGGGGAGGCATTCAGTGGCCGGGCTGGCCAGGAGGAGGGGTCGTGGGAGGTTGGGGGGCCTATTGGGGCCCTGATCGGGCTGGTTTGCCACCACAGTGTGCGTCATAGCAACCAGTCATTCCGGTCATTCTGGTTGTTCCGTCATTCTGGTAGCTTGGCTTTCATATATATAGATAATGAACACTATTTCCTATCTGCTATAAGGCAGGGCTACTTGGCCACTTTTTCCCATATATATTTCATATAGACCTAATTTATAATCTCTCATGGATTATAGATCTGGCATTCCACAGCATTTCCTAGCCACACACCAAATACTCAGCTGGAATAGCAGCATTGAGTACTTAGTATTCCTCTCACTAACACCAGACATTCACAGGTTTTAGTTATCCCAAGCACTGGTGTCTGAGTACATGTCATTCCATCAGTAAGCTCACTACATGTGGGAAGTGTACTAAACCCACTCTGGCTTACTCTAATAAAATAGTTATTAATAATGCCTCATTAAAATGAAAAATCCCACCAAGTGCTAAATTGCAGGAGACATTGGGAAAGCAATAGTAAACCAATATGATCCCAAACAAACCAAGATATATGCCACTAATAATATGAACCTTCTTCTTTCCTCTTGGCTACCATGTTATTATTTTTACATTGATAGTTTATAACAAGAATATGTTTTAGAGGTAAAATTAAATCTTCATTGGTTTATCTTAAGCTGATTATTTTGTTGTTGTTAATCTTCACTGACAATATTTTTTTTCCATTTTTTATAGATTGTTACAGATGAGGTCATCCTGGAGTAGAATGGGTCCCTAATACAAGATGGCAAGGCATCTTTACAAAAAAGGAAAATTTTTACACAAACACAAAAACAGAGATAAAAACATGTGAAGATGAAGGCAGAGAACTGGGTGATTCGTCTACAAATCAAGGAACCCCCAAGAGTGCCAGTCAAATATTAGAAGATATGAGAGAATCATGGAGCAGATTCTTCCTCACAGCTTTCACAAAAAACAAAACAAAACAAACAAACAAACAAACAAAATACCAACAAACAAACAAAAGAAAACCAGCCCTGCCTATACCTTTATCTTGGAATTCTAGCCTCCAAAACTGTGAGTTAATACATTTCTGTTGTTTAAGACATTCTGTTTGTGGTATGTTGCTATGACAGTACTAGCAGACATACATAGATCCCATTTATTTACTGACTAGAGGCCCAGTGCAGGAAATTTGTGCATTGGCGGGGCGGTCGCACAGCTCTGTCTGCGCCCTCGGGGGTTGTCATACTGCCAGTTTAGCCTAAGTGCCCATCAGCAGATGAGTGGATTAAAAAACAGTGGTACATCTGCACAATGGAATACTACGCTGCTGTAAAAAAGAAGTCACTCTTACCATTTTCAACAGCATGGATGGACCTGAAGAGCATTATGCTAAGTGAAATAAGCCAGTTGGAGAAAGGTAAATATCACATGATCTCACTCATTTGTGGAATATAATGAATAACATAAACTGATGAACAAAATGCATAAGAGAGTCATAGAAGTATTGAACAGACTTTCCAACCTAGGGGGTGAGGGCATGTGTTGGGGTGTGGGAACAGCTGGGGAGAGATCAATGGGGGAAAAATTAGACATATGTAATATTTTAAACAATAAAGAATTAAAAAATAAAAATAGGTAAGTAAAATAAAAGCATTTGTCCATACAAATAATTTGGATATTTCAATATTTTAATGGTTATTTTATAATATTTTCATTTATTGCTTTAATATACTACTGCACTTTATGCTCACAACTGCAAAAAATTATCAATCTTTAAGAATATATAGTAATGCCCTAACTAGTTGGCTCAGTGGATAGAGCATTGGCCTGTGGACTGAAGGGTCCCAGGTTCGATTCTAGTCAAGAGCACATGGCCAGGTTTCAGGCTCCATTCCCAGTAGGGGGCATGCAGGAGGCAGCTGATCAATGATTCTCTCTCATCATTGATGTTTCTATCTCTCTCTCCCTCTCCCTTCCTCTCTGAAATCAATAAAAATATATTAAAAAGAGGAATATATAGTAAAAAAAAAAACACTGTGGTACATTGCACACTGGAATACTATGCAGCTGTAAAAAAAGAAAGAACTCTTAACATTTCCACCAGCATGAATAGACTTGGAGAGTATTATGGTAAGTGAAATAAGCCATTCAGAGAAAGATAAGTATCATTATCTCACTCATATGTAGTATCTAATGAAGAAAATAAACTGATGAACAAAATAGATTCAGATACATAAAATCATGAACAGATTATTGAATCTCAGAGGGAGGACAGGGGAGTATGGGTGGATAGGAAAAGGTCAACCAAAGAACTTGTATGCATATATGCAAAATCCATGGACTTGGGTGGAGGGCAGGGGTGGACTAGAAGTGATCAATGGGGGAGAAAGGGGGATATCTGTAATACTTGCAACAATAAAGATTATAAAATTATAAATTATTAGAAAGTAAAAAAAAAAGAATATATGGTAAAAATTCAAGAGACTAGTAATAGTTCTGTTATCCTATAATTTATTCCAGCATACTTTTTAATCTTATGAAATACTAGAGGCCCAGTGCATGATTTAATCATGCACGTGTAGGCTGTCTGTCCGCTGGTCGGCAGATCCGAAGTCCCTGGGCCCCTAGGGTGAGGCGGGGCGGGGGCGTGGTCCTCCTGCGGCCGGAGCCCAGGCAGGGGTCTTGCCTTCGCCTCCCGCCCAGGAAGGCTGGGGCCGCCACCTCCTCTGCCTTCGTGGAAACCCGCGTCCTCTGCGGACACCGGGACACCACCACGTGCTCCTGCGGCCCAACTGCCGCCAGACTCCTCCCCCGGGAGCCGCGCCACCCGCCCACCTGCACTGCCTCCAAACCTCCAAACGCCTGGCTCCCTGCCCCAGAGGCCCGTCTGTGCTGCATGCAGCACAGCCATGGCGCAGACGCTGAGCTCGCGCCGCTGCTGGCAACGCAAGCTCAGCGTCCTGCCGGCCCAATCACCACCCCAGCCACCCTGAGTCCCGCCCCCTGTGTCTCCCGCTGGCCCAATTGTGGGCGTAGCGGAGTGATGGTAATTTACATACTACCTTTTTATTATGTAGGATATTGAGACTCGTTTTATGGCATATACTCTATTTTTTTTATCTTGATTAATGTTCTAATTATTGGGGTACAATATTCGATGAATACAGGTAGGTCAGGTTGGTTGACTGAGTTTTTCAGATGTTCTGATTCCTCATTGATTTTGTCTGCTTGTTATAGCAGTTAGTCAAGGAAAGATGTTAAACTCTTCTGAGAGGGATGTTCCAGATTGGAGAGGGTGCAGGCCAGGCTGAGTGACACCGCCCCCCCACCCCCATGCACGAATTTCGTGCACCAGGCCTCTGGGATCGCTCCTAAACAGGCAGTCAGACATCCCTATCACAATCCGGGACTGCTGGCTCCCAACCGCTCGCCTGCCTGCCTGCCTGATTGCCCCTAACTGCTTCTGCCTGCCAGCCTGATCACCCCCTAACCACTCCCCTGCCAGCCTGATTGACGCCTAACTGATCCCCTGCTGGCCCGATTGCACCTAACTGCCCTCCCCTACCAGCCTGATCACCCCTAACTGCCCTCCCCTGCAGGCCTAGTCCCTCCCAACTGCCCTCCCTAGCAGGCCTGGTCACTACCAACTGCCCTCCCCTGCAGGCTTAGTCCCCCACAACTGTCCTCCCCTGCAAGCATGGTTGCCCCCAATTGCCCTCCCCTTCAGGCCTGGCCACCCCTAACTTCCCTCCCTTGCCAGCCTGGTCGCCCCTAACTGCCCTCCCTTGCCAGCCTGGTCACCCCTAACTGCCCTCCCTTGCCAGCCTGGTCACCCCTAACTGACCACCCTGCTGGCTCAATTGCCTCTAATTGCCCTCCTGCAGGCCTGGTCACCTCTAACTGCCCTCCCCTGCTGACCTGCTCACCCCCAACTGCCCTCCACTGCAGGCTTGGTGCCCCCCCCCCCAACTGTCCTCCCCTATAGGCCTGGTCGCTCCCAACTGCCCTCCTCTGCTGGCCCGGTCACCCCTAACTGCCCTCCCCTGCAGGCGTGATTGCCCCCAACTGCCCTCCCCTGCAGGCCTGGTCCCACGCAACTGCCCTCCCCTGCTGGCCCGATCACCCACAACTGCCATCCCCTACTGGCCATCTTGTGTCCACATGGGGGTGGCCATCTTTGACCACATGGGAGCAGCCATCTTGTGTGTTGGAGTGACAGTCAATTTGCATATTACCTCTTTATTACATAGGATGTTAGGGGTCTAGTGCATGAAATTTGTGCACTTGGGGGGATCCCTCAGCCCAGCCTGCCCCCTCTCACAGACTGGGAACCCTCAGGGGATGTCTTATTGACGGCTTAGGCCTACGCCCCCAGCCTCTTGTCCTGGGATCCAGCCCACTTGGCACCGCTGGCCGCTTGTCCCAGGACCTGGCCCACTTGGCACTCCCGGCCACTTGTCCTGGGACCCAGGCCACTTGGCGCCAGTACCCATAGGCCACTCCTGATTGGGGGCATTCTTGGACCCCAGCTTCTCAGGGCCTACGTGTGGGCCTAGCTCGGAGCGGCCTGGGTCACAAGAATGTTCCTGGGACCCAGGTCGCTGGGCACTCATGTATGCAAATTAACCCACCATCATTGTCGGGTTAATTTGCATATTCACTTCTGATTGGCTGTTGAGCGTCACAGAGGTACAGTCAATTTGCATCTCTCTCTTTTATTTGTATAGATAAATTTTCAGATTTTCATTAGTTTTGACAGAATTGAAAGCATCCCAGACCTCACATACTGCAAGTCTCTCATCTATAATAATCTATAATAATAAAAGCATAATATTCAAATCAACTGTACGGCCGAACAGCTGAATTACCATCTGGACGATCACTCTATGTCACCCACTGGTGCCAGGCCAGCCAAGGCAGGTGCGATGCGATTGGTTGGCGGCCCGGCCATGACCCCCATAATCACCCTGCAGAGGGAGGCCCAGTTCACTGGCTGGTGGTGCTGCAGTGGGTAGGCGGGGCCTCCCTCTGTGGGGTGATTGATTGTGGGGCACTAGGACTGTGAGAGGGTGCAAGCTGAGTAAGGGGTCCCAGACCCACACCAGCCAGGGTTCCAGTGCTGGGAATAGAAATCCAAATAAATTCAGGCTATAAAAGCCAGCAGGGATTGTGGATGAATGACTCAGAGGTTGCTGGAGACCCAGCGAGTTCCTCTTAAAGGCTGGCACACAGACTTATTCAGCTTCAATCTCTCAAGGCTCCAACACTAGTGATGTAGCTGGAAAGGGACCTGGGACATCAGAGAAGGAACTAGATTGTTTGGCATTGAGGCAGAAACTTGGGGCAGCTTTCTCCCTCTCTCACAGGGCTAACTGGCAGCCATATCTTTCCATCAGCTTGACTCATACTGTTTGCTCTGCCCTGCTGATTCCCTGAGACCCTGCCTCTCCCAAATTTCAGTCCCACCTAATCTGTTTGCAGCTGCTTTTCCATAGGAATGGCCTGTCCTGGTTCAGGCTTCAAATTTTCCTAAAATCTCTTAAACAATCAGCAACTGATCTCAGCATGCCCCATACTTATCAATAAGAGGCCGAAGACCAGGCACTAGCACCAGCCTGTCTTGCTTCACAGCTTGGCCTCTCCTGGGCACTTCCAAAGCCAATGCAAGTAGCAGCCATCTGCAGATCTCTCTGTAGCTCCTTCTAGGTGGTCCCAGAGAGTGGCTGACTTTGCACCTCCCAGGAGACCCCAGAGGCAGTGCACCTGGTATACCACTTCAGACCATACCAGATTATAACTATACATATCCACAAGTGACATATTATAGGGGCAGATTCAGTGAGTACCAAAGCCCCACTGAAATAAATCTTGCTCCATCAGCTCTTCCACTGTATTCACAGTTGGTCCTCACAGCCAATTGGCCTGGAGGTCAAGTCCTCCCAGTGATGCAAATAGCAATCAAGGCATAACCACAAGACTGTACACACAGCACACACTGGGGTACACCTAGAGTGCCCAGCTCAGATGACTGGGGAGGCTGAGCCAATGGGCCCTAAAGGATGCCTACTACAAAAGGCCACTCTAGCAATTCCAGGAGACATAGCAACTGTACATAATACACTGAAACAAACACAGGGAAGCAGTTAAAATGCAGAGACAAAAAAAACATGTCACAAATGGAATAAATGGAAACAAGCAAACTACTGGATACAGAGTTATAAACAATGGTTATAAGATTGCTCAAGGATATTAATAAGAGCTATAAGGAACTTAAATGAGAGATTCAATGGACTTAGTGAGACTTTCAAGGCTCGTAGTGAGAATTTCAAAGACATGTAAAAGGACCAGTCAGAAATTAAGTATATATTAACTGAAATAAAGAGCAATTTACAGGGATTCAACAGTAGAATAGAGGATTATGGGAATCAAATCAAAGATCGGGAATATGAGAAAGCAAAAAAGCCCAACAAAACAAAACAAAATACCCAATCAGAAGAGCAAAATGAATAAAGAATCCAACAATATGAAGATAGTGTATGGAGCCTCTGAGATAAGTTCAAGTGTACCAACATTTGCATTATGGGGGTGCCAGAAGGAGAAGAGAGAGAGCAAGATTTTGAAAACCTATTTGAAAACTTTCCCTACCTGGTGAAAGAAATAGACTTACAAGTCCAGAAGGCACAGAGAGTCCCAAACAGGAGGAACCCAAAGAGACCCACACCAAGACACATCATAATTAAAATACCAGGGATTAAAGACAGAGAGAATCTTAAAAGCAGCAAGAGAAAAACAGTTAGTTACCTACAAGGGAATGCCCATATGACTGTCAGCTGATTTCTCAACAGGAACTTTGCAGGCCAGAAGGGGGTGGCAAGAAATATTAAAAGTGATGAATATCAAGTACCTACAACCTAGATAATTCTACTCAGCAAAGCTATCATTTAGAGTTGAAGGTCATACTAAGAGCTTCCAGACAAGAAAAAGCTAAAGGAGTTCATCATCACCAAACCAGAATTACATGAAATGTTGAATAATAATCTTTAAGAAGAGAAAGAAGAAGAAAAAAGATTAAAAATATGAACAATAAAATGGCAATAAATATATATCTATCAAAAACTGAATCTATACTAATAAAAGGGTAATATGCTAATTAGACCGGGAGACCAGACATTTTCCTACTGTCTGACTTCCTTCCGGACAAAGTCACAGTGGTGGGGGCCGAGGCAGAGGCGGTTAGGGGCGATCAGTCCAATAGGGGAGGGCAGTTGGGGGCCATCAGGCCAGCAGGAGAGGGCAGTTGGGGGCCATGATGCCAGCAGGGGAGCTGTTAGGTGGTGATCAAGCTGGTAGGCAGGAAGTGGTTAAGGAGCCAGCAGTCCAGGTTTGTAAGAGGGATGTCTAACTGGTGGACATCCCCCAAGGGGTACTGGATTGGAGAGGGTGCAGGCCAGGCTGAGGGACCCTCCCATGCACGAATTTCATGCACCGGGACTCTAGTATAAAAATAATTGAAAGAGAAATCTAAAGAATAAAATAAACTGATGAGTAAAATAGAATCAGAGGCATGGAAACATGGAACAGATTGAGGAATCTCAGAGGGGAAGGAGGAGAGGGGATAGAAGAGATTAATCAAATATCTTTTATGCATATATGCAATACCTATGGACACAGACAATAGGGTGGTGAAGGTCTGGGGAAAAGTGGGAACTATGTGGAGGGAAACAATGAGGGAAAAGAGAGGGACATCTGTAATACTCTTAACAATAAAGATTTAAAATACATACATACATAAATAAATAAATAAAAACAAGGTTTTCTGAAAGCATTTTCTTCATGAAATGTGAATAAGCCATCAGTATTTTAGGTTATATATATGAAACAAAACACAATAATTACATTCTTATATAAGTTATATTTTATGTATCTATATTTGACTGTACTCATATAGAGGTATATATATATATTTGTCCTCATTTATGTGTGTACATTATCCATTTTATATACACTTGAGGTCTATGTGTATGGGAGTGCACATGCACTCCCAATGATACTCACAGCTATCAAGTCTCAACTATCATATGTAAGTATAGCTTGTCGAAAAAAATACACAATAAAATGAAATGTATGCTAGAGTTTAAATCATAAAACAGTCTTTTCAAATTAAATTTTTTCTTTTTTTTTCCTTTTGTCAATATTCTTTATTACTATGATAGCAAATTAGGCAAAATCAAACACATGCTTATCTGCCATCTTGTGTGATTTCTGATGACTAGCTACAGGGTTTTTATTTATTTATTTTAAATTTAAATTCTTTATTGTTTAAAGTATTATATAAGTCTTTTTTTCCCCCATTGACTACTCCCAGGCCGCCCCCACACCCCCAGCACATGCCCTCTCCCTCTCCCTCCCCTGTCTGTGTCCATTGATTATGCTCATATGCATACATACAAGTCCTTTGGTTGATCTCTTACCCCCTCACCCCCCGCCTTCCCTCATAGGTTGGACAGTCTGCCCGATGCTTCTATGACTCTGGTTCTATTTTTGTTCATCAGTTTATGTTGTTCATTATATTCCACAAATGAGTGAGACTATGTGATATTTATCTTTCCCCAACTGGCTTATTTTGCTTAGCATAATGCTCTCCAGGTCCATCCATGCTGTTGCAAATGATAAGATTTCCTTCTTTTTTTACAACAGCGTAGTATTATATTGTGTAGATGTACCACAGTTTTCTAATCCACTCATCTGCTGATGGGCATTTAGGCTGTTTCCAAATCTTAGCTATTGTAAATTGTGCTGCTATGTACACAGGGGGTTTATATATCCTTTCTGATGGATGTTTCTGTTTTCTTGGGATATATTTCTAGAAGTGGGATTGCTGGGTCAAATGGAAGTTCCATTTTTAACTTTTTGAGGAAACTCCATACTGTTTTCCACAGTGGCTGTACCAGTCTGCATTTCCACCAGCAGTGCACAGGAATTCCTTTTTCTCCACATCCTCACCAGCCCTTGTAGTTTGTGGATTTGTTGATGATAGTCATACTGATAGGTGTGAGATGGTACCTTATTGTCATTTTGATTTGTATCTCTTGGATGATTAGTGACTTTGAGTATGTTTTTATATGTCTCTTGGCCTTCTGTATGTCTTCTTTTGAAAAGTGTCTATTTAGGTCATTTGCCCATTTTTTGATTGGATTATTTATCTTCCTTTTGTGAAGTTGTATGAGTTCCCTATAAATTTTGGAGATTAAACCCTTATCGTATATAACATTGGCAAATATGTTCACCCATGCAGTGGGCTTTCTTGTTGTTTTGTTGATGGTTTCTTTTGCTGTGCAGAAGATTTTTATTCTGATGTAGTCTCATTTGTTTATTTTTTCCTTAGTTTCCATTGCCCTAGGAGCTGTATTGGTAAAGATATTGCTATGACAAATGTCTGCTATTTTGCTGCCTGTGGCTTCTTCTAGGATTTTTATGATTTCCCATCTTACATTTAAGTTCTTTAACCATTTTGAGTTTATTTTTGTGTATGGTGTAAGTTGGTAATCTATTTTCTTTTTTTGCATGTATCTGTCCAATTTTCCCAACACCATTTATTGAAGAGACTGTCTTGATTCCATTGTATGTTTTTGCCTCCTTTGTCAAATATTAATAGAGCATAATGGTTTAGTTTGATTTCTGGGTCCTCTGCTCTGTTCCATTGATTTATATGTCTGTTCTTGTGCCAGTACCAGGCAGTTTTGAGAACAGTTGCTTTGTAGGCAAATCTTACATGTATTACAACCTTACAGCTTCCCCTGTATTATGACAGAATTTAATTATATGAATTAGTTCATTTATATAAAGGATTTAAATATCCTCACCTAATATTTATATAGTTATCATTATTAGCATTTTCATTTTACAAATGAGGAAAGTCAACTCAGAGAGCTTGTGTAGCTTACCCAAAAAATATATGGCTTGTAAAATGGCAGGGAAAATTGAATGTAAGTAATTATCTACCAAACTTGGCTCTTCACTGAGAAGGCTAAAAGGGGCTAGCTAATTCCAATGTATCCCTGATATTTGGAGGCTAGTGATCTGAACCCATGCCAGATAACCTATAATTAAGTCACTGCCTCCTTCCCAGATACTGGTCTTGCAGAACCAGTTACAGAGGCCATGGGGCTGTGAACAGTGCACTGCCCCAGAGGGAGTGTTATTAACACTAGGGCCAGGCGTAAATATGGCCTGGAGTCCCCCAACACCTGGGGGCTTTCTTGCAAGGCCTTCGAAAAGGACTGGAAGCATAATCCATATTTGCGGGACAAACACCACAAGGAGGGAGATATAAAGGAAAGCCCCATGCGTGTCCCTTCACTCAGATTTGGACGGCTGTTCCCTGAGTCCGCCGGTGTATTAATCAGTGTCCCTCCTCTTCTTTGAAGCGTCCTTGGTTTTCTTTGGTCTTCTGCAACAAACTACTATGTGGTATTGAGTGTTCATCATGAAAAATATCCAAGGTTTGGCTGTCTGCTTAATTTCCCAGTGTCCTCCTTCTGTTTATGTCCAGTAAAGACTGGGATATATAATACTAACAATATTACATTATATTTCTAAATAAGTCAGTATTATCTCAATCTTTTACTGCAATTCACTATCTCCCAAAAATGTTAATATAACCAAATGACTAGCTACTTATTTAATTTTATTTTTCAATTACAGTTGACATACAATATTATATAAATTTTAAGTTTACAACATAGTGGTTATACATTTGTATACTCATTTTAATATGGGTGGAATAATAAGGCTTTTAAGCATACTCTTTGTTTTGTTAGTTGACTCAATAAGCATCTTAATAAACACTAAAATAATTATATTTGTCTAATATTTCAAGTAAAAGTTTTACAAACAATTTTTGAAGTATGTTATGTTTTCACAAAACTTTTGAGATTTTAAAAAGTTTCATGGAATTTCATAAATGCCTCTAGCAGGGTGAATGACTGTGTTATCGTTTGTTGCTGTTAGAATAAAAAGTATTATGACCTCATAAGTTTACATTCTAAAATCAGAGATGTCTACACAAATGTGTATGATTTTTATAACAGATAATAAATAATTATAATAATTTACATATCTACCAAATATGAACCAAACTGCTTTATACTGAATAATTTTTGTTTGTACTTAATTTAGTTAAGCTAAAAGATTAAATTTAATTAGACAAATATTCATAAACACTCTACATTTTTACATCTAATTAATTTTATCTTCATTAGAATTCAAATTAATTTTGATTCAAAGCCAAAATTGAGCTATTATAAGAATGCAAATAGTAATTCAATGTTTACTATATCCAGCACTATGAATAGCTTTCCTCAGTTAGTATAGTATTATCTAAGGTAATTTAGAAGCAATCTCTATATCAATATTGAAACTACTGTAGAAAAATGAACTAATTTATCATAGCAACTCTTGGACTGTTATCGTGCTCTTTTGACCCCTTCTGCCACTTGGGACATGTGAAAATTCTTTCTGGATTTTCATTTACAACTGTGTATGTGTGTGTGTCCAAGGTATCTGTAAATATATGTATGTATGTATGTATGTATGTATATGTGTATATGTATTGATACCGGATTTTTGGACTGGAACCCGGTTTCTTTGTCCGCTGGAATCGAAGATAAATCCACGGACAGAAAGTGGTATAGCAAAGATGGAGATTTATTGAAGAACAAGTACAGACTCCGGGGGGGGGGGGGGGGGGGGGGGGGAAGAGTCCCACAGAACTGACTCCTGAGTGGGGAGGTGGAAGAGTCCCACTGGGTTCCTCTTCCCCAAAGACTTATAAAGGCTGCAGATCCTGGTGCCTTGATATCCCCTCTGATTGGCCACTATTCCCTTAGACTGATTACCATAGTAACTCCTGGACTCAAAGGTTCAACCTCACAAGGCACATGTGAGGTTCTCCCCCCCTCTTCCTTATTGTTTTCCCGTTCCCTTTGTGCTTTCTTCTCCTTCTGAATGAAGGGCTTCCTTCTCTTTATTTTGTAAATATAGACCTTTCTTGGCTACTTCCAGTTCCCTTGTCTTATGTAAATGTATCTGTTGCCTCTATCTTGTCTTATGGAGATGTACCTGCACCTGGCTTCCTTGTGTTATGGAAATGTACCTTCTCCCCGTCTGTGGCCCTGTGTTTTTTCCCGTGGACCCCAATTCTAAAAAATCCCTAAGCCTGCCTATATGCCCCTAATATTCCTGCTTCCATATCATTTGTGTTTATATAGATATATCTTGGTTTATATATATTTATACATAATTATTGAAAATAAATAATTATTTACAATTTGTAAATACCAAATTTTAGCTGTCTCTGGAATTTTTACACTGGCATTTTAACCTCAAATCACGTGTGCTGCCAGGTTTCAAAGTCATACTGTTCCCCTCAATTCATAGAGGAATAGACAGCAGAAAAATAAAGTATATTGAGCTAGGCAGCAGGCTTGAGGGTATGCAATAGAACAGGAGATTGAAAATCACTGGGCACGCAAAAGAAAACAAATTAAAAAAAGAAACATGAAGTAGAGAAAGGTTGTTGGGGGCTGGAGGTAGGAGATGATAAATGCTAGAGGAAACAAAAATTGCCACAAGCAAGTTTTACCATAATCTTTCAACAAAGGCTTTCATAAGGATATTAAATCTGTAGGAGAGACCTGAGCTTAAAGCTTTTTTGGGAGGTAAAGTAGCAGAGGGAGGATGATCTGGTAATACATTGAAGGAGGATTTGCATGCAATAAGATGTGATGAAATGATAGAAAAACAATGAAAGGAAAACAAAACAAAACAAACAGGCACAATGCCCTGCTAGAATCCAGGAAATACACATGGAAGCGTTAGGTCAGGGGTCCTCAAACTTTTTAAACAGGGGGCCAGTTCACTGTCCCTCAGACCGTTGGAGGGCCGGACTATAGTTTAAAAAAAACTATGAACAAATTCCTATGCACACTGCACATATCTTATTTTGAAGTAAAAAAAACAAAACGGCAAAAACACCTGCATGTGGCCTGCGGGCCGTAGTTTGAGGACGCCTGCTTTAGGTAGAAAAATATGTCTTAGGAAATTTATATTGTAGGGTTTTTGTATTTAGGCTAATTGCAGAATGTGTTCTATAACATACCAACCAAAATGCACAGGCATTAGAGATTTTTACTAGGATTGGGATTTCCAAAAAATTTACTAAAACATACCAACTTTCAAAGATTTCAAATGGAAACCCATGGGTTTCATTTCCCCAAAGCAGTGATGCCAGCAGATAGGTTTGGTTGTTTATAATCTTAAAGTATGATGATTTTTCTGGTGCCAGGAGGGGCTGAAGGGGTGCCAGGAGGTGCACATTTTGTATCATCTGATAAAAATGTAGCTCATATTTGTATCTTGTTTCATAATAATTGAGTTTATAAATTCCAAGTTACACCTTATTAAATTCAAATTCTCCCATTTTGCTGTTTTTTAATTGTTGAATTATGATTACTTGTAACAAACTTTTACAATTTTGGACAGGCAGGTAATAAAAAATAATTAAAATGTGCAGCAATCAAAGAAAAGCAGTTTTATGTTAATACTGTGCTCTACTTATAGACCCAGCATTTTTCAGAATGCTCAGAAAATAAAAAAAATTAAGTTCTACTTACAAATCCATACCCTTATTAAACTAAACAATTATACTATTAAGTTTAATTGAGATTATCTGGATTAGAATTGTTGACACAAATTATTTGACACAGATTGTTGTGTTAACGAAAAAAAAAAACACATTGAAACCTGTAAAGAATTTTAGTGAGTTTATTTGAGCCAAACTGTCGACATATGCTGGGAAGCAGAACCTCAATGAATTGAGATGATGCTCCAAAGAATGGCGGGTTACATCCGTATTTATACATTGCCATCAAAGGAAGGACATAGGTGGGCTACATGAAATTCATTGGTGACGAATTAAGGAGGTGGGATAAAGTCAAATGGTGGGAAACCCTTGGGATTGGATAAAAAGTAAAATGATGGACACACACTTAGGTGGGTACAGGAACAATTAACATGATAATGAAGGAATTTGAGGCATCTGTCCTGGCGCCCACCACATTTGGTTGTGCCCCAGGGGCTCCAGCAAAAGAAGGAAGTTACAAGTTACCAGACATCTCACAGATATGTTATCTAAGAGGCAAAAAGGCAAATGGGCTCATGAAAGATCTAAGTTGTCAAGGAAAATATCGGCCTAGGACATGACTGCCCACTATAACCTGTTTGTAGTTAAATATTTAATTTTCAGACCATCTTTTGTGGTTACTTTAGGGCTCTGAGTTTTCAAGACTGCCACACAGGCCTCCCCTGAGCTTGTCAGAGTAGCAGGTGGCTTCTTTCGTTCACAGTTGACACAAAATAACTTTTCTATTGTGTAGATGAAGTATGGTAGCAATCATCTCAGGTAGATACTGCTGTTTGGGTTCTGTACTTATTTGTTTGCTAAAACAATAGAAAAGTTATTTTGATTTTCTGAACTTATGTATGCTATCACAATACTTCATTGATGATGGTTTGAATATCCCATTGATTGTGATCTCACTGGTTACTGAAGCACATTCTTCTGGGACCCAGGACAACTCAATTACCCTAAATTGTCTCAGTAGCTACAGATAACGAGTTTCGGTTGACTCAGTGGTTCCGGAATCAGAACAGACCTTAAATTGCCTCAGTAGCTACAGATAATGCATTCTGGTTGACTCAGTGATCCCGGAATCTAGACAGCACAATTATTCTAAATTGCCCCGGTGGTCCCAGATAATGTGTTTCCGTTGATTCAGTGATTCGTAGATACTTTAGATAACTAACTTGCTCAATCTTGCTTCTGTAAAATGCTTTGCAGAAACAGGTTCCTCATTCCAGACCCAAAGATGTAATCGATACTTTTGTGATATTCTGCCCATATAAGCCAGATGTGGCAAGCTGTTCAGGGCTGCGAGGTCTGAAGCGCTTTAGCCCCTCGTATGCCGCCGGCTTTTAATAAATGACTCCATAATTCGACTTCTTGAGGCATCCTTTGTAAGATGGGGGTACACTACAACACAGAAAATACAAGTCTTGTGAAAAACAAACACACTTTATCACTGAGTTGAAATATGTTCAGAAGCTCTTATCTGAGTGATTAGTCATAGAATTTTTTTTTTCAAATTTAGGCAAATACTTTGTAAAAAGTTTCTTCATTTTATTTAATGAGTAAAAAGTGGTACTGCTAACAGTTAATCTAGCTGAAAATTAACTAATTAACAACTGCCTTTGCTAACATGGGTGTCTGTTATTCTGATTTTTACGAATGCTTTTATTTTGGAGCTCTCCCAATTCTTTAAGCATGATTTGGTGCTAATTGGTTTTACTCAGACAACTAAGAAAATGTGATATATGTTCTACCAATACTTGCCATGTGTGTGTGTGTATGTGTGTGTATTCTAATATTTGAAATGGAAAGAAATATAAGGAAAACTGTTTTCCTTGATTGAGGATCTCTAAAGTCACTTGATGTATCAACAAACATTTTAAACAAGTTGATATTCTGTCTCGTCCTAAGATCCAAATCAAGCCATTCATCCTATCATTCTTGAGAGGTGCCAAGATTTTACTTTCCTGAATTTATGGTGTTGCAATATACTCTTGAGAATTCTGTGAATGTAACTTTCTTCTGACATTCTTACTGTTACTCTATTATCACACATTTCTAACTTTATATAAGAATAAAAGAAATGTTAGCATAGCCTATAGGATATTTATAATATTTCCACCTAAATTTAACACTGGCAATAAATTGTCTAAGTGTTTCATAAGCAGATGACCTGGAGAACGTGCATAAAACTTTATACTCTGTATGGGAAGGCCAAATACACTGACCAGGGGATTTTGCTCAAGAAAAATTGGAAAGGGCTTGAGAATCTGGCACCTGTGGCTTTAACCAATCACAAATATTTGTGTACAGGTGGCAAGTTATATAACTTGTGGGCCTCAGTTTTCCCAAGTGAAATGTGAATAATTATTCATAATAACCCAGTATTTTAAGAATTTATCAGATGCATAAATATAAGATAATCATACTATATACATTAGTTACCATCTTTCACTAAGTTCCCAGTGGTGTCCTTTTCCTAATTCTACAGCTGTGACATATGACATTTTCCTGATATAATAATGAATGTTAGCACTTTAAAAAAAAAGTTTTTTTTTATTCTTATGTTTTTTTCACATGAATCTATAGTTGTATTCATATACTACTACTTTTTTATTTTATTGATGAACATAATGATTTATTTTGTAAAATGGAAACTATGCTTAAATTCCTTTGCAGCTTATTCATACATTAATTAGGAATTATTTATTTAACAGCTTGGATTAGATAAAAAATTAGAATGTAATTACTTTTTATACACTTTTTCATGGAAAATTTAAGCTACAGAAGAAAAATTTCATTTACTTGATGGTTATTTAGTCAGTGTCAAATTTGTTTATTTCAGTGTCAGTTTATGACTAATATTTACAACACTTATTCACTTACTTATCCATGATATCATAGTAAGTAGAATGTGTTGTTTCCTCTGACAAAATCATAGTTTCCCCCAAGAATTAGAGGAAGACAATAGCTATTTATGGAGCAGCAACTGCAGCCATATCCCCTTTCTCTGAAACACAAGGTCTACATATGCTAACACATTTCTAAACTCTCAATGTGGGTCTCATGATCCTTTACTGCATTTAAGAAGTATTAATAATGAAAAGGGGTTTTGAATCCCTCCATAAGATATTTTATATTAGTTTAGTTTCTAATCTTTCTCCTTTTTCCATTGAGGTTTGTCACTAAATTAAAAGCCTCTATTACTTTATAATTATTATCTTCTTCAAAATCATTATAATACAAACCTCCAAATTTAAAGTTGATGATCATATAGACTTTTGTTATTGTTGTTTACATTGTTACTTATAGATATTGTTTTGAAAATACCATAAACCTTTTTAACCTGCATATTCAAGTTGAGCTTTTAAAATAATTTTCCCAGTCCTGGTCAGTGTGGCTCAGTTGGTTGAGTATCATCCTGTGCACCAAAAGGTTGCTGGTTCAATTCTCACTCAGGACACATGCACGGGGTGCAGGATGATCCCAGATGAGGGGTGTGCAGGAGGAAGCTGGCCAGTGTTCCACTCTCACATCAATGTTTCTCCTTTTCTCTCCCTCTCCCTCCCATTCTATCTAAAAATAAATAAAATATATCAAAAACTAAAATAATTTTCCTAGCCTCAATAATAATGACTAATATTTGTTAAAAAGATGTTATAACTGGAATTGACATTTATGAATATCATATTTTATTACTTTAATATATGGCAGTACATATCTGGGATTTTATGAAGCTACCAAATTAATTGATGGTTGATACATATTGAAACAAATTTAAGATTAAATTTTACCAAGTTATTGAATAAAATATCATAAAACATTTTGCCAAATCTTGTTGGAAAATTATAGACACTAGAGGCCCATTGCACGAAGAGATTCCTGCAATAGGCCTTCCTTCCCTTGGCTTCCAGCACCAGTTTTCCTCCGGCACCCGGGACCCAGGCCTGCGCTCTGGCCAGAGTCTGCTTCTTCGTCTTCGCTGCTTCGCTGCAGACTCTGGCTGGAGTCTGCCGTCTTTGTCTTTGCTGCAGACTCTGGCTGGAGTCTGCCATCTTTGTCTTTGCTGCAGACTCCGGAGTCTGCAGTCTTATCTTCACTGCGGCATTCCGCTCCTGTAGATCCCTTCGCCCAGGCATCCTGCCCCGCCTGGCCACTCTGTGCCTGGAGCAGCTGGGCGGCTGCCATCTTTGGCCTTCTAATTTGCATACTCATTCTGATTGGCTGTGGGCATAGCGGAGGTATGGTCAACTTACATGTTTGTCTATTATTAGGTAAGATTGTTTGAATGATTATTGACTTTTAAACACTAAATGTTTTTTGTTTTATCTTCCTGTATTACCTAAAGAAGATTCTTTGGGCTAGAAATGGAACTATATAAATAATTTTTAAAGAAGGTAATATACTTTAGAGCATTTTTATTCTCTTTGCTAAAACTTTAGCATAATGTATACAAAATAGATGGTTTCAATCATCTTGAGATATGCATTCATTTTCATTTCTTCTTACTAAAACTTTATTTAATCCAATTATTTTTCATTTTAACACTAAGGTTATTTGTAATTCTATTTCAATTACTGAATTTTTAAAATCTTTATTGTTGAAAGTATTACATATGTCTCCTTTTTCCGCCCATTGACACCTTTGATCCCTCCACTGCCCCTCCTCTGAGATTTGATAGTCTCAGGCCTTCACCACCCTATTGTCTGTGTCTCTGTGCCGCTGCGAGGGCTGGCCTGAGGCTTTGACAGGCATGGTAGCCACTAGTGGCAGCAGCAGCCGGGTGATGGGGGTGGTGCCTTCCACTGATAGGCCAGGTCACAACCTTCAGAGGGAGGCCAGACTGCGGCTTAGGCTAGGGGTCAAGGCAGAGGCAGTTAGGGGTGATCAGGCTGGCAGGCAGACAGAGGCAGTTAGGGGCGATCAGGCAGACAGGCAGAGGGGTTAGGGGCAATTAGGCAGGCAGGCAGGCAGACAGGCAAGCATTTAGGAGCCAGCAGTCCCAGATTGAGAGAGGGATCCCAGATTGGAGAGGGTGCATGAATTTTGTGCACTGGGACTCTAGTATTTAATATAAAACCTGAAAGAAACACATCTATATAATTAAAATCACATCAAAATTTAAAACAGCTAACAATATACATGAAGTACAAAAACCCCCACATAATTTGGCAATTACTAAAATAGAATGTTCACCTAAACCAGGGGTTGGCAAACTTTTCCTGTATGGAGTCAGGTAACAAGGCTATAGAATTTTTGTGCAACTACTAATTCAGCCATTGTAATGCAAAAGCAGCTATAGACAATACATGAACAAGGTGGAGTGTGACTATGTTCCAGTGACACTTCAGTTACAAAGAAGGACCCATGGTAGGTTGTCTTTTCCAACACTGCATGGCTCACAGATTCTAATTGAAATACTTTTCTAGTTTAAAGGTTTGTGAACTGGACATTTCATCAGAGTTTATCCATATTCAGCCCAACTGCATGATGAGATAGGTTATGCTACATAGTGATGATATTAAGGAAAATAAACATTATCTTTTACAAATGGAGTTTTTAAAACTCAGAGAAACTATTTTTAAGAGGAATACTACTAGAGAGGGGAAAAGATGCAAATATATTATATCAGATTATGATGAATAAATATATTTAATAACCATTTTATTAATCATTGATATTTCATTCTAGTATGACAAACCCATAAACATCAATCACAGAACTACTTTAATATGCAAATATACACACATGTATATACAGTTATCTGAGTATATATACACATTAGTTTGTTAATTTGGTGCCAGTAACATATATTTATACAGTACTTATATAAGCTTGTAAATTATATATGCTTGCACACATATGCTTGTAAATTCCAAATTTATTTCTGTTTCTTGTCAAATATCTGGATACATAATTCAAACATATTTAAGTTTCTAAGAGTGTTTTCTATTTGCTTTGCCCTAAAAAGTATAAGAAATAAATGTAAATTTCTCATTGTATCTATACTTCTCAGGGTTATCACTAAGGTAGTTCTAGTACATTGGCTAGAATACGATGAAATTCATATTGAATTTCAACATGTGGTTTTAAAATACAAGGCATGGTGCAATTTTCTGAATTACTCACATATAATCACTCAGGGGATTACATTTAATCATGGTGAGAAGTGCCTTAAAGCAGGCATCCATAAGGATTCTTGTTCTGGAGGAGATATTCAGAATATATTAAGGATGATGATAACATAATGTTCACGACCTAAATGTGTTAAATCTAACTATTCAGAGAGGATGGCAAAGATGATGATTTCGGATGTCTCAGATAAGCATTTAATCATCATTTTCTCCACTTATTTGTTATTAGAAGAGTATATATTTAAAAAGAAGAAAAAGGCTAATTTACTAAGTGGCATTGATTTCACATAATATGAGCCAGTTAGAAATGCCCATCAAAAGTCTATCAAAAAAAAGTAATGGAATAAGTAAATTGTCTATTAAACTAATAATAGAGTGTTTCTCTTACTACTGCTAATAATCATACTTTTAAAATTAAGGTACCTATTATTTTCAGAATCTAAAAGAATGACAAGAAATATATAAGCAAAATTATGTTTTAAGTAACCCAAAATTTATCGAAATTTAGGTGAGTATTACAAATAATCTGGCACTAGATAGTCTTTCTTAAGTTTAAAAAATGTAAAGCAACTTTTGGGTTTCTAAGAATAGTACACAAAGATACAAATATAGTTCAATGATAAATAAAAGTAGATGACTATTATAACATTTGTATAATTTTATAATATGTATCATTTTATGAAACTTGTTCTGAATTGCAAATTCTTCTCTTCTCAATTCATAGGGTATCCAGTTTTCATTATCCAAAAATATGGCTGGACTCACTGCTTTGATGATGGAAGCATATGAGAGAGCCTTGACACTGGAATGAGCTTGATATAAATGGCATTTTGAAAAAACGAGTACATAGTTCACTGAGCAAGAGAATGACTAGTAGAAAATTAAAGGTGCAGGGCCATATCCTATGAGAATCTGTAAGCCATAATACATCCCAGTTGCCACGGATACCTATTAGAAGATTTTAAGCAGCATGATGACATAACACTCAATATAAAAAATGTCACCTGGGAACCCTCTGGTTGATGAATTGTTAGGAAGCAAAATTGGAAGTTGATAATTGGGTAGATTCCAGATATAATTTGAGCATAGCAAAAAAATTCTCATGGATTGTTTGTTGAGCGTGATGAGGAAAGTGGAAGGTGGAAATGAAGTTGGCTGCAAAAGAAATAAATTGGAGGTAGATGGAAGCAGAGAAATAAAGTTCAGTTTAATTTATCAGTGAGAGTCCAATAAGACATTTCATAGCCCTAGAAGGTACGAGTATGGAGTTTAGGGTCCAGGGTATGGCAAAGGTAAATTTACAGTTGTTCATATGAAAAATAATACAATAATTAATAAATAACAATACAAGAATAAACTGTCAAATACGACTGTAAGCCTACTTTTGCCCCATTCTGTATATGTCTGAAGTCAGGAAATATATTTAAGAGTTGTCATTATAGAAATGGCAAAAAGGAAGTTGGAAATCAAGGGTATATCTACTTATGAATACTAAATTTGAGTCAATTTTAACTCTATTTTGATAAGTGTACTCCAGTTTCTTTCCGCTAAATTTCATGTTATTGTACTGAAGGAGGCGGGAAAAAAAAACACATAAAAAACAGACAACTTTTATTTAGGCAAATACTTTAAACTTTTACCATTTAATCATGGCTAAAATATTTACAATAATAATTTAAATAAAATGGCATTGTTCCTTGTTGACTTTACAAATTTACTGCATATAAAAAAGTTGCTCCTGGAAATATTTTTTAAAAACTGTTTAAAAGGAATGATTAAAAATTAAGTTCAGGTAATTATTTAGTATAATTTCTATTGATTTTATTAAGTGAGACTTGTATACTAGTTTTAACAATCAATAAACGTGATACATAACATAAACAAATTGAGAGATAAAAATCACATAGTCATATCAATTGATGCAGAAAAATCATTTGACAAAATCCAACACCCTTTCTTGATAATAAACCTCAGCAAAATGGGAATAGAAGGATCATACCTTAGCATAATAGAAGCCTTATATATGACAAGCTTACAGCTAACATCATACTCAATGGGCAAAAACTAAAACCATTTCACCTAAGAACAGGAACGAGACAGAAATGCCCACTTTTACCACTCCTGTTCCACATAGTCCTGGAAGTGCTAGCCATAGCAATTAGACAAGAAGAAGAAATAAAAGGTATCCCAATTGGAAAAGAAGACATAAAACTGTCATTATTCACAGATGACATGAAACTGTACATAGAAAACCCTAAAGACTCCATCAAAAAATTATTAGACTTAATAAATGAATTCAGCAATGTAGCAGGAGACAAAATTAATGGCAAGAAACCCATAGTATTTTTATATACCAATAGTGAACTTATAGAAAGAGAGACTAAAAAAAAATCCCATTTACCATTGCACCAAAAAAATTAAGATACCTACGAATAAACCTAACTAAGGAGGTAAAAGACCTGTACTCGGAAAACTACAGGACACTGAAAAAAGAGATAGAGGAAGACTTAAACAGATGGAAGAACATACCATGTTCATGGATTGGTAGAATCAACATCATTAAAATGCCCATACTACCAAAGGAAATCTATAGATTCAATGCACTACCCATTAAAATACCAACAGCTTATTTGACAGACCAAAACGAAGTCTCCAAAAATTCATCTGGAATAAAAAAAGACCCCGAATAGCTGCAGCAATCCTGAGAAAGAAGAACAAAGTAGGAGGGATCTCAATACCAGATATCAAGCTATTACAAAGCCACTATTCTCAAAACTGCCTGGTACTGGCACAAGAACAGACATATAGAACAATGGAGTAGAATAGAGAACCTAGAAATCGTCCCAAACCACTATGCTCAATTAATATTTGACAAAGGAGGCAAGAATATACAATGGAGTCAAGATAGTCTCTTCAATAAATGGTGTTGGGAAAATTGGACAGATACACGCAAAAAATGAAACTAGACCACCAACTTACACCATTCACAAAAATAAACTCAAAATGGATAAAGGACTTAAACATAAGACGGGAAATCATAAAAATCTTAGAGGAATCTACAAGCAGCAAAATCTCAGACATATGCTGAAGCAATATCTTCACCAATACAGTTCTTAGGGCAATAGAAACTAAAGAGAAAACAAACAAATGGGACTACATCAAAATAAAAAGCTTCTGCACAGCAAAAGAAACCATCAACAAAACAACAATAAAGCCCACTGCATGGGAGAACATATTTGCCAATGTTATCTCAGATAAGGGTTTAATCTCCAACATTCACAGGGAACTCATACAACTTAACAAAAGGAAGATAAACAACCCAATAAAAAAATGGGCAAATGACCTAAATAGATATTTTTCTAAAGAAGACCTAAGGAAGGCCAAGAGACATATGAAAACATGCTCAAAGTCACTAATCATCTGAGAGATGCAAATGAAAACGACAATGTGGTACCATATTACACCTGTCAGAATGACTATCATCAACAAATCAACAAATGACAAGTGCTGGCAAGGATGTGGAGAAAAAGGAACCCTTATGCAGACTGGTGCAGTCACTGTAGAGAACAGTATGGAGTTTCCTCAAAAAACTAAAAATGGAACTCCCATTTGACCCAGTGATCCCACTTCTAGGAATATATCCCAAGAAACTAGAAACACCAATCAGAAAGGATATATGTACCCCTATATTCATAGCAGCACAATTTACTATAACTAAGATTTGGGAACAGTGTAAGTGCCCATCAACAGATGAGTGGGTTAAAAAACTGTGGTACATCTACACAGTGGAATACTATGCTGCAGTAAAAAAGAAGGAAATCTTACCATTTGCAATAGCATGGATGGACCTGGAGAGCATTATGCTAAGTGAAATAAGCCAGTCAGAGAAAGATAAATATCACATGATCTCATTAATTTGTGGAATATAATGAACAACATAAAGTGATGAACAAAAACAGATCCAGAGACAGAGAAGCACCGATCAGACTCAAACCTCAGAGGGAAGGTAGGGGATGGTTGGGGTAAGGGGGAGAGATCAACCAAAGGACTTGTATGAAAATAAATGAAACCATGATTCAAAATAAATAAATATATAGCATATTTTAAATATTTTTCTCTAGGTTTAGTGTTAATAGCTGCTTTTCTCATAGCCATTTTCTTTCATTAAAAACACTATATTTGAGAAAATTTATCTCATACACAATGAGTATAAAATTTATTAAATTTCTGGTTGGCTTTAGGTTGAAAAGTATCTTTGAGGTTGCTGTGAGATATAAAGTAGACTAAAAGGCTATAATATTATCTGAAGGAAAAATGTTTCTCAGCATTTCCAACATGAAGCCATTTTTAAAGAAAGAAATACCTATGAGACCTACAAGATAGTTTCATGTCCTCAGAAAGCCTTAATTTTCTGAAAGAAGAAAATTTGTACTTAAAAACCTAGTGTCTCACATTTACAAGATCATTAAAAATATTTATTGGTTTAATAATGGTTGCTACTTTGTAAGTTTTTACACTAATGACACAAGTATATTTCTTTGAAAGTATTCCTTAATTCAAAATTTTCATTTAGCATGCTTTCCCAGTGATTTCAATATAAAGAATTTGATTTATTTGTGAAAGAAAATAAAAATATACATGATACAATGACAAAAAATCATCTTTATTAATTGACAGGAGATATTGTGAAGAGTAAAGACACCATAGTTATTAATATTATTCTAAATTTATATTGGTAAATGTTAATAAAAATATTAAAACTTCAAGTGACTGAGTACATGTAAAGTGTGTAGAAGAGTACCTAGTATATGGAAGACAAATGCAAAGAACCTTTAAAACTCAATGAAGAAAACTCACTAATAAGAAAATAAACTAATGAAAATATGGACAGAATTTCTGAACTGCCTGGCCAGTATTGCTAAGTGGTTGAGTGTTGACTTATGAATCAGGAAGTCATGTTAGATTCCTGGTCAGGGCACATGCCTGAATTGTGGGTTCAATTCCCAGTAGGAGACATGTAGGAGGCAGCCAATCAATGATTCTCTCTCATCATTGATGTTTCTATCACCCTCTCCCTTCTTCTCTGAAATCAGTAAAAATATATATCTTTAAAAAGTTTGACCAGACATTTCACCAAAGAAGATATACTAATGGCAAATAAGCATCTAAGAAGATATTCAACATTGTATTTCATTAGAGGATTCAAAATCAAAACAAAATTAGATACTGCTACATAGATATTGGAATAATGAAAATCCTTAACACAGAAATAACCAAATACTGTCAAAGATATAGAGGAACATAAACTCATTATTGCTGGTGGGAATGAAAAAAATGGTATAACCATTTTGGAAGACACTTTGGTAGTTTCTATATATATAAAAGCCTAAGCGACCATTGTGACCTAACGAACCAAACAACCAGAATGACTGGAAAGACCAGAATGACTGGTGGACCAGTCGCTATGATGCACACTTACCACCAGGGGACAGACAGTGAGTTTCCACAGTGGGAGTGCCGATCAGCTAACAGACCTGTCCCGGTGGCCCACCAGCCCTGCAGCAGCAACTCAGGAGGTTGGCTGGCCACAGGAGATTGGCTGTGGGAGTGCACTGACCAC
This sequence comes from Cnephaeus nilssonii, assembly GCF_951640355.1. Taxonomy (NCBI): domain Eukaryota; kingdom Metazoa; phylum Chordata; class Mammalia; order Chiroptera; family Vespertilionidae; genus Cnephaeus; species Cnephaeus nilssonii. The sequence goes on along the minus strand of NC_137074.1, from coordinate 94,775,537 downwards.
CAGGGGGCAGCTCCTGCATTAAGCGTCTGCCCCCGGGTGGTCAGTGCACGTCATAACGACTGGTTGATCAGTCGACTGGTTGTAACGGTCACTTAGGCTTTTATATATAGAGATGATAATTCAATAGTGATGTATCAATTGTAACAAATGTATTACACTAATGCAAGATGTTATAAACAAGGGAAACCAGAAAAGGAGAGGGGGGAGGGGGAATGATATATAGTAACTATACTTTTTGTTCATTTCTTTTTCTCTGAACCTAACATGAACTAAAAAATAATTCAATCAATTTTTTAGAAAGTCAAGGTAAATATATGTTTATATCATATAACTGCACATTTATGAGGAATTTATGTGGCAAACAAAAGTGATTTCAATCTCATGAATATTAAATAAGATGATGCACTTAAAATGCTAAATATATACCTGGCATCTAATAACCATCAATAAAAAATTGCTGTTTTGCTGATAATTGTGCTCCTCTAAAGATTCTTATACAAAAAGCCACCATTAAAATTGAAATTCTATGATATCATAACTTGAGAAAAATTGGAAAGAGTAAAATATTAATTTTGCATTCCTAAATAGGTCATGAAAACTAATGATTGAGATTTATAAGGAAAAAGAAGTTTTAAAAATAATTTTAAAATACATTTCTTAAAACAAGATAGAACCTATTGAATAAAGAAATAATAAAGTATCAGGTGGTGACCAAGGAAGGACATATTTCTGATTTTCTCTAATTTGCTTTTGCCATCTCCAGAAAGAATTGTAATCAAACTGTAAACAATGGGAAACACTTAAAAAAATGAATTCCACTCAAATATTGATGCAGTGGTGGAGGAAAAAATACATGAAAAGAATTTAATATTTTCAAGAGAGTTTATGTCTACAAATCAAAAGCACAGATGACTCTTACATATCTACTTTTTGAAAAATAGTCAATGAGAGAAACCATAGAAAACAGTGTAAGTCCCAAAAGAATGAAGACAAACATTATTGCAGTTTTCCAAAATGAGAAGTAGGGGGATTTTAAAACTCTTATCAGTTAGTCAATAAGCTTGACATGTGTCTTTGGCAAAATTCTGAAAACAGATTATGTAGCAGATGGTTTGTGAGCATTTCATAAGTACAGTGTTGTTCACTAAGCATCAACATGAATTCAGATGGTGCAAATCATCCATTATCCATTGTCATATGAGATTTAGGCCAGTGGATAAAGGGGTAAAGAAATCTTAACATCTTGAATATAGCAAAGAATTTTCAAAGATTTATATAAAAATTTACATGTGTTTCTAAAATGGTGCTGGCAGGAAAATGCTATTATATGAATGTTTTTGACATTGAATAACTAAAAAATACCTGTGGAATATTTTTCTAAATTAGATCCAGGCACTACCTTGAGTATGCTCATTTAGTCTATTTCAAGTAGTAACTTTTAAGTGAATATAGTGTAATTAATTTTCAATTTATTCTAAGAAAATTAATGCTACTTATAATTATCCTTTTAGTTTTTGAGTTATATTTGTTTCACAAATGACTTTATTCTATCTTCAATTATTCTATAGCTATTTCATCTATAATTCACATTATGATAATTATGTTATTTTTAGTTTTTACATTAAACTTGATATCCCAACATTAAATCTGCTTTCAACACAGCATGCCAAGTAATCATTTAAAAGATTAGTAATATCACATTAAGGGTGCCCTCAAAAACCTTCAAAGACTTCACTTCTCATATTCAGTTAAACCTTTACCCACAATGTTCAATATAACTGAGCTCCCATCCCCTCTTAGATCTTAACCCCTAATGACTTTCTCATTCACTCCACTTTAGCCAAACTGGCCTTTCTTATTGGCCCTCAAACAACCCAGAAATGTAACCATCTTGATATCTTTGAATTTGCAATCTTTCTACTCCAGATATCCACATAGATTGCTCTATCCCTTATATATTTTATTAATTGTCTATCTCCCACACAAGGATTTTTGTCTGTTTTGTTCAATGTTATATCCACATATACTTAATAGTGTCTATATATTAGGTGGGACATACATTAAAATGAGTGAATACATAAACAAGTTACCTCTATCTCTATGTGTCCTAAAATATAACTACTATTTTCACTTGAAATTAATTAGAACATTGAGTATACTAGTATCTTCTACACTAATAAAAGAGAAACATGCAAATTGACTGTCACTTCGCTACACCCACCAGCCAATCAGGAGTGAGTATGCAAATTAATATGGTGGTGACTCTGAGCCTCTGGGCAGCATGAATGCAGGTGTGGAGTGGCCGGGCAGGGTGGGAAGCCTGCTATGAGGGAGAAGGCAGGGGGCGGAGGGAGCTACAGGAGCGGTGATCCACCAGAAGTGAAGACTAAAGGCGGCACAGAGCTAAGGCCTGGGTCCCAGGTGCCAGAGGAAACCGGTGCCGGCAGCCAGGGAAAGGAAGTCCTATTGCATGAATCTCTTCATGCAATGGGCCTCTAGAATGTTATATGTGACCACATTCTATTGCATGTTGCCATCCTCATTAAAGCATATTTAATGATAAGAAAGTTAACATTAATAATACAAATATTCAAAGACAGTACTGTATATCTTAGTCATTTGCTTTATTTAAAATTCTGACATTCTATATTTTCAAGTTGATAGTAGAGCAACTATATTTTACATACAAAGGAATAAATCTGAATGCATACCTCACATCATATAAACATTTAATTCAATTGAATCAGATTTAAGTGTAAGAGCCAAAACTATAAGAACTCTTGAGAAAATGAAAGGAGTAAATCTTAGTGGCCTTGTATTAATAATAAGCACAAACAAAAAAATAAATCAATGGGTTCAGTTGGTTGAGTGTCACCCCATGCACCTGTTCATTTCTGGTTGTGCACATGCCCAGGTTTCAGGCTCCATCCCCAGTAGGGGACATGCAGGAGGCAGCTGATTGATGTTTCTCATCAATGTTTCTATCTCTCTCTCCCTTCTCTCTCTAAAAATCAATAAAAACATATAAAAATAAATAAATAAAATTTCATAAACATTAAAAAGTTGTGTTTCAAAAATTTAATCAAGAGATGAAAAAACTTACTGAATGGGAAAATATACATGCAAACTATACATTTGATTAGGAATGTGTACCAGTATATACTAAAAATACACACATATACACAAACAAATCAACAAGATAAAGAAAATAACACAATATAAAAATCAGCAAATAATAGACATTTATTTAAAAAATTACCACTGGTCAATAAGCACAGAAATAAAGTTCAAAATCATTAGTCATTACGGAAGTACAAATCAAAGCCACAATGGGATACCCCTTCACACTCACTATAAAAGGCAAACAATAACAAATGTTGGCAAGGACATAGAGAAAATAGAATCCTTATACATTGCTGATGTGATTGTAAAATGGTCCAGCAGCTTTGGAAAACATTTTGGCTATTCTTTGAAATGTTAAACATACTGTTAATGTATGATTAAGTCATTCCATTCCTATTCATATACCTCAAATTGGTGAAAACATACTTCCACTTAAAAAACTTGGACATATTCAAGCAGCTTATTAACAACAATAATACATGAAAACAATCAAAATATCTATTAACTGATTAATGGATAAACAAAATAAGATATATATATATATATATATATATATATATATATATATATATATATATATATATATATAATAAAATTGTAATATGCAAATCGACCAAATGACTGAACATCAGAACAACTGTCCAGACGACCTTCTGTATGACCATGCTATGACACGCACTGGCGCCAGGCCAACCAAGGCGGGTGCGATGTGATTGGTTGGGGGGGGCCCACCATCGCCCCATGATCACCCTGCAGAGGGAAGCCCAGGCCACCCTCTGTGGGGTGATTGATGGGGGGACTCCACAATCGATCGCACCACAGAGGGAGGCCCAGGCCACCTCTGGGTGGCAATCGATCATGGAGCCCAGGATGGGTGGGTGGGGCCTCCCTCTGCTAGACAATCAATCATGGAGCCTTGCAATTGATCTCCCCCACAGAAGGAGGCCCAGCCTACCCGGCCTGCAGCACTGTGGTGGGTGGGCGGGGCCTCCTGGCTGGCAGCCACAGAGGAAGGCCCAGGCCACCTGGCTGGTGGCACTGCGGCTGGCCACTGGCCTGATCAGGGGTGGGGCTGGCCAGCCAACCTCCTGCAGTCCCTCCCCCTGGCTGGCCAACCTTCCGCAGTCCTCCCCCTGGTCAGCCCCGCTGCTGATTGGCTTCCCCCACCCCAATTGGGGGCGAGGCCATCAGTCAACCTCCTGTGGCCCCTCCCCCCAGATGGCACGACCCTGATTGGCTCCGGGGTGGGCCAGCTGGACCCCACCTGTGCACAAATTCATGCACCAAGCCTCTAGTAAAATACAATTGTCAATAAGAAAAAAATAAAGTTCTGATATATGCAAAAACATGGGTGAAACTTGAGAACATTATGGTGGGTAAAAAAAGCCAGTCACAAAAGTCCACATTATATGTTTCCATTTATATTTCCTAATTTAGGCAAATTCATAGGGACAGAATGTAAATTAGTAGTTCCTAGGAAATTCAGGGGGAAGGGAGAATGGGGAGTGATTGCTAATGTGCATGAGATTTCTTTTTCAATTGAAGAAAATCTACTAAAATCAGATAATGGTGAAGTTTGTAAAACTTTGTAAATATAATAATAAAAAAAACACACCTCTAAATTGAACACTTTAGAAGGAAGAATTTTATGATACGTGATTTATCTATATATATGAAAAGCCAGTGACCAGAACACTGTAATGACCAGAACGACCAGTCGCTATGATGCCCACTGCAGCCAGCAAACAGGCCCAATCTGGGGCCGGCCAGCCAACCTCCCCCAGTCTCTCCCCCGAACGGGCCCAGCCCTGATCGGCCCCAATTGGGGTGGGCCAGCAAGCCAACCTACCACTGTCTCCTCCTCCCGACAGGCCTGGCCCCGATCCACCCTTATTGGGACCGGGCCAGCCAGACCCCACTCATACACGAATTTGTGCACTGGGCCTCTAGTATCTCAATAAAGCTGTTTTTAAAATCATTTTTGTAACATTGTGGCTAGTTTTCTAATATTCTTTTTGGAAGATGAAAATGATTAAAACTTTTTGAGAAGGTTAATTTTGAGTAGGATTTCTGAACAGTAAAGATGAAAATGAGAAATCACTTTTCTTTTTTTTTAGCTTAATAGAATTTTAGTTGACTAATACATATGTATAAAAAAGGTGGCCCCACTCTTATTGTTCTATTCAAAGGTCTGAGTCTTATCACACAATCTCTTGAATTCTATATACATAAACCAAACTTTTCTCCATACAGAATTGCACACTGAACTTACCTGAATAAACCTAGGGTGGGTGCCACTCTCAAGGTTGAAAATTTAGGGAGTTTTTTGGAGAGCTCTGCTACTCTTCAGAGAGTCACTGGACAAAACCTATCTTGTCCCCCCACCCCTGCTTCGGAGGGATTCTTTAAAAGGCAGACAACATAGATTTGTCTGAAGATGAGATAAATAGAATAAGATAAGCATAATACTTGAAGCAGAAATATGGAAGAGCAGATGCTGGGATATGGAGAATAGAAACTTGTGAGTAATAATGTATTTTGAAGAACCTAGATATAAAAGGAAGCATTGAAGGAGGATCTGTTCCATAGACATAAATTCTAGAATTGCTAATGTAATACTATGATACTAGACAGCTACAGCAGTATTGAGTACTAAAAGGCATCACACAATGTCTCATGAGGCCCCCCGATAAGGCTTCTAGTTGCATTTATTTCCCCATGAATCCACAAATCATATCCTATGATCAGAGATAAGGTAGCACATAGTCCTTATAAACAGATTTGTAAATACATCGTTTTCTTTTAGTTTTTGTTACTTTTGTCTAATGCCTTTATATCACTATAAAATATTATTTTTAATATCGTATATTAATCAAATCTATTCTCCTAAGTTAACTCTAGAAATATACACTTTACTCTCCCCCACCACCTGTACCCAAAATGCCATATACACTGTTTTTAAGATTTTTTATCCTTTAGATTTTTTTCTAAGCTTACTCAGATCCTAAGCTTTCATTTCAAATTTCATTGCATATTTCTTTTTCTTAAAAAAAAAAAAAAAAACCTCTTTCATTGGTAATTTCTTTCATCATGACCAAATCTAGTTACTCTATATTTTATGTCTTAAAAATCCCATCTAAAGCCATTTCTATTTTTCATTTATGGTATCTTTTTTGGTCAAATGTAACTTCTGTTTTAATGATACTATTTATATAACTACCATTTTGTTTTCATATTTATCATTAAAGAAGTCAACTTTGCATTTCTTCTTTTATTACGGCTTTTCCCCACTACTGACATAATACTTGAAATATTAAGGGGAACTAAAAATATTTAATTTTTGCTTTTACTATATTAGGTAAATATCAGATAGTTTAGTTTGCATTTATGTGTTCTTCCTTAGATTGTAAACAGAGAGTAAATTACATAATTTAAAATATATATATATATTTCTTTATTGATTTCAGAGAGGAAGGAAGAGGTACAGAGAGATAGAAACATAAATGATGGGAGAGAATCATTGATCGGCTGTCTCCTGCACGCCCCCCACTGGGGATTGAACCCACAACCTGGGCATGTGCCCTTGGCCAGAATCAAACCTGGGACCCTTCAGTCCACAGGCCAACACTCTATCCACTGAGCCAAACTGGCTAGGACAAATTACATAATTTTTAATCTGTACAATTTATCACACTTTCTTCAAGTAAAATGTTACTTGGAAGACTGACATGTAAAGTAAATTAATACTTAGTTGTCCTTAAATTCTATCTACTCAGTTAGTGTTTCCTTCTTCCCATGGTAGTTCTTCAACAGTTAGAATTCCTTGTAACACAAATTGAAAAACATCCTATATAATAAAGAGGTAATATACAAATTGGCCATCACTCCAACACACAAGATGGCTGGCCCCATGTAGTCAAAGATGGCTGCTGCCATGTGGACACTATGGCCACCACAAGATGGCCTGCAGGGGAGGGCAGTTGTGTGTGATCAGACCAGCAGGGGAGGGAAGTTGGGAGGGACCAGGCTGGCAAAGGAGGGAAGTTAGGGGTAACTGGGCTGGCAGAGGAGGGCAGTTGGGCATGACCAGGCCTGCAGGGGAGGGCAGTTAGTGGTGACCAGGCTTGCAAGGGAGGGAAGTTAGGGTTGACCGGGCCAGCAGGGAAGGCAGTTGGGGGCGACCAGGCCTGTAAGGGAGGACAGTTGAGGGCAACCAGGCTGGCAAGGGAGGGCAGTTAGGGGTACCAGGTTGGCAGGGGAGGGCAGTTAGGGGTGACCAGGTCAGCAGGGAAGGGCAGTTGGGGGGTGATCAGGCCAGCAAGGGAGGGCAGTTACGGGTACCAGGCCAGCAGGGGAGGTCAGTTGGGGGCGACCAAGCCTACAGGGGAGGGCAGTTAGGGGTGACCAGGCTGTCAGGGGAGGGCAGTTAGGAGTGACCAGGCAGGCAGGGAGGGCAGTTAGGGTCAATCGGGCCGGCAGGGAACCAGTTAGGCATCGATCAGGCAGGCAGGTGATCAGTTAGGAGCCAGTGGTCCCGGATTGTGAGAGGGATGTCCAACTGCAGGATCTGGCCTAAACCAGCAGTAGGACATCCCTGAGGGGTCCTGGATTGGAGACAATGTAGGCCAGGCTGAGGGACACCCGCCCCCCCCCCCCCCCCCAGTGTGCATGAATTTCATGCACTGGGCCTCTAGTAATTTTATAATACATAATCTATATATTACATTGTGTGTTCACCACCCAAACTCATATCTTCTTTTGTGACCATATATTTGATCCCCTACACCCTTTACTACCCTGTAACCCTTCCCTCTGGTAACCACCATACTGTTTTCTGTGTCTATGTTTTTGTTTTTCTTGTTTGTTCATTTGTTGCTTTCAGTTTTATATCCCACATATGAGTGAAAGCATATGCTTCTTGACTTTTTATGACTTATTTTGCTTAGCATAATATTCTTAGGATCCATCTATGTTGTTACAAATGTCAGTAGTTCATCTATTCTTATGGCAGAGTAGTATTCCATTGTATATGTGTATGCCATCTTCTTTGTCTAATCACCTATTGAAGAATACAAACAATCTGGTTGTTTCCATGTCTTGCCCACTGTGAATAATTCTGCAATGAACATAAGGGTTCTTATATAGTTGCAAATGAATGCTTTCAAATTTTTCAGGTAGATTCCCAGAAGAGGGTTTGGTGGATCATATGGTAACTATTTGTAATTTTTTGAGGAACCTCCATACTGTTTCCACAGTGACTGTACCAGTTTACATTCCCACCACATGAGAGTTCATTTTTTTCCACAACCTCCCAACCCTTGTTGTTACTTGTCTTGTTGATAACAGCCATTCTAACAGGTGTGAGGTGGTATCTCATTGTAGAGAACCTGAACAGACACTTCTCTCAAGAAGACCTACAAGTGGTGAATAGTTATATGAAAAGATGCTCAACTTCACTGGCTCTCAGAGAAATGAAAATCAAAACTATAATGGAGGTAATTTTGATTGTCACAACTATGATGAAGTGTTCTTCTGGAATATAGAAAGTGGATGTTAGAGATGCTACTAAACATCCAATCATGCATAGGACAGCCCCCACAGCAATACTTATCCAGCCCCACATGTCAAAAGCACCATTGTTGAAAATCCTTGTTTTGGAAATTTATTGTGAATAAGCATTTATTCAGCCAACAACATGTTTTTGGTGATGCTGCTTCATATGACCATGTCCTGTCTACAAGATTATAAACCAACTAGAGGCCCAGGGCATGAAAATTCATGCACGAGTAAGGCCCCTAGGCCTGGCCGGCAATCAGGGCTGACTGGGGCCTTCCTTCTGGCTGCCAGCTGGGGCCTTCCTTCATTCCACACCACCCCCTGGTGGTCAGTGAGCGATCGGTCTCCCAGTAGAACTCCTGTGGGGACAATTTGCATATTAGCCTTTTATAAATATATACTAGAAGCCCGATGCATGAAGACTCGTTCTAGAATGGGCTTTCCTTTCCCTGGCTGCTGGTACCGCCTTTCCACTCCGGCCCAGCCCCTTTCCGTTCAGGCCCCAGAGTTGCCTCTTTCTGCTCCAGGAGCCACCTCTATCCGCTTCGGCCCCACCTTCCCACACTGCCCAAATGCCCTGAGAGACTGGGGGTGGGGCAGAACGCCTGCGTTGTCACCATGGCAATGACACAAGCATCCCGCCTTCGTCACTCGGCACCCGTGTATGCAAATTAACCACCATCTTTGTTGGGTTAATTTGCATATCACTCCTGATTGGCTGTTGGCATAATGGAGGCATGGTCAATTTACATGTTTGTCTATTATTAGGTAAGATGATAAATTATTTAACTAAATTTGCAGAAAGCACTCTTTAATTCTTGGTAATGATAAGCAACTATGTCTGTAGTCTATGTTTCCCTAGTAACACTGACCTAGCAGTAAAAATTAAGAAGTCGGTCAAATTTTTAAAAAAATTATGTTGGATTTTTATTCTTAAACCTGCTCCTATGACATTGTTTTACAATACAGTAAATAGCCAAGTTGTTTAAACAGGCCTGCAGGGGAGGGCAGTTAGGGGTGACCAGGCAGGCAGGGAGGGCAGTTAGGGGCAATAGGCAGTTAGTCATTCATTACCTTTGATTGCTTTCCTTCTCTCACATGACACATCTCATTCAATGGGAAATTCTAGTGTATGTGGACAAAGTGGTTATGTAATCAGCTTTTATAAATATGTGTATTTCTATTTCTATATAAGAGGTCCATTTCTCCTCATTTCTAATTCTACCATTTTATAGCAAGCCACCCAGACTACAGCAATAACCTCCAAACTGACAAACAAGTTTCTGTGCTGCTTCTTCTCTCAGCACTCCTTGCCCTTTATTCCCACCCCACATCCCCCCTTGTCACTTTGTAATGAGACAGAAATAGGATTATGTGAATTTTTTTTCAGATCTCTCCAATATACTTCCATTGTATATAACATTAAAGAGACAAAGGTAACACTTGTAAGGACACCAGCCATAATGGGGTCATAAGTGTGGGACTTATCCATATTGGCTGGTGTCCTTACAAGAATAGAATGAGACTTTTGGGATGTACACAAGCAGAGAAAAGGTCCTGTGAGAACACAGCAGGAAGATTTCCCTCTCCAAGCCAAGGAGGAAGGCCTCAGGAGAAACCAAATGTACTGACACATTGATCTTGGACTTTCAGCCTCCACAACTATGAAAACCTATCACCAAATACAATCACAATGGGGGTTACGATTCAACACATTAGTGATTCTGTTTTCAGGTGCTGATGGTTATTTACCTGATAGTAAAATTATTTAATATATTTTAGTAAATATAATAAAATATTACATACACAAAATAGTTTAACACTTAAATTTTGGGTCAAAATTCAGTTCATAAAAGCTTTATTTTTTATGATTTCTACTGTATGACATTCTGGGACAGTAAAACTACGGAGATAGTAAAAAGATCAGTGGCTTCCAGGGAATATAGAAGAGTAAAAAAAATAAATAGGTGGACAAAAGAGAATTTTTATGTCAGTAAAACTATTGTATATGATACTTGTATTATTATTTATTAATTATTGCATTATTTCTTTGTATTACAACTATAAAACTACTTTTCTCAACCCTGTACATTTGCCAAAACCTGTACAATGTACAATACCAAGAGGGAACCCTAAATTAACCACGTACTTTATATGATAGTGATGTGTTAAAGTAGGTTCATCAGTTGTAACAAACATACCACTCTGGTGGAGGCTGCTCATAGTGGGGTGTGGAGGGGTAGGGGTATATGGAAACTCTATACTTTCTGCCCAATTTTGCTATGAAACTAAAACTTCTCTAAAGTCTATTAAAAAAAAAGACAAAGGTACTATATTAGTTTCCTAGGGCTGCTTCAACAAAGTACCACAAATTGGTTAGCTTAAAGCAACAGAAATTTATTTTCTTCTGGGTTTGGAGGGTAGAGAGTGTACTCTAGGTGCTGGCCAGTCCTTGCTCCCTCTGAACATGTTGATGAATCATTCCTAACTTTGGGTTATTTGCTATCAATCTGATGTTCCTTGACTTACTGCTACATAAATCCAGTCTCCACCTTCCTCATTATATGGCATTCACCTGTTTGTCTCTGTGTTTTCACATAGATGCCTTGTTATAAGGGCACCAGCACAATGGATTAGAGGCCCATCCTATTTCACTATGACCTCACCTTAATCAATTATTTCAGCAATGACACTATTTCCAAATAAGGTCACATTCTGTGGTACTGGAGGTGAGGGTTTCAAAATATCTTTGGGGGAGGTGGCACAAAATTCAATCCATAGCAAGACTACATGGTTGTTTGTGATCTGGTCTCAGACTTCACCTGAATTCACTTCCTGCCCATCTGCTCTTTACCCATTGTGCTGGGGTCACACAGACTTCATGGTTGGTCTGCAAACCTGCCAAACATGTTTCCACACTATAGACTTTGAAGTTGTAGTTTTCTCTGCTTGGAATGCCCCTCCCTAGAGATAGTTACATGTCTCACTTGTTCACTTTATTCAGATCTCAGCTCAGGTATAATCTTCTGAGAAAGCCTTCTCTAAGCAATAGAGCTGCCACATTGAATTTCCTTTATTTCTCATCATAATGCCCCTTGTTATGTGATTTTTTTTTATTCACTATATACTCTCATTTAAGAATATTGTATCACCAGACACTGGATTGGCCTAGTACTCAATAGATACATACTGATTGAGTGAATGATGACAGTCTGATGAAATAACATTAAGTCAATCACCAGCCTAATCATTGTACCCTCATCCCATGAGACCCTAGGATAACCTACATACTCTTTTTAAAAATCTTTATTGTTGAAAGTATTACATATGTCCCCCCTTTTCCCCCATTGACTCCTTTTAGACCCCCCAACCCCCACCCCCCCCACAAGTACACACTCCTTTACTCTTTGCAAGTGGGTACTTTCTGTGTCTTTCTCTGGATCTTCCTTAATTGCTGACTGGGTTTCTCTCTTTCTCATTAGATTGTAGTTATCTCTTTTGCAAGGATTGGTTCTTAAAATTAGAGATTAAAAAAATATAAAATGTTGTCTCTAAAAATCTCTTACATCCCCTAGAAGTATAATTTTATCATGACTTGAGGATATAAAACCATGGATATTAAAATGTGTACATAAATGTAAAATATACACTGTAATTCATGACACATAATAAAAGTACATATTCAAAATATAATTTTGTAGCATCTACAATTATAAAAATAAAAGAAATAAATTTTGTACAAATATGAAAATATGACTATTTCTGCATCTATCTATGGCAGTTGTGCCTGTTTATGTTGTTTCCCTGGCCAGTGCTAATTGCTGTTCTTCACAATGATGCACTCTGCTGATGTGAGAGCAATGTGTTTCTCCCACCAAGGTTAACGTTATTTTATTAGTCTACATGTAAATTTGTGTTCTTAGTTTATCATAATATCCCCAGTCAGATAGCTGGTTCAGTTGAGCAGCCCTTTTACTTAATTGGCCCTTTGAGTATAGCATTTTCCTTGAGAGACACTAAGAGTCCATTTGCAGGGCCAGCTGAGGCAGCACACACAATGTTACACTCAGGTGATCCCAGATGATAACCTCCTGATGTTGCAGAACAGTGCTGAGGCACACTGCCTCTTTCCATTGTATGCACTAGGCGTAAAGTAAAAGAAAACCTTTGCCCTTCTTTTACTTCTTGTATAGTGAGAGCTGTTGAGTCTGTCTACAAAACTGCTTCTTATGTCTCTCTTATTAGACTCATATGATTATGTTACATTTTATAATTTCTGTCAGTAAACCACACCCTCTTGAACAAACTGAGAACTGCTTTATCTGAAAGAAGCCTGCTATACATTTTCTCTTTATTATCATAATTCTAAATCACTTTCTCAAGATTTTTCATGTACTTATTGCTCCTTGTTTCGGATCCTCCAGACATATGACTAATTTATGGTTCAGAACTCATCCTTTGAAATTGATCCTCTGTCATATTCATCTTCATGTAACCTTGGCCCACTTCAGCAAGGACCCTGGATAACCTCCCTGGCTATATATCCTACAGCTGCCTGGTGCAAATACTCATCTTGTTTTTGCAACTCCTCGGATATCTCTTCCCAGCATTCCCAGGTGCAGCTTTAAGTACCATGGCTTTAAGAGTGAAAACTGGGTAGGCTCATGGGTATTATGACTCACATATTGTTCATACAAAATAGCTCTTCCTTCCTCTTCCTTCTGTCTAACCCCATATAGAATCACACATCCCAGTCCACTTGCTCTTCAAAAATATTCTTGTGAGATCATGTACAAATAAGTCATTACCATCTAAAGGCCCTGTTCAACTACTTGTTTTCTCACTAGTGAAGAGATTTAGTTCATCTGTCCATATGGTCACAACATTCTCCTATGACTAGTGATAGGCATTTATAAAACAGCTCTCCAAATTTAAGAGCTCCTGCTCTGAATTAGAACAAATGCCACAATCTGGAATCAAACCCCATGATTATGTGTTTTAGAAGAGTTCACTAACAAACAGAAATAAATATGCCAAAATAAGCAAACTACACCTAAAGCTAGAGTGCTTTTCTTTAAATATGCTTTTGAGCTTCATGGAAATTGCTCAAGTTTGAGAATTTCATGTAAATATGTTAAGTCTACAGAGAAGAAAATAATAATGACTTCAGTTACAGTCCCCACCAAAACAACAACAACAACAACAAAAAAAAATATTAAAAGAAATTTAACTTGACCTATTTGTTATTAACCCTCATTCTTTGTGTGATGAATTATTTTTCTCAAAAAATAGCTAATGGAAAAGAATAGTTTTTGTTAATGGGGGAAAAACAGCATAGGTAATATCAAACAATAACATAAATATCATGTTTCATAAAAATCAAGTTTTTAATTTGGATATATGTTAATATTTATCAGAAGATAATAAAAGGCACATGGATGTTCATCAATATTTAGAAACCCTAAATCTAACATTGGACAAGATAGAGAGATATTTTTAACACAACTACTATTTCCCCTGTTTAATTGGATAGATATGAGTTCACTTATGTCCTTCTTCAGTTTGTTTCAGCTATGGTCAATAGCTAGCAGAGTACTAGAGAAGTTGCTTAATAAATCTTAATGGGATTAATGTATAATTAATAACATTAATTCATTGAGCATCTATGTAAATCTTCTGTTTTTAAGCTACATACTTTTAAATAATAAATTACTGAGGTATAACTTGCATAGGACAAAATGCTTCTATTTTGAATGTACAGTTCAACGAGTTTTGACAAATATCTAACAGCCAATTGACATAGAATATGCAAGGCATAGAATACTTTTCTCTTTATGCAGCAAACTTTCACCCTTTACCAACTCATAGCTTCAGATATTTGCTTACCTACTGCCTCTCACTATTTATATCCTAATATATAAAAAGCCAGGGGCTGTCACGACCGAAACAACTGGATGGACGACTGAACACAGGTTGCGTGGGGCAACAAGGCTGGTAGGAATGTTAGTGAGGGACAACCAAATGACTGAACAGCAGGCTGCATGGGGTGGCAACCAGGCTGACAGGGGGGAAGGGATGACCAAACGACTGAACAACAGGATGCGTGGGGCAACCGGGCCAGCAGGGGGTGGCAGTTAGGGGCGACCAGGCTGGCAGGGGGGGCAGTTGGGGGTGACCAGGCCAGCAGGGGGGGAAGTGAGGGCTGACCAAACAACCGAACAGCAGGTTGTGTGGGGTGACCAGGATGGCAGGGGTGGCAGTTGGGGCAACCAGGCCAGCGGGGAGGGGCAGTTGGGAGCAACCAGACCAGCTGGGGGAAAGTTTGGGGCAACCAGGTTGGCAGGGGGGGTCAGCTAGGGGAGACCAGGCTGGCAGGGGGTCAGTAAGGGGCAACCAGGCCAGCAGAGGGGGACAGTGAGGGGCGACCAGGCCAGCAGAGGGGGGCAGTTAGGGGTGACCAGGCCAGCAGGGGGGGGCGTTAGGGGCGACCAGGCTGGCAGAGGGGGGCAGTGAGGGGCAACCAGGCTGGCAGATGGGGACAGTTGGGGCGACCAGGCTGGCAGGGGGTCAGTGAGGGGTGACCAGGCCAGTGGGGGTGGGGCAGTTGGGGGTGATCAGGCTGGTAGAGGGGGAAGTTAGGGTCGATCAGGCAGGCAGGCAGGCAGGCAGGTGAGTAGTTAGGAGCCAGCGGTCCAGGATTGTGAGAGGGGTAGCCGACTGCCAGTTTAGGCCCGATCCTCAATATTGGGCCTAAATCAGCAGTCGAACATCCCCCAAGGGTTCCCGATTGGAGAGGGTACAGGCTGGGCTGAGGGGACCCTCCCTCCTGTGCACGAATTTCATGCATGGGGCCTCTAGTAGTAGTATATAAAACCCTAATATGCAAATAGACCTAATGGTGGAACAACTGAACACCGGTCGCTATGATGTGTGCTGACCACCAGGGGGCGCGTGTGGAACATGGCGGGCATCATCAGCAGGAGGCAGAGCACGGAACATGGTGGGCGTCAGCCATGGTGGGATGATGGAGCAGGTCAGTGGGAGTGCTAGACCAAGGCAGGGCACTGGTCTCTATCATCAAGGTGAGCCTCTGGTGGTTACTGAAACCCCACATGCTGCTGTCCTGCTGGCACCAGAGCTGCCACTGACACATACTGCCAGCACCTGGCGCTGGCTCCAATCGCTTGGCACCGTCAGTGGGTGTGAGAGGTGGCTGCCAGCCCAGATCGCCCCTCAGGGCTTCTCTACCTCCCCCTGCTCCTGAGGGGCAATCAGGGCAGCAGCCGCCACTCGCACCTGCTGACAGTGCCAGCCCCTCTTGCACCTGCTCCTGGCACTGGCCCCAATCACTACACACCATCAGTGGTTGTGAGTGGGGCCAGCACCATCAGTGCATGGGAGTGGTGGTGGCGGGAGCAGGACTGTCAGCAGACAGGGGGCCAGGAGCCGCAGTGCCTGGGGTAGGGCAGGGGCACGGAGGATGGGCCAAGACCCACCCCTGTGCCCACCGTAGCCTCGCGGCCCACAGTTCTTTTCAAGGTGCATGAATTCATGCATTGGGCCTTAGTGTATTATAATTTCTAAAGTGTCATTTGCATGGAATTATTCAACCTGGCATCTTTTGTACAAGCTTAATTAAAAAAAAATAATCCATTATTTGCACCTATCAGTAGTTTGTTCATTTTGTTGCTGGGTGCATTGAATATACCACCATTTGTTTAAACATGAATCTATTGTTGGGCATTTTGGTTGCTTTCAGTTTGAGAATATTATGAATAAAACTGAAAAAATTCTTCTGAAAGTTTCTTTGTGGGCATGTGTTTGTATTTCCTTTGGGCAAATATTTAGGTGTGGGTTTACTCAGTTATATAGTAAGCATAAGATTAATTTGATGCAAGGTACATATTTATATTCTCAGCACAATGTATGAGAGTACTAATTGCTCCAAACCCTAATAAAAACTTGTCATGGTCAATCTTTTTTTAATACTCACCTGAGGATATGTTTTTATTGATTTTAGAGAGAGAGGGAAAGAAACATCACTTGGTTGCCTCCCGTATACATCCAAACCAGGGATGAAAACTGCAACCTAAGTGTGTGCCCTGACTGGGAATCAAAACCACAACATTTTTGGTGCATCAGACAATACTCCAAAGAACTGAGCCACTTGGCCAAGGCTCATGGTCAATCTTTTTAATTGCATTAATTACAATTAATGGGTTTTGGGATATGTATTTACATTTTCTTAATGATGTTAATTTCTTAATGAAAAATTTACATTTATCTTAATGAGAGTGAATATAGTTTCTGGCCATCTGCAGAATTTCTATGGCAACATTAAGCTACTTCTCGACGCTACAGAGACAACAGGCACAGACAAGAGAGCCATTCGTCCAGAAAAATCCATCTGGGGCTCCCTACGGACTCAGAGAGCTCTCTTTGCTCCATGAAAGTCACTTTTTTACCCACTGTTCAAAAGATGATTTTTCAAAACATTTAATCTTGAAAAGTTTCAAACATCCTCATAAGTAGAATAGTATAAAAAAGTCCCATGGTTCACTATAGGGAAGCAAGTGATATGACCAAGTTCAGTTTCCATTAACAGCCACAAGATCTAAGTGAACCTTGTCCTCAAACCTGAGCTTTCCACTCATTTCTATAACCATGCTTTGCTTTCTGGATCTACCGGTATCTGGTGCTAGAAAGAAAGTTAAAACCAGTCAGAGTGGCAACTGTGTTGGACTGGTGAATTCAGCTCTATTCTGCCTGACATGTCTTTTAGATAGAAGGTGATTAAAACGCTCAGTCTCTGGAATGAAGTTTCTCAGGCAAGTTGAGTCCTTAAGGACCATCTCGATGGCACGGGTTTCTGTAAGTGATGCATACACTGTGAGGGTGATGCTGACAATGGAGAAAATAAAGAAGCATTATTTAGGCAACACAGACAAATGGCCTGTCTAGTCTTCTACCCGCCCATTTTACTCTTGTTACATAGCTTATGTAACTAGCAGAATATGCCACCCCAAAATATGCCTCTTTGGCATAAGGATTATTTTGAGGAGTTGCAGACACAGGAGAAGCTCTGAAAACAGAGTAGAAGTTACCCTTTTGTAAGGGAGATTTACATTAGAAAGGGGGCCTGTACCAGGAGAGATGAAGTTTACTCCTGAAGGACAGGGCAACCTTTGCTTACCAAATGCTTCATCTTCTTATCTTCCTATGAATTTAATTGTCTTCCCCCCTTTGAAACCAAAAATCCATATAGCTTTCCTTAGCTGAAGATGTTACATAAGCCTCAACCATCTGGCCACCTTATGAGTCTCATATCTTTGTGGGGCTCCCATTTGAACATGCATACATAATTAAAATTATTTTTTCTCATTAACCCATCTTTCATTACAGGGTGATCTCAGCCAAGAACTTAAAAGGATAGAAAGAAAATTATTTTCCCTTCCCTACACTTAGTTTATAGTCAAAGACTTAAGGGGAACCTTATTCAAATGTCTGGAATTTTTCTCTGATTTATTTTCTCTAGTCTGTCTTGCAAATTTTATCTTCCTCCATGTCCCTGAATTCTGATATGTGTTAATCAGATGCCTATGTTCTGTTGCCTTCTTATTCTTATCAATCTGTAAGTGGGGGTGGCAATGTACCTCCAGACAGGCAAACAAGTAGCTCAGGCAATTGTAGGCTTCCCCTGGTTTGCTTTTCTTTTCACTGTGACCTCTCACAGACAACTACCATTATCCACGAAATATCTTTGTAGGTAGAGACTTCATGAGACCAAGCAAAGAACAAAGTTCTGGGGAAATAATAGCATCTGGAAGAACAAGTGCAAGGGAAGCACATAGAGGTGTGGCAACAAGAGTGGTGACTTCCTTGAACACCTGGAACATTTAACAGAGACTCAAGAAAGGCCTGAAGAGCAGAGACAAACTATTTCCAGGTAAATATTAGGTCCACACTAAGGAAACTTAGACACAAGACCTGTAAAAGCTGAAAGCTGGAAGCAAAAGAGTGTAAGCCTTATGGTAAAATCAGAATAAATGCTTTGTGTTCTGAGTCTGGGGTTTACTATCCATGGAATAATCACTCAAATGATTCAAAATGTATTTCTAATCTTGAAATTCTTTTTGAAAAATCATATCTTTTGACAATTTGTAGATGAAACATTTCTTTTCTCCCTCCTCCATTTTGAGAATGTTTTCTTGTCATTCTCTTCCCAGTAACTTAATTTTCTTTTATTAGATTTCTTTTTTCTTTTAAAATATTCTTCACATTAATTTTCATTTCTGAGGTGATGCCTGTTTTATTTTATTTTTCAGTCTTGATATTCATTTGATTTTAAGCTTAATTTTTAACTCTGAGGTATTAAAAACATATTTATGACATTTATATATTTTTGCCCTTTGAATATTTATAGAATTCTACCTTATTTTATTTATTTACTTTTTAAAATATATTTTTATTGATTTTAGAGAGAGGAAGGAAGAGAGAGAGAGATATAAAAACCTTGATGAGAAACATAGATTGGCTGCCTCCTGCATGCCTCTTACTGGGATCGAACCCCCAACCCCAGGAATGTGTACTGACCAGGAATTGAACCATGACCTCCTGGTTCATGAGAATAACATTCAACCACTGAGCCACATTGACCAAGCAGAAGTCTACCTTATTTTAGTTTTATTTCCTTTTGGTAATTTTTAAAAATTTATTTACATAATTGGTTGAATTACTAATAACTACCTTAATAGTTTTAGAAATTATCCATTTCAAGTTCTTCTCCCTAATTTATTTATTTTTAGCTAATATGCTCCTAAATATTTATAATTTCATATTTATTACCTCTTCTTTTCCCCCATATTATTCTTATGCCATGTTGAATAAATTCAATATTTTTTCAATAATTCTGACAGAGCACATAAAGAATGAAAGATTTAGGAAAAAATAATATCTGAGATAATTTTAAATTCTTTATTTATTACTTAGAAGATTTAATTACTCAAATCCTCACTTCAACTTACAAAGGAGACCTATAAAATAGTAACTCATTAAAAATATTTCTGAGATAAAGCCCTAGCCAGTTTGGCTCAGTGGTTGGAGTATCAGCTCTTGGACTGAAGGGTCCCAGATTCAATTCTGGTCAAGAGCACATACTTTAGTTGCAGACTCAGTCCCCAGCCCTGGTCAGGGTGCATGTGGGAGGCAACCCATCGATGTGTCTCTCTCACATCAATGTTTCTCTCTGTCTCTCCCTCTCCCTTCCACTCTCTCTAAAAATCAATAGGAAAAATATATCCTCAGGTGGGGATTAACAAAACAAAACAAAACATTTCTGAAATACAGAAAAGTACATAAATTAGGCCTTCTCTAAACATTTATGCAGCTCCCCAAATGTGAACAGGGCATTTAATTCCTTCAAGAGTAACCGGACAGTTGTTTCAGGAAACAAAGCATTTGCAAAAGAACCCAGTGCTAACCTAATGTTTTCTTTTCCGCAGGGTTCCGGAGCAGTTTTGAGCACCAGGAAACAAACAAGAGCCCTCTTGGAATGTGGTTCAGCTCAGAAGAGTTTACTGATTGGAGGATGGGACAAGACCATCCTTCTGCTAATCCAGCCATATAGCGGTGCTTCAGCATCTCATCACCAATCCTGAAGGATTCACCTGCCTCTGGCAGTTCATACAGGTCGCCATGATGATGTCATCTCTTTTATGATATCCACTGATCTACCCAGGGTTGAATTTCTGGAAATAGTTGAAAGTGGAACAGCTCTTTCCTGTTTACCACTGAGAGGCCTCCAGATTTAAGAAGAGCTATTACCAGTAATCTGCTTGTTAGCTCAAAGATCCAGCATCTTGTCTCGAGCCCAAGAACGATTTCAGGGAAACTACTAGTATAAGCCATATTTCTGGTCAACTCCAGCCTGAAGTGAGAGGTCTGAGGAAAGAACAATGTGTATATAAATGGAATTTAAATCTTGCAGGACATCAAAATTGAAATTTTCAAATTAATTGTTGTACTACCCAGCTGTTCAAATTAGCACACAATCATGTTAGCTTTTCTAAATAAAGCCATTTACAAAAAAGAATGAAAGAGTAGCCCTGGCTGGAGTGATCCAGTGATTGGAGTGTCTGCCCACACACTAAAGAGTTGCAGGTTCAATTCCCAGTCAAGGGAACGTATCTGCTTTGCAGGTTGGATCCCCAGCCCTGCTTGGGGGGCATCTGGGAGTCAAACAAACGATATATATCTCTCATATAGATCGTTCTCTCTCCTCCTCCTCCCCCTTCCACTCTCTCTAAAAATCAATGGGAAAAATATCCTGGGGTGAGGATTAACAACAACAACAACTAAAAGTAATCAGGGTTTGATATATAAGGATATTCAGAGTTCTTCAAAACAACATGTTCTATTGGTTTCTCCTATTGGATGTATTGGCAGAAAAATGAAAGAGAGCTCAGGTGTCTCTTTTTCTTCCTATAATGACACTAATTCTGTTGAATTACGGTTCCACCTTTATGACCTCATTTAACTTTATTTATCCTCTTTAACGCCCTACATCCAATATAATCACTTTGGGTTTTAGGACTGTACATATGAGCTTTGGTGGGGGGAGGGGAAATACAATTTAGTCCATAGCAACTACTGTTACAGGCATCCACATAAATGAAATTCAGAACCAGAGTATGAAGTGAGAAAAAAAAAGAACAAAAATCATAAAAACATTTATAAATTTAAAAAACAAACACACTATATATTTGGGGGATATATATGTATATTATAACTATAAGAAAAGCAGGAAATTATAAAAATCCATACTTGGCTAATTTGTTAACTATTGCTGTAGTGAGAGAAGGAGACAGAACACACAGCAGATGCACAGTGTGGCTGATGTTCTATTGCTTAACTTGGCTAGTGGACATAGGATAATTTATTTTATTATTCCTATTAACTTCCATTTCAAATTCCATACTTCTCATCCTAATTTCACTTATGAGATATATTCTTAACTCAGATATGTTAAAATTGGAAAATAAATATCATATTATTAATGAAATATAACATATCCATTATACTGACATATTTTACTATTCAAATTGTGAATCAATTTTCTAACAAGTTAATTTCATATCATTAACATACATTTTCTATGAATTTATTCTAAATAAAAGTACCGTATTTTCCGGCGTATAAGATGACATTTTAACCCAGGAAAATCTTCTCAAAAGTTGGGGTCTTACATGCTGGAAAATACGGTAATTTATATAACATCCTATTAGTTAAAACTAGAGGCCTGGTGCTCAAAATTTGTGCACAGGTAGGGTCCCTAGGCCTGGCAAGCAATCAGGGCTGATCTGTGGGGCAACTGGTGCGGCGATCAGGGGGTCCCCACTGTCACCCATCTGGCTGGCCTGGTGCCACCTGCTCGCTGGCTCTGCCCCCCATCACCACCGCTATTGGGGCCTGAAGGCTGGGGGCAGCTCCTGCATTGAGTGCCTGACCCCTGGTGGTCAATGCACATCATAGCGACTGGTCGTTCCACAGGTCATTCCGCCATTCGGTCAATTTGCATATTAGGCTTTTATTATATAGGATAATAGTGGATTTTTCTTCAAAGCAAAATTTTGATTTTCTATTATGCTTCAACTTGATCACAATGAAAAAAATATCTAAGTATAATTTCACACTTACTATTCTATACTTTTGTGTTCCTTATACTGTAGTTTTTTGCACCCAAACATTTTAATATGCCTTAGATATCTACAATGATATGGGAATTTTCTTTTTTCTACTTTTTAAAAATTTATTTTTATTGAATTTAATGTGGTGACATTGGTTAATAAAATTATACAGGTTTCAGGTACACAATTCTACAATATATCATTTGTATATTGTATTGTGTGTTTACCATCCCCAGTCAAGTCTCCTTCCAACACCTTTTATCCCCCCATTTATCTTCTTCTAACTCCCCAAATCTTCCTCTACCTTCTGGCAATCATGATACTGTCATCTGTGTCCATGTGTCTTTCATTTTTTTCTATCTACTTTTAATTGGAGATTTAATTGTTTCCATTCCTGTTGGTCACCCCCACCTCTCTACACATTCTCTAAATTCCATGAGGAAGTAGAGCGATAGCCTTGCAGTTTTTGTAATTGGAAATCGTATCTCTTGTCTGTGTCAGGCTCTCTGATTGATTGCAAAAAGCATTATGCTTATTTTGGTAATTAACTTCAATTCATTTACAGTCAGTTAAAAACATAATTCATAGTAATCTACTGAAATGTAAAAAAAATTGAATGTCTGTCTCTATCCCAAACTCTGCTAAAATCATTTCTGCAGAAAAGGTTGTCAAATTTCCATGTAAACATATCATTATCTAGCATTCATGCATTATGGATTTTTTCTTCTTTTTTAGTTTTACATATCATGCATTTCGTTATTCATTATTCAACTAGAGAACATTCCACTCTACATGTTTCATACAGTATGCCCATGTGAGAACATAGTCGAATTAATAGTGCAATGCCAGAACAGGCATATGTGGTTAGGTACTTTACAATTAATTTAGTGTAACAATGCTAATTTAAGTTTGCATTAGTACTCCTTTTCAAACATGCTGAAAAAGTAATTGCAATGTACACAGCACAAATAATAGGAATGGCTTTTCCAATTTATTACTCTACAAAAGAATGAGTGTGATAGCCAATTAAAAGATGCTTTTAAACACAGTTATTATATTGTTTATCATGCATAACTAACTGAAGGAAGGTTAAAGGTGTTATTAAAATCATTAATTTAATTCCTTCTATAAGTGACATCAAATTATTATGAAGTATAATATATGGTCATGGAAGAGCACTTTAATGAAACCTTGAAATAATTAAGGGGTTATCATGACAATATGCTACTGATAAAATGAGAAGTCTAATAGCACGTTTTCTTTTTCTTATTTTCAAAGTAATGTGATAAATTTGATAAAATTGGCTTTCTATAATATATATATATATTATAGAAAATATATATTGAGAAATACTAAAAGAAACATTTAAACATTTACTAAAACAGCAACTGAAGTATAAGAATCCCATGGATTTAGTCATAAACCATGTATTTGAATTATATTTTTATCTATTTATATATTCTATTGGCAGTAGTAGCATTTCTTTTTATTTTGTTGTTAAAGATGGCTGCTTTTATTCCAAATGTATGAAGTAGAAAATGTTGATCAGCTCTAACATTGACACTGACTGCTTTTTGTTGATTTTCCACACATAGTGGAGTTAAGGCAACATAGGTAAGGGCAGAAGATTGAAAATCAGAATTTAAAGAAAAATACCCTGTTTCTGCTTTTCCAAAAATTATGCTTCAACCAAATTCACAATCTTTTGTTAGTGTCCCAGAAAGCAAAGCATCTATCCTTAAATGTTTCTCTTAGTATTCCTCAACACCCGCTTTTTTTTTTTTTTGAGATATTGTTTGGTATTCTGTGGGGAAATGTTAATTTTGCTTTTATTGTCTTCTATTCTAAACAAATGCAATTCAATCTCTAACAGAAAAACTTCTAAGCTTTTTAAATATGTGCAAATAATCTTTATGGATTTCTAAGAATGGAAAATAAATTTTATTATTTCCCCAAAACAATTTTGATAAAAGAATAAACACCTTTGAACGTTATATATTATAAAAAACCTATACGATTTAGTTAATTTGGATAAAATAAAATGCTGGTTCTCAAATACCTAAGAATTTCCACCTTTATACAGGCTCTACTGCATAGTGTTTATCTCAGAAAGTCATTCAGAAAAATCTTCAGTTACTAAAACAGCAACTGAAGTATAAGAATCCCATGGGTTTAGTGATAAACCATGTATTTGAATTATATTTTTATCTCTTCACTCTTGAAAACCAGAAGTTTTGCAATTATTGAATATAAGAATTTCCAATTAATTTATCATTAATTTTTCATGTAATCCACAAATCCATTGGCTCAGGAAAACAAGATGAATACTGAACTGGCACTTATTAACCAACTAAGAAGTGCTGAATCATGGGTGATTGTGATCAGGGATTGCTTAAGCAATAACAGAATTAATAATGGATAAAGGGACACTTCATATTTAATGTATAGTTGATAAATATTGTAAAATAGATATATCACTCTGACTCCATGGAAAAACTTGTTAAGAATGAATATTCTAATCCAGATGAGAGTGATGTTTATTACGAGATTCTACAAAGAGAGGAAAAAAGGATATCCCACTGAAACTCCAAAGAGATGCATCAAAGTTTACCCATTCCTTTTCCTTTATTCTAACCTCTACTGTTATAAAATATGAGTTGTTTTAGCAATCCTGGACTAAAATGGAGTTATAATAGCTGTTTTCATTTAGATCCTACTTAAGCTTTAAAGACTGGCCTCCAGTTGCTAATTTATAGCATGTCATAGAAAACAACTAACGTTCTATAAACCAAATTCTTGTAAGTCATTACCATTTTTAAAAAATTGACTCTAGGGAGACCAACAGTAATCCAAATAAGAAGGGTCATTTTCATCTCCCTATACCTAATATCTTAAAACATAAAGTAAATATTGGTTATTGAGATATCAGTAATAATTATTGAGAATTAATAATGTTGTAATTGTTATTTCTTATTTGCTAATACAATAACTGAAATAGTATCTTCTAAATCTGTTTTGCAAACTTGAACAATAAAATATGTACTCACTGTAATATTTTATTTTAGCCCTGGTAAACTGTAAAAATGTGATATCATTTGAAATTTACAATCTGATGTCCCCTCTCCTGCATCCTTGACTCTCCTTTATCTATTTATATGCTATTATCACTTCATTGACACTCCGGACTTTACTTATAATAGCTTATTTTTATTCATTTACAATTCACTTCAAAATCTATGAATCAGTCTCAATGCTAAATACCAAATTATATCATGTTATTTGGAGGAAATTTACATAGAAATTTAATAAGTAGTGACAGCCCGGCTGGTGTGGCTCAGTGGTTGAGCATTGACCTATAAACCAAGAGGTCATGGTTTTATTCCAAGTCAGGGCACATGCTCGGGTTACAGTCTCCATCCCCAGTGGGGGGTGTGCAGGAGGCAGCAGACCAATGATGCTCTCTTATTATTGATGTTTCTGTATCTCTTTCTCTCCGTTCCTCTCTGAAAACAATAAAAATATATTTTAAAAAAAAAAAGTAGTGACAAATACACTTACTTTCTTTAAAAACTACTTTGTTTAGAACAAATGCTATGTTGACATTGATTACAATAAATTATTTTATATTTACCACTACCAATAATTTAATTGTGCCTTTAGATGTAATTAATATTTAAAATGTGAGCAACTATTAACAGTTTTAGTTATTGTTGAATCAATAGACTGTTATAAAGTAGCTATTATTCAGGAAATTATTCTAAACACTCTGTAAGATTTCAAATATATTCAATAAGTCTTTGCCCTAAAAATGTTCAGTTTATTTAAAGAATTTGCATGGTGGCATTCATTCTAATACATTTATTTTGCACTAATTTATCCCTGAACGAATTGTACATAAAATATTACTTCTAAAGACATTAACAACTCCAGTTAAGATTTCATCACTATAGATAGTGTTCAATTGCTTTGTGAAATATTCCTACTTATTTCTAATATTCAGACAGTGAGGTAGGTAACTATTATTTGCCTGCTTTCTTTTTTTCTTGGGAGAATAAATAAGCATGACTGTGAAGCTTAAAATAAAAGAGAATATTACATTCAAATGTCATCATTAACATCAGCCACCATTCTAAAAGATAAATTGTGCTTATCTCCAGGACAATGGCAAATGAAAAGAAAAATATTCTACTAAACAAAAGATATGAGTATGCCTTTTAGAAAATAAAATGTTTTATTTTGTTTTTTGTTTTTTGTTTTTTTTAGTCAAGATAGCTGCACTTATTTGTGTGTGTTTGAAAATTAAGTTATATTTTCTCTGCATATGATGAGGAGTGTGAGGATTAGAAGCCATACATTTAAAAAAAGAAGTAATATTTTTGTGTATTTTTACTTATCCATAGTTAAACACTTGATAAAAATGATCATATTTACATTTTCAAATGCAACATATTACTATCATATCATTCGAGAATCCTGGAATACCATGCAGTCATAAAATGGATACATTACTCTTCTAATAAAGGAAAATACTTTGTCACCAGAACAACCACATTCCAAATAGATCGCCGAATATGTTAACATTTAAAATTTTCTATAATGCAATATATACATTTGAAAGTTTTAAAAATAGCTAGAAGGATGCTGTTTGAGAGGTGAATCAATTTAAGAAATAGAACACAATCACTGTTTTAGTTTTAATGCACAGAGCATGCCTCTCACCATTCTACCAACCCTGATCACCCCAAGAAAAGCTAAAGCTAAGTTAGTTTATTTTCCTTAATTTTAATTAAAATAAATACACTAAACAATGGCTTATTTTAAGGTACAGTTAAATTTTCTCAGCTTTTAAACAATTTGAGTAAACTCATTAAGTAGGATTCATACTACATGTCTTTGTTTATGACCTGATTATTATTCCTTTTGACAGATGGTTTATAATTATCATTCAAGTGAATTCATCATCAGAAATTTGTTTATTTTCACCTCTTCACAGTATTTTATGGCATGAATATACAGCAAATACTTTATTCACTTGACTGTTCATGGATACCAGTGCTGTTCAATCATTGCTGCTTTTAAACAAGCTTGCTCAGATGCATTGTGGAAAAGTTTCTATGACATACACACTGAAGTTGAAATTCTGTTATATGTATACTTAACTTTATTTAGTAATAGCACCAATGAACTCAACTGCTCAGAAGTAGGTGCTAAAATCAGAAGAGTGTTGTGTCAGCCACACCTGGTGCCATTTCTTACGTTCTGTCTCCAGTATCATACCTGCTGGCAATGGTGCCATTTCTTACGTTCTGTCTCCAGTATCATACCTGCTGGCAGGCAGGCAGCACCAAAACTGGTTTCTCCTGGAAAACCTCATAGCATATGGAAGTCTTTCTGCAGGCTTTATTTTCCCTGACTATTTAGAGTTCAAGTCACATTCCTATTGTACATATAACGAGGAACAAAATCGCTGTGTCATAGAATATATGCACTTACAATTTTAGTAGCTACATCTGAAGTATTTTTTTCCAAAGCTTTATACTAATTTACATTCTTAGCAAAGTTTACTCCTAGCAACTGTTCCATAACTTGGTAACACTGGGAATTTTCAGATGTTTTAATTTTTGCCAGTCTGAAATGGCAAATGCATGTGAAATGGTACCTTATTGTGGTGTCATTTTGCATTTTGTATTGAGTTGTCTTTTTATTATTTGTATGAATTATTTGTGTGCTCCATATGTTGCCAGTGGGGAGAGGTCCTCATCCCCACCGGGGAATGGAATTCTTGCAATATCCTGAGAAAAATAATATTCTGACACTTGCACAGGAAAATGAGTGATTTCTATTTCTGTGGAGTTATATCCCTGAGTTTCCAAAGCCACATTTCCCCTTGTACCATCAAGGAAGAAATGTAGCTGTGGCTAGCAAGGTCTAGAATCAGAGTCAGTGTCCAGAATTTCCATTCCATATTGGAGCAGTGTCCAATCCAGCGTCACGCTAGCTTAAGTTGTGTTCTCCACTGCAGTCCATCAGTCCATTGCATGCGGGGTCCACAGGCCACATGGCAATGGAGAAAACATGGGTGAATGAGAGAGCCCCACCAGCCAACAGTCAGAGATAGAGTTAATTTGTTTAGGGGATTATGTATTCCCAAATTTTCACAGGTTTTCACACTCATTCTGGCCAACCATCTCTGTCCCCAGGTTTGACTGACATGCAAGTACCTTCCCTATGTCACCCCAGTGTCACTGGGTATGCGTCTGTCTCCTCTTTGTTAGACCCCTTCCCGAGGGTTCTTCAGGGGGTGGGTCAGTGGTTCCCTGGGGAGTGTGAAATTGCAGCTTCCTGGTGAAGATACCCAAATGGCTATGCTTATAATGTCTGGCCTCCCTTTTGCTACTTTCCTATCTTATATAATAAAGAGTTAATATGCTAATTAGACCAAAGAGCAGAACGGCCATCCAGAAGGTCAGGGCTACGAGGCCCTGCCCTTGCACAAATTTTGTGCATCAGGCCTTTAGTTATTAATAACTAGCTAATTTCAATAGTATCATGTATATAGTTATATCTGCTCCTAATATGTGGCTTATCTGTTCCTACCCTTCATTATGATTTTTTAATTAAAAATATCTTATTTTAATTATCAGAGTGATCAAATTTGTTGATTTACATTTGAATCTTCACATTTCACTTTAAGTAATATTTACTATCGAAGATCTGATGATACCTCTGTATTTCTTCCAAAATATTTTTAATTTTGCTTTATACATTTATGTCTTTTTACTCTTCAGGTGTGAAGTGCTAATAATCCTTAAAATATCTAAGAAGATATTTAAAGGAAGTTGAAATGTATTGCAATAAGGACCAAGAGAGCATTATTAAGAAAGTATTTTTAAAGCTATTATCCTAATGCTACAAAGCCAAGGAGGGAGGGAGAATGGAAATTGTTTTTATATCAACATATGGATAAACAACTTTTCTCATCACACTTTATTGAGTTTTCAATACCTAGTATTGTCAGATTTAGCAGGTGTCAGGATTTGATACATTTGTGGATCTCTTTCTGGGCTCTCTATTCAATTTCTTGTTATATTGCTCAGTCCTAGCGCTAATACCAAACAGTGGTAGAACAGAAAGCCTTACTGTTGTAAAGCCCCTTCTCCTTGGTGGGAACTGAATTTCAATTTCCAATGAATCCCAATGTTGGTCATGTGATTCTGTTGAAAGTCTGTCACTGTTTTTTGAAAAGGCAAATCCTGATGGAGAAAAGTATATCATATGCTAGGTTCTGCTATGACCTGAATGTTTGTGTCTCCTCCAAATTCTTGTTAAAATCCTAACCAACAAAGATTGTGATATGAGGAGGTGGGGCATGTCACAATGCAAGAACAAACACAGTCTGAAGAGACAAAGCAATCATCAGACCCAGACTTCGATATGACACAGATGTTGGAATTATCAAGCAAGAAATTTAAAATAACTGTGATTAATATGATAAGTGCCTTAATGGAAAAAAGTAGGCAACAAGAAATAATAGATGGGTAATGTTAGCAGAGAGATGGAAACCTTATGAAAGTAAATGGATGGATAAAGGCCTTGCAAATAGTAAGCATTAGAAGTCTGGAGTCACTATATTGAGAGTATAAGAGAACATTATGAAACACTTGTGCCAACAAATACCATTTACATAAAGTGGACAAATTCTTTAAAAAAACACAAAATAATATACCAAAACTGACACAAAAGGTAGACAATTAGAATTAGCCTTATATCTACTCAAGTGAATTTATCAAAAACCTTCTACAAAGAAAACTCCAGGCTCAATTATTTCATTGGTAAATTATTTATTTAAGGAAAAAACCACACCAAATCTTTCAGAATATACAAGAAAAAAACAACAATACTTGTTTTTATAAAGCCAGCATAACCCTCATACCAAAAGCTGACAATGTTTTTACAAATACTGAAAACAGCTCTAATGACTGTAGTTGTAAAAATACTAAAGTAATAGCAAATTGAATCTAGTAATATAAAAATATTTACCATGAACTAGCAGAAATTCATGGGGTAATCCCAGAAATAAAAGGCTTAAAATTCAATCAGTGTAATTCACTATATTAATAAAACACAAAATAAAAATAATAGCACCTCAAAGGATGCAGAACCAGCCGACTCCTTTGGGAACAGTCTCCTGGTGACACCTAGGACCCAAGCTTACAGGGATTAACTTCAACACAAGCTGGCTCCTGGGGCCCAGGTGGCTCCTGAGGCAAGAGGCTGCAGGCAGCTCTACTACTCCAGGTTCCTGACACATGTGAGCGCAGGGCCCAGTCCTGGCCCTCCGGCTCCTGTAGCCCAGGCTCCCATCAGCCTCTCCAACTCAGGTCCCAGGGGCTGTGTAACCCAGGCTCCTGCACAGCCCAGAGCCAGGTGAACCGCCAGGGACCCAGGCTCTTGAGCCACACCAGCACCAGGCAAACTTTCATGACCCCAGGCTCTCAGCTGACACAGCCACAGGCCTGCTGTCCCTGCAGACCCGACCTCCGGATGAGGGCAATCATTCCCACTGTGTGTTTGCTAATAGGCCCTGCTTTCCTTCCTGGTTCCTAGGGGCCTCAATAGACTCTTCTTTGTCAGTCTGAGTGGTTTCAGTCCAAACCAAAGAGGGACCTTGTGCCAGGGAGGCCCGAGCATCTGGTTGCTCATTCAGTCTCCTCTTCCTTTTCTGGTGAATGGAACTTTTTTTTAGCTGGGGATTTCTTCTAGGCCTTGAACATAGTCCCCATAATGGCTATGGGGTGATGGAAGCAAGATGAAGGTGTCTTCCTTCTCTTCTTATGTAATTACTAGAGGCCTGGTGCATGGATTCATGCACGGGTGGGGTCCCTCAGCCTGGCCTGTGCCCTTAAAACTTCCTCAGTGGACTGTAGAGATCCCCGCAGCTGTTTTTGTTGTGGATAACTGGACAGCCAATGATCTTGGTGATGGACATGAAAGCTGTGTTCTCCTACATCATCATTTTATCCCTCTCTTTAAGGGAGAATTTTATAACGATAAATTTCTATATTAGAAGACAGTAAGTGACCTAACCTATACCTCAAAGAACTGGAAAAAGAACAAGCTAAATTCAAAGTTAGAGATGATAAGAACATGACATGGAACAGCCATCATGGGAATGAATAGCCTGGCAGAGTTGAAAAATATTCTCAAGGCAGAATTGTTGGATTTGTGACAAACTGGCTTTGAGAGAATTTGGGCTTGAGTAACTTGGTGGGTAGAGAATTGAGCATAAAAGAGGAAGAGCAGATTGAAAGTAGAAGATAATAAAATTGTTTTGGATGAATTATTCTTGAGGTACCTATTGGTGATACAGCCAGGTTAAAAAGTCTTATAATGTGCTAGATTCTCTACTTTAGGTTAACTCATAAATAGAGATGAGACAAGAATTTAAACTGGTGTATTTTGGAGATACACCTGGGAAACACAAGTAGGTTAGTGAAAAAGTGAGATTGGAAAGGGAAGGAAGCCCATAAAATGTGCATTGTCATGCCAGTTACAACCACTATAGACAAGGATATTAAAGTTTAGCATTACTGGTAAAACTCTAGAAGACGGTGTAGAACATACCTTACAGTTACCACAACCTAGAGGTTAGATGTTGGGTTTGTTATTGACCAAATTTCCACCAACATTATTTGAAAGCTGTTTTTGGAATCATTAACTCTCCCAGCTCTGCTAGCTTGCCTCATACATAGGATGAACATTCTTTTGCAGTTAGGAAAACAAACAAACAAACAAACAAACAAAAAACCTACAGGTGGAGAGTAGCAGATGTTTCCTATAAGTAGCATTCTGCATATGGAATATGAGTGCCAAGGGCCTCTATATCAGTGAAATAGTGATGGCATTTGCCACACCAAGTATATTGATCTGTAGTTCAGGGAGAGGTTTTGCTTAGAGAAATATATGTGGAAGTCTTTAGTATACAGCTGGTCAAATTTATACCTCCCAAAAACATGAATTTACTGGTCTGGTCTGGCCAATAATATCTCTAACTGTAAATTGAGGAGACAGAAGATATGACCCATTACATTAGTGGCCTAGCGGCTAAGATAGTATGTCTTAGAGGATGAAAGAAAAGCCGTCTTTAGGGGACAGGGTCTAAGGAGGGTGTGAACTTTGCTTTGGAGGTAGGCAACATGCAAAAAAAGGGAAGAATGGGAATTGCTAACCACTAGAGGGAAAAGGGGGAATTTCCCTGGTGAAGTTGAGAGTGTCTAGGGAGAGTTGTTTGCCCTCACAGCAGAGGAGAGCACTGTATTTCATCAATTGAGCTATGAGAAAGATAAATATTCAGTATAGCTAGCTAGCATCATTAGAAATTCCAGTAGGAACGCTCACAAGAGAAGAATTACATCTAAAGGGATGAAGGATAACAACAAAGGTAATCCAGTAATCTACTTGATCCCAAAATATGAGAATTTATCGTCTAGTAACTATAGTTGAAGGGGAGGGATAATAATTCCTGTGGATCACCCTGCAATTGGGGAACTTAGAGATACTATACTAGTAAGACATTGTGACTTCTGTTTAATACACATCACATGGTATCTATTGGCTATTGTTTTCCTTCAAAGTGGCCTCTTTCTACAGCACCATTTAAAGTTCCCTAGTAGGGAGCATCAATAAGGTGCATTCTTCTGAGTAGAAGCATGAGCCAAAATATAAGACCTTAAAATATATTTGAATCAGCCCAAAATATAATCCAGACCTCAAATTCCATAGCCATCTTTGATGAAAATGTTCCATTAGCAAATATTTTGATCTACCTTGAAATGGACGGAAAACCAACGGAAAGTAGTGTTTAATCTTGGTTTTCACTATGGAGTTCTCCAAGAAATCCCTGATTTCAGTTCACATATCCAAGTATCTCATGCCAGGTTTAGACAATGTCCCAGAGCAAATCAAGCTCCTGGTAATATCAAATCCTATGTGAGTCCCAGAAGTGTGCAAATCCTATCTAATAATAGACAAATATGCAAATTGACCATACCTCTGACACACCCACAAGCCACGCCCACAAGCCACGCCCACCATCCAATCAGAGCAGGTATGCAAATTAACCCAAACCAAGATGGCTATAGCCACAGAGAGCAAGGTTTCCTAGGTAACAGAGGAAGCCAAGCTTTCTGCCTGCCCTTGCCAGGCCTAAGCCTCCACTCAAGCTACAAAGTTTCAATTATAGAAGGTAAACAAATTTAAACAAATGGCGGCAGAATGGAGCTTGAGAGAGCAGGCCAGGGTTGCCACTGGCATCAGGGGAAGCAAAGCTTTCCACACACCCTGGCCTGGCCCACCCGCTTAAGGCAACAAAGTTTCAATTATAACCCCAACAGAAATGGCTGCTGGCCTCGGAGGGAGCCCCAGGCTTGGCTCTGCTCCAGGCTACAAAGTTTCAATTGCAGAAGGAAAATAAATTCCAGATACCAGGGCCTCCGCTTGGGTTGCCAGGGGGCGTGGCCGGCCTGCAAACCACCACAGACCCCTCGCTCAGGCCGCCCCACACCCCAAGGGAACCCCCACCTGATCCGGGACACCCTTCAGGGCAAACCAGCTGGCCCCCACTCCTGTACCAGGCCTCTATCCTATCTAATAAAAGAGTAATATGCAGATTGATCATCACTGCAACACACAATATAGCTGCCCCCTGTGGTCAAAGATCCTGCCCCCATGTGGCCACAAGATGGCCACCACAAGATGGCAAGCAGGAGAGGGCAGTTGGGAGGCACCCAGCCTGCAAGGGAGGGCAGTTGAGAGGGACCAAGCCTGCAAGGGAGGGCAGTTGGAGGTGATCAACCCTGCAGGAGAGGGCAGTTAAGGGTGACCAGGCTGGCAGAGGAGGGAAGTTGGGGGCAAACAGGCTGGCAGCAGAGTGGTTAGGGGGTGATAGGCTGGCAGGCAGAAGCGGTTAAGGGCAATCAGGAAGGCAAGTAGGCAAGCAGTTGGGAGCCAGCAGTCCTGGATTGTGAGAGGGATGTCTAACTGCCCATTTAGGTGGGATCGGGCCTAAACGGGCGGTCGGACATCCCGAGGGGTCCCAGATTGGAGAGGGTACAGGCTGGGCTGAGGGACAACCCCCCTCCATGCACGAATTTCGTGCACTGGGCCGCTAGTCTATATATATAAAACCCTAATATGCAAATAGACTGAACAGCAGAACAACTGAACAACCGGTCACTATGATATGTGCTGACCACCAGGGGGTGTATGCAGAACATGGCAGACATCAGCATCAGGCAACAGAGTGCGGAACATGGCAGGCGTCAGCTGCGGCAGGATGGTGGAGCAGGTGAGCAGGGGCACCAGACCAAGGTGGGTCACCAGTCGCAGTCATCAGGGCCAGCCTCTGGTGGTTACTGAAAATTTTTTGCTCCTGCATGCCATGGTCCTGGCTGGCGCTTGCACCCACAGCCAGCGCTTGAGCCGCCGCTCACACCCACTGTTGGTGCCCAGCGCTGGTCCCAATTGCTTGGTACCATCAGCAGCTGCCGGCCCTGATCGTCCCTGGGGGCTTCTCCACCTCCCCCTGCTGCTGAGGGGCAATCGGGGCAGTAGTAGCTGCTACTCACACCCAATGATGGCGCCGGCCCCGCTCACACCCGCTGCTGGTGCCAGCCCCAATCGCTCTGTACCATCAGCGTATGGGAGTGGTGGTGGTGGGAGTGGGGCTGCAGGCAGAGAGGGGACCTGGGGGCCACGGTGGGAGGGGCCAGGGGTGGTGTGGAGGATGGGCCAAGACTCGCCCCTGTGCCCACCAAAGCCTCGTGGCCCACAGGTCTTTTCAAGGTGCACGAATTCTTGCACTGGGCCCCTAGTAGGATATATAAAAAGCCAGCCACTACCATGGTAGTGAGAGGTTTATAGTTGGGAAAGAAAGTGATCTTTATTTCATTTAAGTTTTAAATGTCTGAAGCTTTAATCTTCCCAACATTTACTCCATCCATCCAGTTCTTTAAAAAAAAAAAGTCTCTCTAAGATTAGTATCAATTAGAAAGTATTCATATATTCATATATTCTGGCTGTTAAGATGTAAAGTGTGAATTTACAGAAACTCTAATATGTAGAGAGATGGTAGGAAGTTTAGTAGAGTGATGTAGAGGCAAAAGATGAGAGGGGGGATGCATATGGGACACAGCCAAGAAAATGAGACTCTCAGACTATCAATTATACTCAGATTTCACTCTTCCTGACTTTGTGCCAAAGGCAACGTGTTAGATGCTGGGTGAAATCTTAGCCAGAAAAAGAGAGCCTAGTAATGTGCTGTTTCACAGTGAGGCTGGTAAGCAGTGGCTTTCATTTAGTTTTGCTGGCACATTCAAATAACACTATACAAAGCTTAAACATAGTTCTAAGCTTACATAATGTTTTGTTGATTTTTTTGGTTTGTTTTTTTGTTTGTTTTTGTTAATCCTCACCTGAGGATATTTTTCCATAGATTTTTTAGGGAGAGTCGAAGAGAGAGGGAAAGACAGGGAGGAACATCGAAGTGAGAGAAACACATTGATTGGTTGCCTCCTGCATGAGCCTGGGAGGAGTCTGCAACCAAGGTAAGGCCCTTGATCGGAATTGAACCCGGGACCCTTTAGTCCACACTCTACCCACTGAGCCAAATTGGCTAGGGCAGTTTGTTGATTTTTCACAATCACTTTCTTGGGAGGACATAGAAGAAAGCAACTAAAAATATGAACTTTCCCCATATCCTCACTCTCCAAAAATTTGATCCATTAACCTGGGGGAAATGGAGATGAGGAAATGAAGGAAGCCTCCCAGATTGAAGTTGTCCTTCGATTGAAGTTTTTGGGGAAAATTCATAAACAAACATTTAATGAACAGTATTTTAAAGTTTGCTGCTTTCCTTGTCCTGCCTTTTATTTGAGAAAAACTATGAGATCTCTTTTAAAAGTTGGGGAAGAGAAGCAGTTAATTAGAACTACAGGGAACTGCTTGAGTCCTAAGACAACTGGCTCAAATTTTCCTGTTTGTGACTGAAAAGTTGGTTTGGCTCCTTTGCTGTTTTTGGCACTTTTATAGACTTTATTTTATTTATCATTCGACATGATTTCATAAACTCAGGAAAGTCATTGCTACTAGAAAAGACTTGTGCTTTTCTAGAAGTGAACTATTCCACCTGATGTTGACCATCCTACCCCAGCCATAGGCTTTATTCTGCATCTCTATTGTTATCCTATGCCAGTTCCAGAGCCACCTGTTAGCCAATTCTGTGAGTTCACCTCTTGGTTCTCACATTGAGATCTTGCCATGAGCTTGCCAAATCTGGAATAATCTGAGCTGCTTTGGGGAATTACTTTATTGGGACCACTCTTTTGCTGAAAATCATAGTCCACAATGAAATATGATGAAAGGATAAGAAATAATATGCTAGAGTCCCAAAACATATAGCAGTGTCATTAGACAACACTTGTTTATGTAGCCCCTTTTCAGTAATTATGGAATTGGAGCCAAGGCAGGAGCTGTTGGAGAGAACAAGCTGAGAATACATGTTGGCGGTTTTATTTAAAGCCACAAAACTAAAGCAGCAACAGGTAGTTCAATCATTGAGTATATCCTCCCCCTCCCTGCCAAAAAACCCCCACTCTTTTTCCCTGTTTTCATATTAAATAATGGGATGCTCATTCTCACTACTATCTAGCTGTAATACTACACAATCATAAGAATGGTATTGATTCTAAGAAACATCAGCATATCCGAGTAGTGAGCATCTAAAGGTCACAAGAATCCCTAAAGCTTGCCATAATGTTATTCCTTTAGTAT
This sequence comes from Cnephaeus nilssonii, assembly GCF_951640355.1. NCBI lineage: Eukaryota > Metazoa > Chordata > Mammalia > Chiroptera > Vespertilionidae > Cnephaeus > Cnephaeus nilssonii. The sequence goes on along the minus strand of NC_137074.1, from coordinate 94,738,344 downwards.
AAAATTTCCCCCAAAAAAAGGCTATTTGCACAGTAATCCATATATGAATGATAGAAGACCTTCCAGAAGCTCATATTCTATTAATCAAGTGTATGATCTCAGGAGAGAATCTATATGATCGTGTCTACTTTGTAGCCTCATCAAAATTGCATTGTACCTTGTGTTATGCAAAATAGAGGTGCTAACATCTGGTAGTTGGTAGGCAGAGAGGTTAGTAAAGGGGAACTAATGGGGGAGATTTTGTTGTGTGTCTCCCCAGCTCTGTCCAGAAAAGAGACAGCCTGGACAAAGTTCCCAAATATCCATTCCTTTTGGTAGGTCTTTCTATACAGTGCATACGGTGAGGGCACCACCCATTAAGATCTTCCAGAGAACTAACTAACTTTTTAAATTCCATGTTGACCAATCACTTGATTTTACTAATTTTTCAAGGAGCTATATGGGGCAGGCACTGGTGGTTTTCACTACAGTGAGAATTGTTTGAAATGCTGAGAACAAGAGAAAGCAGCAAGTCACATACTCAAGATCAAGCAAAGGAGCAGGGCTCAGAAGCCAGAAAAAGGGGTCTAAAATAGTCTCTAAAAAACCACAGTAGGGTCATAATAGAGAGCAGGACTTTTCTCAATTAAAAAACCTGGGAAGTTCCCAGTGTTTTCTCACACATGCATTTGAAGAATCTTTACATTCCTTCTCCCCCCCTCCCCCACAAACATTTCTTTTTATATTCCATCCTAGGACCTGATCAGTTTGAAGTGGATTAAGTCACACAAGACAAGGCAATGTTATTTGTCCTGTGACAAAAACTCAGGTTTCATACTGTCTTAGTCCTGTATTAAATCTCTCAGGAAAAAGGAAGTTGCTTTACAAAAGATGGAGTTGAAAACCTGGTGGTTGTTTTTATGGCTTCCATCTGAGAGTGAAGTACTCTAGCCCCATGTGCCAAGTGCAGTAAAAAATAATGTTATAAATATCTTCATTTTCTGGTCCTAGTTGTTCTGTGGTGTGTCATACGCTGTAATAATATTTCTTTTGAATGGCATATATTTTTGGTAGTGTAAAAATGTCTCACTTTATTTTGTAAGGTTGAGTATAATGCAAGCAGAGAAAGGATGGAGGAGGCCTCTGAATATATATTTCCGAAGATAAGAATATTTTCATTCTACTCATATATAGTGTTCTGCTGAAATCTTAGGATAACAGCTAAAATTCAAGAAGCTGATAAGCTGACTGCAGCAGTGAATGAGGAGAAAGAGGATAGAATCTGGGAAACATCTGAGAAGAACTCAAAAAGAAAGCAGAGGTCAAATAGGATAAGGTAAACCAGAGGAATATGGAGTCCCAGAAGCCACGTTGGAGAAGACTTTGAAAAAGAAGGAATGAGAGGAGGAGAGTCAAGTGAAAGAGCCTTGAACTTGTTTGCAGGCTGAATGGAAGAAATTGGCAGGGAGAAAGGCATCAAACATGCAAGAACAAAAGGAGGCAGAGTCCCAGAGGTAGGGGTGGGGGTGGAAGAGGATCATAGAACAGCAAATGAGATGGCTTCCCTTTTCTTCCAGTACTCAGCAATGACCTCATCTCCTGCTGCACAGACAGCAAAGAGGGTATTAGAAATGTATCGTTGTCTATACCTCTCCCTTTCTCCTTCCCTTCCATCTTGGTGGAAGATGTGTCTTTTCTCATGAGCAAGGTCAATCTCTCTATGTGGGTAAATAAAAAGGTGATTGATGTTTGCCACATATATGATTATATAGCCTAAAGAACACAAGAAGCATGAATTGGCCTATTAAGTATTATTGCACTAAAAGAACAATTACAGTATTATAGACAGAAAATGGGTTACTCTTTGTTCAGTTGAAATGTGAACACTCATTAATATAACCATTGGTAAGATTTTTCTTTTAAGATATTATGACCAGATACTAAGCCATTGATCTGGATTAATCATTTAATCCAACTTGGTTAATTATTCAGACTTGGTTTCAAGTTTGACTAGTTAATCAAATAATCTAAAACACTTTTTTAACATTATATCATATAGATAGTCTTTAGCTTTATTGAACATAAAATAAATGATATAGCCAGAAATCAAGTCAGAGGCATTATAACAATGGGTAGAAAGAACTGCCTCATCTATAGTTTTAAGTATACTTTCATCCAAACCCTAAATTCTCAGTAGTTTAGTCTTATGAAACTCTTTGCCAAAAAAATTTAAAGTGCTATACTACACTTTCAGAGATAGAACTTTCCATATCCAGTGCCAAAATCATGAGAATGACTACAATACAGCTATAACTTAACAATCCATATGCCCTCCTTTATGTATTCTGCAAATGCTCTTTTCTTCCTACTGTGTGAAAGACACTGCGGAATAGTAGGAAATATAAAAGTAGATAATGTGCTAACTCTGCCTTTGAGAAACTTGCAATCTCACAGGAGTAAGTATGTTCATAATTAGTTATTATCTACACCAGTGATGGGCAACCTTTTGAGCTTGGTGTGTCAAACTTCACCAAAAAAACTGAGCATAACTCGGGTAGTGTGTCACTTTGAGGAAAAAACATTATTTCGCGATATTTATAGTTTAAATAACATAAATGTATAATTGTTATATATAATTGTATTTAATAAACCAAAAACTAAATATTTAACTTACCTGCTTAGTGACTTCTTTGTTCATCCGTCAGTCGGTTTCTTTTGTTGGTCTTGATATTATTTAGCTTGTGTGGGGTGCCGTGAACTAAGATAAGTGAGGGGAAGGGGGAATTCTTTAACTAACCTGCCTATTCGTGACTTTTTTGTTGCTGAATTTCATTGGCCAAATCTTCAATTGAAGGTTGGTATTTTGTACACTTCAGGCCCAAGCAAGCGCTACTAACTTCATCTGTCAATCTGTTTCTTTTGTTGGTTTTGATATTATTTAACGCTGAGAATAAGGCCTCACAAAAGTATGTAGAGGGAAAAATTGTGAGTAAAGCCATTGCTATATTTTTCAGGGTGCTAAAAGTGTCTGGTAGTCGGTTCCAGGCACTCCAAATTTCCTGTTCGTAGTGGCACTCCTCTTGATTCTCCAAGCAGCACCTTTCCAGATTCTCAAGCTTTGACCTCAAGTCGACAAACACCTGAGCCCAGATACTGTCTTGAAATTCTGCAAGTTGCATCTCCAAATCATTCATTTGCATTCATTGGAAACCATTTAATTCCAAACTACTGTAGACTACTACATCAGGATACTTAATTATTTTCATGGTCTGTTCTAGACTTCTAAATTGACTAAATGGCTATGCATGTCAGTACTGACACACGTGTCATAGGTTTGCCATCACTGATCTACACTAATAAAAGAGAAACATGCAAATCGACCATACCTCCGCTATACCCAGAAGCCACACCCACCAGCCAATCAGGAGCGGGTATTCAAATTAACCCAACCAAGATGGCTGCGGCCACGGAGCGAGCAAGAGGCTTGGGTTTCCCTGGCAATGGAGGAAGCCAAGCTTCCTGCCCGCTCTGGCCGGCCCTAGCCTCTGCTCAAGGCTACAAAGTTTCAATTATAGAAGATAAATAAATCCCAACAAAATGGCGGCAGCCATGGAGCTGGAGAGAGCAGGAGACTTGGGTTGTCCCCAATGATGGAGGAAGCCAAGCTTCCTGGCTGGCCCTGGCCTCTGCTCAAGGCTACAAAGTTTCAATTATAGAAGATAAATAAATCCCAGATACCAAGGCCTCCACTTGGGTTGCTGGGGGGCGTGGCCGGCCTGCAAACCACCACAGACCCCTTTCCCAGGCCACCCCATCCCCCAAGGGAACCCCACCCTGATCTGGGACACCCTTCAGGGCAAACCAGCTGACCCCCACCCATGCACCAGGCCTCTATCCTATCTAATAAAAAAGCAATATGCAATTTGACTGTCACTCCAACACACAAGATGGCTGCCCCCATGTGGTCAAAGATGGCTGCCCCTATGTGGACACAAGATGGCCGCCACAAGATGGCCTGCAAGGGAGGGCAGTTGGGGATGATCAAGCCTGCAGGGGAGGGCAGTAGGGGTGACCAGGCCGGCAGAGGAGGGAAGTTGGGGGTGACTGGACCTGAAGGGAAGGGCAGTTGGGGGAGACCCAGGCCTGCAGAGGAGGGCAGTTAGGGGTGGCCAGGCCTTCAGGGGAGGGCATTTAGTGGCAATCAGGCTGGCAGGGGAGTGGTTAGGGGGTGATCAGGCTGGCAGGCAGAAGCAGTTAGGGGCAATCAGGAAGGCAGGCAGGCAAGCAGTTGAAAACCAGCAGTCCTGGATTGTGAGAGGGATGTCTGACTGCCAGTTTAGGCCTGTTCCTACCGGGTTCAGGCCTAAACGGGCAGTCGGACATCCCTCGAGGAGTCCCAGATTGGAGAGGGTGCAGGCTGGACTGAGGGACCTCCCCCCCATGCACAAATTTTGTGCCCCAGGCCTCTAGTGTAAATATAATATGTAATGTTGTGAGAGAAGCATGGTATAAAGAGACTACAAATAAGTATTACATTTACTTATAAAATTATAAAATTTTAACTCTAGAAATCTATCTAAAGTGTATAATCTAAAATAGAAAGAGAAAAATTTAAATGCAAAAGGTAATCATTATTTTGGATTTATAATAGGAAAAATGTTTAAATCAATTACCAAAAATAGCCATATGCATATTAGTCAGGATAGGCTAAGTTAGGACATAGTAACAAGGTATTTTCAAGGACAGGATGTAGCAGAGGCTTGCATCACTTTGCCCACATCCTATAGGATATAACTTAGTCATATAGGCCCTCACCTTACTATAAGGGAGGCTGTAAATGTAATATTACTGTATGCTGGGAAGAGAAAAGAGTACAGTGAACACATAGCCTTATCTCTGTAAAACAGAATCAATAAATTGGACAATATATGCATGCTTTTATCCAGATTTTATAAGAACACACAAAAAAATGTTTTTCTTATAATCCTATATAATAAAGAGCTAATATGCTAATTAGACTGGACGGCAGTATGACCTTCTGGAACGACTTTCCGGACGACCTTCCAGAACAACCAGAGGACAGGAGGGGGTGCCAGCAAGCCTGCACCGCCAGGCCAGCCATGGCGGTCCCAGAAACCACCTTCCACAGATGATCGGGCCTAAACCCGGCAGTCGGACATCCCCCAAGGGGTCCCAGATTGGAGAGGGTGCAAGCTGGGCTGAGGGGATCCCCCCTCCCCATGAACAAATTTCATGCACCAGGCCTCTAGTGTTGAATAAGAGTCATGAAAGAGGACATCCCTGTCTTGTTCTTGTTCTTAGGGGAAATTGTTTTAGTTTTTTGCCCATTGAATATCATGTTCACTGTAGGTTTGTCATATATGGCCCTTATTATGTTGAGAAATACTCCTTCTATTCCCACTTTGCTGAGGGTTTTTATCAAAAATGGGTGTGGGATTTTGTCAAATGATTTTTCTGCATCTATTGATATGAAAATCCCATTAGAAGATGAGTGGATAAAAAAATCTGTGGTACATTTACACCATGGAATACTATGCAGCAGTAAAAAATGAATAATCTCTTACCCTTTGACAGAGCATAGAAGGACCTGGAGAATATTATACTAAGTGAAATAAGTCAGGGAAAGACAAGTATCACATAATCTCATTCATATGTGGAGTCTAAGTAACAAAATAAACTGATGAATGGAGTGGATCTAGAGACATGGAAGCATGGAACAGAGTGTGGAATCTCAGAGGGAAGTCAGGGGAGGGTGGGTGGGAGTAATCAAATAAGGAACTTATGTGCATATATGCATGGCGCATGAACACAGACAATGGTGTGGTGAGGCCTGGGGTGAAAGGCTGTGGTGGGTTGGAGGGGGTCAATGGAATAAAGGGGACATATGTAATACTCTCAACAATAAAGAATTATTTTAAAATTTTAATATGCAAAGATTTATCATGATTGAAAAATTTATGTAAAAAGAACCAGCAGGAACTATACTAAAATATTAACAGTAATATGGGATGAAAAAAATAACAATTTTAAAACTTTCCTATTTGAATTTTCACATTTTTTACACATAATGTAATATTTTCTGATAGGAAATTTCTTTAAGAATGTATTATAGCGATTACCATATTATCTAGAAACTAGATATTCTGAGGAGGTGGCAAAGAGGGAAAAGGGAATGAGATGCTAGCGAGGGCTAAGGCCACGCCCAGAAAGTTTCCTCACTGACTTTTTCCATTGGGTGACTCTCCCACCCTCATTCATGCTTAATATGTTATACTTTAAGGTTCTGATTTCTTCAGAATTCTAAATCCTTTTTCTCACCCTTCAAGGGCATCAGAAATTGCCTCCTGTTCCCAACATGTGGCCCATTAAAATCCAGGCGCTAGGCCAGCAAGACTGGCAGTTAACACGGGCAAATTCTAGCATTAGCGTTCCTTAATTCTGTGGATTCACACTCTGATATTATTTTTATTTTTCTGTTCTCTATTGAATTTTAATACTTTTCTTTTCAGTTGGACTGTGATCTTTAATATGATTTAAAACATATTTTAATTAGAATTTTTTGATGTGCTATATATAGAATTTTGTCAGAACATTAAGATACAGTTACAAAAGCTTTCCATCATAACTTAATTGAATATAATTCCATCTGAATAGTAATGTGTAAATTATTCTTAAACACTTAAGTAGATTTTTCAGTAGAGTATAAGTCTTTTAAAAGAAAGGTATTATACAAATCCAAGATACTATTATAGCTGATTTTTACATAGGAATATAATAAAAATAACTTTCAAAAATGTGCACATAGCCTTATTTCTAGTTATAAAACAAAAATATATATGAAAGTAAAAAGCACTATATAAAATAAAAAATACATAATGATTTATTATTACAGCATGATTATCATAAGCACTACAGTATTTCAGAGGATCAACAATGTTCCTTATTTTAACAGGATACTTAAATTGAATTTCTAAATGAAAGAATAGGGTGAAAAGCTGATTTTGTGTCCCATTACGTGGTGTCAGATAGGTCAGATGTTTTGAACCTTGTTTAAATCTTCCAACATTAACTCAAGCAATTGCTAAGAAGGTAAATATACCAGATTGAAACAGAATAAGATCCAGCTAAGGACATGACTGAACCAATCACCTGTATCCAATTACTTTAGTTTCCATTTCAGTAACATATAACAGACATTGATAAGAATCAGCTGCATCTGAGAATGGAAAGCAGAATTGATCCTGGGGAGAGGGGACATGGCATTCTTTGTATAAAAGGTGAAAAGATCCAAGAGCTGGTGGCTTCCCTGAAATTTAGTGGCCGGAGCTAACTCAGCTCCATATGTTTTGCCTGTTCATGACCCAAATATGGAGGAATTTGGATGTCAGATTTTAAGTCTGGTAGCCATGAGATTACTGCAGTGTTTTGCTAAATATGCTGTGTTGTTTGCTGCTGTGTTGCATTCCTTAGAGCAGTGGTCTGCAAACCGCGGCTCGCGAGCCACATGCGGCTCTTTGGCCCCTTGAGTGTGGCTCTTCCACAAAAATACCACGGCCTGGGCAAGTCTATTTTGAAGAAGTGGTGTTAGAAGAAGTTTAAATTTTAAAAATTTGGCTCTCAAAAGAAATTTCAATCATTGTACTGTTGATATTTGGCTCTGCTGACTAATGAGTTTGCCGACCACTGCCTTAGAGCTAAGCAGATATGATGCTGAGTAAAGTTTATGTATACATGGCATCAATCTAAAATCAAGGCCACTGTGTCTACCAAAGAAGAGTGGACAATAAACTAAATACCTCAGAATCAGAGTTACAATAAAAAATGGGGAATTTTATTAATTGAAAATTTCCCCCAGAAATTTCATGAAACAATTTATAGATGAAAGGTATATGTAATAACACTATAATTTTTTAAATGTGTATAATGAAAAAAATGTTCAGTGTAAAGTTTCAGGTTTATGTCAGTTTAATGGATAAAATTGTATTTTTAGAACCTAAAAGTAAGAATACATTTGGCCTGGCCAGTGTGGCTCCATGGATTGAGCATCATCCCGTGCACCAAATGATCCCCAGTTTGATTCCCAGTCAGAGCCCATGCTGAGATGTGGGCTGGATTTCCCCGGGGTTAAGGGGAGGGCATTAAGGAGGTACCCTATCAAGGTCTCTCTCTCTATCTTTCTCCCCCTTTCCTTTCCACTCTCTCTCTCTAAAATCACTAAAAACATATTTTACAAAATAAAGACATTTTATTGAACTCTACAGCTTAAATATTTATGTGTTCTCAATAAATAAAAGGCATCTGATCGTGCTTTCTTCCACTGAGATTTCAGTTGTCTAAAATTATTTTGTAAAGACTGTCATTCTAAAGATTTATACTTTACTAATTTATCTAAAACAAGACAAATTTTTCTTAGGTATTACAAGAAGATGTTTGTATATGCAATAGAAATTGCTTTTAAAATATATTGTGTTTAAACATGGAATTTTGTGTCATATCTACTCTTTCACTGGCAGTTGTCTCACTACATTGTTGAGAAATTATTTTCTTACTCCCTCTGCTCCTAATTTAGCCTAATATCGCTGTAATCTGGCATGTTATTGATAGAAAATAAAAACATTATATTAACATCAAATGATTCTAAAAATAAAAAATCAATAATTAAAACATGTGATATTTGCTTAAAAACCCAAGTATTTAAGGCTCATAAGAGGAGAGAGATAGTGATAAAATCTATGTGTATTTTTATGATGGCATATTTATTCACTCATTCCAAATCTACACTATATATACTTAGAGACAATAACTGTGTCATATATTGATAATCCCTATAATCTAAATATAGCATGCAGAAATTTTATAGATACATATGGTGGTCATATGTGGGTCCTTGGCTGTCTGTCAATCTCTGTGTTTTCCATATGTGTTTGTGTGTGTGTCTGTGTGTATATTTTATATACATCTTATTATCTATAATTGATCACAGACAAATGCAGATCTTACTACACTGGATTATTCCCTACCTATTAAGTGTGTGTGACCTTTTGAATAAGATATGAACTTTGCAGTAGTTTGGACATATCTGAAAAAAAATTAAGGTAATCTTCTGAAAAAAAGTTTAAGGTGAAAAAGACATATTGATCAGTACTAAGTAGTAAAAATTTATTGCAATGTTGTCAGTTGCCTTATTCCAGATCAATACAAATCTCACCAAAAGCTTCTTAAATGCAATAAGAATCTGACAGGACCTTTTTGTCACAGATTAGTGTTAAAGCAATGAAAGAGCCCCCAAGGAAAATTGTCTTTCTGGTTGAAATGCCAGCTGTATTCTGTTTCCGAAGTGTGCTATGCATCTACCACATTTTTATTGAATGTGGATGTCTATAGAGAAAAACAAAGAGTTTAAACAATTTTTTTTGTGTGTGCAGAGTAATGCAAATGAGGATAACCAAAGAACTTACATTTAGATTAATTGTTTCTATAAAATCTGCTATTTGATGCATATTACATTGCTGAGCAGAATTAGGTTGTAGAAACCCAAGCCCAATTACATTCTGCAACATTTTTAGACTATTCCATCATGTTGATTTAAAATTAATGAAAAAATATATTATCTTCAATTAGATGTAAGAATAAGTTATAAAAACATATTTTTGTTAAGAAAGAAAGGATTTGATAAAATTTAAATTTAGATTGCACCCAACAAAGCAACTATATAAAATAGTAGAATCTAATTTGGAACTGCAGAAGGAGTTCTCGGGAGCATGAGATAAGCTGCATTTCATGAATTCTGATAACACTAGAATTTAGTGATCTTGGCAGTATTGTAATGTTTGCATAAGTAAACCCATTTAGGCTCATGTATTTTGGTACATGCATCTTTTGGCACTTTCGTTATTTGGACAGAGAAAGCACATGCATCTTCCATGATATTTATGCAAATCTAATTTTAAGAAAGGTATCAGTTTAACTGTGTAGAGATTTGTCTTTTCAATAAAACACAAATTTGATTTGGAACTGTAACTTTTACTTAAATCCATTATTTTTTTTATCCTTTTCTCTAATCAAATAAACTCATGCATGCTTTGCATAACAGTCTTGCTTTTTTTTTTTAATTAAATCTTTATTGTTGAAAGTATTACATATGTCCCCTGTTTTCCCCCATTTACCCTTCTAGGCCCCGTTACCCTCCACCCCAGGCCTTCACTATGCTGTTGTCTGTGTCCATGGGTTATGTATATATGCAAACAAGTACTTTGGTTGATCTCTTACCACCCACTCACTCACCTTTGCCTTCCCTCTGAGATTCCACACTCTGTTCTATGTTTCTGTCTCTGAATCAATTTTGTTCACCAATTTATTTTGTTCATTAGATTCCACATATGAGTGAGATCATGTGATACTTATCTTTCTTTGGCTGGCTTATATTGCTTAGCATAATACTTTCCAGGTCCCTCCATGCTGTCTCAAAAGGTAAAAGATTCTTCTCTTTACAGCTGCATTGTATTTCATGGTGTAAATATACCACAGCTTTTTTCCATTTATCTACTCATGGACACTTGGGCTATTTCCAGATCTTAGCTTTTGTAAATTACACAGGGCTGCATACATTCTTTCTGATTGTTGTTACGGGTTTTTTTAGGACATATTCCTAGAAGTAGAATCACTGGGTCAAATAGAAATGCCATATTTAATTTTTGGAGGAAACTCCATGTTTTCCATAATGGCTGCACCAGTCTGCATTCCCACCAGCAGTGTACTAGGGTTCCCTTTTCTCCATATCCTCACCATCACTTGTCATTTGTTGACTTGTTGATGGTAGACATTCTGACAGGTGTGAGGTGATACATCATTGTTCTTTTAATTTGCATCTCTCTGGTAATTAGTGACTTTGTGCATTTTTTCATATGTCTCTTGACCATCTGTACTAGTATGTCCACTTTGGAGAAGTATCTATTTAGGTCCTTTGCCCATTTTTTAATTGAATTGTTTGTCTTACTTTTGATAAGATATATGAGTTCTTTATATATTTGGGATATTAAACCTTTATCAGATGTATAATTGCCAAATATGTTCTCCCATACAGCACACTTCCTTTTCATTTGTTGGTGGTTTCTTTTTCTGTGCAGAACCTTTTTGTTTTGATGTAGTCCCATTTGTATATTTTCTCCTTAGTTTTCTTTGCCCTAGGAGGTGTATCCATAAACATAAAGCTACTAGAGGCCCGGTGCACAAAATTCATACACGGGTGGGATCCCTCAGGGTGGCCTGAGGAAATTGGGCCCTAGCTTGTGCCCCCAGCCTTGCAGCCATGCAACCCTGCCTGGCACCCCGCATTGGCCTGGTGCCCCCTCATTGCCCTGCCTCCCACCACTGCTGCTGGTCACCTTCTGTGGGGCAAATGGTGGGGTGATTGGGGCCCCTGCTCACCCCACCCCACATCACTGCCACTGGTGGCCTTCTGCGGGGAGACCTGCGGGGCGACCGGGGCCTCTTCTCATACCTGCCTTGACCTGGTGCCGCCCACTCGCCGGACCCACCCCATGCCACTGCTGCTGGTTGCTGTCTGTGGGAAGATCAATCTGGGCCAAACCCCCTCCCCACCGGCCCCTGCCACCACCACTGGTTGCTGTCTGTGGGGCGATTGGCCCCTGTTTGCACCTGCCTTGGCCTGGTGCTGCCTGCTCACCTGCTCCAACATCCCGCCGTGGTCCCGCTCTTGTCGGGTCCCATTGGGGCCACCAGCACCTCCACTGCCACCCGCTGCCAGTGCCATGTCACCAACGCCTGCCATGTTCCGCACCGCCCCTGGTGGTCAGCGCACGTCATAGTGAGTGGTTGAACTCCTGGTTGGTTGAACTCCCACCGAGGGAACAATTTGCATTTTAGGCTTTTATTATATAGGATGGAAGATGCTTGAGATTTTGCTTCCTATGGTCTCTTATAGGATTTTTATGGTTTCACAACTTACATTTAAGTATTTTATCCATTTTGAATTTATTCTTCTGTATGGTGTAAGTTTATTCTGTGTATGGTGGTCTAGTACCTATTAGGGCTCTCTTGGGGTTCCATATACATTTTTTGGAATATTTGTTCTACATCTGTGAAATATGATGTTGGTATTTTAATAGGGATAGCATTGAATCTGTGTGGGGAAGCACGGGACTTGGTTGGAAAGTTTGTAAGGAGGAAACTCCAAAGTGACAGAACCTCCAGGGGAAGTTGGCTAAAGGCAACTGCCCCTGCCCTGACTTTTCCAAACAAGTCTGAGGCACCAGGTATTTACTGGAATCTTTATGCTTAGTCTTCAGACGTCCTTGCTTAAAGGACACTGCAGACACATGTGTCTTCTCAAGGATACTTACCCTGCTGATAGTATCTAATAGTTAATTTTAATCCAAGCTGTTGTTACAATAAAAACCTAAGGAGACAGACGAACAGGGCTTTTTGGTTTTGCTAGCCTGGCAGTCCCTTAGCCTTCTCTTTAACAGAAACGTGTGTCAGAGTATTTATTCATCTATTGCTCAGGGACTGCTGGTCAGCCCCAGCAAATCTGTAGATTGCTTTGGGAAGTATGGACATTTTAATGATGTTAATTCTTCAAATCCATGAACATGGTATATTCTTTTACTCCTTTATATCTTCCTCTATCTCTTTTTTCAATATCCTGTAATTTTCTGAGTACAAGTCTTTTATCTCCTTGGTAAAATTTATTGCTATGCATATTAATTTTTGTTGCAATGGTAAATGGGATTGTTTGTTTAATTTTTTTTATCTGAGAACTCATGATTGGTGGATAAAAATGCCATTGATTTCTGGATGTTAATTTGATATTCTGCTATATTGCCAAATTCCTTTATTAAGTGTGGTAGCTTTTTGGTGGAGTCTTTAGGGTTTTCTATGTACAATATTGTGTCATCAGACAAAAATAAGAGTTTTACTTTGCCTCTCCAATTTGGATGCCTTTTATTTCTTATTATTGTCTGATCTCTGTGGCTAATACTTCCAGTACTATGTTGAATAAGAGTGGTGAAAGCAGACATCCCTGTCTTATTGCTGTTCTTAAGAAAATGGTTTTAATTTTTGCCCATGCAGTATGATGTTGGCTGTAGTTTTGTTATTTATGGCCTTTATTATGTTGACATATGGTCCCTCTATTTCCACTTTGCTGAGAGTTTTTATAAAAAACAGATGTTGGATTTTGTCAAATGATTTTCTGTGCCTATTGATATAATCATGTGATTGTTGTCTTTCAATTTCTTGTGTGATCTTTATAATATATTGCTGGATCCAACTTGCTAATATTTTATTGAGGATTTTAGCGTCTATGTTCATCAGGGATATTGGCCTGTAGTTCTCTTTCTCTGTAGTGTCTTTATCTGGTTTGGGAATTAGGACAATGCTGGCCTGATAAAAAGAACTTGGAAGTGTTCCTTCCTCTAAGATTTTTTGGAATAGTTTGAGGAGGATAGGTATTAGTTGTTCTTTGAAGGTAACATTCCCCTGTAAAGTCATCCAGACCAGGGTTTTTGTTTGCTGGGATTTTTTTTTAATACTACTATTTCATCTGTTATTGCCCTATTCAGGTTTTCTGATTCTTCCTGTTTCAATTTTGTAAGATAGTATTTTTTTAGGAATTTCTCCATTTCATCCACATTGTCCAGCTAGTTGGCTTATAGTTGCTCTTGTATTTTGTTACAATCGTTTGTATTTCTGTGGAGTCAGTTGTTACATCCCCCCTTTCATTTATGATTTTATTTATTTGGGTTCTTTCACTTTGTTTCTTGATGAGTCTGTCTAATGGTTCATCAATCTTGTTTATCTCTTCAAAGAACCAGCTCTTGGTGTCATTAATTTTTTTTTTTTTAGCCTCTATGTCATTAATTTATGCTCTACTATTCATTATTTACTTCTTTCTATTTACCCTGGGCTTTTCTTGTTGTTATCTTTCCAATTCTTTAAGTTGTAGGGTTAAATAGCTTATTATTAACTTTTTCTTTCTTTCTTTTTTTTTTTTTTTGGTAGGCCTATGTTGCTATGAAATTTTCTCCTCTCAAGACTGCTTTCACTGTGGCCCATTGATTTGGGTTGTTTTGAGTTCATTTTCATGATTTTTTAAAATTTATTGATCTTGTTGGTAACTCATTCATTGTTTAATAACATGCTATTTAGCCTCCAAGTGTTTGAATGTTTTTGAGCATTTTTTACTATAGTTGATTTCTAATTTCAATCTATTGTGATCTCAGAAGATGGTTGATAGGATTTCAATTTTCTTGAACTTATAGAGACTTTTTTTGTGTCCTAACATGAGGTATCTCTTTGAAAATGACCCATGTGCACTTTAGAAGCATGTATATTCTGCAACTTTAGAGTGAAATGTTCTATAAATGTCAATTAAATCCATCGGATCCAGTGTGTCCTTTAGAGTTACTGTCTCTTTGTTAATTTTTTGTCTAGAAGATCTATCCAGTGAATTCAGCAGGGTGTTCAACTTCCCTACTATGACTGTATTGCTGTCCAACTCTCCCTTAAAGTCCTCTAGAATATATATATATATATATATATATATATATATATATATATATATTCCTACATTGGGTGCATATATGTTTACTAGAGTTATGTATTCTTTTTAGAAAAATCATTTTAGTATTATGTAGTGACCTTCATTTTCTCTTGTGAGGGTTTTTATTTGGAGGTCTATTTTGTCAGATATGAGTATTGCTATTCCAGCTGTTTTTCGTTTCCATCTGCATGGAAATTTTTTCCATCCCTTCACTCTCATTCTATGTGAGTCTTTTGTTTTGAGGTGGGTCTCCTTTAGACAGCATATAATTGGGTCATGTTTTTGTATCAATTCAGCTACCCTATTTCTTTTGATTGGAGCATTTAATTCATTTACATTTAAGTTATTATTAATAGGTACTTATTTATTGCCATTTTAATTCTTTATGGCTATGTTTCTCTCTCTATATATTTCTTCTCATTACATCAGTCTTCCAATAGTGTGGGACAACTGCCTTCTCCCCATGCAAAACTCCCTAGATAGCAAATGGAGAAAGATGTCCTCTGCAGTATGAGGGAATAACTCAACACAGGAAATGGGTGGGTACACTCTGAGCTCCAACCCCAGAGCCGCTATCCTGGCTTCTGTTCACACAGCTCCAGTCCACTCTGCTGGAGACCAAGGTAAGTGGATGCATCCATAATTTTAAGAGGGTGCCTGCATTTCCAGCAGTCTCTCACTGGCAGACAGCAACCCTGCTGGTTTTCACAGCCAACTATTAGGTGGCACCTTTCTTCGTTCTGGTGCTCTGGGCCTAGGAGCCCAGTTTGGAGTTTAGATCCCAGAGTTCTCAATGGTAACCCCCACCATTGAGATATCTTTCCAGAACTTCATCTCTTGTCTGTGGGAGCCTGGACAGACCTTTTGTGCCTCCGCATTTCCTCTCAGTCTCTATGTGGTCTCTAATTTTCATCTTTGGTTATCAGATTTCTCTCCAGCTAGTCTGCAGATGATTTTTTTCTGGGTGGTTTTACTGTATTTTAGTTGTATTTCCAGTTTGGTCCTGGGAGAGTGTCAGTGTAGCTTCCTCTTATTCCACCTCCATTTTGGAATCCAGTCTTTCTTTTTATTCTGTTTATCTTCTCTAGATTTTGCCATCAAATACTATTTCTTGTTAATGCACCTGTGTGGCTCTATTAACTACAATTTCTATTATTAACAAAATTTGTCTAATTTTAAGTATTATCTATATAATAAAAGCCTAAGTGATCATTACAATGGAATGACCAGAACAACCGGTTGCTATAAAGCACACTGACCACCAGAGGGCAGATGCTCAATGCAGGAGCTGCCCCCTGGTGGTCAGTGCACTCCCTCAGGGGAAGCGCTGCTCAGCCAGAAGCCGTGTTTACGGCTGGTGAGTGTAGTGTTGCTGGCGGGAGCCTCTCCCACATCCGCAGCAACGCTAAGGAGTAGCAATCTGAGTGGTAAGGAGCAGCGAGCAGGCAGGCGGTAAGGAGAGAGGGGTCCCAGACTGTGAGAGGGCACAGGCTGGGCTGAGGTATCCCCCTCAGTGCACGAATTTCATGTACCAGGCCTCTAGTATTAATATAATATATAAAAGTCACCATAATAACATATTGTATTATTTTACAAATATAACATATAATACATATTTATATGATATAAACAATTACTATAATAATCATTAAAGGTACATATATAAATAATGGATAATTAATAAATAATAATTTTATTGTATTGTATTATATTATATTTATTATATCTATTAATTCTATATTTCTTAATGTTTGTATTGATTTTAGAGAGAGGAAGGGCGAAGGAGAGAAACATCAATCAATCCCTCCTACATGGCCCCTACTGAGGTTTCGAGCCCAAAACCTGGGCATGTGCCTTGACCGAGAATTGAATCTGTGATCTCTTAGTACATGGGACGGTGCTTAACCAACTGAGCCACTTACCAGTCCTATTCATTATATTAATTATATGGCCATGTGCCACATAATGACATTTTGGTCAAGAACAGACTGAATATTTGATAGTGGCCCATAAGAGTATAATGGAGCTGAAAAGTTTTTTATCTCCTAGTGACATAAATCTGTACCTAGGTCATAGTGCAACACATCACTCACAAAGCTACTGTGCTGAGTGTTGCATAAAAATAAAGCACATTTAATTATGTATAGCACATAATACCTGATAATGATAAACAGCTATGTTAGTGGTTTATTTACTATAGTATATCTTTTTTTTAATGAAAGAATATGTGTTTTGTTTTGTTTTTAAATTTTCATGTGAGGATATGTTTATTTATTTTAGAGAGAGAGAGAGGCATTGAGATATCAATATGAGAAAGAAATATTGATTTGTTGCCTTTCATATGCACCCTGACCAGAATAGAACCCAAAATCTTTTTAGTGTATGGGACAATGCTCCAACCAATTGAGCCACTTGGTATGGTTATACAATACTTTTAATTGTTAGAGTATACTCTTTCTACTTATAAAAAAAAACAAAACAAAACTTTGCTACAAAACAGTATACTCTCTTAGGCCAGCAGCAGCCTTGCACATCTTGTTTACCTTGTCTTAGATTGCAGCATTTTCTCTTGTGCTTGATTTAATCTTGGGTTCTTTGTTGACCAGTGTCCCTAATCATACCAAATCCACTGCTGATGTTTCTGGTAAGAGGCCACATTAGCGGACTGACCGGGATACAAAATTAGAAATGATTAATGTTACAAAGGTGGAAAATCAGTGATGGTTATTGCTTGTCTGTCAGGCATATCCCATTCTACTACAGCTACCCTACTGAACAAGAAAAAATAGTTGAAGTTGTTAAAGTATCTACTTTAGTGAAGGCAATGAGAATAACAAAAATCCAAAAAGTGTCAGGCATGGAGACTGAAGACCAGACACAAAAGTATATCCCTCTCAATACAATTGTAAGAAATAAGGCGAGCCCCAAATTCAGGGGTCCTGGTAGAACACAAAACATACTTGGGAGCCAGACAGCAAGGCAAATATCTTTACTTCTATGTAGAAGGGTAGGCACGCACACACCGAGCATGTGGTCTGCTTGGCTTTTTAATCCTGATGCACGAGACCTGTCCCCTCATTCTTCATTGGAGCTCCAAAGCACAGTCTTTCGTGATTGGCTCATTCAAAGGGAGGGATTGGCCTTTGCCATTTCAAGACAGCAAGCGGTTGAACAGCCTTAGCATATCATTAGCATATTACGCTTTGATTGGTTGAATGGCCGACTGGCTGACTGGATACTTAGCATATTAGGCTTTGATTATATAGGATTATATTCTATTATACTAGTGGCCCGGTGCACTGGGGGGGGGGGCGGTGTCCCTCGGCCAAGCCTGCCCCCTCTCACAGTCCAGGATCCTTTAGGAGATGTCCTACTGACTGCTTAGGCCCATTCCTAGTGGGGAGCAGGCCTAAGCCGCAGTCTAGCCTCCCTCTGCGGATGTCTGGCCTCCCTCTGCGGGAGGCGACCAGGCGATCATGGGAAGGCGCCACCCCATCACCTTGTTGCTGCTGCCACTGCTGACCACCATGGCTACCGGCACTTGGCCTTTGCTTCTTAGGACTGGCCCTGGCCCCTGCCCACTGGTGGGTAGGGGACGATCTGGGGCCAGGCCAGCTGGGGGAGGGGCTGTGGGAGGTTGAGGCACAGCAAGTTGCACCTCTGCGGAGGAATGGCGCTGGGACCAGGCCCATGCAGCTGCCTCTATGGCTGCCTCTGCAGAAGGGGCAGCACTGAAACTGGGACTGCGCAGGCCCCTCTTTCGAGCAGCCTCTGCGAAAGGGGCGGTGGGGGTAGCAGCGGTGCTGCCTCCTCTCCAGCAGCGGCGCCTCCTCCACTCCCACTCCCGCAACATTTCTAAGGTGTCTACTGTTGTGTCACCAACCAGGGACAGCTCACTGGGCAATGCACTCTTGTGGGGGTATTTAGCTGTGGTAGCATTGCATATTTGGGGTTCCCCAAGTGTCCCTGATCTATGGAGTTGGCCATGGTGACTGGGAGTCCTTGGTGGGGAGAACCAGTCTGGGGGGAGACATGGTGTGGTGAAGGCTGGGGCATATCCGTGGTGATGGCTGGAATGTGCAGGCTGGGACTGGGGTCTGGAGACTGGACAGGGGCCAGAGATCTCACCTGGCTACTGAGGGATGTGGCCATCTGCTGGCCAGGGAGGTGAGGCCTGTGGTTCTCTGAGAGCATGTGCTGCTGGGGCTCATGGAGTTTGTTAGGTCCATGCTGACAGGAGACAGACCAAGAGATGTGAGAGTTTTAGAAATTTTATTTTTAATACACACCAGTATATCTATTTCAGCAAGCCAGAGTAGGGAGGGCGGGATATGTATGTGTCTGTGTGGGTCGGATGTAGGTGCAGGTGGTTGCAGGAAGCTGGGTCTAACATTGCTTTTCTTGGCTGCTTAGCTTCTCCTGTGACACCTGAAATGAAAATAACAGGAAAACAGCAGAGAGGGCAGGAGCCTCAAGTGGGGGCAATAGAAAAGTACTGAGCGCAGGGGAGGAACTGAGGGCAGGGGAAAGGTACAGAATATGCCTGACAGGGTTTGGCTGGCCTGGGACCCAATCTGCTGCTGGATCCGCCGCTGCTGCTTGGCTGCGGGTAGCGTCAGCATCCAGAGGCTGCTGGAACTGGGCGTGTCCTGTCAGGCCTGCAGCCACGCCAGCACTGTCTTTCTGTTGTTGCTGCTGCTGCTGCTGTTGCTCCGTGGCATCTCTCTTTACTGTGGTTCATACTCACCATGCTGGGGTTGCGCCCCGGGTTCATGATGTTCAAAGCCTCCCATTGCTTGCTGCTTCAGAGGGACAGCAGGTCATGGCCCGCTGGCTTGCATGGTGTTCAGGTTCAGCAGGCTGGGCTAGAGCTAAAGGCCGGGCTGGCTGGCCACTTACTTGGCCGTGTGCTATTTGATGAGAGCTGCCATCAGCTGAGGGTTTGATTGAGGGTGTTGAGCACGTGCTGCTGCTGGGGGAGCTGGGAGACTTCAGGGTCCACAGCAGGAGCTGCAGGGCACCTGGAGAGACGCTCTGAGGGGGCTGCACCTTGGGTCTGCAGAGACATCCCGGGTCTGGGCATGCCTCACATTGGCTGTTGCTGGGGGATGGTGCCAGCTGCCACGGTTGGGGGTAGGGAGACAGAATAACAGGCCCACTGACCTGGTTGGGTCACATTCAGGCCCATGGGGGCCATCTGGCTCTCTGGGGTCACTGTGCCTCAGGGACATAATGTTATTGGTGTTCACCCAGTACAGGTGCTGCTGATCTACAGGAGCGGCACTCCGGCCGCAGCGAAGATGAAGACTGCAGACAGTCTGCAGTGAAGACGAAGATGGCAGACTCCAGCTGGAGCGAAGGCCTGGGTCCCGGGTGCCGGAGGAAAACTGGTGCTGGAAGCCAAGGGAAGGAAGTCCTATTGCACGAATCTCTTCACGCAACGGGCCTCTAGTATTATATTATTATATTATATTATGTTATATTATATTATATTATAATCTATTATATTATACTATACTAGAGGCCCAGTGCACAAAATTTGTGCACGGAGGGGGGTTGTCCCTCAGCCCAGCCTGTACCCTCTCCAATATCGGACATCCCTCTCACAATCCAGGACTGCTGGCTCCCAACTGCTTGCCTGCCTGCCTTCCTGATTGCCCCTAACCACTCTCCTGACAGCCTGTTTGCCCCCAACTTCCCTCCTCTGCCGGCCTGGTCACCCCTAACTGCCCTCTCCTGCAGGGTTGATCACCTCCAACTGCCCTCCCTTGCAGGCCTGGTCCTTCTCAACTGCCCTCCTTTGCAGCCTCGGTGCCTCCCAACTGCCCTCTCCTGCTGGCCATCTTGTGGTGGCCATCTTGTGTCCACATGGGGGCAGCTATATTGTGTGTTGCAGTGATGATCAATCTGTATAGTACTCTTTTATTAGATAGGATAGAGGCCTGGTACAGGGGTGGGGGCCAGCTGGTTTGCCCTGAAGGGTGTCCCGGATCAGGTGGGGGTTCCCTTGGGGTGTGGGGGGCCTGAGCAAGGGGCCTGTGGTGGTTTGCAGGCAGGCCACGCCCCCTGGCAACCCAAGCAGAGGTCCTGGTATCTGGAATTTATTTTCCTTCTACAATTGAAACTTTGTAGCCTGGAGCGGAGCCAAGCCTGGGGCTCCCTCCGTGGCCAGCAGCCATTTCTGTTGGGGTTATAATTGAAACTTTGTTGCCTTAAGTGGGTGGGCCCGGACAGGGTGTTGGGAAAGCTTTGTTTCCCCTGTTGCCGGCGGCAACCCTGGCCTGCTCTCTCAAGCTCCATTCTGCCACCATTTGTTTGAATTTGTTTACCTTCTATAATTGAAACTTTGTAGCTTGAGTGGAGGCTTAGGCCTGGCAAGGGCAGGCGGAAAGCTTGGCTTCCTCTGTTACCTAGGAAACCTTGCTCTCTGTGGCTGCAGCCATCTTGGTTTGTGTTAATTTGCATGCTCGTTCTGATTGGATGGTGGGCGTGGCTTGTGGGTGTGTCGGAGGTATGGTCAATTTGCATATTTGTCTATTATTAGGTAGGATTACTAGAGGCCCAGTGCATGATTAAATCATGCACGTGTAGGGTCCTCTAGGTCTAACCTGCCATCCAGGCCATATCCACTGCCCCACAAAGCCTAGCACGCTCCGTGGACACTGCTAGCAGCCTGCTCCCCGCTTTTGATGGCAGGGGGTCTGCTGGTGCTGGAGTGTACACACAGCTCCCCTCTTTCGATCGTAGGGGAGCCGGTTGTCTGTCCGCTGGTGCACTAGGCCTTTCAAAAGCCTCCGGCACGGCGGAGGCTTTCGAAAGGCCTGGTGCCGGAGCAGACAATCAGCCAGCTCCCCCGCTTTCGCTCCCCACTTTTGATGGTCGGCAGCAGGACGTGGGCTCTCTGCCCCAGAGGTCCCTTCTGTGCCACAGCACAGCCATGGCGCAGACGCTGAGCTCAGCGTCCCGCCGGCCCAATCGGCCACCCCGGCCACCCTGAGTCCCTCCCCCTGCGCCTCCCGCTGGCCCAATCGTGGGCATAGCGGAGTGATGGTAATTTACATATTACCCTTTTATTATGTAGGATTATATTATTTCATAATTATATTAATTAGCACTAGTCGATGCCCAGTTATACTGCTTTGATAATCAGTGCCTTTATTTAAAATTTCCCAGTTGATGTAATGGAAACTGCTACCTCATAAGAAATTTCAGAAATAAAATTGACAACATAAAGCATGGAAATACATTTTACAAAGAATTCAAAATAGTTATTTATTTACCCTAGTTATGATTCTTAGCCTTATGGAAAAATACACAGACGACTACCTTGAATATTACTTATTGGGATATAGAAAAACACAGTGGGGTGCTTTAGATTACCAGTAATATCAAAATGGGCCTATATTTATAATCTGATGGAGTTTAAAAGCCCTCATTAGTGTCATATTCTGTATTAGTGTGCTCTGATATAAATTTAAAGAAGCAAATGGTTAATTACACAGAGGAGCCTATTCCTACATTAGGATGTCACCTGTATCACAGCTTTGGAACTGACTTTCATTTAAAGACTAGAGGCCCGGTACATGAAATTTGTACATGGGTGTGTGTGTGTCCTACAGCCCAGCCTGCACCCTCTCCAATCTGGGGGATCTCAATGGGATTGAGTCCAAACGGGCAGTCGGACATCCCTCTGACAATCCAGGACTGCTGGCTCCCAACTGCTCGCCTGCCTGCCTTCCTGATTTCCCCTAACTGCTTCTGCCAGCTAGCCTGATCACCCCCTAACCCCTCCCCTGACAGCCTGATGGATGCCTAACTGTTCCTCTGCTGTCCCGATTTTCCCTAACTTCCCTCCCCTGCCAGCCCGATCACCACCAACTGCGCTCCCCTGGAGGCCTGGTTCCTCCCAATTGCCCTCCCCTGCAGGCCTGGTTCCTCCCAACTGCCCTCCCCTGCAGGCCTGGTCACCCCCTACTGCCCTCCCCTGCAGGCCTGGTCCCCACCAACTGCCCTCCCCTGCAGGACTGGTCCCCCCCAAACTGCCCTCCCTGCAGGCCTGGTCCCTCCCAACTGCCCTCTCCTGCAGGACTGGTCCCTCCCAACTTCCCTCCCCTACAGGCCTGGTCACCCCCTACTACCCTCCCCTGCATGTCTGGTCCCCCCACAACTGCCCTCCCCTATAGGCCTGGTCCCTCCCAACTGCCCTCTCCTGCAGGCCTGGTTCCTCCCAACTTCCCTCCCCTGTAGTCCTGGTCACCCTTAACTGCCATCCTCTGAAGGCCCAGTCACCCCTAATTGCCCTCCCCTAAAGGCCTGGTCCCCCCCCAACTGCCCTTCCCTGCTGGCCCAGTCACCCCTAACTGCCCTCCCCTGCAGGCCTGATTACCCCCAACTGGTCTCCCTTGCAGGCCTGGTCCCTCCCAACTGCCCTCCCCTGCTGGCCATCTTGTGGCAGATCATCTTGTGTCCACATGGGGGGCCATCTTGTGTGTTGGAGTGATGGTCAATTTGCATGTTACCTCTTTATTATATAGGATTTGAGAAATGTTAAAGGGCAACTAATCATATAAAAACGAGTGTGGCTTTGAGAGAAAAATCTATCTGGCTTCAAACACAGTCTCTATCTTACTATCTCTGTGACCTTCTGAAATTTAGTTCAGCTCTATGAACATAATTCTGGTCCCTGTTCATTAAAAATGGGGATAGTCATGATACCTTTCTGAGAAGTATTTCTGCCATAAGAGCCTTCATACTCCCTTCAGCCACAGAAGAAATGGTGTTTTTATCTAAGTTTTCCTTTATCCAATCTATCCTATATAATAACGAGGTAATATGAAAATTGACCGTCACTTCACCACACAAGATGGCCACCCCCATGTGGTCAAAGATGGCCGCCCCCATGTGGACACAAGATGGCCACCACAAGATGAGCAGCAGGGGAGGGCAGTTGGGGGTGACCAGGTCGGCAGGGGCGGGCAGTTAGGGGTGACCAGGCCTGCAGGGGAGGGCAGTTCGGGGCAATCGGGATGGCAGGGCAGCAGTTAGGTGTCGATCAGGCTGGCAGGGGAATGGTTAAGAGGTGATCAGGCTGGCAGGCAGAAGCAGTTAGGGGCAATCAGGCAGGCAGGCAGGCGATCAGTTGGAAGCCAGCAATCCTGACTTGTGAGAGGGATGTCCCAGATTGGAGAGGGTGCAGGTTGGGCTGAGGGACACCCCCACCCGTGCATCGGGCCTCTAGTATATATATAAAGAGGCAGGGTCCGTATCGACCAAGGCTTGACCAAACACCGGAAGTCAGGGCTGGGTTGCCGTGGCGACCTAGCACTGACTGCAGCCAGTGCTGGTGCAGCGACCCAGCACTGACTGCCAAGGGTACTGCAGATCAGGCCAGAGAGAGGCCTGCAGAGAGAGAGGCAGGGTCTGATCCCCAGCCTCCTGGCAGCTGTTGATCAGCCATTGCCTCTCTCTTTCTCTTCCAGCTTTGCCAGCAGCGGCACCTCTGTTTCTCTCTGGGCCTCATCGGGGACTGCTGATCAGCCCCACCTTTTTGATCAGGCCCAGAGATAGGCCCGGAGACGCTGACTGGCATAGAAACTGACCAATCAGAACCAAATCTTGGTGAGGTGCCAGGAGCCAATGGCTGCCCAGGAGGCGGAGCTTTTGATGCTGACTGGCAAAGAAACCGTCCAATCAGAACCTAATCTGGGTGAACTGTGAAGGCAGAACCTAAGGTGGGGGCTGAGGAGGGTTTTTAAGGGCAACAGCTGTTTGGTGTAAGTGTAAGAAAGCAGTTCAATTTTTTAATGAACGGTTTGGCAGTATAGTGCATATGGCTGGCTATCAGTCCAGATATAGGGATTATGTTTTTTTGTCTGCCAAGAGCATTTCCTGCTGCTTAAAAAGGCTTCCCCTCCCCATTTAAGCAATCCTATCCTATATAATCTATCTATACTACTAAAAGGGCAATATGCTAATTAGAGCGGGTCTTCTTCCATACATCCAACTTCCTTCCATACAAAGCTATGGTGGTGGGGGCCGAGGCAGAGGCAGTTAGGGGCAATCAGGCTGGCAGGGGAGGGCTGTTGGGGGCAAGATCAGGCCAGCAAGGGAGGGCAGTTAGGGGCAATGAGGCAGGCAGAGGCAGTTAAGGGCAATTAGGCCAGCAGGGGAGGGCAGTTAGGGGCGACATCAGGCCAACAGGGGAGGGCTGTTGTGGGTGAGAACAGGCTAGCAGGGGAGGGGAGTTGTGGGTGAGATCAGACAGGCAGGCAGATGAGCGGTTAGAAGCCAGCAGTCCCAGATTGCAAGAGGGATGTCTGATTGGAGAGGGTGAAGACTGTGCTGAGGGAACACCCCCCCATGCATGAATTTCCTGCACTGGGCCCCTAGTATCATAATAAGCACACTGTCCTCCATCATGTTTTAATTTCTTGTTCTTGCCATTGAGGCTTAATTTTTCTTGTCTTTCCTAGCTACTAATTTATAATCATTAGACTTTTCAACCAGATCTTCTTAAGTCAGTCTTCTGGACATGGGGTGTGTTCTGCAGCTAAGTCTGATCATTTCCAGAAATCTCCAGACAAGGGATGGAATTGCAGCCTGTATTGGCACACAGCCATGCCCATTTGTTTATTTCTTGTCTGTGGCTGCTCTCACTGCAGAGGTAGAAGATTTATGACCCTCGAAGCCATAAATGGTTGATAGCTGGCCCTTTGCAGAATAAGTTTGTGTACCTGTGATCTAGACAATGGGGTGATAGTCTGGTTTATGGATTATTTTAAGTGAAGCATGTCTTTATGGTATAAAGAGGAAGAACCTAAACACCTCAATCCATTCCATAACTACAGAGCCTCTACCTTTCTAAGTCGTTAAAAATCATTAGGTAGACAGTTTGGAATTTTTTATTTGTTTTTTTCTTTTTTTTTTAAACTTTCATTGATCAAACTAAGCACACCATTCGTGGGGTTTCTGGCATTAAACTCATGTCCTTTTGCTACTCTAAAATAGTCATTAAATGATTACTATTATAGCAAGAACATGTAGAACAACGATTGGACCACATTTTAATTCCCATGAGGAGTTTTTTCTATTGCTAAAATCATTCACAAATGATATCTATTCTCCATTCCCAATACCCAAAGACCTGAATTCCCACTTGGGTGGAGAAATCTTTAGCTAATAGCTCGAGTGTCTTAAGATTTTTATGTTTCTTGCACTTAATGTGTATTTAATTTTGAAAAAAATACTGCAGTTTCTATTCTTAGAAATATAGCACTGTTAGTGACTGCTAAAGCCAGTGTAAGACTCATTAAATAGATGCATTTATTCATTGAGATATTATGCTCCTGTGGCTACGCACATGGAATAAATCAGGCTGAGCAGTCATGCTCTCCCTTAGGACCTCCAATTGGGTTGAAATATCTTTCTGCCTGAAGTCATATGGTTTAGAACCTAATCAAAATGTGTGGATTAGGATCCCAGAGCATTTTTGACAGTCTAGGGAACAAATAGGAATGAAAAAGTGGGTCTCTGGGTAATTTTTTTGTCAATGTGTTTTTCAGATACTGACAATAATGAAAGGGGGATATAGCTCATTTTAATTTCCACTAAATCAAGTATAGCTTCTATATATCATGTTCATGCCTCAGTATGTATGTTTTGTAAAGATAACCTGAGATATGGAAATGAAAAGAGAGAAAACTTTAATTCATAGAGAAACATTTTAAAATAATTTATTTGGAGGTGACTTTTGTGACTTCTACCCTTATAATAAGTTTTTAACATTTTTACAACCTACTTTCCCTTAGATGCATACTGTTTCTTTATTCTTTGTTTCTGAGCATATAAAAGCATATTTTCTAAAAAGAAACTAACAGTTTTTAAAATGCCAATAAAAGAAATGGTAATAAAAGGCCTCCCATTACTAGATATAAGAAAGATAGAGAATTTGTGAATGACAACTATGGTGCCTGACATGGTAAGCATCCTATATAATAAAGATGTAATATGCAAATGGTCGTTATGCTGTGAAGCATAACGACCGACCACATAACGACTGGATCATGGATCAGCAGGAGGGTGGGGCAGGGAGTTACAAGCAGGCGATGAAGAGCTACAGGAGGGGCCAGGGCAGCAAGCTATGGGGGGGACAGGGGGCAGGGGGGTGGAGGGAGCTTCAGGAGGGGGCAGGGAAGCAAGCTATGAGAGGGTCGGGGGGAGGAGGGTGGGGGGAACTACAGGAGGGTGGCAGTAAGCTATTGGCGAGCTACTGGCACATGGATTTGTGCGCAGGGCTACTATTTCTATCATAAAACACCACTATTTTGGTTATTTATTGCTGTGTATAGAAAATAATAAAAACTCAGTAGTTAAAATGGCAAGAATATTTTGAATATAGATAATTTTATAGGTCAGGAATTTGGGCAGAGTGTGGAGAGGTGCTTCTCATATCTGCAGAATAACCTTCGTTGGTTCTTAGTTGAGGTGGTTCATGTGGATGTAGATAGCTGAGATGACTTGACTGTGTCCCAACATCTAGGACCGAGATAGGAATATTCAAGAGGTTTGCTTCATTTATACTGTGGTGACTGGGCTGGAATATGTGGAACACTAGGAGTTGGACATCTGTCTCACCATTCAGGCATCTCCACCTGGCTAAAGTCGGCTTCTTCACAGCGGGTATTCTCAAGATACTTTTCCCATAACAATTGGCTTCTCTCTGGGTCTTCTAAGAGGCACAGGTGGACTCTGAAAGGCTTTTTCCATCTCTGAAATTACTTTCATGATATTATTTATCAAACAATTTGCTAAGACCAGTTGGAATTCAAGCGGCGGTGGGGGGAGTGGTGGGGTGGTGGTGGTTATAATGGTATGGACATTACACACTTGCACAGTGCAAAGGAATTTATGATGGTTGATAGTAGCCATGCTTTGCTTTTATTCTCACCTTTGTCATTCCTCCAGTGACAACAAATGAATCCAACACTATGAAGTAGGGGAAGGAACAGGGATCTAGCAGTAGGGGGCCATAGACTGTGTTTGCTTCCTGAGGGGCTGAAATACCTCACCATATCACTTTGATCCGCACTTCCTTACGTTGGTATGTAAATGATATGGCACCTGATTGATACTAACTAAACTGGAATTGCTTTCTTAGGTTTAACAGTGTTGTTCTACTTTCACAAAAATAATTAGGTTGAACCCATTGTTACTTCCTTTCTCACATATTACTTTTGCTTTCTGTTCTTCTTTAAGCACACGTAGCAATTCTGTGACAAACTGGTTAGAAGCATGAGTTCTTTTCTCTTAAAACAAGTGTTTCAAATATGCTCTTTTTTGTGCATTTGTAAACAGAGGGAATCTTTCTGTGTATGACTTACAGGTGTTAAAACTAGGTTGTTGACGAATCCTTATGCTGTTTGATGAATTAAAGGAAGATTTGCAGTCCTGGTCAATGGGAAGTATGTAGCCCAATGCTAAGGAACAGCTGCTATGTGCTGTGATGCCACATGTATGTCATAAAACACATAATAGGGATCAGTCACATTAAAAAGGAAAGTTTCAGAATCCAGAACAAAACAGGTAACAGATGTTCCAGTCAGATGGTCGAACTAAAATATGTATTATAACTGGCTTTTGAGGCAGAAAATAAACAGGATTTATACCTTACATAGGGTTTTAATTACTCTGCATTGAGAAAAGTTTCATTGCTAAGTTTAGTACTCTTATTCAAAGAGGATATTATCATTCCAAACAGCATCAATGTTATGTAGTGGAATCATATTGTGATGGTTTGACAGTACTGATTTTACTATATTTGAGATAAATAAAGCCCTTGTATAAATTAATACAGAACCTTATATTTTTATGCCTAACTTGTAGATTATTTAATATAATATTGAGTTATGATTTTTAATATTAATATTTTAACTTAAACTAATTTTATATTTTTATTGAAATATAATTTATACTAGATGCCTGGTGCATGAAATTTGTGCCCTTGGGGGATCCCTCAGCCTGGCCTGTGCCCTCTTGCAGTCTGGGAGCCCTTGGAGGATGTCCAATTGATGGCTTAGGCCCGCTCCCCACAGGGAATGGAGCTAAGCCATCAATCGGACATCCTTAGCACTGCCTTGGAGGCAGAAGAGGCTCCCGCCACCGCTGCTGCGCTTGCCAACTGTGAGCCCGGCTTCTGGCTGAGTGGCACTCCCCCTGTGGGAGCACACTGACCACCAAGGGGCAGCTTCTGCATTGAGTGTCTGCCCCCTGGTGGTCAGTGCGCATCATAGAGACCGGTCGTTCCACCGTTCGGTCGATTTGCATATTAGCCTTTTATTATATAGGATATGTTCCAGGTGTACAAGATAATGATTTAATATGTGTATATGTTATGAAATGAGGACCATAATAAGTCTAGTTAATAACTACTGCCACACCAAGTCAAACTTTTTTTCTTGTGATGAGAACTTTTGAGATCTACTCTCTTAGCAACTTTCAAAAATACAATACAGTAATATTAACTATAGGCATCAAGCCTTACATTATATTCCCAGGAATTCTTTATTTTACCTTTTGTACCTTTTGACTCCCTTCACCCATTTTGCCCACCACTCCAACCCCTGCCTCTGGCAACCGCCAATCTGTTCTCTGTATCCATGAATTCCTTGTTTTTGTGTTTTAGATTTCACATATTAAATGTCACAAATTTCTATGTAACATAGTATCTTATCAGATGTAATTATTTCATTTAGTAGTGAATTGTATTTGGTTGCTATTGGCTGTAATTTAGAACGTTTAGTTTTCTCCTTTACATTTTAAAATATGCACATGTAAAGCTCATAAAGAACCAGAGAGAATTTAGAAAAGAAATAATAATTTAAAATAGTGAATATATTTGTTCTTTTAGCTCTGAACCATACCTTAAAATGCAAAATTCCTTGGACATTGCAAGACTTAACAGTATGACTGAGCACTATTATTCAAAAGCATGAGAAAAGGAGGATGAAAATTAGTTAATACAGAAGCGTGAAACAGAAATTTCACTTATTTTACTGATCTGAAGAATATATATATTAAGAGGCTTTTTTAAGCTCAATGGCAAAATGCCATATCCCAGTTGCCTCTTATTAGGTAACCTGGTGGCATCCTTTGTAAATCGGGTTAACCCTCAGGATTACTTTGACACCTCCTTACTTGGGAACTCATTTTGAATGCTATTGCTGTGGCTGTAGCTGTCTTTTTCCATCTAAAAACTAGCATTGATGATAATTGCCTAGTCTTTACACTGTTTAGTTTTTCAAGGAGTCTTTGACACACTACAGAGGTAGTGTTTTCCCCAGCCGTCATTTACAGGGACTACCTCACAACTCACAAATAATTGGACTTAATTGCAGGTGAACTTAGACCTTTACCATATCAAAACAAGAGGCCAGAAACTAATCGTGCCACAATTATTACAGAATGTCATAGCAGCATCATTGTATCAAAGAATGAACTGACAAAATGTGCTTTTAAAATGTTTTTCTCATCCAGCTCATTGTAATAAATCTCTCCTCTTTGTTCCCTGTAATGAAGCCTTATCTTCTCAGAGTAGCTGCCACTACTAACGGCCACTCTCTGCGTCCTATATTATAAAAACATGGATCGAATCTTCCACAATTGGATAAAGTATTTCATCCTTTATTAGCTTCTCTCCTCTATAGACAAAGTACAGCTGGTAAGGATGTCATTCTTGTTCTTTGAAACAAGTAGATTAGTCCATTTTCTCCTGGGGTTTGGCAAAGTCCTTCAATAGACGTGACTGGCAGGGGAAGGGCTATAGACACTGGCCCTGGGGAATAGATTGCTGACTTGATAAATCTTCGGGTCACAAAAGGTCATCTCTTGATGTCTGGAAGAAAGATTGACTTACTAATAAATACCAGCAAGAGATCTTACTGTAGTGTGAAAAGTAGAGAGAAAACAATCTAATATTGAAAGAGCATCTGCATGCTGGCAACACCAAAACACAAACACAGGTAAACTATTTGCAGTTTTAAGTTTACTATAAATTATTTATTTATTTTTTTACTATGAATTATTTTTAAAAATTTAAAGTCATTGTTGTAGGAAAGCTTTTCTTGGTTCTTTAGATTACCAGTGAGCTGTGTAGAAAATACAAAATAGGCAGTCATAAACAGAAGTAATGATGGACACATCCTGGAAATGCTACTTTGAAATGTAGAGGTAAAACATACTTGAAATTACAAGCTGCTTCATTAAAGCTGCTATAAATTAAAAATTACATACACAGTTAAGGTTTAACTACTTGTTATTAATGAATTCATAATCCTTACTATAATACTTGATTATATTTTCAGCCTGAAAGAGAACAGTATTAACTGAAGTTACAAAACAAAACAAGGTGATACAACAAGTTAGTCCCATTAGAACCATATCCCCACATTAACTATTTCTAAATTTAAGAAACAAATCCTGTTTCTTCCTTCAAGTAGCCTTTTTTTAAAAAAAATCTAGAAATTGAAATATTCTGAGTATATGCTTACAGTGTTTTACCTGCTATTAGGAAAAATGCCGGCAATATTGCCAGTGAGCCATTTCTTTTGTTTGTTTATATTTCTGGGTTGTTTTTTTTGTTTGTTTGTTTGTGTGTGTGTGTTTTTTGTTGTTTTTTTTTTTTTGTGTGTGTGTATGTGTGTGTGTTTACCATACTCTATCTCACCCCCCCTTAATGTCAGGATTCCTTCCTTTACCTTAGTGGATTAATTTCACGTAAGCCCTCAGTGGGAGCTGTGCCTGTCAGTATTCCACATTGTGGTAATTCTTCGTCTCAAAGAACAAAAGAGTGGCATGAGTTTGATATTCTAAAAGAAGAGCTTTGCTGTAAGAGGAAGCAAATCCTGGCTACTAAGGCAAGCCTCTGCCACAATGACCCAACCCCAATGTCAACTTTCCAAAAGCTTTATGCCTAATTTAATATCACACACACACATACACACACACACACACACACACACACACACACACACACACTGCTAGATTGTGGTGGTTGGCTGGAATTCCAAAATAAGACTTTGTTTCTTGTATTTTATAAATTGAATATTTGGATGTCTACTCAACTGGGATTATATGTTTGTGGGGCTGTAAATCATCTTGAAATGTGGGCAATAGAGGATCTGTATAGAGAACCAGAAGGTAGGACTAGAATTTCATGAAGGACTCCCGAGATCATGTAATAATAGGAGGAACAGTTATAATTTTTGTTACACCCTTTCAGTGCATCATCTGAAATCCTTGCACAGCCCTGCATATATATTATTACTTCAGTTTCATGGTGATGTCCAAAACTGTCCAATCGCTCGCCCTGGGTCACAAATAGTTTCACTGGAGTGGTCGGGCCTTCATTATATATCCATCTGACATTAATGCCAAATGTTTGACCAATCCAAGGATGACATAGTCACACATTTGTGAAATAACATAGAAAGTGCTTATGAGAGAATATGATTATGGAGAAAGAGACCGAGATTTCTTGGCCTGATTTTTGTGTGGGACTGAGGGATTAATGAGTAACACAGTTCTTTGTCCAAATTATTACTTATAAATTGCTACTTGCATGAGTGGGAGGATCCTCAGAGGATGATTATTGCTGTTGGATTGAGTCTCTGAAGTGTAACTGAAAATAACTCAAGATATTCTGTGCCTTTGGGGATAATTAGAAACTGGATCTGGACAATAAAAGAGGCCTCCATTCAAGGATGACTTGAAATGAGTAAAAGGGACTCACATACAGAGAGTGCCTTTCAGAAAACAACTCATCTAAGCGCCTCATTTTACACAATGAAAATGAAGCTCCAGAGTTAAAACAGGCTGTAAATCATCTTGAAATGTGGGCAATAGAGGATCTGTATAGAGAACCAGAAGGTTTGCCTGTCATTCTATACAGACTCTTCATAGGACATCTCGTTCCCTGTCATGTATACATTCTCCATTTCATTTGCAATTTCTCAATGGTAATTGCAAATAGTTGTCTTGGAAAATGCCCCAAATCAGTGAATGTGAATCAGATATCTTCAGAGAAGAACCCTTGAGCATTCAGCAAACCTCTTGCCCACAGCCTCCTTCACAGTAAAGCTTTCCAGAAGCAACTCAGAAAGGTCACTGCACTCTGCACAGTGCCCTCAGGAGCCTGCTCACAATGGAGGGGACCAGGCATCAGTGTCGGGCACTAGACCGAGTCAGTTTCAAGAGCAGGACTGGTTAACAGGAGAGGGGTGTTCTGAATCATAATTTGCAGGTTCAGTTAGCACCTCCTCTGGGAGTTCGAACAGGAGGTCAAGGGGGATGAAAATGGCCTTTGAGTGGTGCTCTGAATCTGTTGTGAAATTAAAAAGCAGTAGAAGCAGTGACTAGAGGAACTCAATCACCAAATAGCAAAGAACTGAGAAAGGACAAAGACTGCCACCAAGACATCAGACAAAAAAGTTAGAAGATGACAAGAAGGGCATTTCTTCTGAAGTCCTACCTATGAGGCCAAGAAAATGTCCTGCTTATACTCAATCCCCAAATATCAATAGGTAAATACAGCATTGAGTGAGATAACCTGATCATATCTCTGCCGCTGGCAGCTTTGCCTGTGGACAGTGGCATAGGATTTTTGAGAAAATGGGGACAGTCCACATAGCATTCCTGTGGAAGGCAGCACAGTGGTAACTTCCTAGAAAACACCAATGCTTCATCATCATTATTGTTATTATTATAATATTTTGTCTTTCATGGCTAAACTAAAATATTTCATTAGAGAAAAATCAAGTCAAATTTAAAACCGTGTTCAGACCAACAGTAGAGTTAAATGTGTGTGTGTTTTCATGAGAAAAGTAGAATATAATTTGACTTTGTTTATAATTTGTAAACATATTTAGCAACTGAGAAGAAAAAAATAAGGCTTTTAACATTAGGACTATTAATTTAAGAGAAACATTAAGGCACCAAGAATTGTCACAGATATTAATGACTTCCATGTTCCCGCTTCCAATTCATGTTTTCACCCTCATTTTATTCTACATCTAATCAGCATTTGTTGTCATCCCTTTATGTGTAAAACTAAAGTCCAGAATTTCTGCTTCTTTAAGCTACTTTGGGAAGAGCTAATGTAACACATACCAAGTGGTAGACTGATGCTTGACATTCTTTTCTTTCCTTGCCCCATCCTAATAAAGCAAAAAAAAAAAAAAAAAAAAAAAAATTCAATTGAACCAAAATAGGGTAAAGTATATTATTAAGTTACATTATTTTTAAAAATAAAAATAAAATGTTTTTTTAGAATTATATAAAAGAGTTTATATGGCTCTAGATGAAATTTGTCATCTAAATTAAGAAATGAAGATACTCTCATTTTCTATCAGTGACTTAGTAAAGCTTAGAAATTTGATAGCAAATAATAATGGTGTATGTTCCATTTCAAACAATGCATTTTGCACAACAGAATGTGATTTATATGGTCCTATATGCATATTGCATAATTTTATAATAGATTAGTGAAGAAATACATTAAATTTATTTCCCAACACATTATAATTAGAAATGTAAATATCCCAATTAATAATAGAAGGCACAGGAGTGTTGTTACTTTTCAAATAAAAATTAATTTAAATATATTCATGCACTGTAAACTGTTGCTCGGTTTCTGTTTAGAGTAATTAGGCAACCATGAAATTAAAGGGAATAATTTGATTACATTTCCCATCACATTGTAATTGTTTTTAGTTGGAATAGGAGCAGTAACAGATAATTGAGTCTTATATTTTCTCTTTCTACTGATTTATTATGATTTCTCAGAACACATTTTATTTTTATTGCTAAACTTGCATGACTAATTCCACATACCTGTTATTTTATTTTAAATACAGCTTGAAAAATAATCAAATTTTTCTATTTATAGATTTCTGCTAATTATATGTTTTCCATTTAATTTTTAGAGGGTGCAAAAAGAGTTTTGCTAACTCCTCACCTCATTTTAAGTCTAGGCTCAATTTTCACCTTCCCAGTGAGGCCTACCAAGGCCAGCATAGTGAATAATGCAACCAGCCCCCAGCCCCACCAACAACACTCCAACTTGCCCTAATTTTTTTTTTCCTATAGTTTTCATCCCCTTAAAATATACTACATGACTTACTGGTTATTATCTATCTCCCTTCTAGCAAGCTCCTGGACAGATATCTTTGTCTTGTCATGAATATGTCCCAGCCTCATTTAACAGTATTTATTTAATGAATAAAAATATTTGATAATAATGTTCCATTTGTGTTGTAGGCAACAGGGATGGGAACCAGGTGTCTAACCCATGGGGGCAGACCAAACCTGGGTTTAGCAACCTCGGTACTTGGGTTCTGGCGAGGAAAGAATTCAGAACCAAGACCCAAAGTGTAAAGAACATTTATTTGGTAAATTACAAAGGTAGAAAAAGTAATTCCTAGAATAAATGAGCTTAAGAAACAACTTATAGAGGTAAAGGAAGGGCCATTGGAGCTTGGGAGTGAGGAAGCTAATGCTAATGTGCCTGGGGTGGTGAGGGGAGGAGGGAAAAGGGAAAGGGAAAAGCATGGGCGAGCTCCCAGCAGGGAGAGCACACTGGGACCTCCATCCTAAGGGGTTTAAGGGTGGAGATTTTGGGGAGGTCCCTGGGGAAGATCAATAGAATATTCAGCAGTTTTCCAGTTGTGTGCTTTCAGGTTGTGGTCTCCACTGATTAATTGGCCTGCACCAGGGCAGTCATTATCCAGTGCAGCTGGTCCTGAGATCAGCCAGTGGCTGGTTTTGTTGCTTATCTAGGCCTAGAGCTGAAATGCAACTGAGGCCTAGATGTTATCTCTAGGGAGGAAAGGTCAGGATGTCCAAACTATATGATCAGCAATATGCTGGAGGAGGAAAAGTCAACCTGGGGGTGAGGTCCCACCCTACAATTGGTTGTCCCTTGCTCAGCACCTGGGACTTTTTCACCCTGGTGACCTTCTGTACCTGGACCATCGTCCTTGCTTTGTTCATGTCTGTCTAACTGCCTACAACAATTGGATTGCATCTTTTTATTTATTTATTATGTTAGGACAATCACATATAAAACAATCAGAGCACTATTGTGAACATAATATATATTTTAAACTTGTTTAGAAAAATGGCTGCTCTTTTTTTTTTTTTTTTAATTCTCACCTGAGGATATGTTTATTGATTTCAGAGAGAGAAAAAGAGAGAAACATTGATGTAAGAGAGAAACATCCATCAGTTGCTTCCCATATGTGCCTTGACCAGCGATTGAACCCACAATCTAGGTATGTGCCCCAACCTGGAAGGGAACCCACAACCTTTTGGTGCACAGGATGCTGCTCCAACCAACTGAGCCACCCAGCCAGGATGAAAAATGGCTGATTCTAAAGGTAAAATTCTGTCAGTCAATCCTGGTCAAATTGAGGAAGAAAAATAATCATGAAGGTCATTTTAGAAGCAGCATTTTAAATGGGATCTATTTATTAATGCTCAAATGTATGATATATTTCATTAAGGAAAAAGTAAGATAGAAAGAATGCTTAGGAAATGCAGCCTCATTAATTTGTTGATAATTTTAATGGAAAGATAGCTATTAATATTAAAAGTATGTCATGATAGGAAGTCCAGAAAATAGCTGAGTTTTCAAAACTATGTCTTTAGGCACTGGTGACACAGATGGTGAATTTGGAAAGCCAAATAATAATAGTTTTCTTTATTCTTGCTCAGCTAGCTGGGTGTAGAATTTCACCCCATCAATGAGAGGGTTATTTACAGTAAAATGAACTGTACTTAATGATTATACAGAAATAATCAGGAACTATGTCCTCTTTGAGGGGGCAGAGGAAAAGGATGATGTGTGTGTGTGTGTGTGTGTGTGTGTGTGTGTGTTTGTGTGTGTAAATAAGTGTGCATGTGTGTCTGCATACATACAGTATCCTAGAACTTGGTAAAGAATTTATAACCTGCCTATGACTCAATCTGAAACCTTTAGAAGTGAAAATTGCCAGTTCTATCTGAGGGAAAATCTCTGCCCCTTCCATTCTTATTTACAAGCCTAGCCCCTGGCCAAGCAGGAATGTGTGAAAGGAAGTTGTTGATTTGTACACTCAGGTGTGGTGTGGTGTCTGCTGTGACATGCAATTACTATGTAAGAAATTCAGAAAGTGCCAAACCACACTCATGATTCTCAGTATTTGTACATTCTGTGGCTTCTCCATTTCTGTAATTTATTTAGTAATTAGAGGCCTGGTGCACGGATTCGTACACTGGTGGGGTCCCTCAGCCTGGCCTGTGGGGATTGGGCTGAAACTGTCTGGGTCCCTGATTGTGAGAGGGTGGTTCTCGGGTGCTGCACCCTGGGATCAGGCTCCCTCCTTTCTGGCTCCAGGTGTGACACTCAAGAATCGCAGCTGCCAAGTCACCACAGCTCGGCAGCTCATGTGTTGAGCATCTGCCCCCTGGTGGTCAGTGTGAGTCATAGCTACTGGTTGGACGGTCACTTAGGCTTTTATATATATATAGATACCTACCACGTTTCCCCTAAGTATGAGCAACAGCAGCCTTGAAATGAAATGTTCTGTGTGTTTGTTTCAACTGCACTAAGGAAGAATACATTGTGGAATAATCTTTCCAACTCTTCAGCCAGATTTGGAGGAAAAAGATCTCTCAATGGTAAATTAGTTGGAGGCAGCTGTCACAGGGGAAGGTATTGGGTTTAGTTCCAAGTTGCAGCAGTAGTAAAAGGAAACTGGATTAAGCCTGAGAAAGGACCCTGCAAATAAATATTTTAAATACCCATATGTAGTTTGCCATTATCTCTATCATTCCATGTTACTGACACCAGCCCAACTCATACATTTCTTTTACTTGTCTGTGATTTGTGTTAAGGGACCCTATTTGGACAGTATGAACCCATTGTAGGCCACACAAATGAAAAATTTAAGTAGATAGAGTAACTAAGATTCAGAAGAGAAATAAATAATTACCGTGTATGTCTCTAGAATTATTACCAATTATTTGTTACCAGAACTTAATTACTGTATCAGCTGCATACATTTTAGAGGAGAAAAAATCAAACAGGCTCTGCACAGAAAAATATGCATGAATTATAAATTCTTCAAAGAAATGCAAATGATTCTATCTGATCAAGTGTGAACTTTATCATATTCTGGACACCTATTTCTTCCCAATATTGGTATTCTTCCCCCAGGGCACAGCAGAGTGCAAAAACCATGAGTAATAATCTTGCTGCTAAAGAAGATAAGCTTTGTCCCTGAGCCTTACTGAGTGTCAGTTGACATTCGAGTCCATAACTGTTTGCCATTTTCCGCCACTCTCCACCACTTTCACGGAAGTGCTGTGAAGGACAGGACTATTTTCCTTGGCAGCCACTTAAAAGTTTCCGTGACCTGGAAGGCTCTTTATTTTGCCACCTGCAGCCTCGGTGCTGGCAGCGCTGGCTGAGATGGGAGAGAAGGGGATTTCTATCCCTGTTTACACCTCCTTAATTAGCCAGATTGGAGAATTTGCATCCTTGGTTCCTCTCTCAAAAACCATGAAGCAGGTGATAACAGGCTTGGCTGAGCCCAGTGTAGCTCCCAAATCTCCCACAGCTCACAACTTCCCAGCAGTCAACAAGCATGTGGCTTCAGATGGCAGGTGCTTAGCTGAGTCTCTTCGGTTGGGAATTTCTTTCTCTGCATAGCACCGAGTGATCCAAAGTGTTAGAGAGTAATATGTGATGGTAGAATAGTTTACACATATATTGGTTTTATCCTAAAAGCAATCATATGTATTTGTTATCATTTGTATTTTTAAAACCCCAGTAAGATGTTTTAGAAGCTTATAAAGGCAAAAATTAAACACACAAACACACTTGGGTTGGCTTTAGAGTCAAACTTGTTTCTAACCTGCCTCCCGTGTGTTTTCTAGGTAAACATAACTTATATCACACAAGGACAGTGCATCTGATTCCTGAGCTCTGTATGATTCAGAATCCTATTTCACCATTTCCTTGAAGTAAAACTTAAGAGACTGCTGCCTTTGAGGTTGATCACTGTGCTCATCTCTTCTCCTAGACAAAGCACAGCTTCCCACTTGTGCACAGGTAGTCCAGCACACTGATGTTTTCCCATCTGTTCTGTTTGATTTTATAAACATTCAATAGCATCTACCAACCATGACTTTTGTCTGTATCCTAGGCTTCTCTTTTCTCCCAGGAGATGAAACTTAAATTGTTCTACAGAAGATTTTCATCTGGACAATTACCATCTAACATAGGCAAATCAATTTGGAAAGCTTGTATTCTAAATGATATTCACATACTTATCACAGGAAACTATAGGTGATATTGTTTTAAGTTGGGTTACTACATATATAGAGAAGGAGAAAACTTCTTAAATTTGAATCGACTATTTAAAGCCATAACTTCATAAGGCAAGGAAATATTATAAAGAGTACTTAGTTAATTGTACAATTGGTAAATTTAAAATTTTTATTTGTATGGTTTGATAATATTTTATCATGTCAAGGCTACACCTTAAATATTGTTTGAGGGATTTCCTCAATTTTATTTTTCTTTTTTCTCTCTAATATGTCTGCATTTTTTCAGGTAAAAAACAGAAGGATGTGTTTAAATTATGGTTAGCAATTTGACTAATTTATTTATTTTATTGCTGTATAGTTTTATGTTCACATCTTTCTCTACCTGTAAACTCCATTCTCTTTAAGTGAGTTGTCGATTGATGTATGTTATTCCCCATTTTATTAAATAGTGCAGCATTGACAGCAGTTTCTGAATTTTAAAATTTGTTTCTAATGTTTTTTTGCCATTAGAAAAATTAATAAGAATCTTCTTTGAATTTTAAAGGAAACATTTATTTATTGAAATAAAAATACTAATTGAGGTTTAATGAGTTAAGACTATTGCATTGATCATGGACTGTCTTGGTCAGGTGTGAGCAACATGTGCAAATAGACTTTCATCATGAACTGAGCAATTAAGGAAAGGTTAGTTTCTTTGATTTTCTAAATAATCATTAATGTTAGTCTTGACCCTCATCAGAAAAAAAATGCAAATGAAAACCATATTGGGATATTATGCTACACCTATCAATTTAGCAAAAATCGCTAAATTTGGTAATGTATTCTGTTGGCAAGGCTGGGTAGAAAGCAGTATGTTCATGTATTTCTGGTGGCAATATAAGTAGGCTCCTCCCTGAAGAGAAATATTTGTCATTATCTATCAATATAACAAATTTATGTACCCTCTGACCAGCAATTACACTTACGGGAATTCATCTTTCAGATTCTCCGAGCACGCGTGCAAAAGATAAATGCTCAAGTCAGTCATCGTGGCATTGTTTGTAATAGCAAAGAAATGGAAACAACCCAAATGTCTATCAGCAGAAGATTACTTAAATACATCACAGCACATCAATATGAAGTAATATGGGGCAGCCCTAAGGAAGAATGAGAAAGGATTCTATTCACCTATATGGAAAAATTATAAGATGAAAAAAGGAAGGTATAATATAGCATATGTAATATGTTAATTTTATACAAAAAGGTGAAAAGTAGGTATATATATTTGCATTTCCTGCGTTTGCATATGGATAACTATAGAAAACACTTATGTACATACAAAAAAAAAGCTCTTATCTAATGGTGGTTGAATGGGATCCAGGAAAATAAACAACAAAATGAGGAGTGAAATTTCTGCTTTATTCCACTTTATTAGAACTTATTAAATATATTACTTATTACACACACACACACACACACACACACACACACACACACACACGTCAGAGTAGAGAAAAAAATAATCAGAACACTTGTGGTAACCTTTGTTACTACAACTGAGCAAAGAGCTCGGTTCCATGAAAATTTCTGTCATGATGGAAATATTTGTAGCTTGATTGCGGTGGTGGTTTCACAGGTATATATATTTGATAAAATCCCCTTTGATTGGTATACTTTAAATTGGTGTAGCTTATTAGGTGCAAATTATACCTCAATAAGTTTGGTTAAAATAATTATGATCTGGACTTCCAGAAATAATAATCCTATGTAATAAAGAGATAATATGCAAATTGATCATCATGCCCTCACAAGATGGCTGCCTATGACCAGGCCGGCAGGGGGGTTAGTGAGGGACGACCAAATGACTGAACAAGCAGGCTGCGTGGGGCAACCAGGCCGGCAGGGGTGGGGGGAGCAGTTAGGGGCGACCAGGCCAGCAAGGGGGGGGGGCAGTTAGGTGCAATCAGGCCAGCACACAGAGGCAGTGAGGGGCAATCAGGCTGGTGGGGGGGGGGCAGTTAGTGGTGACCAGGCAGGCAGACAGGTGAGTGATTAGGAGCCAGCAGTCCATGATTGTGAGAGGGATGTCTGACTGCCGATTTAGGACCAAACCGGCAGCTGGACATCCCCTGAGGGGTTCCAGATTGGAGAGGGTGCAGGCTGGGCTGAGAGGACCCCCCGTCTCAGGCACAGATTTCATGCACCAGGCCTCTATTAATTATATAGTAAACTAGAGGCCCAGTACACAAAATGTGTGCACTCGGGGGAGTCCCTCAGGCTTGCCTGCATCTTCTGGCAGTCTGGGAGCCCCCAGATTGATGCCCCACAGAGGGTGGCCCTGCCCACAATGCTGGGGCTCTGTGATTGATGGTAGCCAGCACAGAGGGAGACCTTACCCACCCTGCCCAGGCTCTGTGAACAATGCTGCACAGAGGGAGGCCCTGCCCACAGGCTGGGGCTCTGTGATGGACCCTCCCCGCTGTGGCAGCTTGTCTTAGCCCTCACAGCTGCAGCTTTGTCCAGAAGGACATCCAGAAGACATCCGATCTATCCA
Source organism: Cnephaeus nilssonii (assembly GCF_951640355.1). NCBI lineage: Eukaryota > Metazoa > Chordata > Mammalia > Chiroptera > Vespertilionidae > Cnephaeus > Cnephaeus nilssonii. The sequence goes on along the minus strand of NC_137074.1, from coordinate 94,696,885 downwards.
GTTTAATTATCAAGTTAGCCTTTTATTAGTATAGACTAGTGGCCCGGTGCATGAAATTCATGCCCAGGTTGGGGGTGTCCCTCAGCCTGGCCTGCACCCTCTCCAATCTGGGACCCCTCGAAGGATGTCCTACTGCTGGTTTACAGGGATTGGGACTAAACCAGCAGTCAGACATCCCTCTCACAATCTGGAACTGCTGGCTCCTAACCACTCACCTACCTGCCTGCCTGATTGCCCCTAACCACTCTGCCTGCCGGCCTGCTCGCCCCTAAATGCACCCCCTGCCAGCCTGATCACCCCAACTGCCCCCTGTGCCAGCGTGCTTGCCCCCAACTGCCCCCCTACTGGCCTGCTCGCCCCCACCTGCCCTCCCCACTGCCCTGCTCACCCCCAACTGCCCTCCCCCTGCCGGCCTGATCACCTCCAACGGCCCCCTCCACCGGCCTGATCACCCACAACTGCTGTCCCATCCTGGCCTGATCACGCACATCTGCCCTCCCCTCTTGTCCTCTAACCGCCTCTACCTTGGCCCCACAACTATGGCTTTGTCCAAAGAACGTCTGGAAGGTCTCCTGGAAGGTCTCCCAGTCTAATTAGCATACTACCCTTTTATTAGTATAGATAGAGGCCTGGTTGCACGGGTGGGGGCCGGCTGGTTTGCCCTGAAGGGTGTCCCTGATCAGGGTGGGGGTTCCCTGTGGGCGTGGGGTGGCCTGGGTGAGGGGCCTGTGGTGGTTTGCAGGATGGTCATGCCCCCATGCGGTGAGGGTCCTCACTGGGGGGGGGGGGGGGCATGGCCAGCTTGGGTGAGGGGCTGAGGGCTGTTTTCAAGCTGGCCACACCCCCTTCAGGGTGGGGTCCCCACTGGGGTGCCTGGTCAGCCTGGGTGAGGGGCTGATGGCTGTTTGTAGGCTGGCCAAGGCCCCTAGTGGGGACCCTCACCCCATGGGGGTGTGGCCAGCCTGGGTAAGGGGCTGAGGGCCATTTTCAGGCTGGCCTCGCCCCCTGGAGACCCAGGCTCCCAGCCCCTCCTTCAGTGGTGGCCAGGGCAGGTGGGAAGCTTGGCTTCCTCCATTGCTGTGGGCAACACAAGCCTCCTGCTCGCTCCAGCTCTGTGTCTGCCACCATCTTTGTTGAGTTAATTTGCATACTCACTCCTGATTGGCTGGTGGGCATAGCAGAGTACAGTCAATTTGCATGTTTCTCTTTTATTAGTATAGATTATAGAGAACAACCCATCATATAAACATGAACTTCAGTAGCTATTTTCACAAAATGAAAGGTATTTTTCTGTGTGTGATATTAAGTCATATATGAAGACATTTCTAAACAGTATTAAGGCAGTCTGAGATGTTGTATGCTTTATCAGTTCTCAGAAAAGGGTGTTCAACTAAGTATCCTATCCTTCTTAACATGATTCATTTTCTTCAGATAACTTATCACCATTTGACATACTATATATTATCTGTCCTCTTTCTTTAGAATATAAGTTTCTTAAGGACTGTGACTTTGTTCAATTCACTGCTCTAATCTTAGCATCTGATGTGCCCAGCATGTAGTAGGCACTATATAAATACTTATTTAATTACTTCTTAATAAATGGATTAAAAATATGTTGTAAACAAAGCTCTTACAAAGTTGCCATGTTAGAGAGTCAAATTCTCTCTCATTAGATCTAAATAGCCAGGATTTAGTCCAGCATTGGAATCATCTTGTCTTTGATTGATTGCCAGAGGAAGTGGTTGACTAGTGTTTATTTACAAGGGAAAAAAAAAGAAGTACAAAAACTTTACTGGAATTACATCTTTAGCAATATAAGGTGTTCTCCCTATGATACATGAAAGTTGAGGCTGGCAGAGAGCAGACTAACCTTTTTTTCGTTTTTTTTTACAGCTCACTTCTGGGCATAAACTTATTAAAAAGCAGGTTTGCTGGACACCATCAACTATTTAACTTACTAGAGCTCTCTCATGTGTAGTCTCTTGATGTTTTTTTTTTTCATTTTTATTGTTCTTTCATTTACTTTATTTTATTGTGTGTGTGTGTGTGTGTGTGTGTGTGTGTTTGTGTGTTTGCTGGTTTTGTGCCTGTTCCAAAATTTAAATTTGTGCATGTTAAATATGTATTATAAAATATCTTTACTAAAGATTTCATGATCATCATGTACTTTGTTTTATTCATTCCATTGTGTGTTTGTTCAAAATAATTTTATCAAGACCTACTTAAAGCCAGGTACTGGTGTAGGCACAGAATAATCAGGGAATAGAGGATATTGGTCCTGTCATTGAGAGCTCACATACTTATGAGGGAGACTGACATTATTCTTATAAATACACTAGAGTCCCAGTGCATGATACCTAAGCCTGCAGTCAGACATCCCTCTTGCAACCTGGGATCTCTTGCTCCTTACCGCCTGCCTGCTCGCTTCTTACCACTCAGCTTCCTGCTCCTTAGCAGCAGGCTCCTTACTGCTTGGCTTGCTGCTCCTTAGCACTGCCACAGAGGTGGGAGAGGCTCCCACCACCACCGCTGCACTCGCCAGCCATGATCCTGGCTTCTGGCTCAGCGGCGCTCCCCCTGTGGGAGTGCACTGACCACCAGGGGCAGCTCCTGCATTGAGTGTCTGTCACCTGGTGGTCAATGCACATCATAGTGACCAGTCATTCTGCCATAATGGTCGCTTAGGCTTTTATTATGTAGGTATAATCAAGAAATGCTAAATGCTAAGGTGATACACAAAGTATATTAGAGGTTGAAATTTTTCTCATTGTTTTGACAAAATATGTAACACTTTACCTGAATGATGGTGAGATACTACTTTCAGTATTATGGACATGGGAAAGCTTTCTGTGGAGGATACCTTTCTGAAGACATGAAAATAAAGGCATAGTCATTGTGGAGATTATTTTGAAAATATTTACAGTGAATAAAAATTAAAGCATAATAGCCCTTAGTTTGGAATGAAGTTCATAGTTTTTAGAAGGATATTGTGGCTGGTGTGGAGGGAATGAAGACAGAAACTGTTAGGGGAGATTCTAGAGGTAGGTAAGGTCAGTTGGTTTTGGATTTGCCATGGTAAGGCACTTTATTTATTTATTTATTTATTTATTTTTGGCACTTTAATTTTATTTTAAATATTGTGGGATACTGTCTTAGGTGAGAAGTAGAGGGATATAATCTGATTTTCTTTTAAAGATCACTCTAGTTATTATGTGGAAAATAGACTTTAAAGGGGAAGAGTGAAAGTCTCAGAGCCTTGTTCAATTTTTCAAGTACTCAGGAGAAAAATGAGTGGCTTGCTCTGTATGAGTTAGGGTTTCAGGGACAATGAAAAGTGTTTGAGCTCAGTTATATCTTGAATCTATAGCAGATATTCTACTGAGTAGTATGTGGGATGTAAGGGGACAATAGGAATGATAAATGCCTCTTATTTTTCCCATAGCTTAAATATGGGTTACATAGCTGTTGAGTCTTCTTTGATTATAAGTTTAATATGCCTATTGGGCACCAAGGTGTTGAATAGAAATTTGGAAAGAAAAAATAAGTTGGATATTAGGAGAAAGTCAGTGCCAGAGATACTAATGTGAAATTCATCAGTTAATAATATTAATAATCCTATTAATGTAGCACTTATAGATACCATTGTAGAGCATGAGACTGTAAGAGATCACCTAGGAAATAAGAGAAGCTAGACAAAACAAGTGGTAAGAGGCTTGAGTCATTGTTATTCCATCATTTAGTGGTTTGGGAAGAGAAAGAAGAGTCCACAAAGACTTTGCAGAAAAAGAAGAGTATTAAGACAGAAAAGGTATTGAATCACCTAGATATCTGTACCCTCAGGTTCATTGTAGCCATATTCAAATAGCCAGGACATTGAAACAGTGTGAGTGTCCATCAACGAATGAATAGATTTTAAAAAAAGTGGTATAGAAACATGATAAAATATTATTCAGCCATAAAAAAGAAGAAAATACTGCTATTTGCTACAACATGGATGGACTTTGAAGGCATGATGGTAGGTGAAATAAGTCAGAGAAAGAAAAAAAAATACTGTATAATCTCATTTACATGTAGAATCTAAAAGAGCCAAACACATAGAAACAGAGAGTAGATTGTGGTAGTCAGGAGCTGAAGGACAGGAAAAAGGGAGATGTTGGTCCAAGGGTATAAACTTCCACTTATAAGACAAATAAGGAGGTCTAATGCATAGCATGGTGACTATAGTTAACTAGAGGCCTGGTGTATGAAATTCGTGCATGGGGGTGTGTGTCCCTCAGCCCAGCCTGCACCCTCTCCAATCTGGGACACCTCAAGGGATGTCCAACTGCCCGTTTAGGCCCTACTGGGATCGGGCCTAAACGGGCAGTCTGACATCCCTCTCACAATCCAGGACTGCTGGCTCCCAACTGCTCGCCTGCCTGCCTTCCCGATTTCCCCTAACCACTTCTGCCTGCCAGCCTGATCACACCCTAACCACTTCCCTGCCAGCCTGATTGCCCCTAACTGTCCTCCCTTGCAGGCCTGGCCCTCCCCTGCTGGCCATCTTGTGGCGGCCATCTTGTGTCCACTTGGGGGCAGCCATCTTTGGCCAAATGGGGGCAGCCATCTTGCATGTTGGAGTGATGGTCAATTTGTATATTACTCTTTTATTAAATAGGATTAGATAGGATAGAGGCTTGATGCACGGGTGGGGACCGGCTGGTTTGCCCTGAAGGGTGTCCCGGATCAGGGTGGGGGTTCCCTTGGGGCATGGGGTTGCCTGGGTGAGGGGCCTGTGGTGGTTTGCAGACCGGCCACGCCCCCCGGCGACCCAAGGGGAGGCCCTGGTATCTGGGATTTTTTTATCTTCTATAATTGTAACTTTGTAGCCTTGAGCAGAGGCCAGGGCAAGCCATGAAGTTTGGCTTCCTCCATCGCTGGGGAAACCCAAGCCTCCTGCTTGCTCTGTGGCGACAGCCATTTTTGTTGGGATTTATTTATCCTCTATAATTGAAACTTTGTAGCCTTGAGCGGAGGCCAGGGCAGGCCAGGGCAGGCGGAAAGCTTGGCTTCCTCCATTGCCGGGGAAACCCAAGCCTCCTGCTTGCTCCATGGATGCAGCTATCTTGGTTGGGTCAATTTGCATACTCACTCCTGATTGGCTGGTGGGCGTGGCTTGTGGGCATAGCGGAGGTATGGTCAATTTGCATGTTACTCTTTTATTAGATAGGATAATACTACCTTATATACTTGAAAAGCAGATCTTAAATATTCACACCACAAAAGAGCAAAAGGTATGTAGTAATCATCCCACAATATATGTGCATCAAATCATCACCTTAAAATTATACAATGTTATATATCAATTATATTTCAATAAAGCTGAAAGAATGAGATAGAGGAAAATAAGACAAAATGAAAAAAAAAAAAAACCCACCAGTGAATGAATATATTTCCCTAAAAGCTAAAAAAATGTTTATATGTTGAGTTTGAAAAATGAAAATTGAATTAAACCAGATATTGTTGTCTGTCATTTAAAAAAAAATAAATTACAGTTGACATACATTACTACATTAGTTTCAGGCATACAACCCCATTATTAGATATTTATTATTTATATAACTGAGAAAGTAATCACCTTGATAAATCTAGTATCCATCTGACACCACAAATAGTTATTAAAATATTATTGCCTGTATTCTGTGTGCTGTACATTACATCCTGGTGACTATTCTGTAACTACCAATTTGTATTACTAAATCCTTTCACCTTTTGCAGCCATCCCTCCAACCCCTCTCCCATCTGGCAACCATAAAATATTCTCTGTATCTGCAACGTGGTGCAAAAATAGGTTTACAGGTGTGAAATCGCAAAACATAGAGTTTATTCTTGTATTTTATTTATTTATTATTTTCCATTTCTGTTCTGCTTGTTTGTTTTTGTTTTTTAAATTTGACATATAAGTAAAATCATCTTGCATTTGTCTTTCTCTGTCTGACTTATTTCATTTGGCATAATACCCTCTAGGTCCATCCCTGTTGTTGCAGATGGCAAGATTTCATTTTTTTATGGTTATCATATTCCATTGTATATATACATCACGTCAATACCCATTTATCTATGATGGATGCTTAAGTTGATTCCATATCTTGTCTATCTATCATCCTACCTAATAAAATAGTAATATGCAAATTGACCGCACCTTTGCTATGCCCAAGCCACGACCACCAGCCAAAGCCACACCCGCCAGCCAATCAGGTCGAGTATGCAAATTACCCAACGAAGATGGCGGTTAATTTGCATACGCTGAGAGGGAGCGTGAAGACTGAAGACAACTTGGAAGGAAGAGGGAGGAAAAGCGGAAAGCAAGGTGGCTGCCGAGGGAAAGCCCGGGCGGAGCAGAGCGGGGTGGAACGGGGTGGAGCGGGGCAGGCGGCAGCGGCGCGCAGGTGCAGGCTCGGTGGTCGCAAAGGCGGCGGCAGCGGCAGCGCACACGGCTGCAACAGCCGCTTGCAGGATTTTCCTGCAAATGGGCTACTAGTATATAATAAAACCCTAATGTGCAAATTGACCGAATGGCAGAATGACTGGTCACTATGACACGCACTGACCACCAGGGGCAGATACTCAGTGCAGCAGCTGCCCCCTGGTGATAAGTGCACTCCCACAGGGGGAGCACCACTCAGCCAAAAGCCTCTTCTGCGTCTGTGGCAGCACTAAGGACCCCACAGAGAGTGGGCCTAAGCCAGCAGGCGGACATCCCCTGAGAAGTCCCAGACTGTGATAGGGTGCTGGCCAGGCTGAGGGACCCCCTCCCCCCAGTGCATGAATGTCATGCACCGGGCCTCTAATATATATATATATATATATATATATATATAAAAGGCTAATATGCTAAGTGTCCCTCCAACCATCTGACTGGTCATTATGATGCACACTGACCACCAGGGGGCAGACGCTCAATGCAGGAGCTGCCATGATGTGCACTGGCCATTTACAAAAAAATGGCACCATGGACCTGGCCCCAGCAAAGCAACACTCGACTTCCCCCAAGTGGGACACAGGCCCCGCCACCACCCCAGAGCGACAGCCCACCAAATCACAGCCAATGCTGCCAAGACCCCATGGCTCAAAATGCAGCCCACAGCCCAGCCCTGCCCAGAAACAGTCACTGTGGGCACTGGGTAATAATGTCATGTAGCAACACCTGGCTTCCTCTCCCTAGCGACTAGCCTCCTTGGAGTTTCTTTAGCCCAGGAACACTTTAGACAGGTGCAAACATTTTACACTTTAACCAAATGTCTATGAAGCATTTTCCCATGTCTCATCTCATTTGATCCTCACAAAAGTCCTAGAGTAGATAGATAGGAGACTTGGTAGAATATTTTTTTCTTTTCATTAGCTGGAAAATGGATATTTAGAAAGTTTAGACGCTTGATCCAACTGAAAAGAAGTAAGAAATGGTGGACCTTGAAAATGACTTCAGGTTTTCTCACTACGCAGAATATAGTCAAACACTGCTGCAGTTAAATATTTTATCCTTTGTTCTCACTGCCTGACCTACAATAATAATGTGCTTCCTGTTGATATTTACTGTTGTTTTGCTGACAATTACCTGAAAGAGAAGTTGGGGTGCTTCACTGGGCTGAAAAAAGTTTAGCTAAATCAGAAAGCATGGGAGGGGGGTCCCTCAGCCCGGCCTGCACCCTCTCCAATCTAGGATCCCTCTCACAATCTGGAACCACTGGCTCCTAACCGCTCACCTCCCTGCCTGCCTGATGCTGATGGACACTTAGGCTGTTTCCAAATCTTAGCTATGGTAAACTGTGAATCAAAAAAAAAAAAAAAAAAAAAAAAATATATATATATATATATATATATATATATATATATATATTTCTTCTAATTAATTTCCTTTCAATGTGCATGAATCCGTGCACCAGGCCACTAGTTGTAAATAATGATGAAGTAAACATACACTATGTATATGTTTGTTTTTTAATTTAGGGTTGTTTTTATTATTGTTGTTGTTTTTGTTGTCATTTTTATAAATACCTAGAAGTGGAATTGTTGGGTCCTTCTATGTCTCTTGTGATAGCTTTTGTTTTAAATTCTATTTTTTCTAGCAGAAGCATTGCCAGCCTAGCTTTTTTGTTTTGTTTTATTTCCATTTTCATGAAATATATTTTCCCACCCTTTTACTTTCAGTCTGTGTGGGTTTTTTTTATTTTGTTTTTAAATTTTTTTATTGATTAAGGTATCACATATTTGTCCTCATCTCCCCCATTCCCAACCCAAACCCCTCCCCACGCATGCCCCCACCCCCCTGTTGTCCGTGACCACTGGTTAGGCTCATATGCATGCACACAAGTCCTTTGGTTGATCTCTCCCCCTTATCCCTACCCTCCCCTACCCTCCCTCTGAGGTCCGACAGTCTGATCGATGCTTCCCTGTCTCCAGGTCTGTTCTTGTTCATCAGTCCATGTTGTTCATCACTTCCCCCAGATGAGTGAGCTCATGTGATACTAGAAATACACTTATAAGAAACGAAAATGAGACAAGCAATAATGGTTATGCTGAGAGGCAAATGAATCAGTCTGTAGTAAATTTCTTTCTGGGCCAACAGTTCTTTTGAGTCCCAATTTCAATGTCAAACAGTTTCTTATGTGTACATGTCAGCAATGATATTTCAGTTCTGGATGATGGACAAATGGTGGTAATGCAGGTCTGACCCTCTCTGGTTTGGTCCTGGGCAACCTGCAGCAATGCACAGCTGCTGACTGCTAATATGGCAAGGTGTCGTCAGCATCTTTCATCTCTGGACTGTTTCTCTTCTGTCTACATGGCTGGAGCAGTCCTGTCAATTCCTCTCTGTTGCAGGAATCCACATGGTCTCGGAGTTGTTTTCTGAAAATATACAAACATATTCTCAACCAAAAGTTAATAAAGGAATCTTTTCTGTAAATTTGACTTGGGCTCCTTTTTCATTTTTTGCCCAAACGATTTTCCTTTGGCTTGTTTTGACACCATGTATGTTTTACATGGGTGTCTTGCTATTAGCATTACAAATAAAAGTTAATTTTATAAAGTAAAAATTTTCTAGATGTAATTTACTTACAGGATATTTTTCCTTACATGATATTCTTCTACTATCCCCTATTTTTTGATTTAAATATTAGGAGGCTTTTGGAAATTTTATAATGTAGTCTTGATTGCTTTTAAATTTTAATTTTTTCACTAAAATATGACTGCTTTAGGTTCATTACATGTTACTCAATTTTACCATGAGATGAACTACCAATAAAAATTTTAGTTAACACTTTAGGAACAGCTTTTTGTCCAGTACAATTAATTTTTTTTAGAATATTCGCTTATTTCATTAGCCAATTTAAATTAGCTTGAAAACTTGACTACTATTTTACTGTCAAATTTAATACTCTAACAACAATCTTATTTTACCCTGTAAATATTAGTGGAAAGGATTTTTTGCCTTTTTGAGTAGGCCCTGAGCATTCCTGGTGCTAGGCTGGATTTAGAGATCAAAAACCCACTTCCCCACACCATGGGTACAAGACAACTCAAACAATTCTTGTTGGAGTGAGAGGGCAGCTGCTGTTGGCCAAGTCTCTTTCTGTTACCTGGGTCCTGATTTTAGCTGGGCATGGGAAGCGAAGCAGCCATGGAGGCAGGAGACCTCCCTCAGAAAGGGTGAGGGTTCATGCCCCTGCAAAGTTGAGGGGTTGAGGGTCTGTGCCCCACCTCTGTTGACCCCCAAGTTCTCTCCTGATGGCTCCTCTGTGACTGTGCCTGTCTTAGGTTGTTCCTTTCCTGAGGAATCTTACCCATCTCTGGCTAACCAGCCATCCTCCGGGGCCAAGCAGGGTGATGTGAGGTTCAGTTCTGTCTCCTCGGTAGCCTATGCCCCCATGGTCTCCATGCCCAGCACCTGCGTTGGGATCCCCTCACCTGTTGGCGGGGCCCCAGCACTGATCACATATCTTGGGGAACCCAGGTTTCTTCTCCATGGAGGGCCCAGTTCCTTACCCCACTGGGCGAGAGACAGATCCATGGTACCAGCCATCATGAGGCTTCAACCTCAGCATGAACAATATATCATGGACAACATACGTATGGGTCTTGTTTTGTTATCCATTCAGTCACCGCATGTCTTTTGATTGCAACATTTATTCTATTTGCATTTAAAGTAATTGTTGACAGATATGTATTTATTGCCATTTCATTGTTCATATTTTTAATTTTCTTCTTCTTAAAGAAGACTCTTTAACATTTCATGTAATACTGGTTTGGTGATTATGAACTCCTTTAGCTTTTTCTTGTCTGGGAAGCTCTTTATATATCCTTTGATTTTTAAATGATAGCTTTGCTGGGTAGAGTAATCTTGGTTGTGGGTCCTTACTTTTTATCACTTTGGATATTTCTTGCCAATTCCTTCTGGCCTGAAAAGTTTCTGTTAGGAAATCAGCTCACCGTCTTACTGGGCTCCCCTGTAGGGAACTAGCTGCTTTTCTCTTGCTGCTTTTGAGTTTCTCTTTGTCGTTAACTTTGGCATTTTAATTATGATGTGGTTTGATGTGGGCCTCTTTGGTTTCATCTTGCTTAGAACTCTCTACATTTCCTGTACTTGTATGTTCACTTTTTTTCCAGCTGGTTAGGGAATATTTTTGTTATTGTTTTTTAAAATAGGTTTTCAATTCCTTGCTATGTGTCTTCTCCTTTCAGCAACCCCATGATGTGAATGTTGGTATGCTTGAAGTTGAACCAGAGGCTTCTTACACTATCCTCATTTTTTGGAATCTGTTTTTTGTTTGTTTGTTTGTTTTTTGTTGTTGCTTTTATGATTGGGTGTTTTCTGCTTCTTTATTTTCTATACTACTGATTTGACCCTCAGCTTCATGTACTCTGCTATTGATTTCCTGCAATGTGTTCTTTATTTATGACTGGTTCTTTTTTTATGGTTTCATGTCCTTTTTAATACTGTTGAACTTCTCACTATGTTCCTTGAACATCTTTATAACCAGTATTTTTAATTCTGTAACTGGTAGATTGCCATCATTTCATTTTGTTCTTTTTCTGGAGATTTCTCCTTTTCTTTAATTTGGGGTCTGGTTCTTTGTCTCCTCATTTTGGTTGCATCCCTGTGTTACTTTCTATGTATTAGGTAGAGCTGCCATGTCTTCTAGACTTGGTAAACTGACCTTATATATTAGGTGTCCTATAGAGCTCAGTGATACACCCTCCCCAGACACCTGAGCTGAGCAGTCCAGGTGTGCCCCTTATGTGAGCTGTGTGCACTGCTGCATTGTAGTTGAGCCTTGATCACTGTTGCCACCTTAATGGGAGGTATTTATCTCCTGGCTGATAAATACTACAAGGACTGGCTGTGGCCACTCTGGAGAATCAGAAGTTCAGGGGCCCACCCCACAAAACAAGACAACAAGACTGGCTTCATTGGGGCTTTGGTGTCACTTAGTCTGTCACTTGTGGAGGTGATTGGTTTGTAATCTGGCATGGTATGAAGCTGTCCAACAGGTTCAGTGGATTTGGGGCCTCCCAGGAGATACAAGGTCACCCACCATCTGTGCCCTGCCCCAGGCCACCAGGCATGAACTACAGAGAGATCTGCAGATGGCTTCTACTTGTACTGGGCTTGGAGGTTCCTAGGAAACACCAAACTGAAAATTTAAGCTGACTGCCAGGTCTGGGGCCATCCAGCAAGAGATGTGGAGTATGCAGAGGTCAAATGCTGCTTCTTTGGGAAATTTTGGGAAAGTCTAAAGCATGAGGCAAGAGAGGTCATTTGTATGGAAAAGCCACTGGAAACACCTTGAATGGGCCTGCAAATTGGGTGGGGTGGGGACTCAGAATCATTAGAACAGGCCAAAAAGTGATAGACAAGTTGATGGATACTGAGATATGGTGTCTGCCTGACAGATTTGTAGAACAATGGCTTCTGCCAGTAGTTATGTCTGGGAATAAGTCACCTGTCCAACCTTGACCAAAAGCCAGATAATTAAGTTCTTCTCTATATATTCCTGGTGCCTTTCAGGCTGCTGCCCTAGTGCTAGAGCTCAGCAACAAGTAAATTGGAGTAAATCCATGTGTAAACCCATTATGAGGAAAACCAGAAGCTCACTGTCTCACTAGCCACGATCTCTGCTGAGTTTTGCAGCCAGAGGTTTTGCAGACTTCACTTCCCATCCCTAGATACCTGGGCTAGGGCTTCTGATGTGAGACTGGGACCCCACAATCCTCAGGGAGTATTTTGTAGCTGAGATATCTCTCCTGATTTCTATCTACCACATGGGGGTGTCAGACCAGCCCATTCTGAGTCTCTGCCCCTCCTTCCAGTCTCATTGTGGCTTTTTCTTAAAAAAAGATGTGGTACATTTACAAAATGGAATACTACTCGGCCTTAAGAAGAAGGAAACATACCCTTTGCGACAACATGGATGTATCTGGAGAGCATTATGCTAAGTAAAATAAGTCAGTCAGAGAAAGGAAAGTACCATATGATTTCATTCATATGGGGAACCTAATGAGCAAAATAAACTAGCAAGCAAAATAGAGACAGACCCACAGACAGATAACAGTCTGACAACTGTCAGGGAAGAGGGTTTGGGGGGTTGGAGAAGGTAGAAAGATTGAGAAAAAAGGAAAAAAAAAAGAAGAAAAACCTCATGGGACACAGACAACTGTATGTGGAATTGCTGGAGGAAGTGGAGTGGAGGGAGGTGGAGAAGGGTAAGAGGGGAATAAATGGTGATGTAAGAAGACTTGACTTAGGGTGGTGAAGACAGTATACAGTTGATATGTTGTGGAATTGTGCACTTTAAACCTATATAATTTTGTTAACTGTTGTCACCCAATAAATTCAATAAAAAGAAAGAAAATAAAAAGAAATTCTTAGTTATAGGACTTCTCTGTTCAGCTAGAATTCAGGCATTTTGAATGATGGCTGTGCTATAATTTCGTTGTAATTTAGTTGTTGTTGTGGGAGGTTCTGAGTACCATGGTTACCTGTGCCACCAACTTGACCAAAACCTCTCTCCCAATCTAAAGGGATTTTGTGGACTGTTAGAGGTTTATATCTAACTAGAATGCACTGTTGAAAATAAAGATAACTGGAGGCACAAATTTTAGATAATTCTTTCAATAGTTTTGTCTTAAATGGGATATAGAAATGTTTGTGTTCCAGTTATCTATTGACTTGTAGAAAAAACATCGCCAAATTCAGTAACTAAAACCAAATAATCATTACATTCTACCTCCAGAATCACAGCTGAGAGATGGACTGGTCTGATGGGTTCAGTATAGCTTCATTCACATCTCTGCAATTCAGCAGGAACTTTGGGAACAATGAGCTCAGCTGTGGTCCTCTTCCTCTCCATGTAGTCTCACAACTTGTCCACTTCAGGAGGATGGTCAGACTTTTTATCTGATAGCTCTGGGCACCAAGAGTATGCATCCCAAGAAACAAGAACAGGGACCTGCCAGTCTCTTAAAGCCCGAGCCCGGAAACTTGTACAATGTCATTTCTATGATATCGGTTGGTCAAGGCATGTGCAAAGACTATCCAGATTAAAGAGAAGAACCATAGACCCCAATTTTCCATAGAAGAGTAGCTTAATCACTTGTAGGTTGCATTTGGAGAGTGTAAGGGAGGTTTTTTCAAGATGGCAAATAGTATATGTGAACATCAATGGTCCCAGCTTAATGTACACTTGGATTTATTTTTAAATCTTTCTCCCAGGTATCGGTAATGCTGATGTCTTCTAACATAGCCTTGACTACATCTCCAGTCTTGCAGTTCCACATCCTGCTCTTTATATTCCAACACTCCTGAGCTATTTTAAATTTATCAGTCCTCTGCTAAATGCCATATGCATTTCCTTCCATTTTTCTTATCCCTACATGTTGTCTTGCAAATCTCACTCATTGGTCATTTTATAGCCTTAAATTTACTCTCTTTGAAAATATTTCTGATGATTCTTGGTAGACTTGAGCAACTACTACTATTTGATACACCAATACTTGCTCATAATTATACTGCTTTGCACTTTATACCACATTATAAATGTATCTCTTTCATTGTAGTAACATTCTTGGGGGCAGGGAATATATATTTTTTCTTTCTTTATTATTTTTTAAAAATTTCTCTTTATTATTGAAAGTATTACAGATGTCTTTTTTTTTTCCCAATTGACCCCCTTCACCCAGCAGACCCCACCCAGAGAATATATTTTGTGAATCTATATAGTGCCTAAAATGATAGAAATGTTTGAGGAATTAATGAATTTCCATGCTAGATCCCTTTCTACATATTTATCTGGACTAAATTCTAAAAGAACAAAGATGTCAAAATCAATTATAGAGAAATGACATTCACATTTACTCTAGATTAATGGTATATGCTAATATCCTTGTTGAGTTATAATCACAATAATTGAGATTGATTTTCATTTTCTATCTTTTATTCATTATTATTAGATCAGTTTCTTCATAGGTTTCACAGAGTAGGGCTTTTTTGTTGCTTAATGATAATCCAATATTTTCAATGCTGAATCCTTTAGATACATGATATTTGTTACAAGGGTGATAATAAGAAATAATAAGATAGCTGTAAAAATTCATTTCAAATGTAAGAAAAATTGGTGAAAATAATGGTTGAATGTTACCATACTCATAACAATGTTAATAAAAATTGTTCATCACTCAAGTGAAAGAACTTATTTCACATATGTGTATATATAGATAAAATTGATTCTAGTTTTCTTTAATTGCAATTTATTTTCTTAGGCTAGACAGTTTTCAAAAGGGCACTACAGGAGATTTGGTAATTTTTCAGCTATATATCTAAGCACCATTAGAAATATGCCAGATATTTTACATTTTCTGTCACTTATATAAAAGCAGTCAGAGTCCAGAAAAGAACTACAGACACTTATTCAAATTAAAAATGTCTGATAGCACAAAATGTTTATTTATTCATTTTATCATCATACTTAAAAATTTTAGCAAGAGGTAAATGGAAAATGAAGGAAGATGCTTTTCCAAGATTTAATTTATGATGCTATTTAAAAAAATGGACAGGTTTCAAGTCATTATAAATCCATTTTGGTTTAATTGGAAATTGGCAGTATCAATAACACAGTGCATTAGACTTCAATTATTAAAGAAACAAAATGTAAATTATAAACAAATTCAAAAATTTTACTGCATAAAGAATAAACATTATATTTTATTATATATCACTTTGCTGTCACAAAATTAAAATCAATCATTTTCTTTGCTGTTTTGTAAATAACTGTTGCCTTGTGGTTAATAGCTTATACAATTGCAAATGTTTATATTTTTCTAATAATTTCATTTTTCCTATTGAAATGTTCAACTTTGAAAAAGTATTTTAATACCACTAATCGTGTTGTTTTTGCTAATAGCATATGCTCAATATATGTTTACTAAATAACATATTTTAATACAACAAAATATAAATATTTTATAAATTATATAACAACACATATATTATTTAGAAAAAGACCATAAATATTTTTATTATGGATTGACTAGTATTAGAAATAGTTCTTCATATGTAGTCCATAAATATGTGAGGCCTGACTGAAACTCTGGCACACAAGGTATCGTTACATAAATCAAAACTTTAATGGAGAAACTGAATAATATTCCACTTATTCAGAGTTTATGAAAAGGCCAAGTTTTATGAAACTTACAAGAGTATTCACTAACGTTTTAGGGCTTTTCTATAGAAAGGCAAAGGCAGACTGTCAAATGAAGTTCTACCTATTAATGTTTTCCTGTTGTAATTGTAAAGAATATATATATAGGCAAGGATAAATCATTGCTAAAATATCAAAATTACTTTAATCTAAGGCACTAGTATATGATTTTTGAAATTATTTCTATCATTTGAGAAGGATAAAAAACACTTTATTATCCATTGCATAATAATATTATCTCCTATCACCAAGAGGGAGGCACATTTCTTAACCCTCTTCAGGTAACATATATCATGTGAGAATACAGCTTAAACCTGTTGAAATTAAATACATAATGGAGACCAGCCTTGAGAATTCCCTAAGCAGCCATAGCATTAAACCACATGAGCAAAACTAAATCTTGCTTATTTTATGAACATAAGTGAACCTTAATATAGGTGTTTCTTGTAAATGCCTCTGATAATCATAAAAGTGACTGTTATCTTCCTAAAAATGGTGTGAGATAATCACTTTTACCCAATCCCCCACCACATGGAAACCCCAATTGTAATAAACAGTCATTGTGAAAGTTAAAAAAACTTCATTTTCACTTTATAAGCCATCCTGGAACATCATGCCCCTGAGCTTCATAGCAGCTTTAAGTTTGAAAACTCCAAGTTTGTGGATAATAGACTCTTTCTAAAAACCATTTATTGATTTGTTGGATGTAATTTTGCTATTTCTGGATTTTCACCAAACTGTTAGTGTTGAGTAGGGCACAAAGCAAGGAACACTCTGCAATATGGCTAACTGTGGCATAAACTACCACCTAGGCAGTGTGACCTGACAGAGCCCATAGTTTATCAGAGTTATCTGTAGTAAGGCACCATATGAAGCCTCTGGCAAGTCCTAAATGGTGCCTAGGCATTGTAGGCTCCATAATTTTGGTGCAAAGCTGTCCCCTTTTCAGCAGAAATCTGCACTCCATTTGAAACGCAGCTCCTAGAATGCTATTGAGCTTTGATAGAGACGAGGTGTTTGACCATGTTGCATTAAGTAACCATTTGACTAGAACTCCCCTTTCAGAGCTGAGAACTGTAACCCACCAAATCATAAGATTGAGCTGCCCAGCAGTAATTCATTATGTAATAGGAATGTTGTATCCAGGAATAGCACCAAAAAAGCCCAGAGATTGCATATAAACAGCAGAAACAAATGTCTCAGACTCCCATTTCACCCATCAGAAGTCCACTGACATTTCTCCCTCAGCGGACACTCATGGTATCATAGGAAGTTCTCCAAGACAGCTGATGGAGGAGGAGGAACAAACAGCAAACAGGTCCTGGTTCATGGTTGGATGAGAGGGTATGTTATTGTGAGCCAAAAATAGACAACCACTGCAGTATAATCCCATTGAAATATAGTTGTAATAGAAATTCTCACAGGGAAAGATTAAGTTGGTGTACCTGGGCGTCTCCTTTGAATGGAGAGAGATGTGGTTCGGTAATAGATTATATGTAAACTCATGGGTGAATGGCTTGACTGGCTATGTACCTTGGAAAAAAACAAGATTGAGGTTTAGAATAAAGAGGTCTTGGAAAAACAAACAAAAAACAGCAAACATATGGATAGATCTGTGGGATGGGGTATGAAATTTGAAAATCTTTATATTATACCATGATTGACAATAAAAGAGAGACTATAAACAGCCAGATGAAAAGTACAGCCATCAGGTACAGATCTGCTGCCGGCGTCCTCAGCCAGCACAGTGCTTGTGCAATGGGATCATGCGTGGAGAGGCCATGGCGGGAGGAAAGTGGAGGGTACTGCATGGTTCCTGACTCTTGGGCTTCCACTCACCAAGGGTGATTTATTACTGCCTCTGTGTACATCTGACCTGCTAATAACAGAAACTAACATTGAATCCCCACTATTTAAAAAACAAACAAACAAACCAGGCATTTGGTGACAATTATCTTGGATCATAGTTACTTAATTATATGATAGCCCTTTATTCTGGGAAGGGCATAGAGACTAAGATTGAAATATATTCCCAGTATGGTTTTGCCTTTCTTTCCTTAGTGTTCTGTCTCACATTACCATCCAAGTGCTCAGAATGTGTCTGATTTACTGACATGGGATGTCACATAATATTACTCAAGGTACTCACTTTATGCCGTGGTTAGCACATAACCATGAAATTTACTGATTCTATAGCATACTGTATCAGCCAATGCTGATGGCCTGAAAGAATGCTGGAATAATCTCTTTTTAAAAATATATTTTTATTTATTTCAGAGAGAAAGGGAGAGGGAGAGAGAGATAGAAACATCAATGATGAGAGAGAATTGTTGATTGGCTGCCTCCTGCAACCCCCTACTGGGGATTGAGCCCGCCATCTGGCCATGTGCCCTTGACCAGAATTGAACCTGGGACTCTTCAGTCCACAGGCTGATGCTCTATCCACTGAGCCAAACCAGCTAGGACTGGAATAATCTCTTAAAATGGCAGATGTAATGCCGATATGGACATAATGCTAGTTTGGGTTGCTGTTCTTCAGGATTTTGCGTACTCTTTCAATCACTCTCCATTATATGGTGCTATGTCCCCCATAGGTAGATCATGTGGGTGTGGAAGCCAACAGGTAGAAGCAGGAGTGGCCTGTTTGCCATCACTCCTAATTAATGCCTTGGAGACTTCTCTTTCCCAGTTTTATAACTTTTGACTCTGTGGGTGCAGATATCCTGGTTCACAGTGGGGTGATTCTCATACTAATGGACAAAGTTAGAGTCCTGCTAGATTTGAGCATTTGGATACCACCCAGCCCTTTTAACCTTCTCATAATAATAGACTAGTAAATAAAGTTTTAATACTGGCAGAGTAATTGAATAGATTATCAAGAGGAGATAGAATTGCTAGATCATAATGGGGGAAAGGAAAATATATGATTGTCATTAATATGTTTCACTTTGGCATCAAGTGGTACTCCCACACCCAGTTTTAACTAAATGAGCAATTGTATAAACCTGGGCCTACAATGACATGGTGCCTAAAGCTTCAGACTCCTTAGAGATGAAATTCTGATTTATCCCACTGAGCAAATCATTTAGACCAGCACACATAATAGCCAGAAATGAGATCTCTAGTATGGGTATAGAGGAAGAAGGTATTGAGTATAAATTTTGTATTGATTCTAGGAACAACTGCAGCAACAGAGGCTAGGGTGCCATTCAAATAATACACCTCTCTTATTTCTCCCCCCAGAAATTGTAACCAACTTGAAGAAACTGTTGCAGGGTTGAGTAAACTTTATGTGAAAAGCAAGAGGGTCTGAAAGAGTGTTGAAAACTGTATGGGACACTGTAGGCGCTCCATCCACATCCCCTCAGATTATTTTTATCATGTTTGCATATCCACCCTGTACTACATTCTACTTGTTTTGCTATTAACAATTTATGGCTATGACATTGAGTTGCTCATGGTTCCTGGAACCACCTGGATCACATGAAGTGACTTAAAGATTTAGATACTCCCCAATCCAGTCCTGGGGTGGTATGTAGCCAATGACTGCCTGGCATGAAAGTGCAAAAAGCCAGCTCTTTTGACTTGAGGCACTACAAACTCTGAGGGATATTTTACCTTTGAGAGCTTCCTGGAGCAGCTGGCATCAGAAGCGTCTGGGACATGCTTGGTTTCGTTCTCCTTCCTCTACTGCCATCCAACACTCTGATTGGCTTCTCCTGGAGCAGTTTCTAAATATATCTCTTGACTCTAGACTTTGGTACAGGCTATTCTCCTTGAAAAGCCAAACACATATTCCAATGTTTTATTTCACTGATATTTAATATATTAGAATAAAAATTCAGTGTATAGAAATAAATAAATCCCATAATACAATACTATGATTTTTTCACAAAATGTAATAAAAAAAGTATTTCCTATAGGAATTATCCATCCTGACCATGTTCTAATTATAATTAACACTACTTCTTCTATGCATTAAAAATATAGATCTGTTATAATATATAGCAAGAAAGTGAAGAAAATACTTACTTTACATACCAGTGAATTAATGAAAACTTGATTATTTTTACTAGCTTTTCCCACATCCAACCCAAAAGACCTTATACCCAAGAAATATTACGGAAAATAATACAATAGCAAAACCATTGATCTACATAATATTAACTAGTAATATATTTTCTCTCCTCCAATATTTGCCAAGTGGTACTGATTGAAAAACTGATAAGACTTTCTCACACAAAAATATGACAAGGGTTCTAAGGAGAAGAAGAAAAACAAGGCATTATTAAAAAATGAATATAGTTAATAACTTTTACAATGTCTTAAAATTTTAAATTTTACTACTGCAAAGATTGAGTTTTGATTTACCTGCATTGACAGCTATTAAAATTGAAATTTCATAATATTGTAGTGATAATTTCTCAGAATGATAAGTCAGCAGAAGAATTTATTGACTGAAAAAAATTTTTGCAATTTTTTCCCAAAACTATTTGATGTAGTTTCTTTATTCTGAAATTCCTAATTTGTAATACCAATTTATATACACCCTTAAACTTGGCTTATATCTTTCTTCTTATTAAAAATAAAACAAAACAAAAAACCTTCCTGTATTCTATGTATTTTCTTTCCCATATTCATGTCCCCAAAATCATCCTCTATCTGAAAGTTTTCTTAATGAGAACAAATATTTGTTCATGGCATATATAGAGTCTTGGAGGAGGAATGAGAAAACTGTCTTTATATGTAATATGTGAATCAGTTCCCAGAGACAGGAAGTGATTGATGTCACAATCAGATTGCACCTGGACTGAATCACATTTTATATATTGTCCACCTGAATAATACAAGAGAGATAGTATAATATATTTAAAAATACCATGCTGCCTGAAGTAACCACTGAAGTTGTTTTTTGAAAATTTCTTTTCATTTTAAAATAAAATAGCAAACTGCCTATAATGTTAAGAATAGGGCTAAGATTTAATATATATTTGTTCAATGAACAAATGAATAGATCAATCACATTTCTGTAAACAAAACAAATTTCTTATTCTTTGCCAAATGGGGTAAAAAATTATTTCTGGGCAGTAAGCTCTCAGATTTTTAAATTAGTCTTTTATGATGAAGGGGGAACACTGATAATTGAGGCCAGATGAGGGCCAACTAATAAAATCAGTTCATGGTAATGATTAAACAGGTGAAAATTGAATCATTGTAAGGTGACTGCTGCGGGAAAATGTACTTTAACTAGTGTGAAATACATCCATATATATAAAAATATGGTGATTGGGTCAATTACAAGAGTGTATCCTAGAATCTGATTCATTTAAAATGTGAGAATTATGTTGGATTCATAATGATTTTTACAGTGTGTCTGCTAAATACTGTTGGCATCTGTGGAAAAAATATGCATGAAACCAATGCCAAGTTTCTTAGAAAAATTCTTATACCATGTTAATCTTGTTGTTTAATTAAGAAGAAAAAAAAAAGTATGAAAGAACTGTTCTCTGTACCATATATCAAAGACAAAACATACCATAACTTACATATGATTGTGAGAATATTTCATTTTATTTTTTGCTTGTTGATTGTGTATTTTATCAATGTGGAGGAAGGGCTGGCTCCCTGTGAGAACCTGAGTGGTTTAAGGATTATTTTCAGTAAACCTCAAGATGTAACAGGAGTGATAATGGAAAAATAATATTCTGTTGGAAATCTGTAGAGGTTCTGATACAGGACATATAATTGGAAAGACCTAGCAACCCAGTATACCAATCTCCAAATCAAGATTATTATAATCATAAAAAACATAGATACTTCAAATCCATCATGGGAGTCTAATCAATAACAGCAGGAGATAAGAATACAAAATTTTTTCCTTAATTATTAAAGTTCCACTAGTAATAAATACTTCTGAGGGAGAAAGAAAGCCCCATAACATTTATTATTTAACTACTTTGATTTGTAGATTTTACTTTTTAAGAACAAAGGGGATTCTGCTGACTTGAAGTATTTTCTTGAATTTCTCCTATTGAAAGTTCTTTAACTTTCAGATGTAAACTTTTAGAGGCATTCTGAAACTAATTATGAAAAGATGCAGTTCAAGGATTTATGAAATAGAGATGTTCTCTGAAAATATATATTTAAATATTGTAAGTAAATATGGTGCATAATTTTATTCTAAATACTAAAATCTTATTTCAGCCAAAAGGACATTAAAATTAAATTTTAATTTCTATTTACTCAAATTAATATTTTATTTTATCTTTATTGATTTTTAGAGTGAGGGAGGGTGAAAGAGAGGAGAGAGAAACATCTATTTGTTATTCTACGTATTTATGCATTCATTTGTTGATTCTTGTATGTGCCCTGACTAGGGAATCAAACTCACAACCTTACCTTATGGGGATGGTGCTCTTACCAACTGAGCTACTCAGCCAGGGATCAAATTAATATTTTAAAGTTTTCTTGAAAATATTTTTTCATAAGCTATACAAAAGATTTCTTTTACCAATTATACATGGGTTAGCAAAGAGGTTTACAGTTGCATTGTGACATTATTTTTAGTTAATAAAGCTATTATAATACTCATAACCTGCATGTATTTTTCCCTATGAACAACTGTAAGCCTACTTTTGCCCACCCCTGTATAATTTCATAAATATATAATTAACATAATTTACATATACCCATGAATTATTTAGTTCATGATCTGAAAATACAGTGGATTTTTAAACATGTGAACCATTAGCTCATATGAAATAAGTAAAAATATATGTATGTATAAACAAAATCAGAATTTCTATAAAATGATGAAACTATTAACAAGAATGGGCATTTGCTATTTTGAGAATGGGAGCCCAGAATCTAATGTTCTTAACTTAAAACACGTCTTTATACCCAGTGAATTTCTCTCTATATAAGCTCTGATCTTTTCTCTACATTGTGCCTCCCCCCTGCTAGAGTAGTGTCAAGTGGTTAGAAATGAAATAACAACACCAATTCACAACTCTGGAACTCAGCTGGGATCAGCTGCTAAAGATATTTCTGATCAGAAATAAAAAATTAACCTGTATCTGTGGGGCCTTTTAAGCTTTAACAGCAGGAAATCTTTTCGATTCTGAAATGTGAGATATCCACCAAAATGATTATCCTGCAATACTCTGACTCAAATTGTGACTTTAGCAATAAATAAATAAATAATTGCATCATTATGATTTTATCTTTTTACTAGAGGCCTGGTGCACAAATTCGCGTATGGGTGTGGTCTGGCCAGCTCGCCCTGATGGGGGCCGATTGGGCCAGGCCAGTGGAGGGGAGGGGGTGCGGGAGGTTGGCCAGCTGGCCCCCCCCAGATTGGGCTGGTTGGCCAGCCACAGTGTGCATCATAGCGACTGGTCGTTCCAGTCATTCCAGTCGTTCTGGAGTTCCGTTCTCATGGCTTTTATATATGTGGCTTTTATATATATAGAGAGATAATACAGTCAGCCTATATATTTATTTCCATGTATGCTATTGAGTTCAAGAAATAAAAAAATGAAAAACATGGTGGTGTCTCTTACTTAGCAGTATTCATACTCATTAGATATTTAGTTGTGCATATTATCTAACGTAGATTATTGTTTTTTTCTCATTATCAAATCTATGACTTTTTCTTATTTTCTGCAACATTTATATTTTTATGGTTTTGTTTTTGAAAAGCAAAGAGGAGGATGCATTTATGTAAATCTTTAAATTTCCATAACTATGCATTGTTTCTTGGCTAGAAAGTAGTCTGGTGATTCTAAGAAATTATTTGGCAACACAAAACCAATTGAATTAGAGCAGTGGTCGGCAAACTCATTAGTCAACAGAGCCAAATATCAACAGTACAATGATTGAAATTTCTTTTGAGAGCCAAATTTTTTAAACTTAAACTTCTTCTAATGCCACTTCTTCAAAATAGACTCGCCCAGGCCAAAATATTTTGTGGAAGAGCCACACTCAAGGGGCCAAAAAGCTGCATGTGGCTCTCGAGCCACAGTTTGCTGACCACAGGATTAGAGTATTAGAGCAAATATTGTTATAATTGTACCCAAACTTTCTTTCATCTATCTGAATTATCACAGGGAATCCTTTCTAAAGAAGTTAGCGGACACCAGACTTCAGACTTACTTTTATTACCTGTCCTTGAGTAATGTTTGCAACTAGGAAAAAAATATATAATTCTCACTCTTTTTTTTTTTTCTTTTATCTTCATTTTCACTTCCACAACAAATGGAACAAGAAAAAAAAAATTTAGGGTTTGGCCCTTTTCATTATCTTCCTCTAAACTGAACCAGATTGGACCCAACAAACAGTATTTATACTCAGAATCCAGACTTTTCCTACCATACTTGGAGTGATAAATAAGTTGACCCAAGTTGTGCTTATCAAATTCTCTCTCCTGGAAAGAGCAGCCTGTTGGAAGCAGGAGATCTATCATCTGAGCTGTGGTGAGCTGACAATCTTCTACTTTATGGACAGAGAAGCTGAATAAGCTGAACTTCACAGAGGAAAAAATGAAGCAGATGTCATATATATAAAAAAAAAAAAGCAGTGAGAAGCAGCAACAACAACAAAACAAGCAAAAAGAAAAGTAGAGAATATTGCCTGGTTCTTTCTCTGCATTCCATTCCAAAGTTCTTGCTTATTCTCCAGGCTTGACTGTCTCCCTGACCTCAGCTTCAAGAGCTATACTCTAGCATGATAAACGTTTCTCTTATTTGCAGCTTGAGTTGTCTTCTATAAACACCCCTGACTCAAACCTTTACCACTGCCGTGTCTATTCCTGGAAATGAGGACAAAGAGAAGACCTGGATTGATTCTTGACTCCAAAAATTATTAGATTGACCATAAAAGAATGATCAACTTCCTGAGGGTCAGTTTTCTCTATGTAACAGGAGCCCCATAATACAGGTAGCACAGGATTGCTGTGGGAATCAGTTCTATAGTTTAGATAAGCACCTTATATAGCAGCACCTAACATGGTTAACAAATGACCCTCTCCCTGCCTCGCCATTTTACCTCACTCATTAAACTCATAGCCCAGAGTAAAACAGAAATTGTCTCCATGTTGTCTACTGTTCTTTTACTGAGTTTTGGTTCTAGGACTTAATTAAGAACAACTGATCCCATGTTATTTTTTCTCTTTTTCTTTTTAAAAAAAATATTTATTGTTGAGAGTATTACAGATGTCCCCTCATTTCCTCCATTACCCTCCTCTACCCGGTTCCCACCCCACCCCAGGCCTTCACCACCCTACTGTCTGTGTCAATAGGTAAGATCTTTAGTTAATATCTTCCCATCCCCTTTCCCCCTTCCTTCTGAGATTAGTCAGTCTGTTTCATGTTTCCATGCCTCTGATTCTATTTTATTCACCAGTTTACTTTATTCATTAGATTCCTTGTTTATTTATTTTGATTTTTAGACTCAATTGTTGATAGATATGTGTTTATTGCCATTTTATTATTCATATTTTTTATATGTTTCCCTCTTCTTCTTAAAAAATACCCTTCAACATTTTATGTAATACTGGTTTGGTGGTAATGAACTCCTTTAACTTTTTCTTGTCTATGAAGCTCTTTATCTGACCTTTAATTCTAAATATAGCTTTTCTTGGTAGAGTGATATTCATCACTTTGAATATTTCTTGCCACTCCCTTTCTGGCCTACAAAGTTTCTCTTGAGAAATCAGCTGACTGTCATATGGGCACTCCCTTGTAGGTAACTAACTGCTTTTCTATTGCTGCTTTTAAGATTCTCTCTTTGTCCTTGGCACTTGACATTTTAATTATGATGTGTCTTGATGTAGGACTCTTTGGGATCCTCTTGTTTGGGACTCTTTGTGCTAACTGGACTTGTACCGTATTTTCTGGTGTATAAGATGACTGGGCGTATAAGATTTTCCTGGGTTAAAAAGTCATCTTATACACCGGAAAATACGGTAGTCCAATATATCTAATCCATTATATCTAATCCCATCAACATAGTCCAATATACCGTATTTTCCGGCGTATAAAATGACTTTTTAACCCAGGAAAATCTTATACGCCCAGTCGTCTTATACGCCGGAAAGTACGGTAAGTCTTTTTCTTTCACCAGGTAGGAGAAGTTTTTTGTTATTATTTCTTCAAATACGTTTTCAATATCTTGCTCTCTCTCTTCTTCTGGCACCCCCATAATTCGAATGTTGGTATGCTTGAAGTTGTCCCACAGGCTCCTTACACTATCTTAATACTTTTTAATTCTTTTTTCTTTTTGTTCTTTTGATAGGGTGTTTTATGCTTCCTCATATTCTAAATCATTGATGTGATTCTTGAAATCCTCTACTCTGCTATTGAATCCCTGTAAATTATCCTTTTTTTTTTTTTTTCAGTTAGTGTATGCTTAATTTCTGACTGGTCCTTTTAATATCTTTGAAATTCTAACTAAGATCCTTGAAAGTCTCACTAAATCCCTTGAAGCTCTCATTAAGATCCTTGAGCAACCTTATAATCATTGTTTAACCAGTAGTTTGATTGCTTTCATTTCATTTATTTCTTTTTCTGGAGATTTCTTCTGTTCTTTCATTTGTGACATGTTTCTTTGTCTCCACATTTTGGTTGCTTCCTAGTGTTTCTTTCTATGCCTTATGTAGAGCTGCTATGTCGCCTGAATTGGTAGAGTGGCCTTGTGCAGTAGATGTTCTGTAGGGCCCAGTGGCTCAGCCACCCCAGTCACCTGACCTGAGCACTCTAGGTGCTTCCCTATGTGGGCTGTATGCACAGTCTTGTTATAGTTGAGCCTTGATTGCTGTTGGCATCACTTGGAGGAGTTGACCTCTAGGCCAAATTGGCTTGTGAGGACCAGCTTTGACTACAGTGGAAGAGCTGCTGTGCAGGAGACAACCCTATAAAGCAGGACGTGCTTCAGTGGGGCTTTGGTGCCCACTGAGTCTGTCCCTTGGGTGTGTCACTTATGGATGTGTAGAGTTGTAATCTGGTATGGTTTAAAGCTGTCCACCAAGTAGACTGGCTCTGGTATAAGGTGGGTGATACCTCATTTTCATTTTCATGTGCATGTCTCTCATGATCAGTGACTTTGAGCCTTCTTTCATGTGTCTCTTGGCCATCTGTAGGTGCACTTTGGAGAAGTGTCTGTTTAGATCCTTAGCCGATTTTTAAATTGTATTGTCTTTCTTTTGTTAAGTTGTATGAGTTCCTTGTATATATTGGATATTAAACCTTTATCAGGTGTATCATTACCAAATATGTTGTCCTATATAGTGGGCTCCCTTTTCATTTTGTTGATGATTTCTTTTTCTGTGCAGATGTTTTATTTTGATGTAGTCCCATTTGTTTATTTTCTCTTTAATTTTCTTTGCCCTAGAACAGTGGTTGGCAAACTCATTAGTCAACAGAGCCAAATATCAACATTACAACGATTGAAATTTCTTTTGAGAGCCAAATTTTTTAAACTTAAACTTCTTCTAACGCCACTTCTTCAAAATAGACTCACCCAGGACTTGGTATTTTCTGGAAGAGCCACATTTAAGGGACCAAAGAGCCACATGTGGCTCGTGAGCCGCAGTTTGCTGACCATGGCCCTAGAAGATGTATTGGGAAACATATTTCTAGGAGGGATGTCTGAGATTTTGCTGCCTATGGTTTCTTCTAGTATTTTTATGGTTTCATGATTTACATTTAAACCTTTTATTCATTTTGAGTTAATTCTTGTGTATGGTATGAGTGGGTGGTCTAGTTTCATTTATTTGCATGTATCTTTCTAGTTTTCCCAACACTATTTATTGAAGAGACTGTCTTGACTCTATTGTATGCTCTTGCCTCCTTTGTCAAATATTAATTGAGTGTAATGGCTTGGGTCAGTTTCTGGGTTCTTTGTTCAGTTCCAATGATCTATGTGCCTATTTTTGTGCCAGTTCCAAGTTGTTTTGATTACCGTGGCTTTGTGGTATACCTTGATTTCTGGTATTGTGATCCCTCCAAGTTTGTTCTTCTTTCTCAAGATTGCTGCAGTTATTCGGGCATTTTTGGGTTCCATATAAAATATTGGAGTACTTATTCTAGATTTATGAAATATGCTATTGGCATATTAATAGGGATTTCACTGAATCTATAGATTGTTTTGGGATATATGGCCATTTTAATTATGTTAATTTTACCAGTCCATGAACACGGTATATTCTTTCTAAATAATCATTAATGTTAGTCTTGACCCTCATCAGAAAAAAAATGCAAATGAAAACCATATTGGGATATTATGCTACACCTATCAATTTAGCAAAAATCGCTAAATTTGGTAATGTATTCTGTTGGCAAGGCTGGGTAGAAAGCAGTATGTTCATGTATTTCTGGTGGCAATATAAGTAGGCTCCTCCCTGAAGAGAAATATTTGTCATTATCTATCAATATAACAAATTTATGTACCCTCTGACCAGCAGTTACACTTATGGGAATTCATCTTTCAGATTCTCCGAGCACGCGTGCAAAAGATAAATGCTCAAGTCAGTCATTGTGGCACTGTTTGTAATAGCAAAGAAATGGAAACAACCCAAATGTCTATCAGCAGAAGATTACTTAAATACATCACAGCACATCAATGTGAAATAATATGGGGCAGCCCTAAGGAAGAATGAGAAAGGATTCTATTCACCTATATGGAAAAATTATAAGATGAAAAAAGGAAGGTATAATATAGCATATGTAATATGTTAATTTTATACAAAAAGGTGAAGAGTAGGTATATATATTTGCATTTCCTGCGTTTGCATATGGATAACTATAGAAAACACTTATGTACATACAAAAAAAAAGCTCTTATCTAATGGTGGTTGAATGGGATCCAGGAAAATAAACAACAAAATGAGGAGTGAAATTTCTGCTTTATTCCACTTTATTAGAACTTATTAAATATATTACTTATCACACACACACACACACACACACACACACACACACACACACACACACGTCAGAGTAGAGAAAAAAATAATCAGAACACTTGTGGTAACCTTTGTTACTACAACTGAGCAAAGAGCTCGGTTCCATGAAAATTTCTGTCATGATGGAAATATTTGTAGCTTGATTGTGGTGGTGGTTTCACAGGTATATATATTTGATAAAATCCCCTTTGATTGGTATACTTTAAATTGGTGTAGCTTATTAAGTGCAAATTATACCTCAATAAGTTTGGTTAAAATAATTATGATCTGGACTTCCAGAAATAATAATCCTATGTAATAAAGAGATAATATGCAAATTGATCATCATGCCCTCACAAGATGGCTGCCTATGACCAGGCCGGCAGGGGGGTTAGTGAGGGACGACCAAATGACTGAACAAGCAGGCTGCGTGGGGCAACCAGGACGGCGGGGGTGGGGGGAGCAGTTAGGGGCGACCAGGCCAGCAGGGGGGGGGCAGTTAGGTGCAATCAGGCCAGCACACAGAGGCAGTGAGGGGCAATCAGGCTGGTGGGGGGGGGGGGGGCAGTTAGTGGTGACCAGGCAGGCAGACAGGTGAGTGATTAGGAGCCAGCAGTCCATGATTGTGAGAGGGATGTCTGACTGCCGATTTAGGACCAAACCGGCAGCTGGACATCCCCTGAGGGGTTCCAGATTGGAGAGGGTGCAGGCTGGGCTGAGAGGACCCCCTGTCTCAGGCACAGATTTCATGCACCAGGCCTCTATTAATTATATAGTAAACTAGAGGCCCAGTACACAAAATGTGTGCACTCGGGGGAGTCCCTCAGGCTTGCCTGCATCTTCTGGCAGTCTGGGAGCCCCCAGATTGATGCCCCACAGAGGGTGGCCCTGCCCACAATGCTGGGGCTCTGTGATTGATGGTAGCCAGCACAGAGGGAGGCCTTACCCACCCTGCCCAGGCTCTGTGAACCCTGCTGTGCAGAGAAAGGCCCTGCCCACCTTGCTGGGGCTCTGCAATCAATCACAGAGCAGAGGGAGGCCCCTACCACATGGCCTGGGCTCCGCCATTGATCCCTGCCCACAGGGAGGCCATGCTCACCCTTCTGGGGCTCTGGGGTCAATCGCCGAGCAAAGGGAGGCCCTTCCCACCAGTCCAGGTCTCTGCCATTCATCACCACCCTGCCAAGGCTCTGTGATGGAGGCCCTGCCCACCCAGCCTGGCCTCCACCATTGATCACCACCCACAGGGAGGCCCTGCCTGCTCTGCCCACCCTGCCAGGGCTCTGTGAACAATGCTGCACAGAGGGAGGCCCTGCCCACAGGCTGGGGCTCTGTGATGGACCCTCCCCGCTGTGGCAGCTTGTCTTAGCCCTCACAGCTGCAGCTTTGTCCAGAAGGACATCCAGAAGACATCCGATATATCCAGTTTAATTATCAAGTTAGCCTTTTATTAGTATAGACTAGTGGCCCGGTGCATGAAATTCATGCCCAGGTTGGGGGTGTCCCTCAGCCTGGCCTGCACCCTCTCCAATCTGGGACCCCTCGAAGGATGTCCGACTGCTGGTTTACAGGGATTGGGACTAAACCAGCAGTCAGACATCCCTCTCACAATCCGGAACTGCTGGCTCCTAACCACTCACCTGCCTGCCTGCCTGATTGCCCCTAACCACTCTGCCTGCCGGCCTGCTCGCCCCTAAATGCACCCCCTGCCAGCCTGATCACCCCAACTGCCCCCTGTGCCAGCGTGCTTGCCCCCAACTGCCCCCCTACTGGCCTGCTCGCCCCCACCTGCCCTCCCCACTGCCCTGCTCACCCCCAACTGCCCTCCCCCTGCCGGCCTGATCACCTCCAACGGCCCCCTCCACCGGCCTGATCACCCACAACTGCTGTCCCATCCTGGCCTGATCACGCACATCTGCCCTCCCCTCTTGTCCTCTAACCGCCTCTACCTTGGCCCCACAACCATGGCTTTGTCCAAAGAACGTCTGGAAGGTCTCCTGGAAGGTCTCCCAGTCTAATTAGCATACTACCCTTTTATTAGTATAGATAGAGGCCTGGTTGCACGGGTGGGGGCCGGCTGGTTTGCCCTGAAGGGTGTCCCTGATCAGGGTGGGGGTTCCCTGTGGGCGTGGGGTGGCCTGGGTGAGGGGCCTGTGGTGGTTTGCAGGATGTTCATGCCCCCATGCGGTGAGGGTCCTCACTGGGGGGGGGGGGGCATGGCCAGCTTGGGTGAGGGGCTGAGGGCTGTTTTCAAGCTGGCCACACCCCCTTCAGGGTGGGGTCCCCACTGGGGTGCCTGGTCAGCCTGGGTGAGGGGCTTATGGCTGTTTGTAGGCTGGCCAAGGCCCCTAGTGGGGACCCTCACCCCATGGGGGTGTGGCCAGCCTGGGTAAGAGGCTGAGGGCCATTTTCAGGCTGGCCTCGCCCCCTGGAGACCCAGGCTCCCAGCCCCTCCTTCAGTGGTGGCCAGGGCAGGTGGGAAGCTTGGCTTCCTCCATTGCTGTGGGCAACACAAGCCTCCTGCTCGCTCCAGCTCTGTGTCTGCCACCATCTTTGTTGAGTTAATTTGCATACTCACTCCTGATTGGCTGGTGGGCATAGCAGAGTACAGTCAATTTGCATGTTTCTCTTTTATTAGTATAGATTATAGAGAACAACCCATCATATAAACATGAACTTCAGTAGCTATTTTCACAAAATGAAAGGTATTTTTCTGTGTGTGATATTAAGTCATATATGAAGACATTTCTAAACAGTATTAAGGCAGTCTGAGATGTTGTATGCTTTATCAGTTCTCAGAAAAGGGTGTTCAACTAAGTATCCTATCCTTCTTAACATGATTCATTTTCTTCAGATAACTTATCACCATTTGACATACTATATATTATCTGTCCTCTTTCTTTAGAATATAAGTTTCTTAAGGACTGTGACTTTGTTCAATTCACTGCTCTAATCTTAGCATCTGATGTGCCCAGCATGTAGTAGGCACTATATAAATACTTATTTAATTACTTCTTAATAAATGGATTAAAAATATGTTGTAAACAAAGCTCTTACAAAGTTGCCATGTTAGAGAGTCAAATTCTCTCTCATTAGATCTAAATAGCCAGGATTTAGTCCAGCATTGGAATCATCTTGTCTTTGATTGATTGCCAGAGGAAGTGGTTGACTAGTGTTTATTTACAAGGGAAAAAAAAAGAAGTACAAAAACTTTACTGGAATTACATCTTTAGCAATATAAGGTGTTCTCCCTATGATACATGAAAGCTGAGGCTGGCAGAGAGAGCAGACTAACCTTTTTTTCGTTTTTTTTTACAGCTCACTTCTGGGCATAAACTTATTAAAAAGCAGGTTTGCAGGACACCATCAACTATTTAACTTACTAGAGCTCTCTCATGTGTAGTCTCTTGATGTTTTTTTGTTTTTCATTTTTATTGTTCTTTCATTTACTTTATTTTATTGTGTGTGTGTGTGTATGTGTGTGTGTGTTTGTGTGTTTGCTGGTTTTGTGCCTGTTCCAAAATTTAAATTTGTGCATGTTAAATATGTATTATAAAATATCTTTACTAAAGATTTCATGATCATCATGTACTTTGTTTTATTCATTCCATTGTGTGTTTGTTCAAAATAATTTTATCAAGACCTACTTAAAGCCAGGTACTGGTGTAGGCACAGAATAATCAGGGAATAGAGGATATTGGTCCTGTCATTGAGAGCTCACATACTTATGAGGGAGACTGACATTATTCTTATAAATACACTAGAGTCCCAGTGCATGATACCTAAGCCTGCAGTCAGACATCCCTCTTGCAACCTGGGATCTCTTGCTCCTTACCGCCTGCCTGCTCGCTTCTTACCACTCAGCTTCCTGCTCCTTAGCAGCAGGCTCCTTACTGCTTGGCTTGCTGCTCCTTAGCACTGCCACAGAGGTGGGAGAGGCTCCCACCACCACCGCTGCACTCGCCAGCCATGATCCTGGCTTCTGGCTCAGTGGCGCTCCCCCTGTGGGAGTGCACTGACCACCAGGGGCAGCTCCTGCATTGAGTGTCTGTCACCTGGTGGTCAATGCACATCATAGTGACCAGTCATTCTGCCATAATGGTCGCTTAGGCTTTTATTATGTAGGTATAATCAAGAAATGCTAAATGCTAAGGTGATACACAAAGTATATTAGAGGTTGAAATTTTTCTCATTGTTTTGACAAAATATGTAACACTTTACCTGAATGATGGTGAGATACTACTTTCAGTAATATGGACATGGGAAAGCTTTCTGTGGAGGATACCTTTCTGAAGACATGAAAATAAAGGCATAGTCATTGTGGAGATTATTTTGAAAATGTTTACAGTGAATAAAAATTAAAGCATAATAGCCCTTAGTTTGGAATGAAGTTCATAGTTTTTAGAAGGATATTGTGGCTGGTGTGGAGGGAATGAAGACAGAAACTGTTAGGGGAGATTCTAGAGGTAGGTAAGGTCAGTTGGTTTTGGATTTGCCATGGTAAGGCACTTTATTTATTTATTTATTTTATTTTTGGCACTTTAATTTTATTTTAAATATTGTGAGATACTGTCTTAGGTGAGAAGTAGAGGGATATAATCTGATTTTCTTTTAAAGATCACTCTAGTTATTATGTGGAAAATAGACTTTAAAAGGGAAGAGTGAAAGTCTCAGAGCCTTGTTCAATTTTTCAAGTACTCAGGAGAAAAATGAGTGGCTTGCTCTGTATGAGTTAGGGTTTCAGGGACAATGAAAAGTGTTTGAGCTCAGTTATATCTTGAATCTATAGCAGATATTCTACTGAGTAGTATGTGGGATGTAAGGGGACAATAGGAATGATAAATGCCTCTTATTTTTCCCATAGCTTAAATATGGGTTACATAGCTGTTGAGTCTTCTTTGATTATAAGTTTAATATGCCTATTGGGCACCAAGGTGTTGAATAGAAATTTGGAAAGAAAAAATAAGTTGGATATTAGGAGAAAGTCAGTGCCAGAGATACTAATGTGAAATTCATCAGTTAATAATATTAATAATCCTATTAATGTAGGACTTATAGATGCCATTGTAGAGGATGAGACTGTAAGAGATCACCTAGGAAATAAGAGAAGCTAGACAAAACA
The DNA here is from genome assembly GCF_951640355.1 of Cnephaeus nilssonii. Classification (NCBI taxonomy): domain Eukaryota; kingdom Metazoa; phylum Chordata; class Mammalia; order Chiroptera; family Vespertilionidae; genus Cnephaeus; species Cnephaeus nilssonii. The sequence goes on along the minus strand of NC_137074.1, from coordinate 94,663,089 downwards.
AGTGGTAAGAGGCTTGAGTCATTGTTATTCCATCATTTAGTGGTTTGGGAAGAGAAAGAAGAGTCCACAAAGACTTTACAGAAAAAGAAGAGTATTAAGACAGAAAAGGTATTGAATCACCTAGATATCTGTACCCTCAGGTTCATTGTAGCCATATTCAAATAGCCAGGACATTGAAACAGTGTGAGTGTCCATCAATGAATGAATAGATTTAAAAAAAAGTGGTATAGAAACATGATAAAATATTATTCAGCCATAAAAAAAAAGAAAATACTGCTATTTGCTACAACATGGATGGACTTTGAAGGCATGATGGTAGGTGAAATAAGTCAGAGAAAGAAAAAAAAATACTGTATAATCTCATTTACATGTAGAATCTAAAAGAGCCAAAACATAGAAACAGAGAGTAGATTGTGGTAGTCAGGAGCTGAAGGACGGGAAAAAGGGAGATGTTGGTCAAAGGGTATAAACTTCCACTTATAAGACAAATAAGGAGGTCTAATGCATAGCATGGTGACTATAGTTAACTAGAGACCTGGTGTATGAAATTCGTGCATGGGGGTGTGTGTCCCTCAGCCCAGCCTGCACCCTCTCCAATCTAGGACACCTCAAGGGATGTCCAACTGCCCGTTTAGGCCCTACTGGGATCGGGCCTAAACGGGCAGTCTGACATCCCTCTCACAATCCAGGACTGCTGGCTCCCAACTGCTCGCCTGCCTGCCTTCCCGATTTCCCCTAACCACTTCTGCCTGCCAGCCTGATCACACCCTAACCACTTCCCTGCCAGCCTGATTGCCCCTAACTGTCCTCCCTTGCAGGCCTGGCCCTCCCCTGCTGGCCATCTTGTGGCGGCCATCTTGTGTCCACTTGGGGGCAGCCATCTTTGGCCAAATGGGGGCAGCCATCTTGCATGTTGGAGTGATGGTCAATTTGTATATTACTCTTTTATTAAATAGGATTAGATAGGATAGAGGCTTGATGCACGGGTGGGGACCGGCTGGTTTGCCCTGAAGGGTGTCCCGGATCAGGGTGGGGGTTCCCTTGGGGCATAGGGTTGCCTGGGCGAGGGGCCTGTGGTGGTTTGCAGACCGGCCACGCCCCCCAGTGACCCAAGGGGAGGCCCTGGTATCTGGGATTTTTTTATCTTCTATAATTGTAACTTTGTAGCCTTGAGCGGAGGCCAGGGCAGGCCACGAAGTTTGGCTTCCTCCATCGCTGGGGAAACCCAAGCCTCCTGCTTGCTCTGTGGCGACAGCCATTTTTGTTGGGATTTATTTATCCTCTATAATTGAAACTTTGTAGCCTTGAGCGGAGGCCAGGGCAGGCCAGGGCAGGCGGAAAGCTTGGCTTCCTCCATTGCCGGGGAAACCCAAGCCTCCTGCTTGCTCCATGGATGCAGCTATCTTGGTTGGGTCAATTTGCATACTCACTCCTGATTGGCTGGTGGGCGTGGCTTGTGGGCATAGCGGAGGTATGGTCAATTTGCATGTTACTCTTTTATTAGATAGGATAATACTACCTTATATACTTGAAAAGCAGATCTTAAATATTCACACCACAAAAGAGCAAAAGGTATGTAGTAATCATCCCACAATATATGTGCATCAAATCATCACCTTAAAATTACACAATGTTATATATCAATTATATTTCAATAAAGCTGAAAGAATGAGATAGAGGAAAATAAGACAAAATGAAAAAAAAAAAAAACCCACCAGTGAATGAATATATTTCCCTAAAAGCTAAAAAAATGTTTATATGTTGAGTTTGAAAAATGAAAATTGAATTAAACCAGATATTGTTGTCTGTCATTTAAAAAATAAATAAATTACAGTTGACATACATTACTACATTAGTTTCAGGCATACAACCCCATTATTAGATATTTATTATTTATATAACTGACAAAGTAATCACCTTGATAAATCTAGTATCCATCTGACACCACAAATAGTTATTAAAATATTATTGCCTGTATTCTGTGTGCTGTACATTACATCCTGGTGACTATTCTGTAACTACCAATTTGTATTACTAAATCCTTTCACCTTTTGCAGCCATCCCTCCAACCCCTCTCCCATCTGGCAACCATAAAATATTCTCTGTATCTGCAACATGGTGCAAAAATAGGTTTACAGTTGTGAAATCGCAAAACATAGAGTTTATTCTTGTATTTTATTTATTTATTATTTTCCATTTCTGTTCTGCTTGTTTGTTTTTGTTTTTTAAATTTGACATATAAGTAAAATCATCTTGCATTTGTCTTTCTCTGTCTGACTTATTTCATTTGGCATAATACCCTCTAGGTCCATCCCTGTTGTTGCAGATGGCAAGATTTCATTTTTTTATGGTTATCATATTCCATTGTATATATACATCACGTCAATACCCATTTATCTATGATGGATGCTTAAGTTGATTCCATATCTTGTCTATCTAGCATCCTACCTAATAAAATAGTAATATGCAAATTGACCGCACCTTTGCTACGCCCAAGCCACGCCCACCAGCCAAAGCCACACCCGCCAGCCAATCAGGTCGAGTACGCAAATTACCCAACGAAGATGGCGGTTAATTTGCATACGCTGAGAGGGAGAGTGAAGACTGAAGACAACTTAGAAGGAAGAGGGAGGAAAAGCAGAAAGCAAGGTGGCTGCCGAGGGAAAGCCCGGGCGGGGCAGAGCGGGGTGGAACGGGGCGGAGCGGGGCAGGCGGCAGCGGCGCGCGGGTGCAGGCTCGGTGGTCGCAAAGGCGGCGGCAGCGGCAGCGCACATGGCCACAACAGCCGCTTGCAGGATTTTCCTGCAAATGGGCTACTAGTATATAATAAAACCCTAATGTGCAAATTGACCGAATGGCAGAATGACTGGTCACTATGACACGCACTGACCACCAGGGGCAGACACTCAGTGCAGAAGCTGCCCCCTGGTGATAAGTGCACTCCCACAGGGGGAGCACCACTCAGCCAGAAGCCTCTTCTGCGTCTGTGGCAGCACTAAGGACCCCACAGAGAGTGGGCCTAAGCCAGCAGGCGGACATCCCCTGAGAAGTCCCAGACTGTGATAGGGTGCTGGCCAGGCTGAGGGACCCCCTCCCCCCAGTGCATGAATGTCATGCACCGGGCCTCTAGTGTGTGTATATATATATATATATATATATATATATATATATATATATATATAAAAGGCTAATATGCTAAGTGTCCCTCCAACCATCTGACTGGTCACTATGATGCACACTGACCACCAGGGGGCAGACGCTCAATGCAGGAGCTGCCATGATGTGCACTGGCCATTTACAAAAAAATGGCACCATGGACCTGGCCCCAGCAAAGCAACACTCGACTTCCCCCAAGTGGGACACAGGCCCCGCCACCACCCCAAAGTGACAGCCCACCAAATCACAGCCAATGCTGCCAAGACCCCATGGCGCAAAATGCAGCCCACAGCCCAGCCCTGCCCAGAAACAGTCACTGTGGACACTGGGTAATAATGTCATGTAGCAACACCTGGCTTCCTCTCCCTAGCGACTAGCCTCCTTGGAGTTTCTTTAGCCCAGGAACACTTTAGACAGGTGCAAACATTTTACACTTTAACCAAATGTCTGTGAAGCATTTTCCCATGTCTCATCTCATTTGATCCTCACAAAAGTCCTAGAGTAGATAGATAGGAGACTTGGTAGAATATTTTTTTCTTTTCATTAGCTGGAAAATGGATATTTAGAAAGTTTAGACGCTTGATCCAACTGAAAAGTAAGAAATGGTGGACCTTGAAAATGACTTCAGGTTTTCTCACTACGCAGAATATAGTCAAACACTGCTGCAGTTAAATATTTTATCCTTTGTTCTCACTGCCTGACCTACAATAATAATGTGCTTCCTGTTGATATTTACTGTTGTTTTGCTGACAATTACCTGAAAGAGAAGTTGGGGTGCTTCACTGGGCTGAAAAAAGTTTAGCTAAATCAGAAAGCATGGGAGGGGGGTCCCTCAGCCCGGCCTGCACCCTCTCCAATCTAGGATCCCTCTCACAATCTGGAACCACTGGCTCCTAACCGCTCACCTGCCTGCCTGCCTGATGCTGATGGACACTTAGGCTGTTTCCAAATCTTAGCTATGGTAAACTGTGAATAAAAAAATATATATATATATATATATATATATATATATATATATATACACATATTTCTTCTAATTAATTTCCTTTCAATGTGCATGAATCCGTGCACCAGGCCACTAGTTGTAAATAATGATGAAGTAAACATACACTATGTATATGTTTGTTTTTTAATTTAGGGTTGTTTTTATTATTGTTGTTGTTGTTGTTGTCATTTTTATAAATACCTAGAAGTGGAATTGTTGGGTCCTTCTATGTCTCTTGTGATAGCTTTTGTTTTAAATTCTATTTTTTCTAGCAGAAGCATTGCCAGCCTAGCTTTTTTGTTTTGTTTTATTTCCATTTTCATGAAATATATTTTCCCACCCTTTTACTTTCAGTCTGTGTGGGTTTTTTTATTTTGTTTTTAAATTTTTTTATTGATTAAGGTATCACATATTTGTCCTCATCTCCTCCATTCCCATCCCAAACCCCTCCCCACGCATGCCCCCACCCCCCTGTTGTCCGTGACCACTGGTTAGGCTCATATGCATGCACACAAGTCCTTTGGTTGATCTCTCCCCCTTATCCCTCCCCTCCCCTACCCTCCCTCTGAGGTCCGACAGTCTGTTCGATGCTTCCCTGTCTCCAGGTCTGTTCTTGTTCATCAGTCCATGTTGTTCATCACTTCCCCCAGATGAGTGAGCTCATGTGATACTAGAAATACACTTATAAGAAACGAAAATGAGACAAGCAATAATGGTTATGCTGAGAGGCAAATGAATCAGTCTGTAGTGAATTTCTTTCTGGGCCAACAGTTCTTTTGAGTCCCAATTTCAATGTCAAACAGTTTCTTATGTGTACATGTCAGCAATGATATTTCAGTTCTGGATGGTGGACAAATGGTGGTAATGCAGGTCTGACCCTCTCTGGTTTGGTCCTGGGCAACCTGCAGCAATGCACAGCTGCTGACTGCTAATATGGCAAGGTGTCGTCAGCATCTTTCATCTCTGGACTGTTTCTCTTCTGTCTTCATGGCTGGAGCAGTCCTGTCAATTCCTCTCTGTTGCAGGAATCCACATGGTCTCGGAGTTGTTTTCTGAAAATATACAAACATATTCTCGACCAAAAGTTAATAAAGGAATCTTTTCCGTAAATTTGACTTGGGCTCCTTTTTCATTTTTTGCCCAAACGATTTTCCTTTGGCTTGTTTTGACACCATGTATGTTTTACATGGGTGTCTTGCTGTTAGCATTACAAATGAAAGTTAATTTTATAAAGTAAAAATTTTCTAGATGTAATTTACTTACAGGATATTTTTCCTTACATGATATTCTTCTACTATCCCCTATTTTTTGATTTAAATATTAGGAGGCTTTTGGAAATTTTATAATGTAGTCTTGATTGCTTTTAAATTTTAATTTTTTCACTAAAATATGACTGCTTTAGGTTCATTACATGTTACTCAATTTTACCATGAGATGAACTACCAATAAAAATTTTAGTTAACACTTTAGGAACAGCTTTTTGTCCAGTACAATTAATTTTTTTTAGAATATTCGCTTATTTCATTAGCCAATTTAAATTAGCTTGAAAACTTGACTACTATTTTACTGTCAAATTTAATACTCTAACAACAATCTTATTTTACCCTGTAAATATTAGTGGAAAGGATTTTTTGCCTTTTTGAGTAGGCCCTGAGCATTCCTGGTGCTAGGCTGGATTTAGATATCAAAAACCCACTTCCCCACACCATGGGTACAAGACAACTCAAACAATTCTTGTTGGAGTGAGAGGGCAGCTGCTGTTGGCCAAGTCTCTTTCTGTTACCTGGGTCCTGATTTTAGCTGGGCATGGGAAGCGAAGCAGCCATGGAGGCAGGAGACCTCCCTCAGAAAGGGTGAGGGTTCATGCCCCTGCAAAGTTGAGGGGTTGAGGGTCTGTGCCCCACCTCTGTTGACCCCCAAGTTCTCTCCTGATGGCTCCTCTGTGACTGTGCCTGTCTTAGGTTGTTCCTTTCCTGAGGAATCTTACCCATCTCTGGCTAACCAGCCATCCTCCGGGGCCAAGCAGGGTGATGTGAGGTTCAGTTCTGTCTCCTCGGTAGCCTATGCCCCCATGGTCTCCATGCCCAGCACCTGCGTTGGGATCCCCTCACCTGTTGGCGGGGCCCCAGCACTGATCACATATCTTGGGGAACCCAGGTTTCTTCTCCATGGAGGGCCCAGTTCCTTACCCCACTGGGCGAGAGACAGATCCATGGTACCAGCCATCATGAGGCTTCAACCTCAGCATGAACAATATATCATGGACAACATACGTATGGGTCTTGTTTTGTTATCCATTCAGTCACCGCATGTCTTTTGATTGCAACATTTATTCTATTTGCATTTAAAGTAATTGTTGACAGATATGTATTTATTGCCATTTCATTGTTCATATTTTTAATTTTCTTCTTCTTAAAGAAGACTCTTTAACATTTCATGTAATACTGGTTTGGTGATTATGAACTCCTTTAGCTTTTTCTTGTCTGGGAAGCTCTTTATATATCCTTTGATTTTTAAATGATAGCTTTGCTGGGTAGAGTAATCTTGGTTGTGGGTCCTTACTTTTTATCACTTTGGATATTTCTTGCCAATTCCTTCTGGCCTGAAAAGTTTCTGTTAGGAAATCAGCTCACCGTCTTACTGGGCTCCCCTGTAGGGAACTAGCTGCTTTTCTCTTGCTGCTTTTGAGTTTCTCTTTGTCGTTAACTTTGGCATTTTAATTATGATGTGGTTTGATGTGGGCCTCTTTGGTTTCATCTTGCTTAGAACTCTCTACATTTCCTGTACTTGTATGTTCACTTTTTTTCCAGCTGGTTAGGGAATATTTTTGTTATTGTTTTTTAAAATAGGTTTTCAATTCCTTGCTATGTGTCTTCTCCTTTCAGCAACCCCATGATGTGAATGTTGGTATGCTTGAAGTTGAACCAGAGGCTTCTTACACTATCCTCATTTTTTGGAATCTGTTTTTTGTTTGTTTGTTTGTTTTTTGTTGTTGCTTTTATGATTGGGTGTTTTCTGCTTCTTTATTTTCTATACTACTGATTTGACCCTCAGCTTCATGTACTCTGCTATTGATTTCCTGCAATGTGTTCTTTATTTATGACTGGTTCTTTTTTTATGGTTTCATGTCCTTTTTAATACTGTTGAACTTCTCACTATGTTCCTTGAACATCTTTATAACCAGTATTTTTAATTCTGTAACTGGTAGATTGCCATCATTTCATTTTGTTCTTTTTCTGGAGATTTCTCCTTTTCTTTAATTTGGGGTCTGGTTCTTTGTCTCCTCATTTTGGTTGCATCCCTGTGTTACTTTCTATGTATTAGGTAGAGCTGCCATGTCTTCTAGACTTGGTAAACTGACCTTATATATTAGGTGTCCTATAGAGCTCAGTGATACACCCTCCCCAGACACCTGAGCTGAGCAGTCCAGGTGTGCCCCTTATGTGAGCTGTGTGCACTGCTGCATTGTAGTTGAGCCTTGATCACTGTTGCCACCTTAATGGGAGGTATTTATCTCCTGGCTGATAAATACTACAAGGACTGGCTGTGGCCACTCTGGAGAATCAGAAGTTCAGGGGCCCACCCCACAAAACAAGACAACAAGACTGGCTTCATTGGGGCTTTGGTGTCACTTAGTCTGTCACTTGTGGAGGTGATTGGTTTGTAATCTGGCATGGTATGAAGCTGTCCAACAGGTTCAGTGGATTTGGGGCCTCCCAGGAGATACAAGGTCACCCACCATCTGTGCCCTGCCCCAGGCCACCAGGCATGAACTACAGAGAGATCTGCAGATGGCTTCTACTTGTACTGGGCTTGGAGGTTCCTAGGAAACACCAAACTGAAAATTTAAGCTGACTGCCAGGTCTGGGGCCATCCAGCAAGAGATGTGGAGTATGCAGAGGTCAAATGCTGCTTCTTTGGGAAATTTTGGGAAAGTCTAAAGCATGAGGCAAGAGAGGTCATTTGTATGGAAAAGCCACTGGAAACACCTTGAATGGGCCTGCAAATTGGATGGGGTGGGGACTCAGAATCATTAGAACAGGCCAAAAAGTGATAGACAAGTTGATGGATACTGAGATATGGTGTCTGCCTGACAGATTTGTAGAACAATGGCTTCTGCCAGTAGTTATGTCTGGGAATAAGTCACCTGTCCAACCTTGACCAAAAGCCAGATAATTAAGTTCTTCTCTATATATTCCTGGTGCCTTTCAGGCTGCTGCCCTAGTGCTAGAGCTCAGCAACAAGTAAATTGGAGTAAATCCATGTGTAAACCCATTATGAGGAAAACCAGAAGCTCACTGTCTCACTAGCCACGATCTCTGCTGAGTTTTGCAGCCAGAGGTTTTGCAGACTTCACTTCCCATCCCTAGATACCTGGGCTAGGGCTTCTGATGTGAGACTGGGACCCCACAATCCTCAGGGAGTATTTTGTAGCTGAGATATCTCTCCTGATTTCTATCTACCACATGGGGGTGTCAGACCAGCCCATTCTGAGTCTCTGCCCCTCCTTCCAGTCTCATTGTGGCTTTTTCTTAAAAAAAGATGTGGTACATTTACAAAATGGAATACTACTCGGCCTTAAGAAGAAGGAAACATACCCTTTGCGACAACATGGATGTATCTGGAGAGCATTATGCTAAGTAAAATAAGTCAGTCAGAGAAAGGAAAGTACCATATGATTTCATTCATATGGGGAACCTAATGAGCAAAATAAACTAGCAAGCAAAATAGAGACAGACCCACAGACAGATAACAGTCTGACAACTGTCAGGGAAGAGGGTTTGGGGGGTTGGAGAAGGTAGAAAGATTGAGAAAAAAGGAAAAAAAAAAGAAGAAAAACCTCATGGGACACAGACAACTGTATGTGGAATTGCTGGAGGAAGTGGAGTGGAGGGAGGTGGAGAAGGGTAAGAGGGGAATAAATGGTGATGTAAGAAGACTTGACTTAGGGTGGTGAAGACAGTATACAGTTGATATGTTGTGGAATTGTGCACTTTAAACCTATATAATTTTGTTAACTGTTGTCACCCAATAAATTCAATAAAAAGAAAGAAAATAAAAATAAATTCTTAGTTATAGGACTTCTCTGTTCAG